>NC_064808.1:30637651-31357588 GCF_023721935.1 Panthera uncia | reverse complement strand
ATATATATAAATTATATATATAATTATATATAATTATATAATATATAATATAAATATTATATTATATTAGTTTCAGGTGTACACTTAGTGATTCAACAGTTCCATATATTACACAGTGCTCATCAGGATAAGTGTACTATTTTTTTTCCTTAAATTTTTTTTTAATATTTATTTTTGAGAGAGAGAGACAGAGTGAGAGTGAGGGAGGGGCAGAGAGATGGAGACACAGAATCCAAAGCAGGCTACAGGCTCTGAGCTGTCAGCACAGAGCCCCATGTGAGGCTAGAACCCACTGACAGTGAGATCATGACCTGAGCAGAAGTTGGATGCCTAAATGACTGAGCCACCCAGGCACCCCCAGGATAAATGTACTCTTAACCCCCATCACCTATTTCACCTATTCTCCCACCCACTTCCCCTCAGGTGACCACCAGTTTGTTCTCTGTAGTTAAGAGTCTGTTTCTTGGTTTGTTTCTCTCTCTCTGTCTCTTTTCTTTCCTTGTTTGTTTTGTTTCTTAAATTGCACGTATGTGTGAAATCATATGGTATTTGTCTTTCTCTTACTGACTTATTTCACTTGGCATTATACTCTCAGCTCTAACTATGTTGCTGCAAATGACAAGATTTCATTCTTTTTTTATGGCTGAATAATAACTTCCTTATCCATTCATCTATCCATGGACACCTGGGCTACTTCCATAATTTGGCTATTGTAAATAATGCTACAATAAACATAGGGGTGTGTATATCTTTTCAAATTAGTGTCATTGTTTTCTTTGGGTAAACACCTGGTAATGTGATTACTGGATCATAGGGTAATTCTGTTTTTAATTTTTTGAGGAACCTCCATACTGTTTTCCTTAGTGGCTGCACCAGTTTGCATTCCCACCAACAATACACAAAGGTTCCTTGTTCTCCATATCCTCACCAACACTTGTTTCTTGTGTTTTGATTTTAGCCATTCTGACAGTTGTGAGGTGATATCTCATCATATATAAAAAATATATTTTAAGTTTATTTATTTATTTTGAGAGAGAGAGAAAGCATGAGTGGGGAGGGGCAGAGAGAGAGGGAGAAAGGGAGAATCCCAAGCAGGCTTTGCACTATCAGCACAGAGCCCGAGGCCGGCCTTGAACCCAGGAACTGTGAGATCATGACCTGAGCCAAAGTCAGACACTTGACTGACTAAGCCACCCAGGCATCCCTCTCATTGTGGTTTTGTGTTGCATTTCCCTGATGATGAATGATGTTGAGCATCTTTTCATGTGTCTGTTGACCATCTTTATGTCTTCTGCAGGTCTTCCAATATTTGGAGAAGGTCCATCTGGAGTGGAGGAGACAGAAGCAAAGATGCAGAAAGGAGAAATGAGAGACAGAGAGAGCATCCTGGTGGCATTTGAGCCCTTTTAAGACATGTTTCTTAGTCTGTCAAAGGTTGGGTTCTATGGAACAAAACTCTGAGATGGAATTTGGGGTACAGGATATTTATTAGGAAACACTTGTGGAAAGGAAGGAAGGAAACGGGGTGAGTAGAGGGAGAAGTTGAACAACACAGGTCTAATGAATTTTTGAATGACCTCATAGAGAGCTCTGTAGTGGACATGACTCATTGAAATGGTCCTGCATGGCCCAAGATGCCCTGACCTTTAACTTCCCACAGTGACCAGTCACCGGATCTGGGTCTCCAGAGAAGAGAATGGTCTTGGGCAAGGCAGCTCTCTATAGATGAGACAAATCCTGAAGTAGCTGGCATCTGATGGCTGTCTAATGACCACACAGCCAGCATCTGGGGCAATACATCCTTCTTTGAAAGTGATCTTGACAGCATTTCTCATGTCCACCACAGAGGCTCACTTTCAGCCTGCCTCCACTATGGCTAATGTTCAACCTTTTATTTTAGTTATGTGAGACACTTCAATATGCTTTCCATACATTTCTATTTTTGCCAAATCAAGGTCAAGTTAGGTTTTTATCACTTACCACCAAAAACGTCCAGACTAATATCCTCCAGCCAGATTGCTCCCTCGAATGCTCTGTCTACTCCTTTGGCCATGAGATGCCTGTACTTTTTCTTCTTGACCCAGTCACTCATGCAACAAACATTTCCTGACTATCCACTATGTGCCAGGCATGAACATAAATCCTACTTTTCCCAAAGTCCAGTGCCTGCCCCACGCCTTTAGAAAGCCCTTCATAACCTAGATGACCCCTCAGCAGGTTCACCCTCCTCTGACAGCCATGGTCTCTGCCATTCACTCAGTGCTACTTTGCCTTTTGCTGGACCACTGGCCACTGGTGGAACAGTTTTTGTGGGATATGGACCTCACTGAGGAATGAGATGAGAAAGTTCCTGTGGGACTTGTCCCAACTTCTAAGGGCATCATTCATTACATTTCAGGCTTTTTTTTCCCAGGAGATGTTCAGGAGAAATTTCTTTCCTATCTCAGTTTCAGTAGCACATGTGCTTCTGAATAACTACTTGGTTTTTATCTCACCCCCCTGTAAACTGTGTAATTGGCTACATTTCTCCTGTCACACTGGCTGCTAGGAAACCCAAGCCAAATGCATGACACCCTCTTAGCACTTGTGTAACATTTTCTGTCAGTATCACTGACTGTTGTCTTCAGGTAACTGAAGCTGAGGATGTGTTTTATTTGTTCAGTTGAGGTTTCTGAAAAACATAATCTGAATGTCTCTTGGTTGCTACAAACACACCCACTCCCTATTGTAAATACTTGTCATTTCACATGTGTGTGCTACCTGTTCACCCTCTGAAAGTGTTTGATTTTATGTTCTTCATCTGGGGTGTGTATTCAAAAACGTTTTTAATAATATGTTTTATTTGACTTGCCATGTTCAAAATATTATCATTTCCAGAGCTAATGCAGGTTTGTTTTTTTTTTTGGTAATAAGCCTTTGGAATCCAGTGTATTTTTCTTTTATTGTAGTAAAATATATATAACCCAAAATTTACCATTTTAAGCTTTTTCAAATATATGTTCAGTAGCCTGAAGTACACCCACATTGCTGTATAACCACCACCACCACTCATCTCCAGAACTTTACCATCTTCCCAAACTGAAACTCTGTACCCTTTAAATAATAACTTCTATTTCCCCATCTCCCCAGCCAGTGGCAATAGTCATTCTATCTTCTTCCCTGAGAATTTGATTACTCTAGGTATGCCACAGAAGTAGAATCATAGTATTTGTCCTTTTGTGTCTGTCTTATTTAACTCAGCATAATATCTTCAAGGTTCATCCATGTTGTTAGTGTGGATGTGTCACAATTTCCTTTCTTTTTTTCTTTAAAGTTTATTTTATTTTGAGAGAGAGAGAGAATGTGATAGAGAGCGGGGGAAGGGCAGAGAGAGAGTGTGATAGAGAGCATGGGAGGGGCAGAGAGAGAGATAGGGAGGGAGGGAGGGAGGGAGAGAGAGAGAGAGAGAGAGAGAGAGAAAGAGAGAGAGAGAGAGAGATTGGGAATCCTAAGTAGGCTCCGTGCTGTCAGCACAGAGCCCGACAAAGTGCTCGAACCTGCAAACTGTGAGATCATGATCTGAGCAGAAATCAAGAGTCAGACGTTTGACTGAGCCACCCAAGCACCCCTCCCTTCCTTTCTAAGGTTGAAAAATATTTCATTGTATGTATATGCCACATTTTGTTTATTCATTCATTTATGGTCTGCAATTTTGTATTAGCCTCAGTTCATGTTGTAATGCTTTCTGTTTGTAGATAAACTGCCTTTAATCCTTTTCTGAACAGGACGCAGCATAAATAAATACATTCATATTTTTCACCTTCAGCAAGACCATAAACTCCTTCAAGGCAGTGCCCAGCACAAGCTTGGCACAAAGGGGATGTATGACGCATGTAGTCTAAGCACAGGTCACATGGCATCTAAGCTGGAGGCGAGATGACTCTGGAGGGGGCAGGCAGGGGAGTGTCAGCTCCTTGGCTGGGGTGCTGTGGGACACAAAACCAGGGTCAGCCTTTGGCAATCATGGCTAAGTGTTCCATGATCCTGTATTCACTCTGCTTCCTCTGTCCGCTCTTCACGATAATCTTAATAGCACTATTCACATATGTTGCTTTAAAAACACTGGAATGCGCACCTCTGGGGAGATGCATGGGCTCTTCTCCCTGACTTCCTATTCCAGCCTCACTGCTTGGTGGGGACAAGCACCGTGCAATCAGCAGGCACTGAAGTGTAAGCCTGCTTTCAATGCTCAGACGTTTCCTGATATTCAAATTCACTGAAAAATGTTTTTAAACTTTTAAAAATAGAGATACAATTCAGTGATGTTAGGCAAAAACCTTTAAACACCAACCTAAAGAACGCCTAGGTGGCTCAGTCAGTTAAGCATCTGACTTTGGCTCAGGTCATGATCTCACAGTTTGTGAGTTCAAGCCCGTGTCAGGCTCTCTGTGTTCAGCACAGAGCCTGCTTCAGATCCTCTGTCTCCCTCTCTCTCTGCCCCTCCCCTGTGCTCTCTCTCTCTCTCTCTCAAAAATAAACAAACATTCAGAAAAAATTTGTTTTTAATTAAAAAACAAAACAAAACATGAACTTGAACAGGAAACAAAGTTATATGGGGTCCATGGCTTCTCCACAGTGTAATTAAAGGGCATTAAAAGTTTCCCCCACTCAAGCCCCAGCAGGCCTGGGGAACTGTCCCTCCTGCAGTCACACTTTTGATTGAAGGTGTTAACTCCCAGCAGGCTCTTTGCCTGAAAGGAGAGAGGCAGGGCTAGAGTGGTCCATCAGCGTAGATCCCCTTAGAATTCCTTGGAATCTGGAGGATTGGAAGTAGGGGCAGAGGCATCAAATCCAACTAGTAGAGGCCCATCTCTGTCTGACAAGTGGGCATCGAGCCCACGCAGGGGCCACACAGGGATGGGAGCTCACCACCGATCCACACCTTCCTCACCCACATAGTCCCCTCTGTGTTTAGACAGTCTTATGAGAAGGGCTTTTATTTTATTGAGACCAAAACATCATTATTTCATATTAGCACCTTTGGTTCATGACTTGCCTTAATATACATGTCTAAGCCTCAGTGTATACAATGAGCTGGTCTTCACTTGGCCAATAGCCTTCGAGGGACCCCAAAACTGCATTGGGGGATTTTCATAACATGGAAAGATTGATGCCATTCAGGGAGGCAAGTGTAAATGAGACTCTGTGGGGGTAGGGCCAAGGAGCAGGGGGCAGCATCAACCAGTGAACAGCAGGAGGGACATGAATGATACCCAAGGATGGGGACAAAAAGAGTCCAGGGGGCCATCCCTACTTTCCATGCATCTCCCCTGCCCTGGGGCCTCAGGAACTGCAATGGGCACTGGGCTAGAAGTGGAGACACTGATCTGGTCTCAGCCAATCTTTACTGGGAAGATCATTTTAGTTCTTTGTACCTCAGTTCCCTCATCTGTAAAATTGGGTTAATAACTAGCCTTTCCACTTTGTAGGGTTATGTTAAGAATCATATGGGATGATGCACATGAAGTCTGGTAAGGTCAAAGAGCCTTAAAGTACATATTTTGGGTAACATAACCTGTCTCTGCTTCTATTTTACTTCCTGTCTTCAGTTTTCTTTGTATTATGTAAACACTTCTTTATAATATTTTGTATAATGTTAAATTGTTTACGTTCTTCAAGGTATCTCATAAGTTTTTTGAAATATGGTGTGGAATAAATATAAACATATACAAAATAAATATTTAATAGATTGTTATGATGACTATTGTCTTGGGGAATATATTAGGAAATTTATATATGGACTATATTATATAAGGATATAATTAAAACAAATTTTTCCCTATAATACTTAGAGTCTGGTTTTAAACCTCTAAATTAATTATTCTTATGGACTTAGCAGACAAATGAAAACACAGTTATGTTGCATCAAACCAAACAGGTGAATATGTCTCCTTGTGTCTGATTTTATAAAGCAGTGAGGACTAAGCCACCTAGTTGTCATTCTAATCAGGATTCTGCTGCAGCTTGTGAATCACGATTCGTGTGCAGGTTCTGAACCCAACAGTCAGTAAGCTGAGCTTCAACAAGAACTTATTAAGAACCGCCCCCTCCCCCAACATTTACCCACATAGGGATGTGCACCTTGAACTTGGTACTTGCCCTCTTTATGCACATTGTGATACATATAATTTCACTCCACATTGCTGGATAAAAGTAGTCCTCCTTCAATTTACAAAGACTCACTTTACAGGAAATGTAAGAACAAGGCCAGGGCTTAATCTAAGGGGCTCTACAGAATGCATCCACTCAGAAGCATCACTCTCATTGCTGTGCCAGAGTTCCTGGAATTGTACCAGAGATGCAAACCTTTGGGTTCACAGTATCTGAGAGGAGTGCAAATGTTATGCAGTGTTTACAATATACTGCAATGCCTCTTTGCATATGTTGTTTGGCCCTCTTGCAGGGCCCTTCATGAACTCTGCCCAATTACCTCTCCCACCTCTTCCTGTCCCACTCTGCCCCAGCTCACTCTGCTCCAGCCCTCCAGGCCTCCCTGTATTTTGGACAAACAAAACTCATCTGACCTCAGGATATTTGCTCTTATCATTACTTCTGTTTAGGATTCTTTGCATGGCTCGTTCCTTACAGTAGGTCTCAGCCAAAATGCCACCTTATTAGAGAAGCATTTCCTTACTGTCTCTCCCAATGGCAGCTTTTCTCCATAGCACTCCCATTTTAATGCCTTCGTAGCACCTACCACAGTGCTTCAATGACTTTAACTTATGGAGATGACTGAGTGACAACAGGGAGAGGTCAACATTGAAAGAAGAATGTACTACTTTCATTTCCTGACAGAAGGGGGCAGGTGGCACCACATAGGGCCACAGGGGAAATCTCCAGTGTGGGTCAGGAGGCAGAAGCAGGAGAGAGGGGAGAGCCCTGGCCAGGATCTTCATTGGGGTTTCTCTGGGAGACTCAAGGCAGGGCAGAGAAAACTGTTTAGGATTGGCTAGTTGGAATAGTTCCAGCGGGCTTTGGGCTATAGGGGTGGTCTCCATCTGGCCCTGGGTGACCAAGGAAATATGGACTTGGTGTGTGAGAATTAGATGAGGGGGTAGTTGGAGGGAAGACACTCAGGGTCCATTGGTTTGCACAGGAAAGTCATGCTCCAAGTTGAGCTCTCTGCCATCTCTAAGAATTGGTTAGCCCTGGGTAGGTAAGATGTCCCCTGCCAGCAAGATTTTTGACATGTTAGAACATTATACGATAAGGTACAAACTTCAAGATAAAATAAATAATTCATGGGGATATACAGCATGGTGGCTATAGTTAACAATACTGTATTGCATATTTGAAAGTTGCTAAGAGTGGAGCTTAAAAGTTCTCATCACAAGAAAAAAAATTTTGTAACTATATATGGTGACAGATGTTAACTAGATTTATTGTGGTGATTATTTTGCAATATATAAAATATCAAATCATTACATTGTACACCTGAAACTAATACGGTAATGTACGTCAATTATACCTCAATAAAAATTAATCTAAAAAATGATAAGATACAGAAAATAAAAAACACTATTAATACACACTACCTGAAATGATCTCATTTATTTATGTATTTCTTTTGTCTACTCCAATAGAAGGTAAGTGCCATAAAGGGAGGGACCTTGTCCTTATTGTTCTTTACTATATCGCTAATACTTGGAACGAAGCCTGCCATATAATAGGTGTCCAATGAATATTTGTTGCCTAGATGAACACACATGAGCTCCTAGAGTTAGCAAAAGTGTGGTCCTCATATTTGTATCTCCCTACCCCACCTCATCCCTGTACTTCACCCAGCACAGTGCAGAATACATAGCACCTGTTATAAATAAAAAGAGTGGTTAAATTAAATAAAACTGAGAATGGTAGTATACCATTTTGATTTGTGTAGATTCAAGGAGTTTTAGCAGATTTATTTATTTGTTACAGATAAGGGGGATGGAATGGCCCTCCACTTAAGCTTTGGTGGGAGGAAAAAAGATAAAAAGATGAAACAGATTCAAGGCATATGCCCCTCTTAATGAGGGACTGACAACAGCTTCTTCAAATATCAAAGACAACATATCACAGGTTATAATACCACCCCCTCATCTCATTCAAGGGGTATTTAAGCTTTTAAAAATACAAATGTAATACACCAAGATGTACAAGGAATTTATGTCTGGACAGCAGGATTACTAGCATCTTTGGAGTTTTCTGCCTTTTCTGTATTTTCTCCAATGAGCACGCATGACTTTTTCAATAAGAAACAAATCATTCACAAAGACATTAATATTTTGGTCACATTTTATTCTGGCTTCCATGCTAGAATATGCTAAAGGCTTAATGGAACTAACAAAGGAACCTAAAATCTGCAGTATATTTTTTTTCTAGATCCTTCTTTATTTATTTATGTCTCAGAATAAATATGAATTCCTAAATTATCCTTCATGAAATCTATTCAGAGTTTCTATTAACTCCAGCTAATGAGAGCACAGCACATTACCATGTCATGCAAGAACAGAAAATAGCCTGGTAAATTCTCCATGTCCCTCTACCGATGTCAGCCCTGCCAACGTTCCTTACTGACGTCCCTGAAACTGACATTACCCTTTCATTGATGTCACTGAATCAGGAAGCTGAAAAGCTGTTGCAAAGTGACTGTTTCTATTGCAAAGGTTTAAAACTTTAGAGATTGAAAGGTTAAAGTTAAAAATATGTATTTTAATTTGAACAACAGATGGCCTTGGAGTGACTACAAGGCTGAATTAACTCTCGAGGCTCTATGGCTGTTTGTGGAAGAGAAAAAAAAAAAGACAACCAAAACCCTTAAAAAGCCCACACTGGAACACACAGCTCAAGTGCTGGTGACATCAGCAGAATCTCTCTGTTGAATTAGAGTCCCGAATTTGGCTTCAGAGCCATCTGTTAGCTTCCAGATAGAATAATCTTCTATGAAATTATACTGCATAGTTTCACTAATGAACCTTTCCAGTGGTCAGAGCCTCAGCCTCAGAGTTGTCTCGCCTTCTGAAGCCACTGTGTCTCCCCGAGCCCCTGAAACACAGAGGGATCCTGCTTGCTGAAGTCCACTGTGGAACTGTCCTTTGGAAAGATGTTTCTTGTTCAAGATGGAGGTCTATGGAGCCAGACTTTGAGATGGGGACTTGCACAGAGAAGGTTTATTAGGTAGGAATATTGCTCTTTGAGGAAATGAGGAAGGTCATGTGGGGAAGAGGTGGGGAGCTGACCTATAAGAGGGTCCAAGTCAGGCCTCAGCCATCCTATTGGACACTTTGTTGTTGGGAAGTCCCGTCAGACTTTTCCCAAATTGAGTCAAGAAAGCCAGTCATTGTGTCCACGCATCAGCTGTCACTGGACACAGGCTGCTCCCTGAGAGCAAGCATCACCTTGGATGACATAGTTCCCTGTGGCTGAGACAATTTCCAGTGACAAGCTCAGTCCTCAATAGCTGAGGAATGAATGTGTCAACCCTGATAAGGGGATCTGAATGAAGCACTCCAGCCTCTACTCCACCCCCATCCACCCTGATCCTTTAGTGACTATGGCATCCACTTCCCTAGAACTCCTTGTGACTCAACTCCTGCTTCCTCAACTTTCTCAGCCTTGGCCCAACTTCTGTCCAGCACCATGGATCCTAGAGACAAACGTCAGTTACTTGGAATACTTAGCACATTTTTTTGTTTTTTATTTTTGTTTTTGGTTTTAAGTAAGCTCTACCCCCAATGTGAGGTTTGAACTCATGACCCTGAGATCAAGCATGGCATGCTCTACTGACAGTCAGGTGCCCCAGTTACCTGGAATATTTAGATATTCATTCAATCAATTACATTTTTAGCACTACCAACCCCATGCTGAGGATGTGTACCCTCTTTCATGGAATTAAGGGAATAAGAAATGTTATAGGAGGAAGAAATGCCTTGTGCGGAGGCCTATAGGCAAGAAAGAGCATTGGTGAGTTCAGAACACTAGAAACAGGTCAGAGCACAGACAGAAAATGGTGGGAGAAAAGCAGAAGGAGATTGTGAAGCCTGCTGTTTCCCATTCTACAGAGTTTGGCATTTGTCTTGATATCATTGTATTACTCTTTCATTGCTTTGGCAAAACACTTTGGTGTCATCCTTGACTCATCTCTTTCACTCAGACCACACATCCAGTCTGTCATCAAACTCTGTCAGTTCCAAAATAAGACAATTTGTTTGTTTATTTTTCAAACCCTTTTCACCACTCCCATTGCCCCCACTCTGGTCCAAGCCTCATCATCTCTTGCCTGGCTTACTGAAATACCTTCCTAATTGGTCTCTGTGGTTTGGGCCCTGTCCCCCTTGCTAGTCCATTCTCAAGAAGCAGGCAGAGTGATCCTGCAAATGTGGCAATTCCAGTGATCTAATGCAGAATGAAAACCAAATTCTTAATATGGCCTACAAGGCCCAATCTATCTGCACTATCTCCTCCCCCTCCCCCACATTACCACTCTAAGCCATCTCTCCCCTCTGCCCCAGTACCACTCTGACTGTGTCCCCCTTTCTCACTCTGCTCCCCTGGTCTTGCTGGTCTTCAACAAGACATATATGCTCCCATTTGGGGACATTTCCTCTTCCTTCATCCTAAGGTGATGCTATCCAAACATCAACAGATCCAGCTCCTTCACTTCCTTTATGCCTTTACTCAAAAGTCACTCTCTAGTAAGGCTTTCCCTGGTCACCCTCTCTAAAGTTTTAGCCTTCAACCCCAAGATTTCCTGGTTTCTTTCCCAGTTTCATTTTTCTCCTCAGCACTCTCTACTACACTGTACTGTAGTGTAGTAGAGAGTGCTGAGGAGAAAACACACACATACATACATACATACTTACTTGACTTATTCCTTGCCTGAGTCCCCGCAAGAGTATGAGCTTTGTAAAAGCAAAATTTGTTGTGTATTTTGTTCACTATTGTAGTCTTAGCACCAAGACCAGTGTCTGGCAGCTGGTAGATGTCTCAATAATTATTGAATAAATGGATAGAGAGACTTTGGAAGGCTTTTCTGGATGATTGAGTTGTCAGATAACAGGTCTACTTTACCAGACAGTACATCTTTTTATTTTATAATTTGAGCATGGTTAGTGGATAGCTTTCTAAAACACTATTATCTGCACTTTTGAACAAACATAATTAGTTCTGTGTGCTAAAGTAGGGACGCTTAGAAGCTCTTGAGGTATTTGTCCCAGTGGTAAATAGCCTCTGTGTACGTATCTTGTATCTGTATTTTATAGTTTTCCTCCTGTTTCTTCACTTCCTAGGGGGCTTTCAGCTGTCAATGTGATTAAGACTTCTCCAACATTATCAAATGAGACAAGAGCCAAAGACATTGGCTCAACATATTATAATAAGTGGAAAGTCAAAAGATACCCAGGTCAACTAAAAGGCAAAGAGGAATAGTAGTTACAAGATATAGATTTTAATACAGTCAATAATAAGCTGAGTGATATGGGGAAGGGAGGGAACTGATACTTAAGGAGCTGTTATTTTATCTGATTCACACAATAACTGATAATGTTTGTATCATTTCCATGTTACAGATAAGAGGAGCAGACTATGGGAAATTAATCTGTTCAAGATCAGATGGCTTGCCAATAATAGACCCAGGATTGATTCCAGGTCCCCTTATTCGAAATACTATGCTCTCTTTACCATATTGAGGTAAATCACTACTTATTTCTTCACAAGAGGCATCAAACCCATGAAATCAGAGTGACTATAATAAAAAAGAGTCTCATATGCTATGAGTTGATTGCCTGCAAGAATGGTGGTTAAGAGAAGGAGTAAATGTCAAGCAGATTTAGATTAATTTCTGGCTCCAAGCTATTTAAACTTTCTGAGCCTCAGTTTCCTTATGCGTAAGGTGGAAACAATAACAATAATACCCGGATCAAAGGGCTGCTGTGAGCTCTTCTAGAGTAATATATGTAAAGCACTTACTTTAGTACCTGGCATGTAATAAACACTAAAAATGATTGCATTCTTATCCTTAGTCTTAGTCTTAGTCTTATATTACCAAAGTAAGTGAGTCCTTCCCCTCAATCAGGCACCAGCCAGGGAGCTTTTGGGCTATTTGTACAGGTGACTTCAAAGACTTAAGGGTGGAGAATAGAACATAAGTCAGCTGTGCAGCAGTAGAGTTAATGGAATGGCAATGTCATCCTGGCATGGCTATAAACATGTACAGAATATCAACACATGGGTATCAGCTAGCCACGCTACCCAGCAGGGATGAAACCCTAGAGACCACTGGCCTAGGCATCTCACTGCTCTTACCGGCAACTTCTCAGCCTGGGCTGCCATCAGTGTGGGTCTGAGCAGTCTCTCTTTTAGGCAGAACATTATGTGGATTGGATTACATGGCTATAAACTGATCAGTGCATATTCATATGCTGTCAAGCATCCGAGTTCAAACAATTGGACTATTTTAATAAGATTAGCAATCTGTCCCCTTCATACAGTTTTTCTTTCTGCAGCATTCCATGCAGAATCCTTTGGAGAGAAGTGTCTTAGAGAACTAGTGGGATTCTAGGTTGCCCTGCATCTTCCTTCCTGAGTCAGACACAGCTGAAAAAGACTTCCATGTCCATCCGTGAAACCAAAAGTGAACCTTTCCGTGAACCTTTCCGCGCCAGGAAAAGCCCAAAGTCAAGGGGGTGGTAATGTGGACAGGAAGTTCAATAGGATGAGTATATATTTTTGAATGATCAACCTCGCAATGGTTGTGCGTGCAACTCACCCATGGTTTGCAAGCCAAGCTTTGTCTCAAAGGCTAGAGTGTAGCAGATGGCCGTATGTCCGATAATGAAAGCAGAGTTTCCTGATAATATAATTGGTAAGGGATTGGTATAAAGCTTGTGGAATCACACAGACCTTCCTTTCAAATCCCACTTCCTTCACTTACTAATTTCAAGAACTTGATGAAGTAATTTAACATGTCAAACCTTACTAGTTTCCTCCTCTTTAAAACGGGATCATAATACCTGCTTTGTGGCAAATGGACTTAGCTTATTGCTTATTCAGAAATATCAAATCCTCCAGGGATTATTATTGTTAGGCTCTTTTTGATACTGAATATGTAGCTTGTAATAGTTACATGGTAGGTAGATAGGTAGGTAGGTAGGTAGGTAGATGAGGGCTGTAGGTTTCCTCCTCCAAAATCTATCAGGTGCTACTTTGCATGAAAGAAAGTGTCCGGCCAAATTCTCAGATTCTGCCACAGATAAGGAAGCATCAGTCATACAAACCATTTTTGCAAATGTGACAAAATCTCAGCTCTCTGTGATTCTGTTTAGGTGACTATGACAATTTTTAAGGGTAGAATTCTGCTTAAATTTTTAGTAGGAGCCAGGTAACATCATCTTCTCTTTAGAACTCGAAACCTAGGGATCTTTTTTTGAAGCAATTGGGCTATTGAGTGATTAGATTTTTACATTCTGTTTTAGCAATGGAGAGAGAGAGTACTACTAGCCAACCCAGCATCTGGAACTCTCTTCATTTCAACAACAAAAATGATTTCTAACATCCATTATACTAATTCTGATTAATAAAATTTGGGTGTTAACCAGAGATCATGATAGCTAAGAACTAAAGTAGTTCTGTAGTAACTGCCTCTGAAATGTGGGATTCTAATGGGGTCTTTCAAAGGCTAACTAGACATCCTCAGAGTGTGTTTTTCTGATAAGAGTCCTTTGAATATTAATTAATCTCCCTAAAGTGGTTTTAATTAGGGTAATTATCTAGGATAATTAACTACCCTAAGGTGTAGATTGAAACATACACACACATTATTATCTGTCCTGATATATTTCAAAGTTAAAGACTACACAGAACATCTCATAGAATTAAGTGATGCATATTAGGGACTTAGTGCCCACCACATGCTAAATGGTAGCTATTAATGCTATATAAACTTGTGTTTCTAATAATAACACTAATAGAGCTTGGGCTAATTAAGGCCTTCCATCTTGGTGGTTGGCTCAGAATGGTGGAACAAAGGCAAGTGGTAAGTGACAGCCTATCCTGAATTGTGGGGTGAATAACATGCTGTTGGTAGCCATCAGAAATATATTGCTTGGGGGGAGGCTATTCAAGGGATTGGAATTCTTGGGTGAACAAATAAGGGTAGGTGTAGAGAGCTTTAGATTTTAATGTTAATGTGACATTAATAGACAACACTAGACAGTAAACTCCACAAGGACAGGAAATTCTTTCATTTTTTTCCCCCCGCTACATCTCAACACTCAATATACCAGTGCCTGGTAAGTTATAGTTGCTCAATAGATAGTTGTTGAGTGAATGAATAAGTTAATTTTTAAAATCCAGTCTAGTTCTCTTGAGGATATTCAGGACTTGGGGCTGTGCTAAGCATAAAGTAGATGCTCAGTGAATGTTTACTAATTAAAATCAATGAATAAATGAATAAATAAGCAGTTGAATGAACACATGGAAGGATTCCCTAAAAAACACTGGCAAACTAGAACAGAACAACACTTCATTGAAATCCAGATATGCTTTGGGGTGCCTGGGTGGCTCAGTCGGTTAAGTGTCCAATTCCTGGTTTCGGCTCAGGTCATGATTTCACGGTTTCATGAGTTCAAGCCCTGCATCAAGCTCTGTGCTGACACTGCGGAGCCTGCTTGGGATTCTCTGTCTCCCTCTCTTTCTGCCCCTCCCCTGCTTGCACTGTCTCTCCCTCTAAAAATAAATAATCTTAAAAAAAAAAGAAATCGAGATATGGTCCACTTATAGCAACTCCAATGACAATATTTTAAATAAGGTGATAAGAATATAGTGGCTTTATAACCAAATGAATGACCCTACCTGAAGAAGACAGGTGGACAGATCCATGTTGAAGAAAGGGCTCTTGTGCAGTTATTGGAAGTCTCCTTTCCAAGCTCATCATAATTTTTATTTAGAGGCTATCAGTTTCTTTTCTTTATGGTATTTTTTGACAAACTGTTCTTAATTTTAATGATCAAATTTATCAACATTTCCTTTCATGGTTTGCACATTTTATACCTTGTTTAAGAACTCATTCCTCATTTCAAGTTGAAAAATATATTCTATGTGTTTACTAAATGTTTTAAAATTTTGCCTTTCTCAAATGTCATCAATCCATCAGGAACTGATATTTTGTGTATGGTGTGAGGTAGGTGTACATTTTCATTAATATTCTCCCAATAACTATTTAAACAAAATGTTATTAAGTAGTCCAATAACTACACTTTATCATTTTGAACTACATTTTTGACTAAAATTTGAGGAGGGGGGCTGTTCCACAAGTAATGTTAATTCATCTCTCCCAATAATATGAGTGGCAGCCTGTGGTTAGGAATTTGAGATAAGGTGTCCTTCCTTCCCCACACTCTCTCTTTCTCAACTCCATTTAGAGTCAAGTCTGAATAGGCGAACACTTTCTGCTTGTTGCAAGTTTATTCAACCTTTGAACGTGGGGTTCCCTCTTTAGAAGTTTTGCTTTACTTTCTCATTCTGCTTTGGCCACTTCCAACTTTGCATCTCATGTCTGGCCCAGTAAAAACCAAGGCTTTGGGCTTCCAGACATAAGCAATTTTTACATTAGATTATTTTGTTTTGCTGTTGATTCTGGCCTCAAGGATTTTGATATTTTCCTTTAACGTCCTGACAGCTTATGCATGCATTAAAATAAATTTTAACAATTTAATTCAAACCTTTAGGTGTTCTATAACGTGAAAAAGTCTCCAAGGACCAGTCTCTCATGTTGCTGAAATAGAAGTCTATGGTTTTTTGTGTTTAAATCTTTGATCCATGTGGAATTCATTTTTAAACATTAAAAAGTGTGGTAGGGATCCCACTTTATTTTTTCTAAAGTCATCCAGTTAATCCAATTATTTACTGAATAAGTCACAAGATGGCAGTTTTAGAATGCAGATACTCAACATGTCATAGGGAAAAGAACACTAATACAAATATGAATAAGACACAGCTCTGTCTTGGAATATCTGTCAGCCTAATGAAAGGTGACTCCTACTATTACCATTTGCCAATCTCCACTGGGTTAGATCAATTTCTTTGTATCACTATGGTCGTTTGTGCTAGAGATACTTCCAAGTCATTTTAGCTCAAAATATTTCCAGACATACATATACTGCTGAGAATATAGTGGCGGTTATATTAAATTTTTCATGTGCATTGTTGTATTACTATATCTAATAGTTGAGTTACAGAAAAGTTGTATGAAATTTAAATCATACTGTGAACTTCTTTGGTAAGTTTTCTAACTTAAAAAAAATAGGTGGGGAGCATCTGGGTGGCTCGGTCAGTTAAGCGTCCAACTCTTGATTTCTTCTCAGGTCATGATCTCACGGTTCATGAGTTCTGGCCTCGCACTGGGCTCCATTCTGACAGTGTTGAGCCTGCTTGGGATGTTTTCTCTCTCCCTCTCCCCCCCCTCCCTGCCCCTCCTCTACTTGCACTCTCTCTCTCTCTCAAAATAAATAAATAAACTTAAAAAAACATATTTCCTTGGTAAGTTTTTTATTTAAAGGGATTTTACTTTGAATAATTTTTGAAAATCATTCTGAAGAGTAAATAATGACTCTATAATTTTTCTATGATGCAAATAAGAGTATTCACTTACTAGGATTTCTAATGCAAGCTCTATTTGAATAATTCAGGTTCTTTTCTAAAAGAGGAAGGGAAATATAAGGAGCCTAGAATTTTAAAAGCAAATCACTGTTTATTTTTAAAAATGCAGTTGTTGGAATACAGACTTAAAGATATTTCTTAAGGATCATTTACATGAATTCGATTTGCTTGCTTCTACACGCGAGGCAACATTTTGGGTGATTTATTTTTTTCAAAAGCTAATTTTTAAGCTTCGTAGGGTGGGTGCCAAATGGTATTTTAAAGACACACATTTAAAAAAAGAAGAACGTGCAGTTTTGCCTGGAGTGCAGATGGAGCCTGTGTCAATTGAAGGCATTTTGCCTAAGGACACAGAGAAAAGCACTTTTTCACAAAGACCATAAACTCCACTCTTTTGTTTCTGTTCATCCTAATTTGTAGAAGGGGGGAGGAGTCAAATAAAAGGCTTAAGGGTTCAGTTGTTTCAAGAATCTCATTGCTCAAATTTTATAACGATTATGCTGCAAGCATTAGTTGACCTTCAAATTAGTAATGAGGGAACAGGATAATGTTTGGTTTCTCCTGTTATTTCTCCCATTGATTCATTGCTATCGTGTACAGACAAGGCCCAAGTTGTATTTTATATTTGAGTCTAATATATATTTTCTATATCTCCTTACCTTGGCCCCTGTAGCACACAGTATATTAAAAATGATGGTAGTAACTCTCATTACCAAGTGTCACCCTCCGCCAGGCATTGTACTAAGGACTGTGGAGGCAGATTTCATTTAACGTGCAAAACTGCAATGAGGAACCAGAGAGCCTTCGAGAGGTAAGAGGCAGAGGCAGGATCTGAGCACGCACTTTGGTGTTAAATCCTTTCTCTTTACCACCAGAGGATATGCTTTCTAAAAACATGTGTGGGGAACTGCTAGTAAAAAGATGATGCAACTCATCATTTATTGACGTAGAAATGTGTCTCTTACATATCGGCGTGTGAAAACTCGGGTTATAGTACAATGCATGAATAGGATCCCATTTTTATAAAAATAAATTTGTGTACGTTCAAAAATGACTGGAAATGTTAATAGTGATTTTTTAATATTCTTAAAATTTTTGAATTTCATTTATTAGTCATGGTTCTTTATTGCAACCAACAATTCTGGGGAAAATAAGCAGAAGCACATGGCTATGAGCAGGATCTTTGGCTTTAATGCTATGTGCTACTGTATCACTTATAGATTATAATCTATCCTTTTGATTATTAAGCCAATTGTCATCATACAGCTGAGATAAAATTAATCCTTCCTGGTGATAATTTTCATCCATTTTCAATTATTTATTTTTATTTTTTTTAGAGAGAGCGCATGAGCACCCTGTGGGGGAGGGGCATAAGGAGGGAGTGACAGAGAATCTCAAGCAGGCTCCACACCCAGTCTGGAGCCCGATGCGGAGCTTGATCCCATGACCGTGAGATCATGACCTCAGCTGAAATCAGAAGTTGGACGCTTAACCGATGGAGCCAGGCAGGCACTCCATCAATTTTCTATTTTTGTAGAAATGAACTCATTTTTGTTCCTCTTATCATTCAGCCTTATTATGGTGGTGTCACGCTACAGAGTCCCTGCACAAACTGGCAAAGGGAATTTATTGGCTCCTGTAACTGGAGTGTAGAGGTTCTCAGTGTCATCAGGAATTGACCCACTTCTCTGTGATTCATTTGCCTCTGCTCTCCTGCCTGTGACAGGTTCATTCTCATCCTGGTTCCCTATCCTTCTATAAAAAGGCTGCAGCCATTCCAGGCTCCCCATCCGTTTCTTACTGTCTTCAGAAGGAGGAAGACCATCACCTCTGATAGCCGTTAGAGAACCATGAAGAAGCTTCTTTCCTAGAGAAGTCCCAGCAAATGTCTCCTTGTTTCTTATTGGCCCAAATAGGGTTACCTGTGTATTCTTGAGCCAGTTACTAAAACCAGGAGCTGGAGATTTCTTGAAGCTGAGGTGGTGGCAGTTCTCCAAAGGAAAATTTAGATGCTGTTGAACAGAAAAGAGGGAAATGGAGGCTGGAAAAGCCACCAAGACCTAGTTCTCTCATTCTCATTGGCTTTCAGATTCTTCATAACCACATCCCCTCCCCTACCCACTTCCCCAACACACACACACTCTTAACTTTCCTTACGTCACTGCTGCAACGGATTTATTCCACTTACCAACTAAATAATTTTTCTCATTTAAGTTTTTATCCTCACATCAAGACTCTAACATAATTTGCCTATGGCCGCAACATCAAATTCAAGTTCTAATATCCATTTAAATTTTCCTCTCCCCAACCATTCACTACCACTTGCTAGATCATCCTAAATAAAGTTCTCATTTTGCTCCTTCCCTAATGAAAATCTTCAATGGTTCTCTGCTACATAACAGATAAAATTCATTCACCTTATCCTGCCATTAAAAAATTTCAACAATCTGGCCTCATCTACAATTTAGCTTTTTCTCTTGCCCTTCTTCTTAATTATTTCCAGAAAACACTGGATTCTTTCTTACCTCCACAAATTTGAAAACACTGTTTATTTCCATCTATGAAAAGAAATCCTTCTTTTCATAGATCTGGGTAACTAAGTAACATCCCAAACTATGTGCTTCTGCATAATTATGCCTTCTACTCTGTATTAATAACTATTCATTAAAATACAAACAATAACAGTATATAAATGCATATTTCATTGATTAATTTGTTGATTCATCACGGTGTGTAAGGTCCCCTGTGAGCAGGTGTCCACCTACCTCCCAGCCATGTTACACCCTCCTATTTCTTGCTTACTACACCCTGCCACACAGCAAATGCTCAATGCTGTTTCTGGTTTTGGGGAGTCCATCCACATATTCACCTCCCAAAACATTCCTTCCACACCGCTTGACCTTGATAAATCCTACTCATCCTTCAGGTGTCACCTTGAACATCATGTTTTTAGGAAAACCTTTTCTGACTCCCAAAAGTATATTTGGTCCTCCTGTTATGTGCTTTTACAGGAAGCTTTACAGATACTTATTTCAGTTATAATTAATTATTCATTTGGTTATCTCTTTAGAGCTATTTCTCCTAATATACTTAAGCACCTAAACAGTGACTGGTTCTAGTGGATGCTGCATTCGTTGCTGAATGAATCATGGTGGATACTTTTCCCCCACAGTGATGCATGTTTTCACTAAACTTCATTCACTAACAGGCATTACTTAATCTAACATTGGTTTCAACTTTGGATAGAGCAGTGCATCCACATCATATCATTAGATTTAGAAGCCTTCAAGGAAAAATACATAATCTACCAATGTTAGAGCTCTGGAAGTAACTTTACTGTCAGCTCTTGCGGGGTCCCTTTCCTTGTCCTTGGTCATCTTACTAACAAGTGAGTCATTCTGTCATGTCACATATAAGAAGAAACTCTCATTTGCTACCGGTATCTTATTCCATGCTTGCTCTCAGGGACAACACACAAGACAAAAGATTATAAGTATTACATAAGCACATCTTCCTATGTCAGGGTTTTTCCAATCAGCGGTATGCAGAGATACATACTGATAAAGATATAGGTATATAGATAAACTGGGCCATTCCCTAGTTTCAAATGAGATTTAACAAAATGCTATATTTTATCAAATATAAAAAAAAAATCACAACCATTCCAGTAAATGCTAAAAATCTTCAATTTGGTCATTCTTTTTTAATATTTCAAGACCTATAGAGTCAAAATTTTATACTATTTCAACTGAGTCTACAGAGCTTTAGGATGAATTTTGGAGAAACTAATTTCAGGTGTTTTCTTATTAATCCCACGATATCCTTCTGTGAGGGCTACAGAGACAAATGCTGCTCTTCTAACTTGAAAAAAATGAGGAAATGGGAACCATATCAATGCCTCCTCACTCACTTTGCAACAGTGGAAATGTTCTAAATCTTGGCTATTCGATATGGTCCCACTAGCCATGGGTGGCTACTGACTATCTGAAATGTAGCTAGTGCAACCAAGAAACTGAATTTATAATTTTAATTAATTTACAGTTAAAATCGTTGCATGTGGCCAGTGGCTACTGTATTTCACAGCACAGATGTACTTTCTCAAAGCGATGGGTGAGTGAAATTCTGGATTTGTAAGAGTCAAGAAGTGACTGTTAATTCTGGTCCTCTTTCCCTTTATTTCTCATTTAGGAGAGGGAACTATTCAAAAACAGAAACTTGTTTCTAATAGGATGCCCAAGCTACGCAGGACATTCCATACTATAAAAATTATGCATCACCTCATCTGAAACACTGAAAGACAGACTTCCACGAAAATAATTTGTTGAGCATGTTCAAACAGATACACTCAGGTTTTTTTTTTCTCTCTCTCATAAGGCTCAGATGGAAAAATGTTTAAAGGGTTCCGATTCATACCAATAATATGAGCACCTATCGTGGCTGAGTGTTTGTGGAAATATTGCACATCCACCCAACTCATCACCTGTTAAGTCACATCTTTGTTTAATTTTCAAGAATGAAATGATTCATAGTCATTTCATTCATGGGAATTGGTGCCAGTTCATTTCTGGGAGTTCAGTCGCCAGCTTCTGGAATTGAGAAACAAATATCTTATTATAACCAGGCTCTATGCAGAGCTTACTGTCTTGTTTCCCCCTTGGAAAAGGATCAGTAATTTCATATTTGGTATAATAAATCAGTTTCCGGAAAAATATTTGTTGACGTCATTTTTGCAATTCTCTGCAGATTTGATATGGAAAAAGTGTCTGGCCATGTTCAAAATGGGAGATTAGCACGGGCAGTGTCTTTCTGCCTGTTGCAGCCCCCATCCCTCTGCAGTCACAATTCAGGGGTGTTTTTACCCTACTACAGAAGAAATAACATCGTGAAAGACAGATTTGGAGGTACACTGGGAGGAGGAGCTGGAAATTGATCTTAAGGCATTGATTTAATCACGTCCATGTAAAGGTGGAGGCTGCTGTTTGTGATTTCAGAGATGAGGTCAGAATCCCAGGCTGCATTCAAAGCTCTCTGTAATCAAGCAAGCTGGACTCACAAGGTGAACCGCACTGCAAAGGCCCACTTTTAAAATTTTATCTGTGTGAATTTTGATCAAAATTAACATCAAGGGCAGCCCTGAAGGCAAAGAGAAAAGGATGATATTTCATTTAAAAAGCAACATGCAGCATTCTGGAAAAAAAGAGAAGTTGCTGGTTTGGAGCACATATTCCTGTGACATGTATTTAAGCATGTGCTTATTGAGCACCTACTATCGCAAGAAACTGGGCCCAGTGGTACAGGAGAATCCATTTTCAGCCTGATTGATTGTTTAAGCCATGTATTTTTTTTTTAAGATTTTATTTTATTTTTTAATTTTATGTAATCTCTATACCCAATGTGGGGCTTGAACTCACAACCCTGAGATCAAGAGTCACATGCTCTACCAACTGAGACTGCCAGGCGCCCCTAAGCCATGTATTTTTTTTAATGAATTTTTGTATCAAAAAATTTTAAACACACAAGAATTGAGAGACTAATACAATGATTCCCCATATATCAGTCGGCAAGCTTCAATAACTAGCAAACGTTTGCCATTCTTCCCTCATTTATCCTTTCCTATTGTAATTATTTTGCTAAATATTTTTAAGCAAATCCTAGATCTCATCATTTCCTAATTCACTTGTACACATCTCAAAAAAATTAGTGTTTTCTTCCATAATCTCAGTGCCATGATCACACCCAAGAAAATTAAGAGTATTTGCTTGGTAACCACCAATAACCAGTCCACATTCAAACTGCCCCACTTTTCAAAAATGTCTTTATTTTTATTTTTGTTTATTTATTTTGAGAAAGAGAGAGGGAAAGGAAGAGAAAGAATCCTAAGTAGGTTCTGCACTGGCAGCAACAGGGCCTGTGAGATCATGAACTGAGCTGAAATCAAGAGTTGGATCCTTAATGAACTGAGCCACCAGGCATTCCTCAAAAATGTCTTTTTAAAATTGTTTTGCTCAAGGGATGCTTGGGTGGCTCAGTGGGTTGAGTGACTGACTTCAGCTCAGGTCATGATCTCATGATTCGTGAGTTCGAGCCCCGCATCAGGCTTGCTGCTCTCAGCACAGAGCCCACTTCAGATCCTCTGTCCTCCTCTTTCTTTGCCCCTCCCCCATTTGCATGCACTGTCTCTCTCAAAAATAAATAAAGACTAAAAAAAAGAAATGGTTTGATGGGGCACCTGCGTGGCTCAGTCGGTTAAACGTCCAACTTTGGCTCAGGTCATCATTTCACAGCTCGTGAGTTTGAGCCCTGCCTTGGGCTCTGTGCTGACAGCTCAGAGCCTGGAGCCTGTTTTGGATTCTGTGTGTCCCTCTCTCTCTGCTCCTCTCCCGCTTGCGCTCTGTCTCTCTCTTTCAAAAATAAACATAAAAATATTTTTAAAAATTGGTTTGCTAAAATAAGGAACCAAAAAAGGCTTAAACATTAAATTAACTCAACCCAAACCAAGTTCTTCTATCATCTATCTATCTATCATTTATCATCATATTATACTTATATCATACTATACTATACTATACTATTCTATATATAATATACCTGTTGAATAAATCAGGTCAACTGTCCTGCAGTCCCCACACTCTCAAATTTAAATTTTTTCTGTTTACTTCTTTATGGTATCATTCATCTTGATTCTTTATCCCTCTACTTTGAATAAACTGGAAGTTAGATCTAAAGAGCTAACTAGATTTACATTCAACTTTTTTTTTGGCAAACATTACTTCATAGATGGTGCCACGTGTTATATATTCTATCACATCTGGAGGCATACAGTGGCGGTCATTTCATTCTCTAAGCATCGTCTCTTTCTCAAAGAGTTAAGGGTGACCTTGGGTAAATCATTTAACCCTTCAGAGCCTCACTTTTCTTGTACAGATGATGGGGATAATCATAGTACATACTTCTAAAGTTTGTTGTAAGGATTAAATTATGTAATCTTTGCAAAAAATATAACATGGTGCCTGTTACATTGAAACACTTAGATGATAACTATTATTTTGAATAAGTATGTGAAGTGTTTATGTAGTACAGTACAATGGTCTAGGAGGTACTTAATAATGTTAGCTGGTTTTGTTGTCATCACAAATTATTTTGGCTGAACGGATTGGGGAGATTTCATTGAGTGGAAAGCATTTGAAGGATGAAATGAAAGGGGCATAGACACCAACACAGTGAGGCTCCAAGAAATCTAAGTTTCTTTTTAGGACTAGATTATAATATTCAAGATGGCAGGAATTTATTAATTCCTGTATGTATAGTATATAGCCCAGTGCATGGCCCTCAATAATGAGTGAGTTGAAGACCCTGCACAAAACTGGACTTCAGACTCTTATTCTGGTCCCTAATTGCATGATCCCTTACACCCACCCTTGTAACACCCATACAACAACAAAACATTCCCCCTCATTGCCAACTCTGGACATTTGTCCCTGCTACCCGCACTGTATAGATAGCGTGAGCCCTTCACTTTTACCAATGTCAATTGGACCAGCCCTTCCTTGTCTATGTCATGCCCATCTCCCAGGGAGGACCTTTTTTGAGACTATCCCACTCTATATCATTCTTTTCCTTTTCTCGTGTCACTTACTGTTTGCCACACAACTTGGTGTTTATACTCTATAAATTTGTAGATTGCCTTAATTTTTAGTAATTCCTAATATTTCCATCTTATTTCCTACAGCTAAATTGGGAACTCCTTGATGGCTGAGATGATGTTTTCTTCCTTCCCAACTTCTATTCTCTAATCCAATACTCTTACTCAAACCAAACACTTGGCATAGGAGTAAAAACATGGCAGAACTTTGCATGAATACTGTCTACTAATTTAGCATCTCCTCATTATACTTTTTCAATGTGCTGTATTTGAAGCCCAGGATATCATCATCAATACACTACCAGGATGTGCTCAAAAGCATCCTATGTCTACCTCCTCTACTACTTACCACACCACATAATAATGGTCTGGTGATGTGCTTGTGTCCCCAGCAGAGTGACACGGTGCCAGAAAGAGGGATTATGAAGCGTTACCTCTGTTGCCCCAGGAGTTAGCATAGAACTTGGCACATAACACATGCTCTCAATCAATGATGAATTTGAGAAATAATGGGTCACCCAATTTGATGAATTCACTTTTGTCTAGAAAAGAATTTCAACTAATTTAGCCAACAAATTAAGGTGTTTGAACCAATTACATATGAAGGTCCAATCCTCATGAAAATATGAAACGTATTTTTAGGAAGCACATAGAATTAGACCTGAAATTGAAATGGGAAAAAAAAAAAGTTAGAGAGAGACATTGACTGCTAATGGCTTTGTTGTTCTACTCAGGAACATTATAGAGCTTTCAAGGTTTTAAACCTAAAGAAAAACTCTAGCCATAGAATTTCAGGCAGGGGAGAAAGCTATTTTGAACTGTGAGGCCTCTCGACACTGCTTAATTCACACTGAAGAGATAGCTCTCTCTTCTCTTCTAGAAGCTCCAGTAATGCTCCTACTTCCCACCTAGCAACCAAAGTAAGGCAGATTTGAGTCATGGGAAGCACAGAAGTATCCTCTCTGCTTATGTTGTAGATGTGTTTCTTCCACAATCGGAGGTGGAGCCGTCCAGGCTGAGGCTTGTCCAAGCTCCATGTACCACATACCTTCTTCTGAATCCTGAGCCCAGGTATAAACCAGACACCCCCACATTAACATTCAAGAGAAGAGTTGGCATTTCTATGTTTTAAATAATGACATCCTCTGGTTCAGTGGTCCAGCTAAAAGTAAGGGAAAAGTTTGTTACCCAATTATCTTCTCCTTCAAGCCAAAAAAGATCTTTCCTTGCATTTTATTCCACCTGACCACTGCTTGGTTTGGAAAAAAAAAAAAAAAAAAAGTAACTATCTTCAAGAGCTGGGCAAATTGGCATTGCTAATTTAACATAATTTAGTTAAAAGCTAATTCTCCCCTGCCATGAGTCACAGCTGATTTGTTTAGAGAATTATTACCACTCATTGTTCATTGAGTGTTATCTTTCTGAATTTCCATTGATGTAGCATGATATGTTCCTAAGAAAAATATTATGATTTTAATTGCATTTTGGCATCTTAAAAGACTATTTCACACTGCTTAACATCTGCAGTCAACAGATGTTTAAACACAACTCTCTCAATGACTAAAATTTGGCAAAATGTGTAATAGTTGGAACAGCTTAAAATTCTAAATATACTTCTAGGAACATAATACATGCAGATGAAGTACTACTTGTATGTGTTTTACATTAAATATTCAAACATAATATTACATGTACCATCTTTCTGGAATATGACAGGCTACAGGGAAAGAATAAGATGTTCTGCTAGGAGACACTTCAATCTTACCACACCAGAGATAGTCTATAAATGGGGTTGTGTGTATGGTCACTCAACTGCAGGGGGGACCCTTTTTGAAATGTCACTGTGAGTTGTGGTTAACTGGGGAGGGTAGCAGAAACATGGCTGTGAGACAGAAAAGTTTGTCCATCTGCTTCCCTTTTGGTATCCTTTTCTCTGACTCAGTTCCCAATAGCTTCCATAAAGATCGATTCTCAGGATTAACTCATAATTATTTGGTCAACCTTCAGTTAATTTTCAGGCAAAAATTCAGTCAGATCAGTGTGTGTGTGTGTGTGTTGGGAGGTGAGGTATGGGAAGGGAGAATGGCCCAATTAATGTTTGACCTACTGTTGACCTGTTCACCAACTGGACCTGTGAGCTCTCCATCATGGCTATTATGGCTTAAATAAATCCAAAGATAATTATGAATGTCATTTAAATCACAACTTTCAACTATCTACCCCCACTGACTGTTTATGACAGTTGTTAACTCTGGGCTTAGTGGAGAGTTCCTTCCTTTCTTCATGTTGGACTTAACTCCAATGGAAACCCCATTTCCACAGCAAGCATCCAAAAGTCTGCAGCAGAAAGAAGGAGAACTCACATTTTCTGTCCCCCAGTGATTAAGTTCACAGTCACAGGAAATGTATTTGAGATTCTGACATTCAGAATTAAGATTCTGAGATTCAGTATTTCCGACTCTGGTTACTATATGGAGCTTTCAATAGACACATCTCTGCCTGAACTCATGATGTCATTCTGTTCCCTGCTCTCCAATAGCTTAAAATCCTACTGAGGAGATACAATTCAAACACATAAAATAATAGTTGAGGTATGGTAATAGTTAATTTTAGGTGTCAGTTTGGCTAGGCTTTGTGCCCTTGTTCAATCAAACACCAGTCTAGATTTTGCTGTGAAAGTATGTTTTTAGATGGGGGTTTTGGACTCATGACTGCAACATGAAGTCTTATATGAATTTTCAATGTGCAGACTTGCCCTACAATATACACATGCATATAAACTTATATATATATATATATGTGTGTGTGTGTGTGTGTGTGTGTGTGTGTTTCTCTGGAAACCCTAACTGGAGAACCCTAATACAGGTATATATATGTAACATCTGGGTTCAAAAAAGGTGACCATTGCCAGGAGGAGGTAGAGTAAGCTTCATTGTGAGATAAACAGAATTAAGCTAGAAGAAGCGTGATGGAGGTGGTTTGTCATGAAAGGCAACCAATTTGTATGAAGATCTGGAGATTGGACCTGTGCCCTTGCAGGAATCGGTGCAGAGTTCTGGCCTGATAGTCGGGAGGTTGTATATTGGAGAGCAGTGGGTCCTACAACTAGAGGGATTGATAGGACCCAAGGACTGATGTGCAGAAAAGAGCCTCTTCCTTTTTCTTCCATGCAGGGGGCTTAGATGGCATTACTGCGTTTTTCAATGGGGAGTTATCTTTTCTGTAGCACTCTGACAGCAGAGCCCACTACAGACTGTGTACAGCTGTCCCCAGCCATCATTCTCTCTCCTTCCTACTCACTTCAGAGTCATTTTCTCTTCTTAAGAGGGAAGCCCTCCAAAGAAATTTTAAAAGAATCTCATCCAGGAAACCTGGAGAATAAATGAGTCTGAAGGTAAGTTCATAATCTGACAAACATTTGGGGGAAAACTTGAGTCAGGAGATGGATGAAGAAGTGGTAGAATGAGGGCTCATTTCTGAGAAGATAGAGGAATTCATAGTCAAGGAGAAGCAGAAATTCAGGACCCAGAAGAGTGTCACAGACCATTTCAGCAAGTGGATCTTTCAAGTGATGTCTAAATGAATAAACAGTACCCATGTCTTAGGGCCAGAAATGATGATTAGGCAATTTACTCTAACTCTCTGGAGAGGTTGCCATCAGACTGAGAGGGTGTGGTGACCTAACAAACATTAGAAACAGAAAAATATTGGGGGTGGCGGGGCGGGAGGGCAAAAAAAGAAAATAAAAGCTATCCATAAGTCCTACCACTTGAAAATTACATGATATAAGAAGTGAAGTTCTGCCCTCTGACTCTCCATTCCCATTATGTATAGTGAGCATGAATCTTACTTCACAAACTCAGATGTGCAAGAAATAGCACTTTATTTATTTTACATAAATTAAATCCAATTCTGAGTCTACACTCTCTTCATCCTATCAGGTCATTAGAAATTCAGTCTCAGCCATTATTGCCACCCTCAGGATTAGGTGAATTAGTCTCAGGGTTTTATGTATCACCAAGTCCTGGGGACTCTTCAGCCATTGGCTTTAGTCTATATTTACTGCTGAGACATTCATGGTCTCAGACCACATGGTGTCTTCCAGGTCTGGCTCCTCTGCTGCTTCTTTTTTTTTTTTTTTTTTTTTTTTTTTTTAATTTATTTTTGGGACAGAGAGAGAGACAGAGCATGAACGGGGGAGGGGCAGAGAGAGAGGGAGACACAGAATCGGAAACAGGCTCCAGGCTCCGAGCCATCAGCCCAGAGCCTGACGCGGGGCTCGAACTCACGGACCGTGAGATCGTGACCTGGCTGAAGTCGGACGCTTAACCGACTGCGCCACCCAGGCGCCCTCTGCTGCTTCTTTTTAAGTCAGGAAAATCTTTGGTGAGACTTCAGAATTCCCAACTCCCTAAACCAGTTCATCTGAGGTCTTCCTCTTCCTGGGAGTACTCCAGGATCACAGACTTCTATGGTATTTCCATTTCAAAGACCTTCCCTTCTCTCTCCTTTTCCTCCAAGATACCAAGTAGAGTCTTCTCAATGGGTTTAGGTTTTATAAAATTCCAGACCAGGATCAGAAGTGTTTTGCAGACAACTTTGGCTTCTGGCCCTGTGACAAAAATCTCCTTTGTGGCAAGAGGCCACAAAAAGCCCTGACCATCTGCTTACAGTGGAGGAGAGGAAGAAACACAGGGAGGATAAATGTAAGTTAATATTCTAAAAATTAAGCCACAGTCACACTGTTGCTACTTGGGGAATATCTTTTCAGAATTTTCTTTGCTTATAAAGCTAAATAACTATGTACATATAAGCTGTCTTTTTTTTTTTTTAACCGAAGGAGGATTAGATTTTACATATGAGTTGCAACTTACTTTTTTCACTTAGTATAGCATGAATATCTTTCCAGATTAACCTCATTGTATTTGATGACATTGGGTTTTGCTCCACCCATGGATACTCAAGCCCTGCTGTTTGGTCATTACAAGCAATGCTGTATTATGCACACACATGCATGTTTTTGTTACTTTTTTAATCATTGCTTCCTAAAAGTGAATTGACTGGGTTGACCAAGTGATTAAAAAATATTAAACACTCAGGTTTATTTATAAACTGCAGCATGGTTCTCTGCTTCCTGTGCTGTGGGCCCTGGCCAGCTCCAGTGAGTTGGTTTCCACAAGCTGGTTTCAAGAAAGGGACAGAAGAGCTATATTAAAACCACATTGACGGTCAAGATGGAGAAGCCAAATCAGATGTCAGAACATGAGCAGATGTCAGGATGCCAGATATCAGAAATACCATGGACAAATGGGACAAAGTTCAGGAACGAAGCAAGAAAGTGGGAGAAACCAGTGCAGAGGTGCAAACCCAGTTGGGAAGGCAACCTGTGTTGGATGACAGCTGGATAGTGTCTGAATGACCTGGCCTGGGAAAGACACCCCAAAACCAAGATCCAGGGCAGAAGGCACAAGTGAGGGCTTGACCCCACATGTCAGATTGTGAAACTGTTTGGGGTGTTGGAGGAAAGCATTGGCAATGAACTAAGGGACTTCGGAGGGCTTACTCAGGTGTTAAATGTTGCCTCATTCCATTTTGGTTCAAGAGAAAAAAATAACTGGGTAGAAAAATTTAGAATATTGACTTGCTAATGTCACTAAACCAGAAAAACAAGTTTGTAGGAAAGAAAAAAAAAAAAAAAAAAGCAAGCAACCCTGAATTGGAATCTTGGTCTTTGACTTATTAGCTGGAAGAATTTGGGCAAGCAGTTTGGACTAGTAACCTCTGTGCACTTGAAGTTCTCATCATGAAATTCAGATAATATCCATGGGCTATTGGGAGGAATCAGGGAGATAAGGATAGTGATGATTTATTGAATACTTAATATGTACCAGGCCCAGTATCAGCAGCTTCCATATACTTTGCTTTATTTTCTAGTATAATCCTACAAGACAGCACATTATCATTCTTATAGCACAGGTGCAGACTGAGCTTCAGCATGGTTGAGTGCCTTGTGCACGTCCCATAGCTAGACAATACATAGAACCACAATGCATGGAATACAGTAGGTGTTTAACCCATGTGAATTCTCTCCTTTCATTCTGCCTGCAGTGCTAGCCATAGATGATTTTTAAATTATCTGATCATTGAAGATAAAGCCCTTGGAAGTGTTCCCTCTGTGCTAGGATTTGTTTAACTATCATGTTCTTTGTGAATTTGATAGCTTCTTAATCCACCGAGGCCATGACCTTATTGTAATGTGTTGACTTCCTCTGACGCCAGTGTCTCTCGAGGGACCTCCATCTGCATTTGTTTGTGGCTGTCTCTCTCAGTGACATTTCCTCCTCTACCTGATTCCCCAGATGATTTGTTCCTCATTTGAGCTTGAGCAGCCTAAGAGATAATGTCAAAATCAATCAATCCCCCAACAAGCTTTGTAAATACATCCCTCAGCTTTGCATAGAGGAGGATCTCTAATGGCACGATTCTATTCTCTCAGGAGCAATGAGGCCACCCAGAAGAGAACCAGGACATTAGAACACTTCCTAGAATACAGAATCTCATCATATAGGGACTTCAGCCTCATAGCACCTGAGTCCAAATACAGGAAGATGGGAGTTGAGAAAGTGTCATCCCCTAGGACTCCTGGGAGCTACAGGTGGGACATGGGAGCCCTTGATCCAAAGTGAATAACCAAGTGCTCTTACAGAGAGCCACTGGAAAAATCCCTGAGTCTTGTCTTCCCTTCTCCCTCAGTATGGCTTTCCGTTTGGGGGAAACCAAAGATGCCTTAGGTGGTTTGAACTGGTTTCTGAGGAGAGATTAAGGCTGGTTACCTCTTTTCTCAAGGTGGGCCAGCAGTCATGGGCTGAGTGCAGCCTGTTGTGGATTTGCCTTATAATGTGTTTTTAAAAAAAAAAAAAATTGAGGGGTGCCTGCATGGTTCAGTGGGTTAAGCATCTATTGATTTTGGTTCAGGTCATGATATCAGGGTTTGTGAGACTGAGCCCTCCATTGGGCTCTGCACTGACAGCTCAGAGCCTGCTTGGGATTCTCTCTCTCCCTCTTTCTCTGCCCCTCTCTGGCTCATACTCTCTCTCAAAATAAATAAATAAACTCAAGAAAATTGAATTATTTGAGACATTTAAAATGAGACTACACATGAAACTCCACATTGCTGATTTCTCTTTAAAAAATCATGTTTATGGGTGCCTGGGTGGCTCAGTTGGTCAAGCATCCAACTTCGGCTCAGGTCATGATCTCACAGTTCATGGGTTCTAGCCCTGTGTTGGGCTCTGTGCTGACAGCTCAGAGCCTGGAGCCTGCTTCAGATTCTGTGTCTCCCTCTTTCTACCCTTCCCCCAGTTATGCTCTGTCTCTCTCAAAAAATAAATAAACATTTAAAAAAGTTTTTTAAAAGTCATGTTTGATATTCTATGGGTGGTGTTTGCACACCAAGAGTAGGCTGTATCTAAAGAAGCCTCTTTGAATGAGGGAGGCCCTCTCCTATATGTCTTGGTCTCAAGGTAGCCCCACACTTGCCTAGGTTATGTGTCCGGTCCCCTGGGCACTACAGTTTTCAAAGAGGAAATGGGAAGGAAAACAACAGTGGAATTAAAAGAGAGTGCTAATTTATAACAGGAAAAATTTTTTTAAAAAACATTTTATAACTATCAGCTTTACATATTGTCATCTCGATTTTGCAGAAAGAAAAGCTGGAGACCAGAAAAGTGAATCAACATGCTCTATATCACATGTTTGGTAAGTGGTAGAACCATAATTTGGGGCTCTCTGGGGCCAAGCTGCGCGACCACAAAATCCCACTCTGCCTTTCCATCCCACCCGGAATCTGCTTTCCCCTTCTGATGCCCATGAATTCTCAAATCCCCAGGGCACCTAAGGATTAATATTGCCAGGCCCCCCCTGAATTAATATTATATCAATGACCATATGGGATATGAAGAAAAGCAGAGTCTCGCTTTTCTCCTACCCTAGCTGGCACCCTCTCTGCTCTCTGAATCCCTAATGGAAATGTATGTGGTGATTTTCAAATAGGAGAGGAGAACCTGCTTTGCAGATCACTGAAGTTACCATTTGCATTAAGGTTAAGAGGCTGAATGACTCTCAGTCCCGAAACTCAGCAGCCATCTGCACTTCACATCACTGGCCTGAATTTTCAGCCTCATTAAATTCCTTCAGGGCATCTGGTCCCCATCTTTGCAGTTGCCTGAACGCATATTTACGTCCCAGGAGTTATTGCCTTTTCTAACCTGGGCTTTACTGCTCCCGCTCCCCACCACCTCTAGTGGCTCTTGCAGTACTTCTGGTATTATTTTAAAAGACGTCCCTCTCTCAGTTATTTCTGAGAGCCTGCAAGGGCTGCGTGCGTACCAGACATCTGTCTTCTGAGTTTGGATGGCATCTGCCTTGTTCTGTCAAGGCTCCTGGTGAGCCACTTTTGCTGAACACTGTGGTCTCCCACCTTGACACCAAGGCCTCAAGGTCGTACAGGTTCCCTTGCCGAGGTGGGTAGAATAAATGCTTCTCTCTCATGTTTGGCATGGCTACTAAACTTCTGTTTTAGAGAGTCTTAGCTTGGTTGGTGTTTATCACAGCACTGCTCTGCCTCCATGCATACCCTTACTTTGCTCCACGGGGTCCAGGGGAGATGTTGCAGGGAAATGGGCTGGGAGGCACAATACTGAGCTAGGATCTGCCCCTCTCCTTTGGTGACTAAGGCTTTATTGCTGCACCAAGACTGTCTGTCCAATGTCTTCTTCCTTTAGACTGAGTTTTCTGTGAAAACCTTGCCCACATTAGGCATGACTGGATCTCAGTGATGCATGTGACTCAGAGTCCAGTTCAGACTCCTGAAATCTTGGGTGTCAGTCTTTTATATTATCTGGTGTTCTTAAAGCCTAAATCACTTGAAATAGGCTTATTACACAGCCTCAATCCAGACACAGTCTGGCTTAAGTGTTCCTCTGGGTGCTTGGGTATGCAGCTTCAATGTCCTCTTTCCTAAAGAAGCAAGCCTCATGACTCCAAGGAGATTTGGGGGTTTGGACTCCTGCACGGTGTGGGCAGAGTAACAGAACCACAGAGCCACAGTGGCTGCTGCAATGTGGGACTCCTCAAGCAGCTTGAACAACAGGAGGATATGGAATTGGAACCGAAGGACAGGCACACAGCTGGGTCTTAGGAATGGACTGAGGTAGGAAGCTCTTTTTTATTACCGCCTTCTTCTGCAGACTGGCTTCATCCTGTCTCTCTCTGTTGGATGTTCGTCTTTGTCTCCTCAGTTCCTATGGCCACCCCATCGCTCTCAGGTTTCCATGCAATAGTTCCCCAAAAAATGCAACACTTATCATGCCTTCCCCAATCCCAGTATCAAATTTCCAGAGGGAGAACCTGATTGTTTTCATCTAGAGCAGTGTTGACCTCTGATCCAATCAGCTCTGCCCAATCCATCATGTCTGCATCTATGGATCAAAGGCAGTCCACAGAGGTCAATGTGAGCTGGGCAGCTATACTCATGTTCATTCTACTGGATTGTATTTTTTCCCCATCTTCTCACATCCATTTGTACCTTCCTGGGAAGGCATTGAGGAGGTGAGGGATGGTACTGAAGAGAAGCAGTGAGGTCTGCCAAGTAATCTCCATAGCAAATAGTTGCTGAACATTTCCTAGGTGCCTAATACTGTATTGTGTGTGTCACAGGACTCATCTCACATAAGATTATATCAGTGGTTATTATTAACCTCATTTTACAGTGAGAACAGGTTTAGGGAGCTGGGTGGCCCCAGATCTCTGTGGAGAGCAGAGATCAAACCAAAACTCATGTTTCTAGTCATTATATTTAGAGTAAGGCACACCTGATTTCAAATCTTGAGGTTGCCACCTGCTATGTGATTCTGGACTCATCACTCTGAGTCTGACTCTCCTCATCTATAAATGGAGATAAACATACATTTCCAATTCAAAATGTTTAAGCTAGGCAACCAAAGAACATCTTTCTTCCAGGTACCTGGGCTTTTCTGCCTCATCCAAGCACATCTGTTCCCATTCTCCCTGACTGTAACCAAAACCTCAGAGTTCTCCAGCCACCCTCTGATCTCCATGAGACCTCAGAGAAACAGTTTGAAAAGTGACAAGAAAGCAGGATTTGAAGTCAGAAGATTTGACTCGTGTCAGCATTATACAAATTTCTTGACCTATGGCAAGTCTTTTTGTAGTTCTGAATCACAGTTTCCCCATCTGTCAACTAAGAATAATAGAGTTCTGCAAAGACATGGATGTGGTGGTGGCGGCACGTGTGTCTGCCCCAAGGATCAAATTAAGAAATGTACACGAAAGGTTCTGGAAACTCTGAGGCACCACGCACTTGGAAAGGATTATAATTTTTAAGGCAGAAAAATTCTAGAATGATCTTCTGGCCTATTGCCTGGTTCCCAGGATGTTTTAGGCAAGCCATTCTTTGCACAAGACTTTCATACTCTTAATTTGTAGCTGTGTATATTTGCATGTCTTCCCTTTCGGGGGCATGAGCCTTGAATCTAGGGTGTGTCGTCTAAGTTTCTTTACAGAACTTAGAAATGATGGATGCCTAATAAGTGTTAGATATACACATGGGATTCAGGCTTTCTATGCATTGGTCTTTCCTGTTTTTGTTGCAATGCTTTTCAATAGTTGAGAGACCTCTTAACAATGAGAGTGAAAGCCTTTGAAAATCTCAAAAAGCCCTGAGTAAATGCAAAGGTATTAAATTTACAGGAGCTGCTATTACTACTAACACTATGCAAATTTATGAGTGGCGATGGAAATAACTCTTTAAGAAAGAAAATGCCTTTACTTCTGTTTTGGTTTTTGCATTTGGCAAGTATATCTTATATAGGTCAAATTTTTACATTTCTGTATCCTGGCTGCTTAAGGCACATATTGAGGTATCAGAAGAAGAAAGAAATGTATAACGACATGGAATCATGAAATGTTGGAGCTTAAAGATCACTATGCTTAGCCCTGTCACTCTATGGATGAGAAGACTACGTCTAGGAGACAGGAAATGACTTGCCTAAGGTCACACTGTGAAATAGTAATTCTTTTATGTCATTATTCTTCCTAAGAAACATTTTGATGTCTTCAGTATTATTGACACTTCCTTAGAAAGAGAACAATTTTTAAAATGAAGTCTTTCCTTCCAAAGGCCAGTGCCATATAGCCTAGGTCCCCTGATGGATATAGTAGAAATGAGGTGGTGGAAGGAAACCGGAAAAGAAGTATAAGCTCATCACGCATGTGTCAGCTCACTACAGGTGCGTCATCCAAGTAGCTAATCCCGTAACAGCCAAAATGCATCTAACCAGGTGAATTTCTTCAAATTAAATATTGAGTCACTTCCTTCAACTAATTATTTCTTGAGCATCTACTCCATGCCAACACTGTACTAGACTCTATAAAGAAATGAATTTTACTCATAAAAATAGGTAACATTTACAGAACAGAAGCAATTAAGTACAGTGGCCAAGTGCATGGATCATGGAGCCAGACTATCTACCTACTGTAGGACTTTGAGCAAGATCCTTAGGTTCTTTGTGTAAAGTGGAGCTTTATGATAGTTGCTATAAGGTTCCTGAATTTAATAAATATCAGGTGCTTACCACGTCTGGCATACAGTAAGTGCTATATTAAGTGTCATTTCACATATATTTTCTCACTGAGTGTCCCGGCAACCTTATGAAGTAGGTACCATCCACCTTTAATAGAGGAAGCAAACCGAAGCTGAGAGATCAAGTAACCCCTCCAAGGTCACCCAGAAACCAGTAGCAGAACCAAGACTCAAATCCAGGTCTGTCTAACAGCTGGACCTCATGCCCACTGTGCTGTGTGCTATCCTGAGAAGCAAAATCTTGCGCTCAAGAAAGTCATATTCTAGAAGCACTATTGCAGGGTTGACGACACGATGTGCCACTAGGGAGGTAGAACCAAAGTGGGACAGAGATTGCTTCTAACCCAGGAAATAGGAGAAGCTTTGTGGAGAGGAAGTGGCGTTTGATTTGAGTCTTGAAGGATTTATTTATGGAGAGGCAGGAATGAGAAAGGAAAAGCAAAGGGTTGGGGTGGGAAGGGCAAGGTAGAAGGGAAACAGGCAGTGGGTGTTTCAGTAACAGTAGATCCCGGGGTGTGTGCAGGAGAGCAGAGAGGGATGAGGACTGAAACCCTCAGTGAAGACACATCACCAGGGACCTCAAGTATGAAGCTCCATAATGTGCATCTAAAGTTGAAGATCCCTAACATGGTTCTTAAAAAGATCAAATGGGAAAAGAACAAAACTCAAAAATAGAACCTACGCCTGTGTCAATTAGTAAGAATTGACAAAATATGGGCTTATGTATCTAATTAGTTCTTTTCTGAAAAAGTTACATTAGTTTACTGAAGTAAAAGGCTTTTTTTTTAACCGCAAAGGGAACTAACTGATTTTGCAAACAACACGTTTGTTCATTTGAAGAGTTTTCTTTCTGAAATGTGACATAATTTCCATATCTAAGTAAAATGCAAATATAGGTATTTTCCCCTGACTGAATACATCTAGACTTTAAATTTTATTTGTGACTTTTTTTTTTGCCCCCCTCCTTCTTCCCTCCTTCTCTCCCTTCCTTCCTTCTGCTTGCATTTCACCTTTGTTCATAATTTGGTTCCTGGACAACTGATGTCTTCTCCATCTTTATTTCAGATCTCTCCTTCATGTTATGGATGTTTTCCTATGTTCTAATATTATATTCACTGTAACATGAACTCTCAGTCACTAGGGCCCCAATGTTCCTAAAATGGCAGAGCCAAAAGGGATCATAGAGAGAATGTACTTGAACACCAGATTATAGCTAAGAAGAGTAGGGCCCACAGAGGGAGCACAACTTTCTCAAGAACATGGAGCCAGTTCAAGGTGGAACTGTGTCCCATCCAGTGCTCATTTCAGTGCACTGTCTGAACACATATATAGGCAGGACTTGGGGGAAGAATGTTGTTTCTTAAGAGTGGTTCATAGAGTCACAACAGAGCTTTCATTGCTGCTTCAAGACTTAGAATCCATGGAGCATTTAGAGCTGGAAGGAACCTTCAGATCATCAAATTCAGTGTCCTCCTTTTGTAGAATTCATGACCAAGGCTGAAAGAAGTAAGGGGGACTTGCCCAGATCACAGAGCAGGAAGGGCAGAGCAAGGTCAGGGATTCCAATCTGCTGACTCCCAGGCCCGTGTTTTCTCTTTGTTCATGCTCATCCTTACTTTTCAAACTCTCCATTTCAAGAACCCATCTCTTTACAGTCACATATACTGAAAGGAATTCTGCTTCACATGCCTGGAAGAGCTTCAAGAGGAATGTATCGAAACCAGAAAGAAGCCATTCCTTGGTGTTTTCTCTGGTTGGTTCAGGTCGGCGAATGGTGGGGATCGAGGTGTGGAAAGCTGGCCAATTCCTCATTAGCAAGTTCTTCATCCTTTCGTACCCAAAATGTATCACAGCTATTGATTTCTTGGTGAGACCAAAACCCCAAAGAGTGAAAGTGGAATTGGGATCTAGTGGAGCAATTCCCAACCCAACCAAAACCAAGACTGACTGCACGTCCACATAGCACTTCTGTAGCCACCATGTCCCTCATACTCACAAAGTGAACGTGCGGCGAAGGCTAGATGGCCAGACTGTGTTGTGGGTGTGACATGTGCGTATGTGTCCATGCATGTGTGAAAGCACTGTGTAAACTATAAAACACATACAACGGGAAAACAACAAAGAGAGAGCTGTGACTCTCCCTCACATTATCCTATCCTCTGTTCTCTGTCATGCATCAGACCCAGAGAAGCATCTCCAGCAACCACTCCTAATTTTCAACCTTGCTGCCCAATAAAATCACCTGGGAGCTTTGAAAACAATACGGATGCCTGAACTCCAAAGATTCTAATTCACTTTCCTTGGGATAGTGCCTAGACATAATGATTTTTAATTTTTTTTTAATGTTTATTTATTTTTGGGACAGAGAGAGACAGAGCATGAACAGGGAGGGTCAGAGAGAGGGAGACACAGAATCTGAAACAGGTTCCAGGCTCTGAGCTGTTAGCACAGAGCCTGACGCGGGGCTTGAACTCACGGACCGCGAGATCATGACCTGAGTCGAAGTCGGCCGCTTAACTGACTGAGCCACCCAGGTGCCCCTAAACATAATGATTTTTAAAAGAAAGTCTCCAGGTGTCACATGTAACTAGGAGGAAGAGTCACTCAACTAGACTGTCCAGCAGCATTACCTAGTTGCTGGGTAGATTCCTTGTGTGTCTACATAGGGCTAAATTCACTTAAAATGCAGTGTTACACTGTGGCGTGCAATTTAATGGATACCTGTTGAGTACTTTTCTGGGATGTGGTTAGACAGACTGCAGTGGGTGCACACATGAATGAAATATCCATGGCGCTAAAATTGCATTGGGTAAAACAAGGGGCTGAGTCACTTATAAAGTAACTACCACCTGGAGAGGGAGCAATTCCATTTTCCTTGGAAAATCCTGAAGACCTCATGGAATTGAATCTTAAAGATTCTATAAACAATTTTCATCTTCTTAGTAGACAATTCCTTTTTATGGAAGAGTATGTTTCATCGAAACGTTGCTTTCATAAGTTTGCCACAGTGTGTGAAAGAGCCTTGGGCCACTGCTTGGGTTTGGGAAATGGAAGCTTCTCTGCATAATAAGGAGTGGGAGCAGAGCGGAATACTACATAGGAAAGAGGTCAAAAGAATGCTTGGTGACTTTTTGACCAAGAACAGAGGCTCATGAGGCCATTTGTTTTTTTTAATGCTTATTTATTTATCTTTGAGAGGGGGAAGTGGCAGAGAGAGGGAGAGAATCCCAAGCAAGCTCTGAACTGCCAGAACAGAGCTCGATGCAGAGCTCAAACTCAGAAACTGTGAGATCATGACCTGAGCTGAAATCAAGAGTTGGACACTTAACCTACTCAGCCACCCAGGTGCCCTGAGGCCATTTTTTAATAAGAATATTTTTTAGACAAAATGTTAGGTATTATGGAATGTAAACCGCATCTTCCATGTTTACTAAGAAACAGTAAAATACACGTTGTTTACCAGTGCATTCTGTATGGAAAATACAAAGAAGCACCAAACCCCACTTTGAGATGGACAGGATAAAACCAGAGGATACATATAAGATAACATCTTATGAGTAGTGTTGTCACATTTGTCAAATGAAATTATAAGATGCAGAGTTAAATTTGAATTGAAATAAACACAAATAACTTCTTTAATGATTATTTATTTTTGAGAGAAAGAGAGACAGAGCATGAGTGGGGGAGGGGCAGAGAGAGAGGGAAACACAGAAGCCAAAGCAGGCTTTAAGCTCTGAGCTGTCAGCACAGAGCCCGATGTAGGGTTCGGACCCATGAACTATGAGATCATGACCTGAGCCAAAATCAACGCTTAACCCACTGGGTCACCTAGGCATCCCCACAAATAATTTTTTAATATAAGTATGTCCCGTGTAGTATTTGGATATACTTATATTAAACAATTATTTATTATTTACCTGAAATTGAATTTCTTAAATTTTATTTATTTATTTTTGAGAGCAAGACAGGCAGAGCGAGCAGGGGAGGGACAGAGAGAGAATCTCAGACTCCAAGCTGTCAGCATGGACCCTGATGTGGGGCTTGAACTCACGAACCATGAGATCACGACCTGAGCCCAAATCAACAGTCAGACACTTAACCGACTGAGCCACCCAAGTGCCCCCTGAAATTGAAATGTAACTGGACATCCTGTATCTTATCTGGCAATCCTACAAGAGGTTACAGTCAGGTGGGGCTTCTACAATCAGAGAGGGAAACAGGAAATGCACACAGGCACAGAGGAGCAAGAGTACAAGCTGTATTTGAGGAGGAGGGTGGGGTGGTGTGAGAGTGCAGTGTAGGGCGTGTTGGGGGTTGTCTGGACAGTAAAGTAGGAAGATAATCTAAAATCACATCCTAGAATGCCACAAAGGCCAGTCTGACTGATTTATCTCTGTCAGCAATGGAGAGCCCTTCAACATGTTAAAAGGAGGCAACTGTGCTCCATCCATTCATCCATGCATCCATCCACCATCCACGTCAAGGTATCTGTGTCAGTGTGGTACCCTGGAAAGCATGTGTCCTCCGAATGCATGTTCTGGGCCTGCTCTGCACTCACTGAGTGATGTCTGGCACGTCAGGTAGCCACTCTTGTCCTCGGTTCTTTGAGAGATGGGCATGATTAGGCCTCCAACCTACACTTCTCATCAGGAGTATCAAGATGAGAGACCATCGCAGAGCAGACAAGTCCACCTTGGATGCCTTTCGGGGACTTGTTTGCAGGTTCCAATACTGTGTGCACCAATTCATAGTCTTTTTACCCTAAAACGTTCCTCTCGATCTATTTCATCCTTTTGCAAAAGCACCGGACATTATCCCCCTGTGTGTTCACCAGGGAGGAAGGACTGCACCCCTTCTCCTGCCAAGTCAGCAAACTTGTGTGTAGGTAGGTGTTGCTACTTGTAAAATGTGTTATGAAACATTTTCACATTCATTATTTCCATTGAACTTTTAGGGGAGATCGTTCTGCTATCACGCGAGGGTAGACTGGGGAAGGGGTAACAGACTGGAGATAGAGAGCCCACCAGAAGGGTGGTAGGAGAGTCCAGACGAATCTAATGAAGACCTGAACCGGAGTAGTGGCAAGGTGTGCTGAAAATGAAAGGACCAGATGAAAAGAAATGACACAGAAATAAAAACAAAGGGACGTTGTGACACCCGCAATCTGGTCTCCTTGACACAACTTCCATTTCCTGTAGGTACATGTCCCGGAAAAGGCGGAAACCTGATGCCCCCTGGCAGTTTCAGATGACACCACCCCTAACTTTCCATTGGATAAAGGAATGCCCAAAATAGCCTCTGGTCCCACAGCCTTGCGATTACGGGGACTCAGATTCCTGTTCTGAAAACATGAGGAAAAAGCCAGGTACTTGCCCACTCACCCTCTAACCAGCTGACCTGGGGCATTAGCACCCTGGCGTCTGCTGACGCAGAGCATTTGCCAATTTCGATTAGCCCCGTGGCCTGGCTAAGCCGGGCATGTCCTGCTTTGCTGCTAAAAGAAGCCTCCAGGAAGGGGCCATGAGACAGAGATGTTTTTCCCTACTAACCGTCAATCAAGACTGGCTGCCTGGCAGCTGGAGGTAGGGATGGGGGAGAGAGAAAAACTACTAGAAGGCGCGGAAGGCAAAGCCACATGTTAATCTAACGGTCACTTTGGGAAACAGAGAAACCGTTCCAATCAACACGGACTACTTGTTTTTTTTCTCTTTGCTTGAACTTTATAAGGTTCTTTGGAGTCCAGCAGATCAAGCCAAGTCTTAGTGAAACAATGTGTGGGAGCTTGTCGCTGGCTCCGAGCAGGCTACCTGGGGGTGGGTCAGGTGATGATCTGCCTGCCTTCTGGTCTATGGGGTCTGTCCTCCACACCACTGGGCCACTTGACCTTCCTCTGTGGGCTCAGACCTCCTGCAGCTGCTGGCACATCTCCTGTTTGGGCAGTAATTCTACCCTGGCTGGTCAACGGAACTACTAGAAAGCTTTTTTAAGAAAAACATATGCCAGGTCCCACCCCAGATAAGTTCAGTCAGAATCTCTGGGAGTGGGGCCTGGGCATAGGTATTTTTAAAAAATTCCTTAAGTGATTCAAATGTATACAGATCAAGGTCTAGAACCACTGGTCTGGTGGATAAGATTGGGGGCCTTGGCATTTGCGAGGGTATTTTGTTAAGTGAAAGGAAGTCAGAGAAAAATACTGTATGCTCTCACTTATATGTGGAATCTTAAAAAGCTGAACTCCTAGAACTAGAGATTAGAATGGGGGTTGTCAGGGGCTGGGGGGTGGGGGAAAGAAGAAATGCTGGTCAAAGAATATAAACTTCCAGGTCTAAGATGAGTAAGTTCTGGGCAATCTGATGCACAGCATGGCAACTGTAGGTAACAATACTGTATTGTTTACCTCAACTGTTGCTAAGAGAACAGATCTTTAATGTTCTTAGAAATGGTAATTATGAGAGATGATGCAGGTGTTGGGTAAGGCTATGGTGGTAATCATTTTGCAACATATAAGTATATCAAATCAACACATTGTACATCTTAAAGTTATACAATGTTATCCGTCAATTATATCTCAGTAAAGGTGGGAGCGAGGAGAAAAATGCCTGAAGATATAAGGTTATACTAGAATGCCAACAGATTGTGAATATAGAGGCAGCAGTAAATTTACTAAGATTTTTAGGTAGCATATGAATAATGAAAGAAAATAAAACAATTTTCTCATTTAAAAAAAATTGGGGGTGGGGCACCTGGGTGGCTCAGTCAGTTGAGCATCTGACTTCAGCTCAGCTCAGGTGAGTTCTAAGCCTCACATCAGGCTCACTGCTCTCAGCGTAGAGCTGGCTTCGGATCCTCTGTCACCTTCTCTCTCTGCCCCTCCCTCGTTCACTCTCTCTCAAAAATGAATAAACATTAAAAAAAATACTTTTAAAAATTGGGAACCTTGGGATTATGTAGATGTGGCTTCCAAATCTGAATGTAACCTTTATTAACTGTGTGACCCTTGGGACAAGTGATTTAGGTTTGTGTATTGTTAGTTTCCTTATCTCTTAAATCTCATCTCTCATGGTTGACACGTATTTTGGATAGCATGTGAAACATCTACCATGGCATCTTGTACAAAATACCTCGGTAATGTAATAGTATTGCCTATGGCCAAACTCTCTTCCTTGTGTTCAACCACTTCCTATGCTAATCACCCCTCACTGGGCTTCTCACATATGGATCATCCGTCTACAGCCCATGGATATCACTCTCTACGCACTTGTCTATAGAACATTCTTTACCCTTTCGCACCCTAATTCTGCTCCAACTTGATGGGCATGTCCAGTCCTCAGCACTTTACTTTGTTGCCTGATTTATCCCACTACCTCTGAGATCTATTCTAGAGAAACTGGGAAACCAAGACAGCAAACCGAATTCATCTTTGGGGTCAGTTGCATTCAATTGGCAGTGACTACACAAAGCCCAATTTTAAGAAGGATTCTGAGGCTGAAACTCAGCTCAGCAAGGACTTAGTAGTCATGTCTGCCATACGCAAAAGCTGTGAAGGGGCGGTGGCACATGCCCCCTGCATCCTGTCGTCCAAGACCTGTCATCCAGACACAGCAGGGACAAGGTCCCTGACCTTTTTTTCTCTTCCACTAATCTCAAACACAGAATAACTTTGTAAATTTTTGACCTGGGGATGACTGGGCCTTCCTCAGTTTAGCAAGCGATTCCAGAACACGCTGTCTATCCAATGCTGGCAACTCAGAGGAAGCCCTTCTGATCTGCCATGAGGGTGAGGGGGGTGACAGCTGTCCCTTTCCAGGTATTGGAAACAGCTGGCACAAAGCTCTAGAAACTCTGCCCTCAGATTGTTCAGCACAGAGCAGTGTTGTGTCCGCTTTTGGAAGGGCCTCCATGCAACATGAGCCTGTGCATGTTAACCCTTAAAAGAGAAAGCCAGTGTTCTCTTGAAAGCTAAACATTGAAGGTGCCATTAGTGTTCTTCCTTTTTGATGGAAGCCCGAATCTTCTTAGATACATAGGTACTTTCCATTTCTTTTGTTTCTGTTTCCCTCCCATGTTCTTTACACTCTTTCCACTTTGCAGCAGTTAGCAGAGTGGCTCCAGACCCAGACTGCATGGATTCCAGTCCCTGCTCTGCTACTCACTGGTACCGCGACCTTGGGCAACTCCGTTGACCCCTCTGTGCCTTCCTTTCCTCACCTCTAGTATGTGAGTGCTAACACTGCCACCTAGATCTGCAAGAGGTGCCTGGAACAGTGCTTGCATAGAGAGAGCACTAACCGTTAGCAGTGTGTAATGGTCTGGGTAACACGAGGCTGAATGGTGAGATAGGATCCTCCTGACGTGCCATGGCTATTCTTAGAAATGTGGCTGGGGCTCCTTGTTTCTCTTTCCGACTATGTGAGTTCATCTACTTCTCCCTGGCTTCAATCCTTTCCATTCAGCTGGAATGGACACTTAAGGCTAATGGGCTTTATTTGGACTGGACAGTCTAGAAAAATGCCTTTTATTGTAGTATATCTCCTCCATTTGTGTATTGGCCACAGCTCAACGGCCAAGGAGTATTGTTAGTGGCTAACCAAGAGCTGCCTCTCTGAGTCTTCCAGAAAAGACAAAGTGCCCTGGATGCTTATGAAACACCGATGAAATGGGATCTCCTCTAAGAATCAGAGAATGTTAGAGAAGGATCTCTGATATCCATGCTAGGTGGGCCCAGTTCATCACCAGTCAATAGAATAAGAGCTTGTAAAAACATCTTGAGACCTTCCCACAGGTCTGTCATTTTTCTCAGTGCTTTATGTGTATTCACTCATTTGATCGTTACAAAAATCCTCTGAGGTAGGTGGTAGAATTTTTACCTGTCGTTTAGAAGGAAATTGGGGTGAAGAGAAGTTAAGTAACTTGCCCACAGATACACAGCCTCTAGTAGCAAAGCTGGGATTCAGACCCCAACAGTCAGGCTCCAGAATCTATACTTTTAAGTCTCATACTATGCTCCAAGAGGTGAGACATTGGATTCCAGAAGAAACGACTCCTCAGGTCACTAGGAAGGGAGGATGGACATAAACTGGGAGCAGAAGTACATTGAATTAGAAAGAAAATAGGGGCTTCTCAGAGATTCAGGCCTAAAGGCTCCTGGGCCGGGAATAAGCCAAAGTTGGGAGGCTGGCATGAAGAATTCCAGACTCCGCTGTGCCAGTGAGGTTTGTCTTCTAAGCTCCACTCAGAATGACCTTCCATAAAGGTCAGCTCTGAAGAAGTCTGCTGTTGGGTATAGTGTTGCCCTGGTTTATCGCGTGACACTCTTGTCTTCACCGCCATTGTCTCAAGAAAAAGGACACATCCAGAATGTTTGGGGCAGCAATGAGGCAAGCTGAGAGCAACATGTCGTTGGTGACAGCAAAGGGACTGAGATGCGAGCCCTGTTTGTTCAGAGTTCTGCGACAGTGATCCACAGGACGAAGACGCTGTGGTTTGATCCAGGGTTTCCTGACTGTGCCTCCACAAAACACCCTGCGTCTCTCTTGGCCAGGTACCACTGAATACGGAGTGACATAAAATAGGCAAATATCATTGTCTGGCTTCTGAAATTAAGTTTAGACGAAGTTCACCCCTTGAATAATATTTGGGCACCACCTCCAAGGCATTTTCTGCCTGATTGTCAAGCAGTTTGGTACCATTTTCATAGTCACATATGAAGTGAATACCTTCCCTGGGGCATGTGCCCGCTTCAACTTCTATGCAGGACCCAAGTGCCTCTGGATTTCAATTTTGTGGTAAGTGCCAAGCAGTAAGGGCATCAATGATGGAGACAGGGGATGGACAGTGAATCCTCAGATTGTTCCCCAGCCTTTAAGTGCTTCAGATACCTCTTTAATCTCTTTGTACCACAAGTGATTTAGTAGGAAGAACAGGATGACAGACTCTTGGAGCTGGAATTTGCCTCCAAGACGGTCCAGTTGAGTCACTTCCTGACAGATGAGGGATTTAAAGTTCAGGACCCAGAAAAAGGTTTCACTTAGTTAACTGAGCTACGAGGACTCCTGGCTCCTAAGGCAGCCTTGCCAGAATTCAGGTCTCCACGTTGCCCAATAGATGGTTAACATATTTGGACACCTCCACCCCAGCCCACAAACAGAAAATCTTCAAACGCTGTTTGCGGAGTCTAACATGTGCAGAAATGTGCACACACACAGACATACACATACACACAGAGATGGGGTGGGGGTGGGAATAGATTACTCTCCAGTCCCCGTTTCCAGAAACAGTTCCAACAGTCAGGGAAAGGTTTGCCACAAACACTGGAGAAGCCCTTTGTGTTTACAATCTGGTCATTCTGGAGGGGTGAACCTAGGACTTCTCAGCTGGATGTTAATAGCTGATTAATTCAGGAAGCTTATTTAATTTGTGACCAATATAGCTCTGTTTCACAGAGAGAGGGACGTGCTAGCAGGTGCAGAGCCCAGCTCCCCAGATGGAATAATCTTTTCTTTATTAATTTGCTGCATGTTGTTTCTCATTTCTCCCAGTCATTCCAAATGTGTTACAAACGACTACATGCTCTGGGTCCTGAATCCATGACTGCTGTAGTTTTGAAAGGAAAGAAAATAATTGTTTCCCTGCACACATGTACGTGCTCGCTTTTAAATCGTCAGTGCCTTCTTCCAATGCTGAGCAGTGTTCTGCCTGGAACAGCCACTGCTCTTGTGGCTTTTAGGAAATGAAAAGCTAGATGGTTTGAATGAAGCTTTCAGGGCCCTGGAAAGAGGTAGCGGCATGGCTGGGATTCAAACTCACGGTTCCAATTTCTTGGGTGGCTATCTTCCAGTGATCTAAAACACAGGGTGGGCCGGTTGTCTACTTCCCTTAGTCCAGTGATTCCCAAACTTGTGTGGGCATGAGAATCGCCCAGAGGACCTGTTAAAAACACAGATTTGCTGGCTCCACCCCCAGAGCTTTTGATTCAGCATGTCTAGGGTGGGGCCTGAGAATCTGCATTTCTAACAAGTTCCTGGAGAAGCTGCTGCAGATTGGAAAGCCCATCCAGAACCACTGTTAGTCCAATTACACCAGAGTATGGGGACCACTAACTCCAAGTAAGTGCTGTCTGGTACCTGTCAGAGGTCTCCTGTTTAGAGACTTTCTGTTTTGTTTTGTCTTTTCCTCTTTCCCCACTTGATATGCACCAAGTTTCAGTCTAGAAATTTTTTTTGTTTTAATGTTAGGGTTCAGTGGAGGATGTAGCTCGACTAAATTAATTTGAATATGTACTGCAATACTTGATATGGATTTTTCCAAAATGTGAGCACTTAGGCTAGACAAAAATATTTCCCCTGGGTTCAGTCATTCTGTGCAGACCAGCTCCTGGTTTCTAAGGAACCATTTGAACAGAATACAACCCCGAAGCGCCGTGCTGCTGAAGCATCCTTATGATGATTTCTAAATGTGGAACATACCCTTCAAGCCAGTCGTCCAATCAACAATTCTTGGTCATTTACAGGCTTACGACAAGCCCTGTCATTAAACTGCAGTGTTTTGTGTGAGGTATTTTAGGACAGAAGGAAAGGCCTATTTTTCCAAAGGAAAAATAATTTTGTTTCTCCAGATATAAAAAATTAGTGGTTCCCACAAATATATAATGACTACAAAGGTCCTGTTTGGTGTGTGTGTGTGTGTGTGTGTGTGTGTGGTGAAAATTAATTGAAGAACAGCATTTACAATTCCATGATACTGAGAATATGCTATTGTTATTCAGACCAGCAAATGCTAGGTCAGGGAGCCCCTGATCTGGTGTTTTGTGCCTAGCAAATAATCAGAGGGGCTGAGGTAAGGGACTATGGAAATCCAACAGGCAGTGTACCACATAAAGAGCTCTTTCTTAATGAGGAATATAATGATGTGTAAGATCACAATATTTTTCTGTTAATATTTAAACATTCTTCAGGCAACTTACTGCATCTAATTACTTATCAAAAGAGGAGGAGGTGGTCTTTTTGCCTTTCTATAAAGAATCAAAAGGTGGCTAGCATTGGAAAGTGGATGAAGATACTCAAGTCTGGGGACAGAGGCGGTGGCGGCGGGGATTTATCAGCTGCACTATGCATAAACACTGGCTGGTTTGGAGTGGTAGCACCTACTTTAGTCACTCATGTTGGCTCTTGGGTGGGGATTCACAGAACCAACCCATCAGTTAGCTTAATGTAACCGACAAGAATCAGATTCCCAACGCTCCTTCCGCCCAAATCACCAACCACCTAACCTTTAAAACTACAGTTAAAACACCCACAGCTAAAACCAAAACCAAACCAAAAACCAAAAATATATATTTTTTTAATTTTGTTAAATTACAAAGTGCCCCAAAGGGCCCAGATTCCATCACTAATTTCACTGTCCAACATTTTGAGGATGGATAAAATCCATGGATGAATTTCTCCAAGCTAAATACTTTATCTACCTACATTTACGAACATATATTATTTCTTGTGTTGATTGTTAACATTCCTTACTTAACAATAGCTTACCAAAATATGCAGCTGTCTTAACTTTAACTGACTTGTAGAACAGGCTTGATGTGCGAACGCAGACAAGATATGTATTTTTTGTATTAGGCTTAAGCCCTGATGCTGCCTCAGTGCTGGTTGAACTGAGGCCAGGCTGGAAGGCTTTGGTTGCAGTTCATAAGGTGTTTGACATTTTATCCAGAGTCCAGTAATCACTTAAATGAATAAAAGAAGATTTAGCATTGATCCGTTCTAATACTTAGCTCACAATATCACAACTGGGGTAGTATTCATGGAATTAGTACAGCTTCATAGACACTGCCAATAACCACAGAGGCCTCTCAATACGGTGGAAAAAAAAAAAACCCAATAGATCAAAGAAAGCAATGATCTGGGCTATTTCTAGGCATCTCAGTGATGGAGCAGATTTAACTGCATGTACCCAAAGAACAGATTACAAATTGACTACTCCTGTTTAAGTCCAAGTTGGTTAATTTAGTGGATGCCTTCATTTTTTGTGTCTCTGACCTCATCTTCGGATGAAAGCTCTCAGTCCTGTTAACCAGATTCCTTTAACTACAAGTAATTTGAATGCCACACTTAATTCTCCCTACTTTTTACATAATCCTTTCAAAAATGTCTTAGTCTTCTCTATGAAAATTGGTTAAATCTGACGTTTACCAAAATTCTTATTCCAGGGCTGGGTTCATGCCTCGACTGGCAGTCAAGGGGTTCTCTTAGAGTTTAGAGTACTTTGCAAGCTCCCTGGACAGATTAGGATCGAGCAATTCATCTCATTTGATCTGTTCTTCCATATACACAAGACAAGTCAATGTTTGTTATGACTTTCTTGATCCTTATTTATAAGACAATACAAGAGGAAACCATGTGTGTATGTTTGAAATAGAAATGATACACTGCATAGATATAGTTCACCACGTTATGCGATGGGTTGTCAGTGTTCAAATGGGGAGTCTGAAGAGTAGGAACAGATGCTTTTTTTCCTTAATGGCACTTTCTCTAATTTAAAATCCTTCCATTTATTTCCCTAAGATTTAGTGATAACTTTAAACACTTTAACTAAATTACCCAGCGGCTTGGCAGCCATCACAGAGGCAAATCTTTTTAGAAATCCTAGCAATCTGTTAGATCATGGGTACTATGATATAAAATCTGCATGCTCCACATTCAAAAATTAAATCAGTGCAATGGATACAAATACATAATGCAAATGGCACCATTTCCAAACTGAGGGTACATGACCTGCCTCTAAATATTGACTTTCTATGTTTTCCTTCAGTCATTTACTTTCTAAATTTGGGCCAATTTATTCTCATTATTCCTAAGTAAACCTGCTTTTATTTTTTTTTTTTTAACAGTTATTTTATAATCAAACAGAGCCAGCCAGCCCTGATTCGTGGATCCTGATGTTGCTAGGATACATGGCTTGGTACTTGATGAAAGTATATCACTTCAAAGGAGAAAACTTTCAAGTGTCCTAGAATATGACACTCCTGTCTTCCACTGTGGAAGACGGGCCCAATCCTAGAGCTTCTTGGAAGCTCACAGACTGCAGGATTGGCTTCCCATGCTTTGAAATAAGCATCCCCTCCAGGGAGGGGAGGGGGGACTGTGCAATTGCTAAAACTAGTCAGGTTGGTCTTAAAGCAAGGAACACACGTATTTATAATGAAACACATTTTCATGTTTGTTTCACAGTGAAGAGAAAAAACCCAGAACCCCCAGATTTTATGTACTTTGAAAATATATTTAAAAACATTAAAAATTCTATATTTAAAACATATATTATATGTTAATTAGTACACTTAAATAGAACTTGTATTTACAATAGGCTTCTGATGCGGTTAAGTTTTAATGCCAATTTTTTTCAATAACATAATTATATAAATATACTAAAATACAATAAATATTTTTTTTGTTTTACATGGTGAATAATATCTTTACCATAGAGAAAACAAGGCCACAGACATTTACTTACATTTTCAATGGAAATCACCATAAAAAAGCAACAGGCCTGCCGGCATGCACCAAACACTTCTGCCACAAAGAGACCACAGCAAGACTTTAAAACAAAACAAAACAAAACAAAACTGAACAGAACAAAAATGAACAGCAACAGAGAAAGATTTTAACAAAATAAATCTTAGGTCAACGTAAACCACCAAGCATGTGACCGTGATGTATCCTATCGGGTAAGAGAGAGCCAGTGACCACACAATTGACGAATGTCTCCTGTTCAACCACTTAATACATCTGGCCTTAGCAGGACTTTTGAGACTGTGATGGGCACTTCTTTGATAATTTCGTCCCTCGGAAGGAAGCTGCGAAAAGTTAATATACAGCAGATTTTCATTACATGTCAAAAATAATTACAAAGACAGTATTTTCAAACAACACAAAACAAACCTAAAGTCTTCCCTCTTTGAAAGACAGGTGTTCGGATGGTATCATAAAGGATAGGCTAGGCTAGTTCTAAGTGAAAGACTGAACAAATAGAAATTATTTGCTGATGGTATCTTCATTCCCTGGGTCATGGCGGACAACCTCTTTTGCTTAGCCCTCACTCTACTAAGATGCGGCAACTTCTCGAGGCTTTCTGATATTCAAGGACACTGGTCAAGGACATTTTCAGATTTGGATAACGGGCTGAATGGGTGAGTGGGTTTAGCACTAATTTTCCCTGGGATTCATTTTTCCCAGGACCATGCTATTCCAGGCTCCCACCTTTATTTCTCCAAACCCAAGATGGCAGAGGTGAGGCAGGGACCCTCTCCATGAACAGACAGGATGGGCAGGAGGTTGCTGAGGCCTTCACTGGGGAGCAAAACTTTATCAGCTCTGTCCTGGCCTCTTCCATTGAGCAAGGCACCTTCAAGCCTTTCGTGTCCTAGACATGCAGACACCTTCCTGAAGTCTTGTCTTGGGACAAGATTTCCTCTTGGTAGCCTTGGTCATCCAACCTGAGTTTTTGGGGCCTTTTCCTGTCCCTTCCCCCTTACCGAAAGTTCTCAGAAGACAAAACCCTGGTTTTCCTCAAGTCTAATTTCAAAGCAGAAAGTGTTCATGTCGCAAGCATTTTCCATCTCATTGTATCAGTTTCATGATGACAATGTCACATTTGGTTCTGAACCTGCCCCAGGCTAATCCAGCTGTAGGACAAATTACCCAGGGTGGAGAATGTAAGTCAGCTCGAGTGGGGTCCTCCAGCGAGAACCTCTTAGCACAGTTAGATAATGTAGGCACTTAAAGCGCGAGGTCCAAGCAACTTGACACAGTCATTCCAGAGCCACCTCTGAAAGGTCCTTCAAAGGTCTCCCTCTTGGAATGTCTCAAGTACCATTCCCCACCCCCACCTAGACATCAGGATGGCCACGCAGAAATTCCTCCTGCACCACCCGGAAATGACGTGTCAGCTCCACACAGCCTCCATATGGCTGGTTCAGTCTCACGTCACTGGCAGTGTGGACTCCTGCTCTGATCTAGGCATTTCTGGGTCCATACAGAACTCCACCTTTTGCTTGCAAGACGTTTTTAAGCCTTACCATGATTTTGTTAAGCCTTACAAATGATTTACCCAAGTGTTTACCCCTCATAAAAAAGAATCGAGTTTTTTGTTGTTGTTCTTTTTCTCTTCTAAAAGAAAGAAAGAAAGAAAGAAAGAAAGAAAGAAAACAGAAAAGAAAGAAACCACTGTTCTCCATGCTTATGAGAGTGCCACAATATGACAAAATTTGTCCACCCGTTCACAGCAGTGGTACATAATTTCAGAGCACCCAACTGATTTTTCTTCCTTTAAGAGAAAACAAAATAAAGAGGGGACCAAAGGGGGAGGGAGGGAAAGAATGTGCTCTAAGAAAATGTAGATCTTTCCAGCAAAAGAAGCTTCTGCTGACCAAGGCCCAAAGAGTGAGTGGGAGCCCAGGAGGTGCATCATGGGAAGTGGAGTGAGCAGTTCATTCAGTTGCCTTAATTTTTATTCAGTTTCCAATCATCTGATTGATATTGCCAACATCTTTACAACATACAAATAAATCTTTTATCAACCAGAATATATACTGAAGGAATTCTTTCCCCATCCCTACTCCCTGTGGGAACTTGAAAGAAAGAAAGAAAGAAAGAAAGAAAGAAAGAAAGAAAGAAAGAAAGAAAACAAAACAACAAAACAAACAAAAAAAACACAAAACAAACAAAAATATACCCCTCCCATCCACCCATTCCCTAAGCCAGTAAAGCAATGACAACAGCACCTTGACATTGTTTTAATTCCAACGCTATCAGAAGTTAAAAGCAGTAAAACAGATAATAGTACTAACAAGAACGAAGATACTTACTGTCTAAAATGTAAACGGAATGTTTTGGTTCAAATTTTTGTTGGTTTTTTTTTTTTTTTTTTGTCTGTTTTCTGAAAGAGGACAGTTTATTATCAATTCACAATTAAAGCAGCATGCAATTTATTATTATTTTTTTAAACTTTTTACGTTTTCAATTCTTGGCAACGGCAACAAACCACAACATTATCGAGGAATGAAATGCAGACTTTTTAAAGTTGTGCGCAAAATGACTGTTTCCCTTCTGGTCATGGATATGTCCAATAAATAGATTGTAGAACCACTGTACTGTATAAACTTCATTTATACATGCAGTTCATAAAATTATTTTTTCTTAACTGAATAATTTACCCTGTTATGTATATATACAAATAGATAATTTTTGTCTCAATATAATCTATACAACATCAATCCACTATCTTCCCCTTTTAATGGTCAATGTACATACACAGGAAGTGTCTATCCTTATGAATCGCCAGCCAATTCTCTTTTTGCTATCCATGGTGAGGGCCCGCACGTACGACTGGGTAGTTCGGCACTGGGAGTTCCAATGCCTTTTGTCTATGCCCCTGCAGCCCTCCTTTGTGTAACCCATGGGATTGCACTTGGTCTCGTAGAAGTACTGCTTCAGTTGGCCTTTAGATACAGGGACTTTTTCAAGGACGGTGACCGTCCCGCCCGACATGTCCACTGCAGTCTTTTTATCTGCCGCTGTCACCCACTCGCTAATGCTGTCGCACACGCTCAGCTCCCCACGGCGGGCAGGGTCAGAGTGGCGCCGGACCCTCATAGACATGTTTGCAGCATCCAGGTAATTTTTGTATTCCTCAAGCAGAAAGAGGAGAGGAGGCTCCAAAGGCACTTGACTACTGAGCATCACCCTGGAAGTGTATAAGTCCGCGTCCTTACTGTTTTCTTCATTGGGTCGACCTTTCTGGTCCTCGTCCAACAGCTCTTCTATCACGTGTTCAAAAGTGTCAGCCAAGGATGTCAGGCCTCTTGACCCTGCCTTGGGCCCGTTCACGCTCTCCAGAGTCCCATGGGTCCGCACACCTGGGTAGGCCAAGCTGCCTTGTCCTCGGCCGTTGGCTTCTTTCATAGGGGCAGCCTTCATGCAACCGAAGTATGAAATAACCATAGTAAGGAAAAGGATGGTCATCACTCTTCTCACCTGGTGGAGCTGCAGGGAAAAAACAGAAACAGGACACAGAGCCGGTTAGCACTTTCTTTCGCAGGGATGCGCTGCGGCCATCGGACTGTGATTCCAGGCCATTCTGCGGGGGCAAGGATTTTATGCACTGGTGATGAACTCTAGTTGCATCAGACACACGTTAGCGTCAGTCGTGTGCTCTGTGTGGCATTTACACCCAAGGTTAGATGGCTTCTACATAAGTGAAAAAAACTGTGGCTGCAAGTTCTCCCTTACCAGCTTTGTAAGTTTAATTTTTAATGATCTCTGCTCAGGCTGTCACAAGAAACACAAAATCAGAAATGTTACTAGGCAACAACTCCAAGTGTAATAGTAATTTTTTTTTTCAAGTTAGCAACATGGTCCTATTGCGGGAGCTGTGTGACAGGAACAGCAGTGGCCTGAGGGGTCTGTGGGGGCCTTTCCGGCTGTGTGATATCTAGGTATGAAGAGCACCGTAAAACAGAAGTCGGGGAGCTGTAAGGAGCCTTTTACATGGACTTTTTTTTCCCCTCCCATAATCTATTAGGACAAAGCATAAAGATAATCCCATCAAGCCATCCCGCTTTACAGATAAGGAACTAAACCAAAGGCCACCGAGGACTTGCTTCCTGTCCTGAAGAAAGTTTATGTCCTGAAGGAAGTTTACATTAGAACTCGGGGCTCCCAACTTTAGCTTCAATGTTTTCCTAGTACACCTGGGTGGTCACTACTGAAAATGTTCTGCTTATTTCCAAACACAAATCATTTTCTACACGTTGATTTTAATGGTGTGTCTATACCTGGGGCTGATGTCATGAAAACAATGTGTCTGCTTAAAAGAGCACTGAAAAAGTCAGCATTAAAAAGGCAATGAAGTCAATGTCAAATGCCTCCCATATGCGGATCCACGTTTATCTCCACTAACTCTGAGCCCCTCACCCCTTTGACTTTTCTGGCTCATGTACAGAGCCATCCAAGCAAGCTCAGCTTCTCCTTTTATTAGAAATGTGGTCCTGTGAGTACGTGTATGTGAGAGAGCTCAGAGTTTATCATAACTTTAAAAGGCTGAGTGGCGTTTTGCACATTTTGGAATAGGCAGTGAGCACTTCTTTCTGTGCTTTTGAAGTTTTCTGGGAAGTCCCTTAACAGCACACCACAAAATTAATCTTTTCCTGTTTGCCAGAGGGTTGCTATACTCTAAATCTGGCTCTACATCTATAAGCAGGCTCTGGGAAGCCAATTAGAATGGAAGAACAAACAAAATGAAAACATACCTATAGACCGACCCAAGGTTACCGTCAGATGGTGAAGGACTTCAGAATCACTTACCTGAAGCACTGGGTCTCTTAGCAAGAAAGAGAAGCATCCCTGGGCTCCGACACTCTAACTATTCCTACTTCTCAGTCCTGGAGCAAGGACTTACAAAAAGACACACATGTGTCTAACCAGTAGGGAAAAGGACTGTTTTTCTGTCCATATGAAGTGTCACTGAACAGGAAGACAACCTACCTCCAGTTAATAGGTCATACTTCAGAAATGGCTAAAAATTCTGGCATTGAAAAGCAAATGTTTCTCTTCTCCACTTTTGTAAGAGATCACATTTTCTACCACTAAGGGGCTATTACCATCCCCAAACACCCACAAATTTCTTTGTGGATTCACTCTCACTATATACAAATAGCAAGCACGCTCAGAGCCGTTTGGAGCGCACAATGGCCAGAGTCAGAAGCACACACTGGTTTGAATAAACCACAGATATCTATTCTGCTAACACCTGAACTTTTTGTGAATGTTCTGGATTCCGCACCATCAAAGAAATGTATCCTCCAAGGAGGTTTCTATTCCTGGCAGGCAGTATTTACACCATTGAATGAAAACCTTTTCTCCTGATGTTCCCAGTCCAAGTTAAAACAACCCAAGGGGCACCTCAAATGTAGGTCGATGAAAGAATGCAAATATAGAATATTTTACTCCAGTCATCCATATCACTCTGGTAGAGATTTGCTGTGATCAGCAATCTTTTAATGCCATATTTCATTAAGTCTAAGATACCAGCATTATAAAACACATCATTTTATGTACCACTAAGAAATAAAAAATGCAGCCAATTAAACCATTGCTTTATCACTTGGAAATATTATTGTACACTTACTGAAGAGTTCTTTTAGACTTATTTGGACACATTTTATCATATACAATTTTTCTGCATATGAAACAAGAGTAAGCCAACTAAATTGGTTAAGGTGATGACAACTATACGATGACTCCTACATGGCAACAATAACAATACAATAACATCAGCTATAGGACACAACTTCAGAGATATTACAAATATGAATGACAAACTGTGATTCTAGAATTAATGAAATGGAGTAAGTTTCATAAATATTTACTAAATGCCCACATGAGCCGCTTAAAATGGCCCAGGGTACTGAGGCATCTTCAACTACCGAGTTGGGAAATTGTTTTATTATCACTACCAGAGATAGGAGGCTTTTAATGATATACCTTTTTCTATACTTGGCTTAGAGAAGTTTACCCTGCCTTTCACTGGTCTCCTGTTTATGTTAGTAACTTTTTGGTTCCAAAAGTGGTACTTTATGTATCATTTTATTAGCAGTTCCATAAACAAATATTTCAGAGGACGAAACGGTATCTGAGTAAATATAACTTGGCTTTCATCCTGAAGCCCAAACAGTGGCATCCCTCAAAGCGGAACATCTGCACGGATTCAGTTAAATTAAGTATCTGGTGCTAAAGCCCAGCCCCCTTTGCCAGCCCTGACCCCAGTGACACTTCTAGGATGCTCACTGCCTACTCCCAAGGCCTTATAAGTGCATCCAGCACCAAACTCAATACCTTTTGTGGAAACAATATTACTTCCTAACTTGTCTGTTTCTGACAGTGATTTCTTAATACTTTGGACCACCCAGGGTGGAGGCCAGGAATCTTGGAATCAAGTTTGACCATACATTTTGGGTATGGTCTTCAAATCCAATCAGTGAAGAAGTCCTGCTCATTTTTCCTTTACAACATTTCTCCTGTCCATCCCTTTTCCTCCATCCCACTGCCGCCATCTTGGTTCAGCTCTCACCATCTCAATGTCCCCCTGATGCACTTTACGTCCTTTCTGCTCCATTCAACTATGATGATCACTGCCTGACCAACCACTCACCTTATCTTTCTCTCTCAAAAACTTGCAATAGCATTTTCATTCCATTAGATACCATCTAACAACTTCTTTTACCTGGTATCACACCCTTCAAAATCTGGCCTCACCGTTACTCACCTCTACTCTGATCAGGCCAGAATCCTTGGAGCTGTATATACATTATTGCCTGGAAGTGACCTGTTCCATTCTTCTGGCAAACTTTTTTCTGTCTGATTAAATCTCACTTATCATCCTTCATAGCACAGTTCAAGCATCAGATCATACATGCCACCTTCTCTTCTAAAATTTGCATCTTATAGCTCATTGAGTATTCTCATATCCCTACTTGCTTGTTAACTAACAGTGTTTGCTAACCATGGTCAGCCTTCAGTTAGATGATAGGCTCTCTGAGGGAATGAATCATGTCTGACTACCTCACCCCTGCAATTAATGGTCAACATAGAATAATATAATAGTTCTCAGTAAAAATTTACTGATGGGCTTACTAAACCATTAGAAAAGGCAGTATTAACCTTTTATGGGAAGGCTTTCCATTTGGAAAGCACAAGTGAACTCATTGGAATTATTTGGTCAAGTGCAGGCCATGCTAAACCCAAATTAAAAGCTCGAAGGGATCTGATAGATGGCAATTATCAGTCATGAAGAATCTCTTTAGCTTCTCTAACAGGGTAAAGCCTTACTTGACTAATTTCTAAAAAGAAAATAACACTATATCATACAAATTCCTCTTATCACTTGTGTAGCCCTGTTCCTAACAGAAGACTTAGAAAAGTAGCCAGTGATAATAATAATCACAGTGAAACTTGGATTTTTAGTATTTCAACTGCCTTTTTGGCTGTTAACCTCTTCAATGAGTAATTTTATATACTATATTAGGAAATCCTAACAATAAGTAAGAACTTCCATGACAATTCCTAACATTTTAGCCCTTCGGATGTGTCTTTATTACACAAAAGATAAAGAGGCTGTGTAATACTCCTAAGTAGATTGTTAGTCTATATATCTGTTTCTACATAATAAATTCACTGGTGCTGTCTAATTCTGCTCCAAGGCTCACAACAATCAACCCAATCACATCTATAAAATGCTAGGAAGGATTGTTTGTAGCCCCATTCTCAAAAAATTAAATATAGTACACAGGGCTAAAAAGAAAATTGACAAAATAGAAGTAAAGTTTAGTTTTAAGTATGACTCATGAGTCTTAAACATTCAACTAGATGAATATCCATGAGAGCATGCTGTAGTAATAACTTAACATTTGTCTAAAAGACGATAGAGCATTCACAAGTATGATCTAATTTGATTGTTACAAGGAGATAAGACAGGTATTATTATCCACATTTCAAGATAAGACCACTATGGTTCAGAGAGGTTAACAGGTTACCTCTTCACCCAAGTTTTTACTGTCAGGACGTGCTGCCAGTTTTAGAATATTTAACTGCAGGGAGAAGACAGACGATGCTACAAAGGGTGGTCAAAGAAGGAGCTTATACAACACAGCCATAGTTTTCTGTAGCTGTGCGTATCCTGGAGCCCAGCTTTCTAAAGGCAGCACCAGTGAGATACTACTTTGCAGTTCTGGACTAATCATGACCTAAAAGTCCCTTCAACTTTAAGGCCTGATTATTTCAGTAGATGAAATTTCAGACAACATGGTCTTCCTCTAAAGGAAAGCTATGCAAAAACATAGGCATGATAGAATGATGTTTCTATGGCCAAAGTTAAGAAGGAAAACCAAACAGTAATATGGGTAATTCAGGCACAGAGGAGAAAAAAATGCAAAGTGTTCCCGATCCCCCAGTCCCTTAGGGTTATGTCTATGACATGTAATCAAAGAAAATAGTTTAAAGATATGGTTGCTCATCTTAGTCGTATAAGCAACAAGGATGATGGTAATGTTGAAGAAATTATCAATTAATATTTAATTCCTAACATATATGATGCAAACCTATTAAAAGACCACCTTAATGCAATCTTTCAAATCAATATAAATAATCTTCGATTTGTATCCAGTTTCACTACATGCATTTATTAGCCTTTGTTCATTCATCACACATGGAATCTACTTTCAAATCTTATAGTCTAGGAGAAAAGTAGGATATGCATGTAAGTAACTAAAACAGAAAAATTGAAACAATCCAGGAAAAGAAAAAATTCTATAAAGAGAAAGAGGTTACTTCCAGTTAGAGAAGGAAGTATGCTTTGTGAAGAGGAAGGCAAAGGATAGGAAAGATTTAGACGTGTTCAGAAAAGACACCAATGGATGGATGGAGTCTTGGTTAAAGGCACAGAGTACATTTCTGGAGAGAAGAGCTCTGGAAAGGAATAGTGAGAAAGAAGAGTGAGTGACTCTCAGATTCCAGAAAGCTCTGAGGGTGATGCTAGAGAGTTCGGACCCTGCCTTATAGGCATGAAAGAGCCAGTGAGAGTTTCTGAGCAGGGAAATGCTTCCAGAAGCCCCGTTTATCACCAGATACAGGAGGGCCTAAAAGAACGATAGACTGGAAGAGACAATTCATTGATTTTCTCCTTAGTGGCCATTGAGCTTTAAAAATAAATACTGAGTAGTTACTTAAGTGTGAGATTGGGGTTAAGGGCTTGGGTATATCTTTTAACTTAATTCATTTATTTCTATTTTCTATTTATTTATTTCTAGGCTGAAGGGAGTTACAAAAGAAGGGGTTAGAGAGAAGTGTGCAGAAATGAGTGCTAACCATGGGGTCATGTCTGGTTTGGCTGAAAGAACACCATGGAAGGAGGTAGAGGGAAGGCGGGAATCGAAACTCATTCCAATTATAATTACACTGAATTGGATTCCACTGCTCAGCACTTTTAATTCAGAGATCTCCAAACACTTTACAAATGTTAACTAATTAAGACTCATAGGACCCTAGAGGTACAGGTAACTATAATTATCCACCTTTCGTACAGGAGGAAAGAGGACCAGAGTTTTTAATCAACTCATCCACTCACTGTGGTTCCCCTGATAGAACAAGGTTAGAACCTCAGATTCCAAAGGAAAACTAGGCCTTCAACTATAGAGACTAGTTTCTTTCATCCCTCTGCATTATTTTCCCATTAGGTATACACTGCTTAGCTGAGAAGAACTAAAAACAAATAAACAAACAAACAACAACAATAAAACTTCACATTCCTCAAGGAAAATAATTGGCAGTTGGAATCCATAAATAAAATAAGGATGGCGGCTGGGGCTAATGATCATGACAGATGCTCACCTACTTGTCTGAAAGACCAATCAACTGAAACTAATAAATATTTTAGTAAATGAAATCTGATAATGCAGATTTTCCTAAGCTTTGAAGGAACTGCCTTAGGTCTTGGGGGGGGGGGTCAGTCAGTTAAGTGTCCAACTTTGGCTCAGGTCATGATCTTGTGGTTTGTGGGTTCAAGCCCCACGTCAGGCTCTGTGCTGACAGCTAGCTCAGAGTCTGGAGCCTGCTTCGAATTCTGGTTCTCTTTCTCTCTCTCTGCCCCTCCCCGCTCACACTCTTCTGTCTCTCTATATCAAAAAATAAACATTAAAAATTTTTTTATTAAAAAAAATGTAGGTTTTGGGGCTCCTGGGTGGCTCAGCTGGTTAAATGTCAGACTGATTTTGGCTCAGGTCATGATCTCATGGTTCATGGGACTGAACCTGGTGTTAGGCACCAGAGAAATTGCTGGTTCTTAGAGACCCAGAAAAATACAATACATGTAATTATCATGACAAAAAGTATATTCCTCCGAATTATTAACTTGATAGATAAATTTATATACATCTTTGATACAAAGCAAAATATCTCTGGTCCTCTATTAACCTCCTCTATTCCATACCCTATCCTTGAAAAAGCAAACACGCTTCTACTGGTCAGAGATCTCATCTCCTTCACCCAGGAGTAAAACTAGACCATATTCTCCATTAGGAAGGATAGGGATGGGTATTCTCCTCCGAATTACCACAATTTGTACAAGACCTTGTACCAACTAGGTTCCCACACATGCTCAATGACTCTATTCCCTTTGTGCTGGTAATATTTGCATAGTATTTAGGGAGGTGGAATTAAAGTAAGAACAGTAGTCTTAAAATGAGCTGGAATGAATTTTGGAATAAGGGATAGAACAAGGACCAGTTCTGGGCAGAAAACACCCCACTTGCCATTCCAGTCCCAGGCACAGCTGCCACCATGATCCAAAGGTTTTTGTTTTTTTGTTTTGTTTTTTTAACATTTATTCATCTTTGAGAGAGAGAGAGAGGGAGGAGCAGAGAGGGAGACACAGAATCTGAAGCAGGCTCCAGGCTCTGAGCTGTCAGCACAGAGCCCAATGCAGGACCCAAACTCACTGGCGAGATGACCTGAGCCAAAGCCGGATGCTTAACCGACTGAGCCACCCAGGCGCCCACGATCCAAAGGTTTTTAAGTGCCTCCAACCCTGCTGCCCCAAGAAACCTACTGTTCAACTGTAACCAAGGAAGACTCCCTGAAAGCCAGAGCCACCCACAGCTGGCAGTCCTATCCATGCCTGCCCTCTTCCTTCACCTCCACAGAGTAATATCGCCCACAAGGTGCACATCTCTATAATAAAGTCTCAAACATACACAAGCCACTTGCCTATCAAATGAATAGATGGCCAAAAATTTTGCTTTTTAAAATATGTTTTCAAACTGTTTTTTAAATTATAAGAACAAAATGGCAGGCAACATTCAATTAAAAAGCCTAACCTCTTTAATCCTTCTCCCCTCCCTCCTTTCCCCACTTCCTTCCTTCCTTCCTTTCCTTTCCTTTCCTTCCTTCCTTCCTTCCTTCCTTCCTTCCTTCCTTCCTTCCTTCAAATGTTCATTGGGGCACCTGGGTGGCTCAGTTGGTTGAGCACTGGACTCTTGATTTGGCTCAGGTCATGATCTCATGGTTTGTGGGATCAAGCCCTGCGTGGGGCTTCACACTGAGCATGGAGCCTGCTTGGGATTCTGTCTCCCTCTGCTTCCTCCCCTACTCACACTCTCCCTTTCTCTCTAAAAAAGAAATTAAGAAAAAAAAATATGTATCTTTGGGGGAGGGGCAGAAGAGAGTGAGACAAGAGAATGTGAATAGGCCCCACCGCTGTCAGTGAAAGCCTGAGGCAGGGCTTGAACTCACAAACCCTGAGATCATGACCTGAGCTGAGGTCGGACACTCAACTGACTGAGCCACCCAGGCGCCCCAGGATTGTTTTCTTTAGATTTTCAGGTGAGATTTGTTTATAATAAACTGAAGTTCAGATTTAACAATATTCTAACTATTATTTTTTTGCTTTTTAAATTTTTTATTTTAATGCCAGTTAGTTAACATACAGTGTTGTATTAGTTTCAAGTGTACAACATAGTAGTTCAACAATTCCGTACCTCACCCAGTGCTCACCGAGACAAGTGCACTCCTTAATCTCCATCACTTATTTAACCCATCCCCCTACCTCTCTCCCCTCTGGTGACTGTCAGTTTGTTTTCTGTAATTAAGAGTCTGTTCCTCGATTTGTCTCTCTCTCCCTTTTTTTTCCCTTTGTTTATTTGTTCTGTTTCTTAAATTCCACATGAGTGAAATCATATGCTTTTGTCTTTCTCTGAATAATATTCTTCTAACTATTAAATTGCAAAAAATAATGCATTATCAAATTCCCATACATGGTAGACAGTAATGTTCATTATGATATTATCTAACAGGTTCTGCTAAGTTTCAGTGACCCACTTTGTAAGGAAGGACATGAAAAAATTAAACGAAACCTTGCTTCTCAAAGTGAGATGGATGGGCCAGTAGCATTAGCATCACCAAGGCACTTCAAAGAAATGAAGAATCTCAGCTTCCCTTCCTCCATCCCTTCCACCCTGTTGACTAAAACAGAATATGCACATTGACAAGATTCATATACTTCAAGGCAGTTCATTAAAGTTGAGAAACACTGGACTCTGATAAAGAGAGAGGAAGCTACTTACGATAAGGAAATGAAAGGGTTAAAGTCAACTTAAGTATTGTGGTACATTCTGAGCATGCCATGGGCTTACTCACCATCTCTCCTCCTTGGCTCAACTTGTTTTATTGGAACATTTATTATGTAGGAAAATATTTTTGCTTTTGTAATGGTATTAAATAAATCTGGGTTCCCTTCATGTCAACTTGCTTTTCCACTATTGTGTTTGTACAATAAAGCACAGGATACCTATAAACATGATTGACTGAATGAGAATTTACATTGTACTACCGATCTAAATCTGAACTCCCACTCAATCACTAATTTTTATCTCAATGCTACAAAGCGAGTACAAGCATAATTGGCCTCCCTGATCACTTACAAAGGCTAACATCACTCACTCAATCAGAATCAAACTGGAAATGATACAAACAGCACTAGCAGGTGATAGATTTCAACACACATTAATATTCCTTTCATCCAGGTTTCTGATGGTGAAACAGAGACAGAGGCAGGGAAAACTGATTCACTCACTCAATGAAGATTTATTTCTAGGCCTGTCCTAAAGCTAACAGATCTAGCTAACTCCTACCACCTAACTCCTAAATAAATCTCCCCACACACAAAAAAAATACAGCAGCAGTGGCAGCAACAACAAAACCCTAAAACATATGATTGTATCAAGCATCCAAACCCCTGTTCAACCCCAATCCATCTCTACCTCAGTAAGGTACCCAGCAGGCAACTCAATTTCTCAGTTGGGTTCCAACAATTGGGATCATTTGCCTCAAGACTAAAGGAGCCAAAATGACCAAAGAGAAAAGAAAAGAAAAGAAAACAAAAAGTTAGCTTTCTAAAGAAAAGTATAAACATTTTTTTGAGTTACAAGGACATCATCATCAGGGAGTTGATAGGGTGGTTTCATAAACAGAACTGGAGACAGCTTCACTGTTTAGGTTTTTTACAAAGGATTGCAAAGACAGCTAGTTCCCAAACACCAAGTCACCAAGTCACCAGTACAGACACACATGACTCATACTGGGAATGCTGACAGTGTTGCTGTTAAATCATCTGATGCTGAGTGGGACTGAGATGTCACAGAACCCTCTTTTCCCAAGCAGAATCCTAATATTATTGGGTTCCATCTTGAGCCCCACACAGTACAGATGTGAACACAGCTGAGGGACAGCCTCCTCCAAATTACAAACACGGTACACCTGCTAACAGGGGATGTTGTGAAAGCACAGCAGAGCACTGTCTTCTAAGTTCCTGGACCCAGGAATAAACATGCCCTGGACTTAAAGAAAGTGCAAGGGTGATGTAATGGTAGTCTTTGTCCCTAAGGGGAGAGCATGCAGTGGTAATGCTCTCAAGCCAGAGGATAAAAGGAATCCCCTTTTAAGAAAGAAGTGTGCCAGGGATGCCTGGGTGGCTCAGTCAGTTAAGCATCCGACTTCGGCTCAGGTCATGATCTCATGGTTCGTGGGTTGGAGCCCTCCATCGGGCTATGTGCTGACAGCTCAGAGCCTGGAGCCTGCTTCGCATTCTGTGTCTCCCTCTCTCTCTCCCCCTCCCCAACTCACGCTCTGTCTCCCTCTGTCTCAAAAATAAACATTAAAAAAAATTTTTTTTTAAAAGAAAGAAATGTGCCATAATGTGGAAATTGAGCACAAGCCAGAACAATTACAATTAAAAAGAGAGAGAGAGAGAGAGAGAGAGAGAGAGAGAGAGAGAGAGAAAGTTAAGACCAGTCTGTTCTATTTCAGTCTCTTTCCCCAGAATTGGAAACTTCAAATCAACAGGTTGCTTGTAAGGTGCTGCTGGACACTTTGTGGAGTTCCTACAATGAGACGTTATGGCGATTTTGACAGCTGTGAGCCAACGCCCACTAGACACACACACACTCGTAATGGACCCCAGAGCTGTGGTAAAGGCATGCCCTTCTCAGTTTTTCCACAGATGGTGCTCCTGAAATTTTCCACAGCCAATGTATTCCTGTGGTTAATTAGTTATCTGAGTGCATTCCATCACAGAATATCTGTTCATAATTAGAGCCATCTTAGGTCCAAACTGGAAGCCTTCAATGTCATTACTTCAGAAGGGGTAAAATGGGAACAGGACAGATGAGTCTCACCTGATGAAGAGCCTCTCACTCTAGATTAGATCCTATCCTCTGAGCTACGACAGAGAACATTAATTTTTAAAAAGCAAGAGGTGAAAAATAGGTGGAGGAAGAAACTGGACAGATAAGGTGCCCCTAGAACAAAAGGATAGCAGCATTCCCTTTAAAACCACTATCAGGAGATCCTAGGGGAAAGATGAAATTATCAAGAGAACGCCATTAGCTCTCTGTTGCTCACCTTTATGAGACCATTTTCAGGAATCAGTTTGTTAAATTCCACTGAAGCGCAAATGTACACACTGCAGCCCTTCTTCTAGGTTGCTGAGTCATACCATACAGAAGTGTGTGGGCAGATGCCAAAACATGTGTGGACACGCAGCCCTTTCTGTAGAAACTCAACGTTCCAGGCATTAACAGGGATTAACCTTTTGCACACGAGGAGAAAACTGGTGGGTCCACACATTCAGCTGTCCTTCAGGTTACTTTTGCATCTAACTCTACAATTTCTTTTAATTACTTATTGTAAAGCACAAGAAAGTGCTCATTATTTGTAGGTTAATGCAGGAGCAAAAATTATTGTGTACGTTCCCCTGCCCACTGCCCTACCCCAGCCCCCAACTCTTCTAAGTGTCCCTGTTCATTTGAATTGCACAAGCAAGCCAGTTTCTGGGTCCTGCGCATAATGAGCCATGTGGACCCTATTCAAGAAACTGGCCATGTTCCAGAGCTACTATAAAATACAAGGAAAATATTAACATCTCAGATGACAAAAGATCCATATGGCTGGTCAGAAAATATCCACATTGCTTAAGCCAATAGAATGTACCTATATGGAAACATTCAATTCTGTTCCATGAGCATCAGGACTGTGAGAACATCTGTTTGTCTCCATTCCTTTTCACTAAACATTGATTCCAACAGAATACATGCAAACTCAGACACCAATATATTTAAGCAAGAGGACAAGGGATGTGTTTTTACATCGTATCTATAAGTAAACACTGGAGCGCCTGGGTGGCTCAGTCGGTTAAGCATCCTACTTTGGCTCAGGTCATGATCTCAAGGTTCGTGAGCCCTGCGTCAGGCTCTGTGCTGAAGGCTCAGAGCCTGGATCCTGCTTCAGATTCTGTGTCTCCCTCTCTCTCTGCCCCTACCCTACTCACACTCTGTCTCTCCCTCTCTTAAATAAATAAATAAATAAAATCATATATATATATATATATATATATATATATTATATATATATAAAATATATATTATATATATACACACATATAATATATATATGTACTATATATATGTAAACAGTATTGTATATTATATGTATGTATTATATATATACATACATACATATAATATATATATGTACTATATATATATATGTAAACACGGTATTGGTGGTAGTGGTGCATATGGAGAGAGGGAGGGGATTTTGGAAGAAGCTGTGGGCAGATGAATAAGTAATATCAACCTTCTCTTTGTATAAAAATGATTAAAAATAATAGCTAACATTTACGAGCTGCAAGGTAGATAGAACTGAGTTATCCATAGCTTACAGCTAAGAAAACTGAGTCTCAGAGAAGTTCAATAAATTGCCTAAAGCCACATGCCCAGCATGTGGTAGAAATGGAATGTGAACCAGAACTGGCTTGCATGCTTCTTTCTATATGGGGTCAGATGTGGATGTGGTGTCTTATATTCTGAGGGAGCTCTATTTGGCAGAGTTGGCCTGCAGACCTGAAGCATCAATTTCTCATTTATTTAAGCAAAGCCCTCTATGATCATTCCTGATAAGCAGTTTATTCACACACTGATTCCACAAACGTTGACTATAACTCTAATGTTTCTTCTTTCCTATCTCTTTCCCATAGTGAATAATTTCCTCAGGTGTCAACCATACATGCATCATTTACAGGGCACAGGGTCAATACTATGCACAGAGGTAATTTGTTTGAAATGTCAGAACATTTTCCCCTGAGAAGATCTCACTGGGCCTGGAACAGAACCACACGCTTTGCAGATCAGTAACTGCCACTGCCAAACACTCCTGGGTCAACTTCATTGAGTAAAAATGATTTCAATCAAGACTTAAGTGCCAATATGTCTTAAAACAAAAAACAGGGGCGCCTGGTGGCTCAGTTGGTTATGTGTCTGACTCTTGATTTTGGCTCAGGTCGTGATCCCAAAGTTGTGGGATCTGGCCCTGCATTGGGTTCCATGCTGAGCACGGAGCCTGCTTAGGATTCTCTGTCTCTGTCTCTCTCTCCCTCTCTCTCTCTCTGCTCTTCGTCCCCTCTCATGCTCTCTTGCTCTCTCTAAAAATAAAAACAAAAAAAACCCCTTGTGACATAAAATCTTTCTTTTTAGTACCCCAACCTAATCCCCTCAAAGTCTAGAAGCCTCATTCCTTAGGCCACCCTACTTGTGTGACTCATGCCCTGGTCCTCAAGACCATGATACTCAAGAACAGAGCTGAGGGGCTGAGATGGGAGTGAAAAAAAGGTATGGCAGGACAATCTCAAATTTATTGTCAGGGAGTTCATACAATGAGTTATGGCCAAAAAGACAACAGAACAGATGGTCTAACATGGACAGAGCAGCAGCCTCTGAGAGTGTACCCACAAGAGCAATCAAGTCAAAACGGCCAAAGGAACAAAGGTCATGGGGTGGAGAACCCACACAAGTTCCTTGCCTCCAAATAGTGCCCAGGGGCCCTTGGCATCGACAACAATGGCAAAGTGGACCCAAGAGCCACACTGAGTTGACAGAAAACATACGCCTAAGATGACATCCTGAGTGTGTGTGGCAGGGTGGATGATGAGGGCACAATAAAACAGAATATGCTTCTGACCGTAGTCAGCCCCTAGATGAGAACAGGCTTCTAGAGAAGCAGCTGCAAGGAGCCTGAGAACAAAACTGGAAATGCCTCTTGTGGCAGCTTTTGGGTATTAACAACAGAAAACGTGTATTTGTCAGTGGTGTGTCAGCTAGCTTCTGGCACACCCCCCTTGTGCCCAGAAAAGATTTCTTGGGTAGGCCAGATAGACTCATCCCTACAACTCTCCAAGTGCAACTAGGTCAGAGAGAGGAAGAGGAGTGGTTTTCCCTTTGAAAGTATCCCCCAAAAAATTCTATGAAAAAGCAGAATACCTGTTTGAATGGACTAACCATTCTGCCAGGCTCCTTTTACCACACATTTTTGTGCAGTGGAACTAACGGGAATTTTCTTTTTCTAAATATAGCACACTGTCTGCCGAGAAAAAGAAGACTAAGAATCAGTGTTTCCAATGAGAATGGTAGAGTCATGTGAACATGACCTGGAATGTGGAGATGTTATCTAAGCTATAAAGCCTGTGTTTTCACATGATGCCCTATTTGTATGATGCAGGAACCTGCCTGGAAACTTCACTTTACATAAGTCTAGCAATGCTGCGTCATAGTTCAACGTGTACATTGTACTCCACCAGTTTTAATTTCTCTTATAGAGTACTAATTACTCAATTATAAATCTTCAGGAAAGTGCAAAATCATTACTCAAAAGTACATCCCCTTGGGTGTGAAAGTTCCAGGTTCAGCAATACTGTCTGTGATTTGGGATGTATCTCTGGAACTCCGTACCTTGAGATAAGGCTAACAGCTGCAAAATGAGCATGGAAAGCCTGGTACACAGTGTGTTGTGTTGGAACAATCTCCTTTTCTGTTCCAGTAAACACTGTTGTGGTCTTTAGATCTACCATTGCCAGTTAGGTGAATAATGACCACGTGCTCAAAATTCCATTGCAAGAATTTCTGCTGGTGGCAATGTGGGTCAGTTCTGTGTGTGTGTGCCACCAGAGCTGGCATAAGCCCATGGCCATGGTGAAGTGTTATTTCCACTGTCTGCACCACATCTTGGAACTGTGCAATATTCCCTCCACACACCAGGGGCAAGGTCAGAGGCAGAGACCTCACTTAGAAGTTCACATTCCATTTTGCACCTTTCAGATTGACACACACTCTGCCGGTGAGGCTATAAAGAAACAGTCATTCTCGTACATTGATGGTGGGAATAGAAAAAGTTCAAGCCCTTTGCAGGGCACTTAGGCGTTATCTATCAAAATTATAAGTGGATTTTCCCGCTGATCCAGCAATTTCATTTCTGAGAATAAACGTACATATACAGGTAGGTGCACATGTACAAAATGAATAGCCAAGGTTGGTAACTGCAAAAAGGCATATAATAGCAAAAATACGAGAGGTTGAGAAATTTCCAGTTACAGTAAAACAGATAAACTATACTGGATACTTACAAGAGAATCCACACAACTGTAAAGAACAAGTTAGTTGCCTACATACTGAAATATAAAGCTCTGTGAAATATATTGATAAGTGATAAAAGCAAGGTGCAGAACAGTGTACCTATGGCATACTACTTTTTGTTCAAAAAATGAGGGAAAATAGGGGCACCTGGCTGGCTCAGAGAAGAGCATGTGACTCTCGACCTTGGGGTCATGAGTTTGAGTCCCCCAAATAGGATGTAGAAATTACTTAAATACTTTAAAAAATGGGGGGAAATAACAATACATTCATATTTACTTATATTTCCATAAAACATACTATGAAGAATTCACCTGAGACCAGTACAAATGCTGATCTATAGATGGTATGTGTTGGATGAGGAACCTGAGGTGAACAAGACACTTCAATGTAGACTTATTTAATATTAGTTTGATTTTGAATCATGTAAGTAAATTAACTATCAAAAAATTAAATTTGGGGCACCTGGGCATTTCGGTCAGTTGAGTGACCAACTCTTGATTTCAGCTCAGGTCATGATTTCACAGTTTCTGGGATGTTGGACTCCGTGCAGGTGGCATGGAGTCTACCTGGTATTTTCTCCCTCTCTTTCTCTCTCTGCCTTTCTCCCGCATGCTTTCTCTCTCTCTCAAAATACATAGACAAACATTTTTTTTAAATAAAATTAAAACTAACCAAATTTTTAAAAAAGTTTAACCTAGTCTTCACTTTTGACACAAATGACTCTCCTACACTGCCTGGGTGCAACAGACACTCAAGAAATTTACACAAGTTCCTTTGCTATGTCCCAGTAGTGACTAAAATCAAGAAGTCCGTTAAATGCCATCTCAATTTCTGGGACATTTCCTGGAAGAAACCAGTACAAGATGGGACAGTTAGTTATAGAGGATAGTCTCTAGGGCTAAGGAATGAAGACCTGAGTTCTGGGCCTGCCTTCCCACCTGTTATTAAGTTGACCCCATGAAATGGCTGATAATCCGCCACTCTTTAACCAACAAATTGGGCTAATTCATGGGGAAATCTTCATGGACCTTGAAGGTCCCTGAATTCCCATGAACCTTGAAGGACCCTGTTGCCTCAGCTCTGTGATAACGAGGAGGATAAGGAATCTCACCCTGCCTGACTCACAGCGTCATGCCAAGGATCATCAACACAAGGAAAAGAGTTTTATAAACCGTAAAGAGCAATTGTACAAAGAAATGTTGTTAAACACACCACCAGCCGGAGGGGTGACCATAGACAAACATAGGAGGGGAACAAGACCCATTGCCAAGAGTCTCTGAGACACTGAGATGGTGGAGGGGAGAGGAAATCTCCAAAAAAAGTCTCAAGATGTAAACAGAAAACAAGAGCAGGCTAACAAAGACAGACTTGAAGAAGAGGGCATGTGGTTAAATGACTCCATATGTGGTCATCTGCAAATACATATACTGCAAATTCCATAAACCTGACAGGGAAATTAGGGAGACATGACATATCTGAGGGCAAACTTTAAGGACACAGGCTTGAATATATGAATGACAGATCAATGTTGAATGAATGATCCAAAAGGATGGCCCTTATCCATAGTGATCAGTATAGTTGTTGGAGACAAGTGCCTGTCACCACAGGTGAAATTAGGCCTCCAACTTTCTTCCAAAATCAGATACGAACTTCAAACACTTCTGAAAATACTCCCTAAGAGACCTTTTACCCCAAATTTAGAAACTGAATGAAAAACCATGCTTTATAAAGGCAAAAAAAAAAAAAAAAAAAAAAAAAAGCTTCTCATCTCCATATGTGCAGTCATCTGGAAAGCAGATCTCCCATTAAACGGATGGTCAAAGCTGCATCACAATGCTAAACTAATCATGAAAATCCAAGGGTGACTTTCCACACCCTCCTGAAGTGCAACATTCCTAGAGGCAGGAAATAACCACAGGAAGTTCACTGGAGGTGCTGTACTCGGTACAGCTACCTAGAGACATGGTGAAACACCAGAAGGCTATATGGAACTTAGAAAGAAGAAAGTAAAGAATTCTTTTCTATTTTTGGTTAAGGCAGACCCTGTGCAGGATGCCTGGCTCCAGCGGGGTCTTAGTAGTTTAAATGGTGCAATGCATTCTGGGACCACCTCTTAATGAAATGGATCTCAACTTTAGGCCATTCTGAGGAGTTGCAATGCCTCTTTGAGTCGAATACAATGTCCTTCCACCTCCAGCTTCGTTTCACAGCAGTCCATGATTCTTTAGAGAAATTTCTCTAGTAGGCTTACTAACCTATATTATTTCAAGTCAGATTCTCTTCTTGCATAAGAACCTTAAACTATCTCTGAGTAAGAATACATTATATACATTTTAATGATTCATTTATTTATTCGGCAAAGGTTATTAAAAACTCACTGACTTTAGACATATTTTGCTTAAGGAAAATAATTTTCAAGTCTGCCTCATGTAAAGTGGAAATGATCAACTTAGCAACTCTTACTTTTTTGTAAGTAAGCTCTACACCCAATGTAGGGCTTGAACTCATGACCTCAAGATCAAGAGTCAAATGCTCTACTCACTGAGCCAGCCAGGAGCCCCGCAACTTGGTAACTCTTAATGGAGTCTTCAAGTGACTGAATGCTGACTTTAAACTCACTGACTTTTATGTAAAACAAGAAAATCAGAGATCTATGGACCAGAGGTGGGTGCACTCTCAGCGGTCAGTAGCTTTCAAGGAAGTGTTTCAGTGTTACCCCAACTGGTCAATTTCACACTCTAATCACTTAGAGGTTCACAAGATCAAAAATAGTTCTTAAAAAATGTTAATGAGCTGACACCTCCAAGGTATACATTCAGGGTCAGAGATTCAAGCTCACGTTTCATCCGCCGAGCTCTGGTCATATCATTGAAGCGAAAGGTCATAACCAGCTGCGTTTATGTCATCCCTCACGTGAAGAAAACTCAGTGGTAGACCATGATTATTCCATGAGGAAAAAAACCCACAAATATTTTTAAAGCTCCATGTCTGCCTTTTCTCCCTTCAGAGCCACCAAGGTCATCTTCCCTTCTGTGGTTGGGTTATCCTTGAAAGCCTTTCATGGGGTCAACATGTCAAACTCACAGCTTAGGAGAACTGTGACTTAGCCTTCTCCTAAAATTTGCTTTTTAACCTTTTGTTACCTAACAGTCTCTGAGCACAGACACCAGGGACACCAAGATGAATGAGATAGAATCCTTGCCTTTGGGAACTTCACTGCTAGAGAGGGAATGGGGAATAGACTAGACCCATATTAAATCAACAACTATAGTTCAATGTGGAATATGCTGTCATTGACATAAGCCCAAGGGCAGTCCCGAAAGAGGGAATGAACGGGGGGGGGGGGGGGACAGAGAAGAGGAGGCTATTGGACCAGGTTTTTGCTCATTATAGACCATATCGTGTAGAACAAAAAGATTACGTTATCTGATATGCTTAACTTCTTATTACCTACAAGCCACAAAGCAAGAAAAGTACCCAAGAAGAGTTCAATGGTGGTGAGCTTTTGGAGCATGTAAGCTGGAAATCAAGACTCATTTATGGCTACTTACCTAGAAATGATTTCCCATTCCCGGTGCTTGCCTAGCTGAACATGACAATGGTGAAGCCTTTATCTTTTCCATGTGGGAAAGAAATGTTGACTTATTTAGTAAGTGCCTCTGGCGCCACCTACAATGTTTATGCCCATCAATCAGCCATGTGCTGTGGGAACTAAGACAATGTAGGACACACAGTTTTTGCTTTCAAAGGGTTTACAATTTTAACTGTAGAATTAACTAACCTGAATTAAAATAAAAATTTTTAAAGACTAAAATACATGAGGAAAAAAAAATCTAACTTATAAGACAGCTGTTTTGGGAAAAGGACCCTATCTCATTCAACTCTGAAAAACATTACCATTTATTCAACTTCTTACTTATCAGTTCATATTCGGGGTAATCATACGTCCTCCCTTTGGGATTCTGAATTGAGAACAGAATAGAAACACGTTGCCAAGTGGGAATCAAAATACAGAGTCAGGTTAGCAAAGCTGGGTTAGAAAACATGGTGGGGTCTATTTCCTATTATCTCAAATAAAGGCAGGAAAATGAGAACCGAGAGGGCAGAGGTTTGGGCAGGGCCTGCAAGAAGCCAGCCTTCCAAATATTGCTTACTGCATGATGGCTAGAACCCCAAGAACCTACAAATTCAGATGTGGTGGTCCCACAGAGGAGCAGGAGGTCCCACAAGGGAGAAGTGGGCTCAATTTCACTGCAGCAGTCCATTGCTTTGGTTTATACACTGGAGACACTCCAGTAGAGAACAGATTCAGTAAGGTCCCATCAATCAGATTAATTGCTTCTCACAGAAAGGAGCAAGTAAGGGGACAAGAGTAGGACCCAGAATGATCCTCGGATCTGAACCCTTCTCTTGTGCATTTTAGAAAGCAGACACGCTTGTGGAATCACAGGGTGAGGCAAAATATCTCCCTCAATATTACTCAAGGCATGAAGAATTTAAGCCACTTGTTCACGATCATAGCTCTAGTCAGTGGTGGACCTGGAATCCAACTCTGTCTCTCAAGCTATGTCTTGAAGAATGAGTAAGATTTAGATGGAAGAGAGTCATGAATAAACAAATTAGACTCCAAAGATTACAGCAAAACAGTCTTGGTCTCATCAAGTTTGGTACAAAGTGAAGCAAATTTAGGCAGGAAGCGTGTTAACAAGGTTTTAAATAAGTCATCAACGGTGCTATTTAGGGTTGGAAAGTGCCAACAGTAACACAGTGACTGAAATTCATTAAGCACTTACTATGCCAAACACTGTTCTAAGCACTTTACGAGTGTTAACACATTTAATCCCTACCACTACCCTGTTAAGAGGCTGAGGCACAGGCAGCTGAAATAATGCGTACAAGGTCACACTTCTAGTAAGTGGAATCCAACTTGATCATTGAGTTGGGGAATACTGTTCCAGGTCTTCTGCTCTCATATGGACGTTTCTGAGAAAATATCTTTCGAGTCAGAAAATATCTTCAACAGGCCTCCCATCTCAAAGCCTCTGAACTTCTGATTATTTACAAGGCCTCAAATCCCTTCTAACCATGGACTAATCCACGTATTTGGACAATGAAGTAAATGATAAGTCTCTCTAAATCACAGGATATTCAATTTATTTGCCTTTTAGTTCAGCAATTCTTAAACTTTCCTGCACATAGGAACCACCTGTGGGAGGTTCTAAACATAATATATGTCTGGGTTCTGTTCCAAACCTACAAATCTCAGGGACTAGCACCTGATATCTGTTTTTTTGTTGTTGTTGTTGTTGTGTTGTTGTTTGCTTTTTTCCAGTTTCAAAGGTAATTTTGATGATCACCATGTTTGGGAAGATGGCTGTACATTATATTCTCCAGTGGTTCACTTACCAGGAACCTCAGCTTTAAGTAAAATTTTAACGAACAAGCTCAAAGAACAAGACATCAAAAATCATATATTCCGTTTCTCTCTAAGTTTTTTTTTTTTCTTTAAAAAAAAGGCAACTGAATTTAAAAACTCTTTAAAATAAACATTTTTTAATCTTCCCATCACCATTTTCCTCCTTGGCACACAGAGGGTCACCAATCTCTGCTCTGTAGAGAGTGGACACCAGGCCAGGGTGACGATATGGGCCTATACCTGTGCCAGACATTCATATTAATATGTCAAGGGTGAAATATGGCTTCTTACCTAAATACTGTAGGTTATGGTTGTGAACAGCCAGTGATAGTAAGAGGGCTAGGTTAGGAGAAGTCATGGAGCTATAATCCATGCTCTGGTTCTATAGCTGTGCATCTTGGATCAAAGCTATTTAGCTACTCTGAGCTTCAGTTTCCTCATCTGTTATACGGGAATAATATCTGCTCAATATTTTTCAAAGGGTTATTTGTAGGGTCAAATGGAATGAGATATGTGAGCTCATTTTTAAAACATGAAACAAGATTTTGGACCAGATTATCAGTGAAGTGTGCAGCCTTGTCTACCTATGACTTTAGCCAAGAAAATCATGTAGGAACGTTGGTGATGACAAACCAACAGAATTTTGGTTCTAGTACCAGCGCTTACAGCTCTAGGGCAAGTTTTCATAGCCTCTGATACTACTTGGAATAGTGATGGTGAGGGTTCCCCTAGATTTTTACATGAGACTGACTCTGAAGAAACGATCAGAGGTTCTGAAATAAGAGAGCCTTCCAAGTTTTAAGAAAGTCATTGTCAGGAATGTGAAAATCAGCACAAATTACATTGGAATTTTATAGGAAAAGCAGTTTAAAATAAATTTTGTTAATAACGATAAATTCTAGGGTCACTTGGGTGGCTCAGTTGGTTAAGCATCTGACTTCAGCCCAGGTCATGATCTCACGGTTCATGGGTTTGAGCCCCACGTCAGGCTCTGTGCTAACAGCTCAGAGCCTGGTGCCTGCTTCAGATTCTGTGCCTCCCTCTCTCTCTGCCCCTCCCCTGCTTACACCATGCCTCTCTCTCTGTCAAAAATAAACATAAAAAATTTTCTTAATTATAAAATGATAAATTCTAATGACTACTAAAATGTTTAAGTTAAGGTCATCCCTCATTGCTTCTCACCTGTTATGCACCTATGATTATTTCTAAAAATTATGCAATAGGAAAAATCTCATGTAGAAGTATCTCCTTTACCAAATTTCATTTGTGAATACTTGGAACCAGCAGGTGAATATAACTGGCAATGCAAAAGAATGGCTGAGGGATGAGAAAGAGGGCAGTCATTTTCATGAAGAAGGAAGGTTTAGGACTTTGGCATTTCTACTTGTTGACTTTTATTGAGAAAAAAAGCCCATAATTTTCTAACTGGGCTTTGCAGAGCAGAGTGTCAAGGGACCTCTTGCAAGGGACAAAACTGAGGTCAAAGGGACAGGACACTGATGCTCCTACGGGATGTTCAACTAGAACAGCCCTACTGGTTTTTGTTTTATATATTTGGGTTCCGTACAGGATTTTGTTAGGGGGGAAAACCAGTCCTACAATTTACTTATTTATGTTTATACCACAAATTTTGAGGTTAGTGGCATGTGCCTATCTCTCTGAGTTTGTCTCAAAACACAAAGAATGGAGTGTGCTCTGGCAATATTTGTTCACTGCTTTTTCTCCCTGCCCTCCTCAGGAGTGAAAAAGAAGGCTGGGGACGTGGCTATACCTTTGATACTCCAAGCAAATGAGACCTACTACCACTTTTTGATCCATTTCCTAATTTTAATGAGAGTCACAGAAGAACTATGTGAAAATTTGCCTCCCTGTTATCTATCAAGAGGTTAAAAACATTTCTTTCTGAGTTGATGACGCCACACTGCTCTTAGTTATGTTGGCATATTTCCATGATCCACGAACACCACATATTTGAGCAAAAACACTTGTAACTCCACCAGGAAAGGAGATCCAATGGATTAAAAAGTGGTTTTTAGTAAACTCTAAAGAGAGACATTACTAAATTTGTTACTGACTAATGTTTAAAGGCAAGATCGTGTTCACAAAACTCATTTTTCTGTCTTTTCCTTGCTCAGCATAATCATGAAACCAGCTTCTAGTAAATGGAAGCATTCTCAAAAACTGAAGTTTCTTCAGGGGGAAAACACACAGTATTTATAAACACTGTCAAATGAAAGACACATTCCTGAATACGAAGAGGCCCAAACATGTCCTCATATGTAAGGGGAAAAAATCCGTCATAAAGTCAGTGGAAATGAACCCACATCTTCGGTTCAGAAGTTCTTCCACTGTGGCTTCTACTAGCATCAAGCACAAAGAGCTCCTCTTGAAATACCCTCAAACAGCAAAATGTTTCAGACAATATGTACAAACATTTTTATATTTGGATACAAAATGACACCTAAAAAAAAATCCAGTAATAAAAAAGACCAATTAATAAAAAAAATTTTTTTTAAATGTATATATTTACTGATAGCGAGCGAGCACACTAGTGGGGTAGGGGCAGGGAGAGAGGGAGAGAGAATTCCAAGCACTCTCCTCCCTGCCAGGGCAGAGCCCAACCTGATGAAGGGCTCGAACTCACGACCCATGAGATCATGACCTGAGCCAAGATCAAGAGTGAGATGCTTAACCGATTGAGCCACCCAGGCGCCCCCAAAATGATCAACTCTTAAAAGAGAAATAAGTCCGTGCAATATGTTACAGCCCATGGCTGAAAATACAGTACAGACAGAAAATCAGAAGTTGCCCAACAGATTTTTTCTTTCTAAAGACCAGGCCTCTTTGGAAGCAAGTATATGAAGAGGTGATGGAAGGCTCACGCGGGAAAATCAATGGAGTTCCCTCTCAGGTAGTACCTAAAGATAGATGGATCCATACAGGGAAAAGAAACCCTATCTAGCCCAGTGCCTCGCACCCACCAGGCCCTCAATAATGCTTGGTGAATTAATGAGGAAAATAATCATTCCCTGTATATAACACATTTTTCTTCTTTCAAAGAAGAGCTTTGAAACAGGAGAAGACGTACATGCAGCAACATAAACCATAAAATATGTGATATCCTAAAGGGGATGTAAATAGTAAACTGTCTGATACACTGACTGACAATATGAATACTTGAAAGCAGTCTGAGAGCTCAGTCATAAAAATAAATACTCACAGGGCACCCGGGTGGCTCAGTTGGTTAAGCGTCTGACTTTTGCTCAGCTCATGATCTCATGGTTTGTGGGTTCAAGCCCCACATTGGGCTCTGTGCTGACAGCTCGGAGCCTGGAGGCTGCTTCAGATTCTGTGTCTCCCTCTCTCTCTGCCCCTCCCCCACTTGTGCTCTGTCTCTCTCTCTCTCTCAAAAATAAACATTAAAAATTTGTTTTTAATAAAAATAAAAATAAATAAATATTCACGAGTACTGGAGTGCGCTGTGCACCCGCATGGTCCAAACTTGCATTATAACGACATATCCATGTTGGTTAATCTCCAATTACTCTACACAAGAGCAAAATAAGTTAATAATGAAAAATAAAAAAGTAATTTACGTGGAAACCTGATGGGGTTGGGGAAGCGGTCCATTTCTTCAACACTTCACATTTAAAAACTCTGGTAACTGTCATATCTGAAGATCTCATGGTTTCCACAAGGGGAAGGTGAATGTTGAGAAGGGTTTTTTAGTTCAGCTGCTAAACTCTCTAGAAAATCAAACGTTAGAAGTTAATTTCTTAAGCATTTTGGGTATCTGAATCTGATCAGGCCTCTTTTTAGAAACATTCTGCTGAGTCGGATCCAAAGGAAAGTAACTACTTTTGGGAATCCATATGTAAGTATGCAAAAAGTAGAAGTGTAGCACTTCTGATACTCAATTTACAAAGCTGCAAAGGCAGAGGGCTCAAACACAAAGATATATAATTGTCATTATTAGGATTGTATGTAAACCAAAAATAGGGAGCCGCACTTCATGATACAATCAATGTATCTGAAAAACTTCGGAGCACAAAGGTACTTCAGATCCCATATACCCAACTGCAACCTCCCACATTACCAGGCATCCTTTCTAAAAGGTTTTCAGCCTCTGCTTAAACATCTGCAACAGGAAACCGACCACATCCATAAAAAGCCTCTTCTTTTGTTAGATTGTAAGTCTCCCTGATGAAGTGCTTTGTATGCAGTCAGCATTCAATATTTGCTAAATTAAATAGAACTGAAAATACTTCTAGATACCACATATGGTTCCAACATTTGTATCACTGGTCCTAGATCTGCTCTCTGGGGCAACACAAAACAAACCCACTCCCTGCTCCACATGTGAAGACTGCCCTGTAAATGAGGATGGCAAAAACATGACCACACGTGCCGCCACCAATCCCCCAGCCATGGCGGGCATTAGCGGTTAGAACATTCCTCCTCTTAGAGCCTGGATGGCTTCAGAATTCTTCTTAAGCCAGCATTCCAGGTAGCTGGAATCATGTGATGGGAGTTGCTAGGAGAGACCAAAAACCATTTGCCATTCTGGCCTAAGTTTTTCTGTCCCCAGCCACCCATTCCAAATACCCTCAACCATCCCTCACATGGAAGGATTTCAAATGCCCTGTGTATCTGTATCAAAATGATTTCAACATACTAAAGCAATTTCAAGGGGCTCCTGGGTGGTTCAGTAGGTTAAGCGTCTGACTCTTGATTTCGGTTCAGGTCATGATCTCACGGTTCGTGGGATCGAGCTCCACTTTGAGCTCTGCACTGACACTTCAGAGCCTCCTTGGGATTCTCTCTCTTTCCCTCTCTCGGTCCCTCCCCTGCTTGTGCATACTTGTGTGCTCCTGCACTCTCTCTCTCTCACTCTCTCAAAATAAATAAATTCTAAATAAATAAATAAATAAATAAGCAATTTCAGTTCCTTGAAGATAATATTCTATATATAGTCTATCGAAAAAGTGGACAATTATTAGCTTCCCCATTTGGTATTACACTTGTACGAGTGCAGACCAAAATTTCAGTAGCTATGTTCACTGCCTGTAGTCACAGTACTGGCTCACACTGAACCTGTGGTTACTTAAAACATCTAGGTTTCCTTTCTACTGTCTGGTAAGTCATTCCCCAAAACCTTTCATAACTCCCTATTCTAACATTTTTATACAATTGATTTTAACCGAATCATACTAGTTCACATCTAAGTAAATGTAAATGATCCAGATTCTATGATTCAACAGAATGTCTGCTGGCTTTATGTTTCAATATGATAAACATATCATCTGTGCCTTTAGATACATTATCAGCCAACATGTTAATGCTGGATGTACTTTCCCAGTGTTGCATAAGAGGGAACACCTTTGACAGTCTGGTCTAGGAATGTGGCCTGGGACTCTGCCAAGCATCCCTTCCAGCAGCATGAAGCAAATTTCTTGACCTTCAGATTCTGCATGATGTAAAAAGAAATTTATCTGTGTTTGAAAACACTCCCCATAATTCAAGAAAGAAACATGTGAAAAGAGAGAGAAACTTGTTTCAATTTGGGCATAGCTTCAGTTTTCAAAAACACAGGAAGGCAGAAAGAACATCAGAAAAGGCGGCAATGCTGAAGCCAGCAGCTCTAAAACCAACTGATTAGACTAAATCTCATGTGGCAAAAATTGTATTCAGTGAGTTTCCTTTTTCCTCCTCCTGTCTCTTTCTTTAGGACTTTTTTTATTTCCTGAAAAATAAAGTTTTCTGCGCCCGATTGTTCCTATGGATGACACAAAGTACAGGCAATGTAATGACTTCTTGGGTTATCTGCTTACCAGATAACCCTGACACTAACTTAACATATGCTGCCCCCCCCCAAAAAAAGCAAAACAAAACACCAAACAATATATTATTTTCCACCCCTGAAGCACAATAACTGCCATCCAAAACTTGGAAAACATTTAAACAAAAATCCACCAGTTAAGTTTATAGTTGCTACCATCTAAATCGACTTTTAATATTTTGTACATTCCAAACATGATAATTTTATGAATGAATCAAATTGTGCATAAGAAATTTCAAAACTAAGCCAACTAAAAGACATCAATGATAGGTCCTAGAAAAAAAGTAGCATTACACTCATTTCTTCCAACTTCTGCTTCTCTGCCAACAAAACAAATAAGCATTTTTCTGTAATTATAAAGTATCTCCATTGTCTACATGCCTCGGCAGAATGTGAAGCAACTATTAATGAATCTATTTGTTAATTCAACATTATTTGTCAAAGTGCGTCCTCTGCTACCAGCACTATTTTGGATGCTCTTGTGGGAGCATGCAAAAATGAACTGAACACAGATTTTGTCATCAAAGAATTTTTTTTTTAATTTTTTTTAACGTTTATTTATTTTTGAGACAGAGAGAGAGCGAGCATGAACGGGGGAGGGTCAGAGAGAGAGGGAGACACAGAATCCGAAACAGGCTCCAGGCTCTGAGCAGTCAGCACAGAGCCTGACGCGGGGCTCGAACCCACGGACCGCAAGATCATGACCTGAGCCGAAGTCGGCCGCCCAACCGACTGAGCCACCCAGGCGCCCCTGTCATCAAAGAATTTTAACCTAATTTGTAATTATTGGTTTCTGGCTCCGTTACTATTTTTTTGGAGCTGGCTCAGATGTAGACTTTTATCTATTCTAAGGCTGAAGCAGTTCTTTTAATTTCCTTCTCCTTGTCTATTTCTCCCCCTTACTTTTTTGGTGTTTAAAGTCTTGGTACATATATGACCCTTTATTTTATTCTTAATTCTTCTCAAATCATTAAAGTTAAAATTGGATCTTGGATCAAAGACATTCTTAAGATCTCTCCATTCAATTTATTTGGTGTTACTGTATCTCAGAAAGTGCAATGAATGGCCTGTAGCAAATGAATAAAATCAGAACCTTTGTACCCAATGTTTTAATACATAATCTTGAAAATAATAGTTGGGAAAAAAAAAAAAAAGCCAGTCTTTATTCTTGGCAGGCTAGTCTACATTTGGCCACTATATTAAAATGCTAAAATGACTTCGTGTCTGTGTTGAGTTGTGGATCTTCCAGTTTTAAAACCTCACTTCCAATCCCAATTGCCTAATAAACCCCCTACACATCCCGCCCCCAGCCCCCACACTCACCAAATCTGAATAGGGTGGCAAGGAAATCCTAGTAACTGTAGCCTTAAAAGAAATTACTCATATGGCAAATAAGCCATTTGGCTTGGTAAAGCTGGTGATTTTGTTCTCTAGGTGGCACTATTACTTCAATTTTTGATGAGTTGCTTAAGTTTCTTGAACATACCAGTTTTTTTTTAAATTTCCACTATATAAATCTTAATTTTATCACACACTAGTTGTAATTAAACGACAGGTTGTCTTCTAGTTTTATTTTAATAAGTCAGTTTGAAGTTAAGTGGCTTTTTATCATAGAATTTTATATTTCCTAGTTATATTGTCTTGGAATTAAGGAATCCTCCTTTGCCGGCCCTCCTCCCTCTAAATACGCAAAAGCATGTCAAAAACACAGAAGGTGGTCATAAAGCTTCAGTCAGACCAAAGGAATGAAGATGAAAGCACATTTAAGAGCTACTAGGTTCTGCGAGCTTTCAAAATCAGGACGTTACTACCATGACAACCAATGAAAAGTTCTTTCAAGTGAACCTTTGGGGAAAACTGCATAACATTTGTTACTCTCTGGGCTCTGGAAATAAACTTGTGCTTTATTATGGCTGTCACTGAAGCTTGTAAATTTACTCTGCTTCCGCCTAGCCACTCTCCCGGTCCCATACCCGGCCCCTCAATTCATTTAATGGAACCCATCCTCAAACTTCAGACAATGTATGAATGAGACATCAGGGCAACGAGCCTATTTGGTTAGATTCGTTTCACCAAGAGCGTAAGTGTCCCAGAGTTTGAACTTGAATTTGAGTACGCGCATTTAAATGAAAGCTTCCACGCTTCTTGGCGGACCACATGCACAGGCTTTTCTATGGAAATAAGAACACCTTCCTGTTCCACTTAGGGAACACACCCATTTACCATTCCCGTACCTCAAAAAGTTTTTCAAAGTCAATATATTAGCGAGCTTCATTGTTTCATGTCTGTCATCAAGAATGATTCCGTATATTATATAATTGGGTCCATGACTTTTCTAAAGCTTTAGTTTAAGTGTTCTGGAAAACCAGAGGTGCGTTTAAGTATAAAATTGTTTAGGACTGAACAATTCTACACCTTATGTGGAAGTTTAAAGGGACTATGAGGACACATATGCCTAAGCTTAAAAATACCAAAGCTTTCCTCTGTTTCCTAGGGTTAAACCCCACATACAAATGACATACGGATTTCATTTGCCAACATCATGTATTGCTTAACATTACTCCACACTGAAGAGAGTGAATGCACGCAGAGGGTAACCAGTAAGTTTGCTCAATCACCTTTGAAGCCCATCTGGGTATGTTATTTATCCTAGTAGAGAAAATTTATCACAACCCAACTTAATGTGATTCTTGTTCAAATGATTTCTTCCTCCACTGAACAGCCAGCATTTAAACCTAAAATTCCCCTGAATTCTCTTCTCCATTCCTCTTTAAAATGCAATTCACAGCTTGAGATTACAGTGCCTGCCAGGGGCTGAATGGCTGCTCTAGAAGGCTGAGAGTCCTTCAATTAAGCAGCAATTTTGCAATTAGTGGAAACTGAGTGCTCCATAACAATCGTTTGAAAACAAGTTGAGAAAAGTTAGCAATTACCCTATTAAAGAGACATATTCACTTGCATTTGGCTGGGCTGGCCCCCTCGCACAAATTACAATCTTCCATACAAGGAGATGCCAGTTGAAAATTGTTTCAACCATTAAAATAAATTCTGTATTATGGACATCGAAATGGGAGTGCCTTTCATTTTAGAAGATATTCAGAGTTTAGCTATCATACACTTCCCATGCTCTCTGTTTCCATTCACAAAGTCTAAAATTGTTCTACTATGGGACTAACTTCCTAAATCTTAAAATGTTAATGAACTGCATGCGTATGACCTTTCCATTGTGTACATCTTCAATATTCTTGAAGCTTAGTAGAAGATTAAGTCCATGATTGAGACCCAAAGCTGCTGGCTGTTACATTCCACAAGTTCACTACCTGGATATAGAATATAGAGCTCTGTGTGCTCTGTGCTTGTGAAAGGGGGTGGGGGGTGGGATGCGAGTGGGGGTGGATATTTACAGAATGTTTTAAAGACAAAGGTTAAAAAAAATGTAACAGAGCTCTTTGCTATTATCAGGTAGGCGTGCCCAGCTTGCTGTGTGTGCTGAGCTACAAACCAGAGCTATTTATGTTTGAAAGAAATGAGATTATCAATCATCTGCATTTTGACTACTGAAGAGTAAGATTCCTGGAAGAAGGGAATAGCTTATATTCTCAAGGTGCCCCTATTAAAAAGGAAACCGAAAAGACTTTAAGCCAGGATTTCAGAAATTTGCATTTACAGGATTTCCCCCCTCCTGGTCATTCAAAATGAGCCAGCAATATTACAGCATCTCCCCACCCCACTTTGGCCATTGTGAGATTTAGACTATTAATTCACCTAGTACAAATGAATCATTTGCTTTTTAGGCAAATGATCATTTTCTTGGTTCCTCTTGATTGAAACTAAAAGTTACACTTACCGAGAAGACATCCTAAAACAGATTTCCCTGATGCTTTATTTTGTGGATACTCAAATGTTGACCTAATTTATACCTGAAATGACCTTAAATATCACCTTAAAATAAACAAGATTTCCAGTTACTAATTCAGTCCTGAATGGGCTATGAATGGCTCCAAAGGTATGTGAAAAATTATGCTGCTATTTTGCTTTTTAAAAAATGTGATGTCTAAGTGTATGCAATGTTCTAATGCTTCAAAACATGTACGTAAGTCTTGTTTATCTGGAAATCATTTCTTTCTGCTCATATCATTTATAAATAGAAAATGTTCTGTAATAACTTAAAATAGCCCTACCTAGGTAACAATTCTCCTTTCAAGATACTTATTACCGGTATGTATTTACCAACATGTATCACATTTTGCAAAATAAGGTAGAAGAAAAAAGATAATGACTTTATGGCCCTGGAATTCCAGTAATGGTGACCCACGTGTTTTAAATTCCAGTAAAAGTTACGGTTACATTTCAACAAGTGTCTCCTTCCTTTCTCTTACCTCTGCTGGTAGTCCAGAGGTAAACTTACAAAAGAAGAATGTTAACCAAGGTGTCTGCAAAATCAGGCAATAGGAGTTAGTGACTGTTTTAAAGGGAACCTGGTCCCAGGGCCAAAATTTTGCAATCTCTAAGTGCAATGTGTGATGTGATCTATTACATGTGACAACATGGAGCACTACATGCTCAGAAACTTCATCTTAAAAATGATAATGTTGCAGGAGGTAAACATTGAGGATTCCTGTGTTTAGAAGAATTAAATCCGTAACTACACCTCAATAAATAAAAGTGTAAAAAATATATACAATTTTAAGACTAAAATGACTTTTGACATTATAAACACACATACAAACAGATTTTTGGATAAAAATAGAGAAGAGATCTATTCCAAGAAGTCGAACCAATTTGAAAGTCTTATTTAATAGCATAACACGTTTTATATAGTTTTTTTTAAAAAGTCCCAATTAGATACTAGTTTGCTTTAAAAGATAACTGTACTGGAATTAATAGACAGTCAGAAATATGATTTTCTTTGCTTCTGGCCAAGAACATTCTTGTATTCTTGTCAAAAAAATATTCACTAGCTACTGCTGACACTGAAGAGTGTTAAGATACCTGAAGGACCCTAAAATTAGATCGAGGAAGCATTAACACACCAACTGTAGCCCATCATAACTCCCCCAGCGCGAGGAAAACTTGCACTGGAGCCAAAGAGAGGCAACCAGTCAAACAAAATACATCCGAATCGGGAGTCTGAGCATCATTCAACAAGTCAACAAGTCCCTCCTACCAGCTCCCAAAGGGATCCCGAAAAGCCATCCCTTACCACTTCCCCACCCCCAGCCTCTCGGCCCCAGCAGCTGCTCTGGGTAGCTGGGCCGGCAGAGGGCACCCTCTACCTTCCCTAGCACCAATCTCCCTGCCCCACTCCTCCTAGCCCCCAACCCCTGGCCCTCCACCCCGCTCCACCCCCACACAAACACTGCATCCTCCGACCGCGACTCCAGTTTACTCCAGCAGCCCCGAAGCTTATCTCCCCTGGGGGTGCCCCCACTCTGCAATTTCCCTAATCAGCCCGTCGGGCATAAACCCCCCAAGCCTCTCTTTCTTTCCAGGCACAGCTCACCCATTCTTTTTCCCCGGCTTTGCATCCCCAGAGACCCACGCGAGTCAGGACACCCCACGCTGCCCCCGAAAGTTAAAACTTCTGTACTTCCCTAGAAGGTGCCCCAAGGGAGGGACGCGGGATGGGGAGAGGTGTGGGCGCAGCTAGCTCCGGAGTCCTGCAGCCCCTTTCAGGTCCGAGCTGCAGGAATGCCTCAAGTTTTCCAAGATATATTGGCACTGGACCTGTGTTGAGTCCGCAGGTGACCGAGTGCAGCCCGGCTGGAGCCCCGGGGGTGCGGTGGTGTGGGCTGAAGGAGCAAGAGCCGCCCCCCCCCCCCAAATCTGCGCGGGGACCGCCCAGCTCAGAGGAAAGATTCCTATCCCAGCTCGGATACAGGCACCGCAGTCAGGGCCCCCGACAGCTGGCGCCCTAAATCTCTCTCACGACCCCGCCTCTGCTAGGGGAGGGTTTCGGGGGATCGCCAGGGCGCCGTCTCCGTTCCCACCGCGCAGCTCCGCGTCTCCTCTAGGCTTTTTCTCCCCCACTTAAGGGCTGCCCAGGGTCCCTCTCCCTCGGAGGTCCTGGCTGCCCTCTGGACCAAGGGATGCGAGGAGAAAGCTCCGCCAGGGCAACTCCAAGTCCCCCTTCTCCAGGAGGGGAGGAAAGGCGTTCCGACCTCTTCCCACAACTTCGGGGCCCCCCCAGCCAACTTTCCCCCGCGGACGGGCGGCTCCCGCGCCAAGCCTCACGCCTGCTGCTCGCCTACCTCCGGGTCCACACAAAGCTCACGGGTCCCCTGCGGAGGAGTCACATCGTTATGTCGCTCCTGGCCCCTGTGCCCAGCCCCGATCCCCGTCGCGGAGCCGCTGGCCGCCGGCCCCACAGCAGCGGTGGCAACTGCAATTCAAGCGTCTCATCAAAGCTTCCCGAGGAGGAGAAGGCGGGGGGCGCGCCGGGCCGGCTCCTCGGCCCCGCCCGGGAGCCCGCGGCGCGACGGGGGACGCGGGACGGCGAGCGGGCGGGTACGCCCGGGCGCGGCGGCGGCAGCGGCGGCGGCGGCGGGGACCGGGAGCTCCAGCCTGCGCCTCGAGCTCGGGTCAGACATTATTTAGCTCTTCGGTTGAGCTTCGATTGGTCAAACGGCGCCGCCCCCCGCCCCCCTCCCCCGGCTCGCCCGCGCCACCGATACCCGTGCGGGGCGGCCGCTTAAAGGGAACGCCGCGCCTTTTCCTCACTCCGCTCAGCCCCCGGGACTCCCGGGACTCCCCGGGCCCGCGCGCCCCTCGCTCCCAGTCCCTGCGGTCCCGCGACGTGGCCCCGCGAACCTCGCGCCCGTCCGGGTCTCCTGGGCAGGACGCAAGCGCCGCGCCCGCCGCTTCGAGGGGCGACCTACCCCCGCCCGGGGGAACCCCGCGTCCGCGCCCTCCGCGGAAACCCCGGCTGTCCGCGCCGGGGCGGGAAGGAGCCAGTGGAAATCGGGCGTCCCCGGGGTCTTGCTCCCCTCCCTGGCAACTCCCTCCGCCCCATCCCAGCACCCAAGTTCTGCAGGAGAGGGCGTGCGTTTCCCCGGCCACAAGACACACCTTCCCGCACCTTCCCGCACGACGGAGCTGCAAACGCGAGCACACAATGAAATCGCACGGAGCATGGGGGCTATTGGTTTACTCCGCTGTCTTAAACACTCCGGCTTAAACAGAGTTCGTGCACTGACCTCTCCAGAGTTTGCCTAATAGGAATTCAATCAAGATAATAACGGCATTTTTTATTAATGAACGCCCCCAGATAACGTTACACCAAGTTACTTGCTCCAGCCAGGAAGCCGAGGCAATGACAGACCTCACTAAAGCCACACGCTTTCCAGCCGACCAAACAGAGAAAAACGGAAAGAGAAAGAAAGAAAAGAAACCCACCTTTTCAGTCACTACTTGTCAAAGTAAACATCAAGGCAGCTGCTCTGGGGAAGACTTCGGCCCCAAAACTCCCAGACTCTATTATTTTTTTCACGTTCCCTTTGGTTAAAAAGAAGTGGGGGGTGCGAGTCTTTGGTGCCCGGTATGTACTCCTTCTGTTCTGCAGCAAAGAAGTTAAATTATTGATAGTGGAAATTGCATGGCGGAGGTAATACTCGCACCCCCTGAGCGAGGAGCTCCATTTGATCTCGGCAGGGGCAGGGAGATTTCATGCTAGCTCGCCAGGGGGAGCGGCAGCGCGAGCAGCCCTTTCCGCGGTGAATGGGAAAGTGGGTGGGAGTCCACGAGAGGGCTCCACGGTGCCTTGACGTGCGGTGTCATATGATACCTCCGCTGCCTCGAAATAGACACTCTAGTGCACGAATTACCAGAATCAAAATTCAGCGCATTTAAAATGATACATCTTTTATTAGAAGAGTTCCGTTCCAGGGCATTGCATGGTTTTGCAGATGTTTTCACTTCCCTCCCTAGCAAACTTCACACATAAACCAATCCTTTTAATAATGAACCTGGGCAGCAAAGATAAATAAAAAGCCTTCTGTTTTTTACCTACGTGTGGGGGTGGGGGTGGGGGTGAAGGGGCAATTGGCTCAGTTAATCCTCCCCTCGCGCCCCTCCCCCACCCAGCGAAGAGCAAACAGACTTTCGGGTGCGGGTAGCCAAGACCCTTGGAGAGAACCGAAGTGGGTAGGGTCCTGAGGACTATTTTCAATTTGCCATTGGAAGGACGCTGTTAACCGTCTACCTGGGTTCCTGCTTTAAAGCTGATTTTTCTTCCCATTAGTTCAAACGATTCGTACGCTACTGGGAAAGACCTTAAAATACTGAATAAGGAACAAGACAGCAGTACCTAATTTGTAAGCCTTGGACCTCCCGCAAGTGTACAAATATCATCTTGGGTGCCTACTAAAAAGCAGATTTCTCCTCCGGAATTTGTGATTTAGTAGGGGTGGGGCAGGGTCCAGGGATTGGCATTTTAACAAGCCCCTCAGGCAATTCGGATGCAGAAAATCTGAGGTCACACTCTGAGAAACACTTTCTTAAGGGCTGCATAAATGGGTGTCAGAGGAATCTCCCATCCAGCCCCCCCCCCCAACAAATTTGGTGGGCAGTTTTATGTGTATGTACATTTTTCTGTAATCTCATAGGGGTTGACCTAATAATTGCTAAGACTCATTGCTGTAAGAATTTCCTTAAACACTCCAACATTAATTTGGGGAAAGGGAAAGATTTATAAACAGTTTCCTTTCCTGGACCCTCTTGTGGTTATCAAGAATGTGCTGGTTGGACTGAGTTATATACTCGGTTCAGTTTATCTAAGGGTTTAGAGTTAACAAAATGAGTTCACTTATATTAGCTGTTTTAGAGCTTGTAAAGACTAGTGACAGAAACGATTATTACTTTACATATAAAGAACCTGAGACTCAGTGCCACGAAATAATTCGCCCAAATTCACACAGCTAAATGCCAGAGACAAAACTTGAATGAACTCAGGAACTCTAGCTAGAAATATCCCTGCCTCCCCCCCACCTCAATATAAATAAAGCTATCTGTTCTTTGGAAGTGTTATCCGGAAGTATTTTGCAAATTGCTGGGCTGAATAGTCAAATTGTTCAAAAATGTGCATATTCTCTGAGTGTCACACATTTAGCTTGCACCTCTATCAACCTGACAGAACACAAGACCGATGTAAACTACCCTAGAACACAGAGGATGAAGTTTATTGTGGAATATTTAATGCATTTGAAACATGCAGGCTAGCCCGCAGCAATAAAGGACCCAGGGCATGAAGCTGGGCTTGGCCACCTCAAAGTACCTCTGTATTGATAACCCAGGGGTGTAGTCTGAACGCAGATAAAATTTCTTTTAATACTGCAAAACCATTTCAGAGGCTAGATTTATAAATTTAAAAACATACACACAAACGAAACCTTGTACTATTTTATAAAGCACTGGAAGAGCTCTACTCTAAACTTTTTTTTTTTCTAAATAGCTTTATGCTAACTTCAAACCCATGCTTTGTTTCCAACTGTGAATTTGCTCAAAAATGAGTTATTTCCTTAGCTTTTAAAGCTCAATTGTAAATTGCTTCCTTGGGGGGGGAGGGGAATACCTACCTAGTGAGAGTCAAGAATCTTACCATTCTCAGTGGTGCTCAGAGATAATGGCAAATCTTCTACCTGCTAAATTCACATTGCCAAATCAGCATTTTGCTGAAGGAAAAAGTGTTCTCCTTTACGAGACAGACTCTGATTGTGTCTGTGGCCAGTCTTCTTATTTCTACTCTCCCTTGAATAAATAAATGTTTGTATCTCTCCTTTCCAGTGTGTGGTGCAGTTTTACTGAGGAAAAGGCAGAGGAGTCAGAAATGGCAGGAATATTTCAAAATAGAAGAAGATCAAATGCCAATTCAGATAAACCCTTTGATGAATCAGACCTCTTGACATTTCTGAGCATTTTGAAACTTTCTGATTTGTGATTACAGTATTACAGAAAAAGTAAAAGATCAGACTTATGATACTAGCTTATTTGCCTTAAAGATACACCTTACATTCAGAAACAATGAAGCTAAGATAAACTAAAGTTGTACTGGTATGTTGCATGGAATTCTGAATAATATTTTTATTTGTTTAGTTCAGGTAGCATATGGAGACAGTATTAGAAGTCTAAGACCAAACTTTTTACAAAATTATTTCCCTATTGTGATCAGGGACGATGCTGAGAATATAGAGCGTTAGTCTCTCACATGATTGATAGGTTAGAAACAAAGTTCCCAAGTTTATGATCCGAACATTTTCTCAATCACCCAAAGGAGGAAAAACTAGAGCTTGAAAAGAAAATGCTCCCTATTTAACTTGGGGGGGACTTCAAAATTAATTTTGAATTAGTTAAAATCTTTATTTATTTTTGGTTATGGGCTAATTCTATTCTAACCCAATGTTCTAGAAAGACAAAGGTCAGGAAGAAATGTGAATTCCCATCTACTCTTGTCAGGAAATATAAACTAATCCTCATTACTCAAGTGGGAACAGAGGCAGTAGGCTCAGATTTGACATCAACATATTTTTTCTATTAATAATTTTAATTGGCTGAGGTCAATTCCACTATCATTACAAGCATTTTATGTTTAATTATGTTTATTTAAGTTTCCTAGTTACTCCTGCCTTCAATCCTCCTTGTGGAAAAAAAAAAAATAGTTGTCTAGAATCAAATGAATTGACCTCAAAAACTGCTGAAAATCTTAGTAATTAGCATAGAGAAAATAATAAGTAAACAGAAAACTCTCCTGCTTAGCAGAGTGGCAAAGGTATTTTCAAAGTCATGCTGCCTGACTTTCAAAGGCCCAATCCAGCATTGAACTATGTCACAAATAATCCTACAAATTATTGAGTAAGGCCTGTCCTGAGAAAAATCTTACAGAAGAAATAATATCCCTGTTCATTAGATGGTACCTTTATATGAGGTATACTTCTTCTCTGTAAGCTTTTTATGAACAGATGTGTCCAAATTGGTCGACACCTGTTAAAAGAATTATGTAACCAGGCATGGCCGTTAGTGGCAAACAAACAAAAGAAAGGAACCACAGTGTGAAAATGTTAGAAGGGCAAAAATTAGGAGAATAGAGCAAGAAGGTCAAAAACCAATCCCATCTGGGAATAATATTTAGTTGGATCAAGAAAAACGGCACCAAAACCATTATGAAATAACTGAGACTGACCCCTAAACATATGAGAGTCATCAACTCGTAACCCTATGAGTTACCAGATTTTCCTGGAGAACATTTAAAACTGAATAGTGAAGAATACATCGGTTTACTCATTGTAACGTTTCTGTAAGCATGGTCAAAAAGGATGCGATTGTAGACTTAGAACAAGTTAGAACTGACAGTGATAGCTGCCTGTGGTATTTTGTTAGTTTTATTGGGAGAAGCGCCATGAGAATAATTAGCAAATTTAAACCAAAGGGTTTCAGGACGTTGAATCAAATTGTAAGAAACAGATTACCTTATTTTGGACACCTAACTATTTAGGCTGTGTGAGATGATGGGGGTAAGAGATTTTCTACTGCTAAATTTCATATTCTTCATGGAGAAAGTCAGAAACATATACAAAAAGATAATTTTTTAAAAAATCAGTGAACTTCCTAAAGTCACATAAAAAAAAAAATCACACTAAGAATTTGGCCTGTTTTTGTGTGATTCTGAGTCTACACAGTGCCTATCTCGAATGGTCTCTTTGACAAAGGACCAGAGCAGGATGTGCAAGTGGCTCTTTTGTCAAAATCCTCTAGGATAGTGCAGGCATGGTAAGAATACAATCCTCAGGACTACACATGTGGCAGCCAAGGGTTAGGCTTTTGATTTGTCTAGCATACAGAATCATTCAGAAACCTAAGAAACTCTTGACTTTTCCCAACTTTTAGTTCATCTTCAGTTTATTATCTTCACATCATGGTTACATTCATTCAGTTTATGAAAACTTGCTGAATACCTACTGTCAGACATTGCTGTGTGGACTATGTTTTGTTTTGTTTTAAGATTTTATTTTTTTCAGTAATCTCTACATCCAACATGGGGCTCAAACTCACCACCGTGAGTTGAAGAGTCGCATGTTCCACTGACTGAGACAGTCAGGTGCCCCAACTCTATGAACTATGTTAAAGGAAGATGAATAAAACATATTTCAGCTCTTTAAGATGCTCAAATTCTGGAATATAAGATTTGTCTTTTAATCCATTGGGTCACTTGAGAATTAGTTAAGGGAAGGAAATTATGTTTGGTTTTGTTTTCCCTTGTCATGGGTTTGGTGTATGGAAAGATGACATCAGCAGGCTGCCAGTGGCCAGGTGATAGTAGTGATGGACAAGAAACTTGTTCCCAAAACTGGAAGGGCACCTAGCAGCTTGGGAGGACCCACCATGATTGATCGGTGCCCTATCTACTCTTGGTTGGCAGCATTTTACAAAAGGTAGAAAAAGGGTAAGGGGTCATGGATATAAGTAGTGGTAGGAAGGAAATGAGGCATAGTTCAGGCAAATAATTTTTCTAAATATGATTAGGCAGATTTATCAAAAGATAGGTACAGAAGGGATCTTAAGAGACTATCTTGTCTTCCTCACTGCTCATAGGCCTACCATTACAGACCAATAAAGGAGATTCCACATCTCTCTTCTGAGGACCTTTCTAAGGATCCAAAAATTCTAGTGCTTGGAAGTCCCCATTTATAATACATTACGGTTCTTGTTGCAATTTATATCTTATTTCATTTCATCCAACCTTAGTGAAGATGGAGAACAGCTGCTTACTAACCTCCTTGTGTTATTAAGTCACCACTCGGACTTTTCTCATAGCAAGAAATCAGATCTCACAACCTTTCTTCATAAACTCCAACTTCCAATCCATTAATCATTTCCCTCGGTCTACCCTGGACCTCCTCCAAGATCTCCATATTCTTCTGAAAATGTGGAGCCCCAAACTAGACATGTGTGTGAAATTATCCAGGGCTCAGGAAACATGGGAGTCATGAATTATCTGAACACAGCTGTTGGGAAAAAACTAAAGGGGAGATTCAATTAGATTGACAAATCCTTCCCTTGCAACTTAGAGATAGAAGTGGTGTGTTTCATAAAAAGATGAGCCTTCATGTCAAAGCTGTATCTTCTATCCTTCGTTTTTAGATGAAGCACTTCTCAAAAGAAACAGATCTTGAACAGGGCCTTTAGTTTTTACTTCTTTTCTTCTCAACAAAATTGTTTAAGAACAAGTGATTTTTCTGTACTCCACTTAATACCCCCACGTTATGGGTCTTTATCTGTTAAAGTGGGATAGTGCTTGCATACTCTCAAGTGTTTATTTTGATAAAATTTCTCTCAAAGGGTAAGGACTATGAAACACTACACTACTTTTAAAGCTTCAACTTTCTCCTAATTTGAACCATATCTTTTCATTTTGTCTGTATATAAAGCCTAATTAGAATAGAGTAAAACGAAATTGAAGTCCATAAAAAAGAATCATGTTAACCTACATGACACCTAGAATAAAGTTTAACTGATTATTTCATTTGTCGTTTCTATCTCTGTTACGATCTCACAATTCAGTGTGACCAAATATTTTGGCCCTTCTCATTCTTTATAGATCAAATGAAGAGCATGGGATCAGCAGAAATACCATTCCCACTACTCACGGCTGTCTCTTTAGGTCATGCTTAGGGCATTCAATGGTGACTACAACATCAATCTCGTAGTCCCAAGAAGAAATTAGGCCAGACATGGGATGCAGTCAACACTCGAAAAAGAAACTGAAGGGGAGAGGAGAACATTTATTTCCCCTTCATAATATAATTTTGAGAAGTTGTTAAGGGACTCTGTGACCAAATGAAGACTGCTAAGAATGTTTGCTGTAAGTAGGCACTTCTTAAGCCTTGGTCTATCATTGCAGGGCACCAAGAAGTGATAAGTCTAGTTGGATCTAAGAAAGGGTGATGATGCAGATGGACAGGACAAATATAATGTTTCATAAACGTTGAGTACAGGGAGATGGAATAGAATGGGGAAAGAATGGGGGGGAAAGTAGAGGCACACATTTAAATTCCAAGATGCCTTAATTGATTTTTTTTTTTTTTTTTTGTCAGTCATTGCTATATGTACGCTCAAAGAAACCCATTTTTCTCTGCCTGGACAGTAGTTATGACCTGGGAAAAGTGGGTAGTGTATGTGATGTAAGGGAGTATATGGCTACATATACAGTTGTGGAAGTCAGACATTGATTCCATGATACAAATTAAATATACTTCTGGGATGCAAATTCAGACCACAGTCAGCTTTCCTCAAGATAGCCTCTCTGCTGAATTAGAAAAATGAAGACCCAGAACTTTAATACCAAATTCCATGCCTCTCCCAAATGCAGTAAAATGTGTAGCATTGAGGATCTTTTATTTCATAGACATGTTTTCCTGGAGTACTTGGGAAGAATGAGCCAATACTATTATATATTCTGACCTTTTTAATTTAAAAAAAGAAAAAGTTCCCAGGATAAATAACTGAAGTTAGCTTGCATTGCTCATTGCTTTATGTCTATACTGAATGCTAATTTGAATTACCATTCTCACATAATAAACATATTCTTATGGCATTACAACCAGATTGTGGATGTAGATCATCTTAGAACTACTTTGCAAGCCAAATTTCCATTGCCTTCCATTTTATCTGCACACAAAAACTAATTAAAGTGAGTAAAAATAAGTTGAATTCCATAAAAAAGAATCATGCTAACCTACATGATGCCAATTTGTCTCAAAAAATATATAGAAGTTTGACATATTCTTGACTATTTGCTTGACTAATTAGCATTTTTAATATTACTTTTTGTTATTGTGTTTTTGATAATTCATATTATTGTTATTTATGTAATTGCATTCTTCATTTTAGGAAGAATTTATAAATATCTAATTTACCGTTCAATTAATTAATTTTTATAAGAACACAACTTCAGAACAGTCCTTAATAATAGAAATTAATCACAAAAGTGGAATTATGTATATGGATGTCATATGAAGAACAAAGAAACAGCCTTAAAGAGTATTTCTTTAAGGGGTGCCTGGCTGTCTTAGTGGAGCATGCAAATCTTGATCTCAGGGTCATTAGTTCAAGCCCCATGTTGGGCATAGCGCTTACCAAAAACAACAACAACAACAACAACAAAGATTATTTCTTTGGAAAATGATGTGGGTTAAAAATATAAAATTTAAATTAGTAAACATTTCCTAACATTTTTAAGATTAAGGATTTTGATAAATACAATTAATATTAGAAGTCCCCTCTTATTTTTGATCACTTAAGGGAGATAATCAATTTTTTGTTTTGTTTTGTTTTCCTAGGGGGAATAGGGAGAAAGCTACAAAATTTCTGTCACTGAAAACCAAATAAAGCTGTTGTCAAATCTCAGATAAGAATTTAGAACCAAACAAAGTAATGAAAACTCAGGGAATAATATAGAAATCAATGAAAGCTTGAACTTTCCATTCATCTTGTTTTAGCTAGTGTCTCAATAATCATAAAATAACTGTGGAGTGTTGAAGAAGTTTAAAATAATAATTATTTTTGTCCTATCCACTTAAAATTAATAAGGACTTATTGGCATGCTATCAATCTTGTTAAATATGCTTATATTTTGGCAATTAATCTAAGTTATATATGAAACACTTCATTTTGAAAGCCAAGGTAATTAAAATTTTACACAGACTATCCATTGTTTTCTTACGTTTTTATTATTGGAAAATAGAAGAAATATCATTGCCACATGATATAATTTTAAGGCCCATATAATAGTCAAGAGATTTTGGGTCCTAGTTTAAACTTCATCACATTCTGGCCATGTAACTTGGGTAAGTCACTTCACTAGCCCAAATGGATACTCTAAGTTTCAAAGAAACGTTTGTTGAGCAAGAGATCTTCACTAGGTACACCTCCCTTGCCTGATCAATAAAACAAGGGCAGTGGGCTGTAAGTCATGGCTGTCAGGCCTGGCAGCACATTCAGACCTTAGCTCAGAAAGAGCATAAAAGGGTGGTTTCAGTGCTCTAGAGGTAACTACTGAACTAGATCTTTAAGGTACTTTTTTTCCTTCTATATTCAGACTTCTTTCAGGAACTGTATATCATTTGATAAACTAAACTTGAAACTCATCTAATTATTTCCCCTCAGGTTAGAGCCCTGAACCAAGGTAAGGATTCATACTCTTATAGCATACAGTTACCTCTGACAAGGCTTTAGATGGACTTTTTCACACATTAAAATGCCCTTTAATATCATCCTTTCCTGCTGGAATGGTTTCTGAGCTCAGGGACAAAACAAATACATTATGAGTTCAGGCCATACTTTCTTGCATAAATCAGAGCAGAGGCAGGATGAGGTCTTCCCGTCTTTGATTCTTTACATAATTTTGACAGTTCTGCAGACATCACTGACTCATGCTAAGCCTTACCAGTATTTATCCAATCCCTCATTTAAAGCCACATCTTTCGAGGTGACTGGGTGGCTCAGTTGGTTAAGGATCTGACTCTTGGTTTCAGCTCAGGTCATGATCTCATAGTTCATGAGTTTGAGCCCCAAGTCAGGCTCTGCATTTGCAGTGTGGAGCCTGCTTGGGATTCTCTCTCTCCCTCTTTCTGTCCTTCCCCCCATCCCTCTCTTTCTGTCTCTCAAGATAAACATTTTAAAAAAAAGCCACACCTTTCTAGGAGTTGCTTTTCAAGAGGAAGATGAATGAATTTTATCAGGAAGATGCCCAAGTACATGTATAATTGCCTTACTTGGACTACCTTCCAGCCAATTTCTAGAGCTGGTGTTCTGAATTCTGAGTTGGTGCAAAGACACAAAGGACCCAGACACCAATTTTTGGCATTCTTCCAAATGAGATGCTATTTCCAGAGAAATTCCAAGTTTGGAGTGGAGCCTTTGGAGGAAGAATATTGAATTGCACAAGGAAAGCCAATAAACATTTTAGTCCCTAACAGGGGCTGTAAGCCTTGTAATTACACTCAGGATTGTGCCTGTCCATCCTTTTCTTCTCCATATCTGTAAACAACATGTTAGCTTTGGATATTTGTCATCCACTGTGTTTTTGGAGAGGGCATGCCTCATCACAGCATCTGCAGTGCTATAGCCACTAATAGTTCGAAAAGGCAAATTTATGAAATGGCTTCTAAACACGCTAAGTCCTAATCTAAACAATTTATAAATTTCTTACTCAATAACTCTTGCAAGTCGGCTAAGTTGGAGCTGCCCTGAATAAGTTAAGAAAGGAGTGAGACATCATCCACTGGGTTAATAAACTAAAGTAAGTGGAAGGAAGAACAGGCAGGTGAAGAGTTCCAGATACTCTTCTTTCTCTTCTGTGACTATATACTTATTTCTGGAAATTCTCTTTCTTGCTAGTGTTTTAAACATGACAACAATTGTAATAATAACAGCTAAGGGATTTGCAGATTAGTTTACTGAGTGAAAGAAAGGACTTTGGGATGAGACTGACCTGGCTTTGAGTCAAGCGTTGCCACTTATTGTCTCTGCTAATTTAGGACAGCTAATGAACTGATGCCTCAGTTTCCTTACCTTTAAAATACGAATAATAATAACCTTTGCCTAGAAAGATTGTTGTGAGGATTCAATTAACTATGGAAATGTAGAGTACTCACTACAGTGAAAATAAATTTCGATTGCATTAATTTCTTTGATCCCCACAAAACTCTAAGTATGATCACTGTCTCCATTTTGTGATTGTAAAAATGGGGCACCAAAAAGAATAGGTGTCAATGAGTGGTTTGAAAGTCTGTCATTAGTTAGCAAATATTCAATAAATCTAAACCAGCACTTGTGGCCACTAATTTTGAGATTCTCAGCCATCTCAAAGGATGTGGTGAAGATCTCTTAACAAAATGTATGTGCAAACCTGAAAATAGGAGACCCAAATCAAATCTGGGTGGTAGCTATTAGGTAGGGAGACATAATTTTATAATGGATTTTGGAACCAGAAAACTTTAGGTTTGAATTTTAGCTTTTCCACTTAAGATCTGCTATATAATTTTGGGTGAATCACTTAAGATCTGTGAGCTCCACTGTCCTTATTTGTACCATTAGAATATAACCCAACTCAGAGTTGCTTTGAGGGTTAAATAGTATCACCAAATGCAAAGCAAAGAATTTAGCACTGAATAAATGGAAAGTAAATGTTATCTCAGCCCATCATAATTTGCATGTAGTTTCCCATAGTGTGGCAGTGACAAAAAATGGAAGTTCTATAGTTTGTTGAGGTTACTAAAGTCACACCAGGTGTCCAAGGCAATGCTCACTGAGTTAGTGACCAGAGTCTGAACTTTTTCTCTTTTTCAATATAAGGATGGATTTCTAGAGTGGTACTAAGGATGAACTTTAGAGTAATAGCAAACTCAGTCCATAGAAATGTCATTAGACCCTAACCATCTCATCAGTTGGCTCTTCCTCCACTTGGCAACTTGTCTAATGGCAAAAGTATATTTTAAAAGTTTCCCCCAAAGGCCTGTTTCCTTTTGCCAAGGAGAAAAACTTAATGGTTAATACTGTAAGAGAGCAAGAGACTAGATTAGCATTTCTGAATCTATGCTAACCTAATAAGCAACCCCCAACAAGTGCTGTGTTGTCAAATATGTTTGTGAAATGCTACACAGTAGTGCTTGCAGACTTTGTCACCAAAAGAAATCACAGATACCTCCATTTCACTGGTCAGTTGCTACAGAAATGATGCTCATCACTACAAAATTTTAGCATCTACATACTGTTAGATCTCATCTAGTGCATTAAAAAAACACATTACTATATCACACAATATACTGTTTCTTAATATATTTTTATAACTGTATTAAATGTAATTGGCTTCCTTTGTAATATTATTTTTTTTTTTTTGCAATTTTATTTATTTAGAAACATTATTTTATTTACATAGGCTTGGCCAGACTGTCAGGAGTGGAGTCCATGGCACAAAAGTGGTTATAAAGCTCATGTTAATCCAACATATTCTAAGGAGAAACAATAACAAGGCCATTTTCCAACATTGATTATGGAAGTTGCTAGGGAGAAAGAAGCCCTCCCTGGAGGAGGAAGGTAAAAGCAGAAGAAATGGTTTCCTACCAAAGTAACCAGAATAATGAGCATGGATGGTGGAGATCAGTCTCACTGGACAAATGGCCTTAAGGAACACTCACAGAGGGATACTTCTAGATCCCTATTTGATACTAACCCTGTTTTGGCTTCCCCTTCTGGCTCAACTTTCTTCATGTTCATGCTTCTCCTTTCTATTCACTCACCCGCAGTGTCCTGTCCCTAAGGCTTTAGATCTTTATGAAGCCTTTCTATAAAGGTATTTCTGCCCACGGTCACCTTATTACCTAGGGAGTAGGTAGAGTTGATATTTTCCTTGAAGCTGTATATGAGATAAATCAATTCCAACTCCTTTTAGTGCTGGTAAGTATGGGACTGGGCATATTCTGAAGGAATTTCTAGATTCCATAACATTATAACATGCAGTCTGAGCACAAAGATCTCAGAGCAGTTTCTTCTGCTGTTTAGGGCGATTGAATGGATTTCTTTTTCCCAGTGTGGGGATTTTTTTTTTTTTTTTAATCAGTGCATTTAACGTTTACTCAAAGGTTAAAAACATCAGCAAAGTGCTTTCGAACTCCTGTGGTGGTCCAGAAAATGCTTACAACTGACCAAAATGTCTCATATAGGCCACATGTTTCCTCCTCGCTTCAGAATGAACTGTTAAATTCAGAGGTCACATGTTGCTAAACTGTTGGGTCTTCGAAACTAGATTTTAAAGTTTCTTTTTTTTTTTTTTTAATTTTTAAATTAATACTTTGGAATATATTTTGCCATTTGTCGAAAATAGAATTCAAGAATGATATCTGTCATCCCTAGTGCATCAGAAGTTATTTTAAATATGGCATCTTTATAAAAGTCAATAGCTGCCTCATCAAAGGGCAATCATGTCCAGTGTGGGTGGCTGTGCCAATTGTTTTTGAACTACTGCAGCAAGCTAGCCAATCCCAGGGAATGGCTTGCAGCCTTTCTACACCCACATTTTTTCTTAATTATCTCCACCAGGCTGAGTTAGCTAAGGACAGATCTATAGCATTTCCTGGATGTCAAAATGCCCACACACCTTCTGCAATCCTTGGGCTACCAGTTCCCTTTCATGTTTTTCCTAGCTGGTCCATCTAATTATCTATTATCATGTGTATAGAATGCATTATTCATGAGGCCCAACAATTTCAGGACGTAATATCTTTGATTTTAAAAGGAAATGACCTAAAAAATTAGAACTTCTTGCACAAAGAAAATAAGTATTTAATTTGATAGTGAGTCTCTCTCATCATCCCTATCTTTAAAAAACAATCTGTAGGAGTTTGAGATTATTGTTCAAATTCTCCAAGTCATCATTTCTCAGAAAATAATAGGTTCAATATGTAGATTCTTTTTATGCTGTGTTTAAATAAGTTGCCTTGATTTCTCATAATGTACTTAACAAACAAGGTAAAAACCTGTTGGCACCCAAAATTGTAAGTCGCCAAAGGTTAGGGTGACTTAGGCCCTACCTTCCACAAAAAAAGAGTTATCCATTAGATCACTCAAACGTGGAGCTAAATTGGAATTTAGAGTTTATCCTGAGAACATCCTCCTTGTTTTATGTGTGAGAAAATAGAGATCAAGAAGGACTAGTTGATTTTTTCAGCTACTGACAACTAGTTGGGAGTGAAGCTTGAACTCAGGCTTTTAATTTGGTTCACTGTGTTTTCTTGGAAAAGGTAAGAATCCAGCAGTTTGTCCCCTTCCAGGGATTAGAGCAAATTAAAGAACTAGTCATGTCTCTAAACTATAAGCTCCGCCAAGATAGGTACCATTTAGTCTTCCTTATTGCTGAATCTCCAGACTCCAGCAGAGTTTAAACATAATAGGTTGTCAGCATAAAATTATAGCATAAAATTACTAGAGTTTCTATAGAAAGTACACCTTTTGGGCTAAGTAGGAAATGGCCAGTCAAGCTCATGATTCCCATAAGTATCAGAATATCTACGAAGACAAGCAAGATCCCAGGAAATCCAAGACTGGGATGAAATTCTAGAGGCTTAGAAGAAAATAAGCCAGCATGAATTCATGCATCAGATATGGGCTGGGCTTAAGTGACCTCTGAGAACATTCCCAGACCTCAGATTCTATGACTCACAAATAAAAGTAAAGTGCTTCTTGGTGTTGGCTCTTCCTATTATCTGTGTTGGTTTTGGGGGGACTTAGATGGTATGTCAGCTATATGAAGATTCCTGCCTTCTTTGATCCTACAATTGTGGGAGAGTGAAATGGCTTAGGAAAAGGTCATAGCAGAATTTTGGAAACTGTTTGTAGATAATTTTTTTAATCAAAGAAATCAAAATAGGAGGAAATAATGCATGCAGTCCCTAAGTGGGATTTGAGGCAGGATGATCTGGAGAGGAACAAGCACAATCCTTGAAATTTGAAGAAATAGACAGAGTCAGTCTTCACATCTTACTGTCAATATGGTCTTGGGAAACTCTGAATCTGAATTTCCTCATCTGTAAACAGGTGACTGATAACTCCTACCCTACACAATTGGTGAAGAGACCAAATAAGGAAACCTGTAAAAAGCTATCAAAGCACTATATGCATACAAAATACTATTACTAGGAAATGTAAATAAAGTCTGCATTATAGCAGAATTATTTATAAGACTCCTTTAGAATACTAAGAAGAAAGAAAAGAAGTAAAAAAGAAAAAAAAAAAAAGCCTGCCTAAATTTTTAAAAACTCAGAATTAACACTCCAAAAATTGCCAAATGAAAATGGAGACAGGGATAAAGAATTTAACATTCTGATCTCTGCACCATGCTGTTTTGGAGTACTAGTCTTCATGGAACATTGTGTCCTCCTCGAGACACACTTGTTTAGGCAGTAGCTTTAACTTCCAAAGTGAAAAAAAAAAAAAAAGAAAGAAATATCTCCTATTTTTGAAAGTATAACCCATTCTTAAGTCGAAAGGGAGAGAAAACTTTCTTTTTATTGATTAAGAATTTAATCTTTGTCTTCAAGGCACTGTCCCTCCCCCTTTTCCATAGGATTCAATAATAGCAAGCTCTCAGTAAATGTTAATATTTATTTTTATTAAGTGCCACACTCTGTTCTTTACATGGATTATGGCATGTAAATTTAAGAAATTCATTGCTTGTTAAATTCACCAGAAAACAGAGACAAACACACGCGCGCATGCGTGCGGGTGCGCGCGCGCGCGCGCGCGTACACACACACGCACACACACGTACACACACAGCAGTAGCAGATCAGCAGAGAAAGACACGAGCCAAAGAAAGATAATTTGAGATACTTCTGAGGTAGCAGTTGTAAAATTAAAATAGGCAACTCATTAAATTATCCATAGAGTGAAAAGAAAGCCACAAAAATAGATATTTTTCTGGCAAGTCAGTGCTTTTCAGAAAAAAATTTAGTTTTAAGCAGAATTTTAAAATCATATGATATCAGTTCATATTCATTAGAATCACTTAAATGGTTAGATTAGTTCGTCCTAATTAAAAGAAAAGAATAGCTTTACTGGCCTTTGGTATAAGTGTATTTAATAAAAAAAAAAATGTTCAGTTAAACATCATTCTAACTGACAGATTGTAGGCAATTTGATTGGGTGAATGTTATCTGAGCAAGTTGGAGCCTGGTCCCCAAGTCATATAATTAAAAATAAAAATCCTTTTTAAGTCATGCCTCACTGCTGATTTTTCTTCATTTCTATTTGCTGGTTGTTTTGGCTGATTATCTATTTTGTGGTCATCCAGGCCTTGCCTCTCACATTGCCTGATTTGGGGATGTTGTTTCTTACTAATGCTTCCCCTAGAGGACAGGCCAGGAAAAGAAAAGAAACTAATTCACTAGATTCTCTTATTAAAAATTTAGATTAGAGACTTGATAGGAAAAGAGTCTGGCAAATAAATGAAGACGTTTATGTAGGTTGATTTTAGATAGCTTAAAGGCCTCCTTTCCAATTTACATTAATAGGCAATTAACAAATAATATTTTGTAAGCCAGCAAAAAACTTGCTTTTAAAACCCCCCACTTATTGCCTTGACCATACAGATTAGATGATTATCTGAAAATAACTAGTACCCTGGTTCCATTAAATTAAAATGCTGTATGCAAAAAAGAATGTCATAGTGATAGCTCCCATTTATGGAGAGTCTGCTTCCCAGTTTGCAAAACCCTTTCAGACATTTTTCCCCCTATCCTGCAAAAATTGCTGTGTTGTAGGTCTTACTATCAATGACACTGAAAAAGCTACAGGCAGGGTGAATATATTTTCATCTGAATCAATACTGATATATTCCATTGGGGGAGCTAGACCAAGCTAAAAATCTCACACACAGAAATATTAATATGCAAGACGGGGGATACAAAAGTAGGCTAGAATATTGTTAATTTTTAAGGTTAAAAATACCCCTCCTTTCTTCACCTCTCTTTATCACCTTCTAATCTTCCGTCTGATTTCAAACAGGACAATTGAAATTTCTTGCCTTCCTGCTGACAAACTCTATGCAAATACACATAAACAGTGAATATCAGGTGCACCATTCTTAAAGTGACATTTCCACGGCACTTAAGGCGAAACCATTCTATCTCTTAAGTCCAGGATGTGTATGTGAGAGAGGATGACGTGACACTTTGCAGGTTTAAGTGGTTAAAGATCTCGAGGTTACAAGAATTAGACTGTTAAGCGTTTTCCCACCTTGTCTCCCAGAGACATGAAATCTACAATTTTCTCGAATCGACTGTCAGATAAATTGGCAAGTCGACTAAAAGGATAATATTCCCTTAACGATGCCTTCATCTGAAGCCCTAGCAACTGTATTAGGCAGCAGTGAGTATTCGCTAGCAAGACATCTCGCGGAAAGGGAACTCTGCAATTTAGAGTGACAGATGATTTTTTTCTCATCCATCAAGCCGCCTCAAAATGTCACAATATTTACACCTCTTCTTTGGTGAATTAGAATCCAGACAGGCAGACAGGGGGGAAAAAAATCCGACCGGTTGCCGCTTGATTGGGGAAAAGCAAGCGTTGCACCTTTAAATTCTGCCCATCCATTCCCGTTCCCCCCTCCCTTCTCGGGATTTTGCAATAAATCTCCCAGTTCTGCGTTCAGCCCTGCAGATCCGTATTTAAAACAGCACCATCTGGGAAGGGTGGGTGGCGATGGTGATGCGGACTCCTTGGAGTTCCTTTGCAGCACGCTTGGAATTGCATCAGACTGATCAGAAATCCCCCCGCCCCCAAGACCAGCCCCTCCCGCCTCGCTCCCCTCCCAGCCCCTCCCCTCTCCTCCTTTCGCGTAGATCTGACTGAGAAAACGACTGGATCTCGGAACAATCTGTGCCCCATTCGCTGCTGCAGACTTGCTCCGTAAACCCTGCCCTACGCTCCCTTTGTGTGCGGAGCAGCCTATCACCGTCATCTGATCCTAGTGCCTGTTGTTTTGTTTTTTTTTTTCTTCTAAATCTCCACAATATCCTCGCGTTGCCTATGAATCCATCCCTTCCACCTGAGCAGAGTGGGGATCCTTTCGTTCGCTAGAACAGTCAAGTGTTCAGTTTCGGAAATAGGTTTTCCCCTACGCTACCCCCGCCCCCATTCCAAGCCCTAGACTCTTAATTAAGAAGGGCAGATCCAGGAAGGAGGAGTCCAGAACGCCCAAGCCCTGGGGCGAAAACTGCCATTGGGTTTGGCTCCGCGGCCGGAACAAAGGGTCCAGGAAGGGGGTGGGTTGAGGTTTGTAGGAGTGTGGAAAGGGTGGTGGCCCCCGCGCAGGGGCGCGCAACTCCCTGGACTCCTAGAGGAGAGGCAGGAGGACAGTGCTGCCGCCGGTTCTGGCCGCTCGGGGTCCCCCCGGGGCGGAGGCGGGGGAGGTGGAACGGAAGGCTGGGAGGCTCTGAGCAGCGTCGATCTTCCCCTCCTCCCGGCCCACCCCGGCGGCGGCCGCAGCCCGGCGGCGAGCCGGCCGCCCTCCACCCGCGCCTCAGGGTGCAACCTCGCGGAGGTTAGGCAGCCAGCCCCAGCTGATTGGTGGCTCTGTCCAGCCGCTGCACGGACCCGCGAGTGTTCTTCTCCACCACTCCAGCCGCCCAGGCCCCCTCCCCCGGCCCGCTCCCTGGCTCTTCGGCCCAGAAAGGACCTTCTCCTCCCAAGCAGAGGCCCCCCTTTCCTTAGTTACCCCGACTGACTCGGACCTGGGCTCAGTGAGGCATCCGGCCCGGCGGGGGAGCTGAGCGCGGTCTCGGCGGCTCCCCTTCCCTTGAGAAAGCGGGAGCCCTCTAAGCCAGCGCCCGAAACTCGTAGGGAGGGGGGGGGGGAGAAAAAAGAAAGAAACATCCAGCGAGGCGCGAGGGCGACGGAGGGGAAGAGATAGAATGAGGGAGGGATGGAGGCAGGAGGAGGGGGCGGGGTAGAAGGATGGGGGGGGGCGGGAAGGAGGGAGGGAAGGGGAGAGAGAGGGAGGGAGGGGGGTGAGATACATAGAGAATGAATCCTTCTCACTAGAAGAGCTGAAATTACCTTGATTCATTTTGTGTTGGAGATTTAGCGTTACCTCCTAACCTCTTCCCAACCTCCACCTCCCCTTTCCTCACAGTACAACACTTCCACTGCCTGATTCTAAATGATACATAGCCAAATTTGGGAAATCGAATGTTGTGTAAAAGCTTCATAATTAGTAATGAATCTACTGTACACACACACACACACACACACACACCGGCAAAGAGAACGGAAAAGAAGGAGGTGAAGGGGAGAAAAAGAGAAATCTTACATTTGAATCAGATATTTGCAGGTCTAAGTTAACTAAACTCATTATATCCACAGGAGGACTGGGCATTTTTTTTTCTTTCTTTTCTTTTCTTTCTTTCTTTTTCTTTTTTTTTTTTTTTTTTTCCTTTTCGCTTTACCCCAAGGCTCTCACCTAGGGCAATCCAAACTGGGCAAATACCAGGAAACAACCCCCCTCTCATGCTCTCCTTCTACCTCCTCCCCTTCACCACGAGTCCTCTCGGGAAGATCGAGTATCAAAATAGCTCAAGAATTGGGGTTGCAGGGGGTCCCCGCCCCGATGCTTACCTTCTTTGCGGCTTACACCACCCCGGTGGCTAGATCCTGGAGATAAACACTTGCATTTCCCAAAGTTAACCCAGTATACCAACCCGGAGCTTGCCAAGAGTCTATTCCAGCCTACACCGCTAGGAAGCCAACTTCAGCGAGCTCAATGAGGGGACCAAACTGGGGCTCGCTTTCCAAACGCTCCGCTCCAAAATCTGACTCTCTCCAGCCGATCTCGGTGTGAGCCGAACCTCAGAAAAGACGCTTCTTAAGGGCGACACGGAGCTGGCTTTACTGCGGGGCTAAGACGGCTACCTAGGGTACCACCACCTCGGACACATCCGTTGGCGCTGTCCAAGGTGCTGAATGGACTCCGCTCTCCCAATTACACACCCGGCGCAGCAGGAGGAAAAGGCTAAAAAATCTCTAATTCAGTGATACTTGATATTGCTCTAGACGGTTTCTTCCACTTCCTTACGTTTTGTCACGTGTGGATGGCTTTGCCAAAGCCATCCTGTTAATAGTTGATCACATGTTGATGAGACCCTTTTCTTCTATGAGAGGATTACCCATTTCATTACTGGTGATATGCACTTCTGACTTATTTCTCCCCCACCAACCCCACCCCCATCCGCACCCAAACTCCCAGTCTCTAACCCATCCTTACCCCCCTCCACCCCCTAACCCCAACCTCTAGTAGCATTATTGTTTTTAGATGAAAATTAACCCCCTAGTGAATGTCAATTACATGCCCACGTATAAATCATAGAATACGCTCATACACCACACACATAGAGGAAAAGAATGGAATGCAAGAAGGCTGGGAGAAAAGCATCAGCCTTGAACGGCCAATATAACACACCCCCCCCCTCCAGCTCCAAGTTTGTTCCACGCAGTTCCACATTGCTGTGTTAAATCTCAAATGATTCCAATTAAAGTTGCACTATGTAAAAACCCGATTCTCCTGGCCTGAGTAGCTGCTGTTCTTTGGCGTGTGAAGTGCCAGGAAGAGCTGTGATATGCCCGTTGTTAAGCAACATGTCAAGATTTTTCAATTATAATGCAGGGTTTATTGCTACTCACCATTGTGCCTTTGCTGTCCTGGAGACTCAAGTGTCTTAAAATCCCGTCTCCCCAACAGATGCTGGAAGGTAATGTGTCTTGTTTGAAGTCATCATGTGAGAAGTTCGGCTTTGCTCAGTGGATCGCCCACCACTTGGTGTGACTTATGAATCTAATAACCCTTTGCAATATCCGCAAGCTTAAACTCTCAACCACCTTGGCGACTACAGAAGACAAAGCAACTGGCATCGATGTTGAAAAACCTATAGATTTACGCAAACGCCCTCACTCCGAGAGACACGTTTTCTCTAGAGTTCTAACGTGATTCTAATGAATGAGCGAGGTTACCAATGACTGCCCAACTGCCCTGCTATATAGCGGGTGGTTCCTGGGGCTGCCTTCTAACCGCCCGTCACTGAGTCCTAGCACAGAAAGTTCCCGGGGAAAGTGAGGAGTTTCAGGGTACCCTCATAAAAATAACCCAGCCTGCACACCGCTCCCTTGCCCACTGCTCAGGTCACACCTGGAGCTCTGGCAAAGCTGAGCTCGGCTCGGGAGATTTCTCGGTCGCCAGGTAAGAAAACCTTCGCCTTGTCAGGCTAGGGCGGGAAGACCGCTGGGGAACTTGTTGCTTATCAGCGCCAGCAAGCTACCGCTTTAATAATAATACCAGAAGAGCGCAGGGGGAGGGGGAGGGGGCGGCAGCAACGACTATCCGTGCTGTTTACGTGACCAACTCGCTGTGACTCCCTTGGTGGAAAGGAAACTTCTTAGAAAAGTTCGTGCCCCTCCCCCTTCCCCATCATGACTAAGGGTCTCCAGCTGATGAGGTCGTGAGTGATGATCACGCGGGGGGTTGGGGGCTAGGCGGCGGGAGGTGTGGGCGAGTGACTTGTCCTTGGGAACGACTGCATGCGTCGAAGCGCGCATCAGCCCGACAACTTTTCCTTTCCCTCTCAGGGACTGATGACTAGGCGAGAGGCACCGGGGCGAGCCACTAGTTGCCCACAGGAGCCTGTGTAAACCGGGCTCTCGAGCGGCTGAGTTGAATGAAGTTATAACTGTGTTTGCTCTAATAGGTTATGGCTTCTCAAATGTGAGTTAAGAGCCGCGGTGCGCAGCTAGGTCGGCATGGCGCGCAGCGGAGTGTGGAGCCGCGGGCAAAGGCAGAGAAGGGTGCCACCTCCGCGGCTCGGCGCTCTGCGTCCGCTTGGTGCTTCTTCCCCGGAGCCGCTTCCGCCATCCAGGGGGGGGGGGGGGCCTGGGCCCGCAGGGTGCTAGAGTGAGCGCGGCGGGAGAGCGGAGCTGCGCGCTGGGGGAGCCTGGGCTTGGATTGCGAGCAGTGGGAGGGGTCTCTCCCAGGAAGCCCCGCGGTTTAGACCCGCGCTTCCTCACCGGTGGCTGCGCAGGCAAGGAAGTGGAGAGGTCACGTGTCGGCGGAAAGTAACTTAGAAAGGAAAGGATGAACTTCAAGGAGAAGAAAAAGGAGGAAAAAAAAAACACAATAAAACAAACCACCTTCCCACTCCCTTACCCCCGCCCCCCCGAACCGGGTGTAAAATAAAGGGAGAGGTGGGAGACGGGGCACCGCTCTCTTCTGAAGACTGGGATTGAACTCGGGAAATCTCGGGCAACAAGCTGTAACTCGATCTTTGGCGACGTCCCCCAGCTAAGGGAGGCTCTAACCCAAGGTACCTTTCCACTGAAGCTGCCCTTTGCCTTCCCCCAGCCGGTGCCTGCCAGCCGAGCTGAAGAACCGAGGAGGATTGTAAACCAGTTGTTATGGAGATGTCGGTCGCTTTGAGGAGCGCATGTGCCCCGGGAAGTCCCCAGAAGGATTTCAGGTTTCGTCGTTTTGGCACCAACACCACGATTTTACTTTCCACCCAGAGTTCCCACGAAGGGGAGCCCATCAACGGCGTCACAGGCCCTGGCCGCGGCGCTATTGACTGCAGGGGTGAGGCAAGAGAGGTGCTGCAGAAGATGGTGGGTGGCTCTTAAGTCTCAGACCACACAGCTCTTTCCAGTCCCCACTTTCTGTATGCCAATCAAAAGTGCTGCATTTGACTGTCATTCGTGCTTTCTTATGTGTAAAAGCCTCAGTGACACGATGGAATTAGAGGCAACAGAACATTAGCATTTAGTGACTGCTTCATTCAAGGTTCTACTCCCCTCCCCCTCCCATCCCAGAAATGCCTTCCTTTTGGAAAATAGGCTTTAATTTCTAATTCTGTGTATGGACTTGTGCTCATTGGAATCCCCATTGGTACCGGATTATTATTACTATAAGTAAGTCCAGTGTTGAGTTGATATCACTCTAGAGATGCCTTCAGAGCCAACCCAGTTTATCCTAGGCTCCAGCCAAGGTACAAACATACAGACGCTGACTAGACCTCATTAGGGACAGTTCTAGACTTAACAGGCTTCTGGACACCTGAGGTAGGTCGTGATTAAAGGATGCCAGACACCCTCACAGTCATCAATGCATCAGTTCCCTCCAACTGAAAGGACTGCTCAGATTGACCACAAACTGCCACTTTTTGTCGATCCATGAATTAGCCAGCAGATGCTGCCCTAAGACTGGAACAGCTGGCACAGACCATCCTCAGAGGTCTGGGGGTACAGGTTTTGTGGACAAAACTGGTTTCCTGAGAATGCAATTCATAATGCTATGATTAAGTTCCCCTGCCTATTCAGTGACTCTAGTACAGAGCTCAAATCTTGAAACAACACAGGGAGATGATCACTATAGGAGCATCATTTTTCCCATTGTCATCCATGTGATATATTTATTTGACTTCTTTGTAAGCAGTTTGTAGTTTGTAGACTATCAGATATTTGCCTGATGGATCTTCATTCTGAAAACAAATGCCATATTTTATAGTAGGGTACCCTGAATTGTTAGCTTGGGTGCCCGGGGATTCAAAACATGAATGATTAAGTCGTTTGAAGTGATTTAGACAACACATAATTGTACTGAAGATATTTTCCAAGGACTATTTTTGGCCATTGCCTTTCTTTCTCAGAGTCACTACTAAAACCTACAAGTCATGGACCAAGGTGAGAAACAAGAGTTGCTATATAATGTGAGTTATTTTAGAGAGATGGGGCGAGGGGTGAAGAGATGGTAGAGTAGATTGAAGAGAAGTAGATTTAACACATACTATTTTTCTTCTTCCCTTGATTTCTCAGTGATCTGATGGAGAATTCTCTTCTTTTGGTACATTATCAGCTCTCTACCTTTTTGTCTCCTTCCACTCACTTACGTATTTTCCTTTTTCTTCCATCTGCAAAAATCCAGTTTCTAATATTAGCAAAGATGGCAGTAATGTCATTTGTTAAGACATATGCCAAGCACCATACCTGCCACAGTGTTAATCTTATTCCTGAGGTCACCTCATTTTCCCTGTACAACCCTAGTCAGCTGTGATATGAATATCACACTTCTCGACGTTCATCTGACCCCATTCATTTTTAGTAATGGTCAGAGCATTTCAAACTCAACAGTAAATAAATCTTGTTCCTTAAAGATCACTACTTCACAAGGTAGCCAGATTTAAAGCCAAGTGTATTAATATAACCCAGAAGAAAGGATTTTTGCTTTCAAACCATGAACACTGTGTTCCTTATAGGTGAATTGTTTCATGTTCACATGTGGTTTTCTGCCAAAGCCATAGTTGTAAAATCTATTCTCTGCCTGTACCTTTGTGAAGATGAATGTAAAAATTAAGAAGAAGGGACTTATCTGGACTAGGAGGCAGAAGAATATCATTAAAAAGATGTGTGATAAGTCTCAGAGTTAGTGGAAAAGAGTAACAAAATAGGAGTCTCCCCAATCAAAAATGAAAGAGTATTCCTTTTTCTTAGGAATTAACAGACACTTCGAATATCTCTTGAGACCTTCTTTTCTCCTGATTTCTATGAGGAAATTCAGCATAGCACATTAAAAAGAATGGTTTGGGTCCTCTGTCCCCCACATCAAGGCAGAAGTGATGAGACAATACTTCCATTCTTTCTTTCCAACTTTTTTTTCAAATCTATTTGATTGTAATTAATCGCCAAGTGCTCCATCTCACCTTGTGTTGGATAGATTAGTTCCTTTCTTCTCTCTTACTCCTGCTTCTACTTCTTCCCTTTCAGTATTTACCCTATGCTAGGAACTTCATAGGGACTGGTTATCCACAGATTAATAATTCCCCACCCTAAAGAGTCTCAGAGTCTCACAAACCCAAGATCTATTCCATGAAGAGTTGGAGAGTTAGGTGAAGATGACACAGTGGAAGAGTGTTTGCTAATCATTGCCAAGATGCCAACCCTGCCTTTCCCCAGTCATTACATCAGGATCACTTGTTATAACCAATGAAGAACAGTGTTCATAGAGAAGCTTCAGATGGTGGCATAATTGCTGTCTTGGAGGAAAAAAAAAAAACAAAAAAAAAAGAAAAAAGAAAAAAACAGCAAAAGAGTTCTGTTTATGATATAAGAAGTGATTCTGACCAGGTAGGAAGAAAGATTGGCTCCCTTAGTCACTTCCTGATCTTTAATGGTTCTCCACAGGCAATAGAAGGAGAGGCAAAGAATCACGATGCACAATTTGGAAAGCTTTCTGAAAACAAGAATAGGCAATGATTGCCAAGAACCTGATGTTGAGCTCATATTTAAAAAGAACCCAAGGAATCTTCCAGTTACAAACCTAGTTTAGTTAGTAAAGAAACAATCAGAGCATCAGAAAGAATCAAGCAAGAGAAAGCCTTGGAAACATTATGGTTTAGTTGCAGTTACCCCTGTGCATTCTTGAGCCTGACAAGTAAGCATGAGACAGAAGATCTGATCATGGCTTAACTCAATTTCAGGAAAACCAGACAACCCCGTAATGAGACTGAAGCAAGACCACGTGGAATATTGAGGAAGAACTGAATGACTTTTTCTAAACAGACAAGAGATGAATAAGAGGAAGTATGGGTGGCAAGTAGGGGAGAAGTGACGTTGTTAATATAAAAAACTGATAGGCGATTAAGACAGGTCAAGAACATGTCAGGTCAGGGCTTGTAAGAAAATATACTTAGCTGAATGTAAGATATTAGAAAGTGAATAAAATGAGAGAGCAAATCCCCAAGGAGTCAAACAACTTAGGATCATGAAAAGGCAAATGAAAACTAGTAAAAGTAATAGATTCTGTATCATGGTGGGGCCTAACAGGGTATGTTTGAGGTTTAATCTGCCTAAAACATCTGGAGGGACACTTTCACAGGTGCTAAACCTGCTTTTTTTTCCCCTCAAATAGTTTAATGGGCACATGAATTTCCTGCATAGTTTTCTTTCTTTCTTTCTTTCTTTCTTTCTTTCTTTCTTTCTTTCTTTTTTTTCTTCAGTAAACTCTATCCCCATTGTGGAGCTTGAACTCACAACCCTGCTCTACCAACTGGGCCAGCCAGGCACCTGACCTGGGTAGCTTTGATTCTGTATCCAGGGTGAGGACCAAGATTTGGCTTTTTGTTTTTGTTTTTAAGTTTTATTTATTTATTTTGAGACAGAGAGATACAGAGCAAGCAGGGAGGAGCAGAGAGAGAGGGAGAGAAAGAATCCCAAGCAGGCTCTGTGCTGCCAGTATAGGGCCCGACACGGGACTTGAACCCATGAACTAGATCATGACGTGAACTGAAACCAAGAGTTGGACGCTCAACTGCCTGAGCCACCCAGGCACCTAAGATTTGGGATTTTTAACAAATTCCCAGGTGATGGGGTTGGACCACACGTTGCACATACTCCTCCAACTCATGGTATCATTTGGATTATGGTCTTTGTTGAAAACTAGCTAATCACTTTATTTACTGAAGTGATTGCCAAATAACAAGAAATAATTCAAGTAATAGACCTCTTCTTTTAACCCTAATGTTACACAAACCACAAACTTGAACTTGCTCTTGAACCCATTAGTTCTAGAAAGTTCCTGAACACAATGAACATCAACTTCTTATTATAAATAACATTGGCCATAGTTTAAATGTCAGTCTTTTTATATGTATTGAAATAAAAAGAAAGTGAATTGGCTTGGAATTTATTGGGCACATTGCAAAACTGAAAAGAAGTCAGGAAAATTATTCTAGTCATGTAAAGAGGATTGGTTAGGTCATATTATAAGTCCTGAGCTCATTCTGGGTTTCTTTCTATAAATAGGATATTTTGGAACTAGAGAAGGCATAGCAGAAGGCAACCAGAATGACAGAGGGATTTGGGGAATTTGCTTCTGCTGAAAGGTTAAAGAAACTAGGTCTGTTTTCTTTTGTAAGGAGAGAAAAGATGGTACCTCACTGAGGTGATATCATTCTAAAAGTAGTGGAAGTAATAGGATGCGACAAGAGTGCCTTATGGAAACAAGAGTAGAAAGATTCTGGCACAGATTGAAGTCCAGAAGAATGGCTCTAGCTTTTCTAAAGGCCCTCAGTTAGCAGTGTCCCTACTGGCAAAATTTAAGTAGTGAAAAAAGGAGGGGTGAACAATGGATTTTGATCAGGAAATAAGTGAGAGACATAAAATGAAGAGACAGGGAGGACCTTATCTATTTCTTCATTGAGAACATTCTAAAACAGGCATTAATTAATCCTGTGGAAGTCCTGCACTCATAGCACACAGTGAACTTTACCAACATTCCCCAGGCTCAAGGACTCTGCTTCTGTAACACATCACATTTCTGCTTGCTCTTCAACCCCAAAATGGTACTTTTTCCATCAGTTCAGCAAAGAAATGTAAATAAGCAGTTACAACACACAGGACTCTTCCTCTAAGTTTCTTTTTTACTCTTCATCAATCCTGGAAAACATTCTTTCTTTCTTTCTTTCTTTCTTTCTTTCTTCCTTTCTTCCTTTCTTCCTTTCTCCCTCCCTCCTTCTTTCTTTCTTTCTTTCTTTCTTTCTTTCTTTCTTTCTTTCTTTCTTTTTCTTTTTTAGTTCATAGAAAAAGCGTTGTCCATGACTTTGCATATGAGATCTTAATGTCTTCATCTGATACCTGAAGCTTGGAGATGGAAGGACTTGTACGTCACTCTAGTCAACGCTGTCATTTTACAGCAGGAAAATACACAGCTTTTAGAGTGGATAATCATGTAGTTTTGTCCGTTTGGTATTGGAGAATATATACTTTCCAGAAACTTTGAAAATTCCCCAGTGAACTATCTGGAAAATATCAGTCATACCATGAGTTAACTCAGAACTCTAGTTTTCTGTCAAAATTCATTTTCAGGTCTATGTCTTTTCGATTAGACAGACTTTGGCAGGAATTGCTCTAGGTCCACTGCTTTAAGTGGTCTCAGGCTGCTGTGAATGGTCAATAATTCAGGGAAGCAGGTAAGAGAAGGAGGCACTTCTCTCTAGCTTCCCCTTAGAGCTGTATGATGCTCATATGTATGCTATTATCTCTAACTGCCTCTCCCTCCATCAAGACAGCAAAGGGTTGCCTATCCTCACTTTCATACTACTCTGCCCTCCCCTGAATCCTCTGTAAGGGTTAGCCTGAGGAACAGAAGAGGAATGAGTGTTGCAAGAAGAAAAAGTAGCCTCTGTGAAGCTCCTGAGGTGATGCTTTAGTTAGTTACTGCTGTGTAACAAATCACTCCAAAATTTAGTAGCTTAAAATGAAAATAAACATTTATTACACCCATATTTTCTGTGAGTCTGGAATACTTAGCTGGGAGGCTCTGGCTTGGGGGGCAGCACAGGGAAGGTCTCTTGTGATGTTGCAGTCAAGATTTCAGCTAGGGCTGCAATCATCTGAAGACTTGATAGAGACAGGGTGCAGATGCAGGGGGGGTTGATCCATTTCCCAGCTATTCACATAAACAGAAAATTGCTGCTATTTGTTGGTGCAATTCCTCCCCACATTGACCTCCCCAGAAGCTGCTTGAATGTCCTTATAATATGGCAGCTGGCTTCCCCTAGAGCCCACAATCCAAGAAATAGAGAAGCAGGAAGAAACCAACCTTTTTATAACCTAGTCTCAGAAATCATATAGCTTCACTTCTGCCGCATTCTCTGTGTTAGAAGTGAGTCACTACGTCTGGCCTACATGCAAAGAGAAGAAAATTGGAATTCACCTATGAAATGGAGGATTGTCAAAGAAATTTATAATGTATTTTAAAACTACCACAGGTGGGGAAAATGTTAAACTGTCTAACTTGGCACCAAAAAGAGCAATGCAACTGGGGCATAGTGAAAGAGGGAAAGAAGAGTACAAGATGAGGCTGGAGAAGTGAGCATGTGGATTAGACCATGCAGGGCCTATGGAACATTTTGGATTTTTATCCTCAGGGCTTTGGAAACCCATTAAATGGAAGAAGTTACATGATTAACTTTGTATTTTTAAATGATTACTTTGGATGCCCTGTGAAGACCGTATTAGGAGGGTCTAGGTATAGAGTCCAGGTAAGAGTCAATTACAGCTAGAGGCTTACACTTAGAAAGGCGGATATGAGATCTCTTTGGAAGGTAAATCAAAGGACCTGGTGATGGGTTCATGTTGAATGAGAATGACAAAAGTTTCTGGCGTGAGCAATGGCATGGTTGAAGAAATCATTTACTGAGTGAAGAACACTGGAGGAAAAGCAGATGTATAATGTAAGGGAGGGATGGGGAGGATCAAGAACCACATTGGGAGACCAGTTAAAATGATAGCTACCATCTATTGGGGACTATCTTAGCCAGACCCTGTGTTTAGGACATTACCTACATCTTTCTGTTTAATCCTTTCAATAATGTGACTATTATAACCAAGTTATGAAGAGGTGAACTAACTTTCCCAAAGTCAAACAGCTTGTAAGTGGTAGGGTAAGGATGAAAACTCAAGACTTTCAGATTCCAAAGCTCATGATTTTAAGGTTGCATTTATCCCTCCTTTTCTTCTCCCTCCCTTAATACATCTGTGATTGATTTTTTGCTGTCTACTGTGTGTTTGAGTATTGCAAAAAGCTAGTCTCAATGAACTATACTGCCCCCCCCCCACCCCCTACACCATGGCTGGCAGATAATAGAAGCTTAATGTAATTTTGTTACATGACTTGGAATTAAACTTCTCCTTTTATCCCTGGGAACACTTGTTTTCTAACCTTGTGCAATATAAAAACACAGATTGGAATATAAGTGAGACTGGAAGAAGAGCATTGAGTACCAATTGTCTTATGTTCTGGGAAGTCTTAAACCACATCTGGAGTCTCCCCTTCCTTCACCTCCATCCTAGAAGGTAGCACATGCATCCTAGAAAAAACCTAGACAGAATATAGACCAACTCGTTTCTAAGATGCAGGTTATTCTTGAAATCCAAGAGCTAGAAATCAAAGATGGGGTATACACTGCAAATTAGGGGGCACTAATGTGATGACTCAGAGTCCCAGAATGGGTCTGAGGTTGCAAATCGCTGAAGAGATGTTCCTAAAGTCTTGACAGATCTATGTTAAGGCAGAAACAAGGACGTCATATTCTCTAATATTACTGTGATTCAGAATCTAAATAGTGACCTGAACATCAGGAATGTCAGCCAAGAAATGGGAAAAGGAATGTACAGTCCAGGGATCTAGGTCTGCTGAGAGGCCCACAAACCCAATGACTTGGAATAGATACAACTGTGAAAAGGCTGAAATTTCAAGAAAAAGGAGAAATCTCTGGCCCCCACACTGGGCCTTTCTCCATTTTTCTCTGTCTCTGTTTCCTGTCTCCTGTAAGGCAGGATAGAAATCTTGGAATCAACTGACATGTTGGGAAAAGGGCGGCACGGGAAAGTACTCTTATTCTGACTCCATTATTAATGGTATTGTCTGACCTGGGCAGATCGTAATCTTTTTCTGGACCCCAGTTTTTTCACTTATATAATGGCATTAGATTTGGTGTTTGTTATAGGCTGAATTGTATTCCCCCCAAATTCATATATTGAAATGCTAATCTTCAGTATCTCAGAATGTAACCGTATTTAGAGATAGGGTTTTTAAAGAAGTGATTAAGTTAAGGGACGCCTGGGGGGCTCAGTCGGTGAAGCATTCGACTTTGGCTCAGGTCATGATCTCATGGTTCGTGAGTTCGAGCCCCGCATCAGGCTGTGTGCTGATAGCTCAGAGCCTGGAGACTGCTTTGGATTCTGTATCTCCCTCTCTGTCTGCCCCTCACCTGCTTGTGCTGTCTCTCTCTCTCTCTGTCTCACAAAAATAAATAAACATTTAAAAAAATGTTAAAAAAAAAGAAGTGATTAAGTTAAAATGAGGATGCATGGATAGGGCTCTCATCCAATATGACTGGGGTCCTCATAAGAAGAGAGAGACTCCAGTAATGTGTGTTCACAGAGGTAAGACCATATGAGGACAAAGCAAGAGGGTGGCCATCGGCAAGCCAAAGAGAGAGGTCTCTGAAGAAACCAATCCCACTAGTATTTTGATCTTGGACTTCCAGCCTTTAGCACTGGGAGAAAATAAATTTCTATTGTCAAAGCCACCCAGTCTGTGGTATTTTGTTATGGCAAACATAGCAAACTAATACATATTTCAAAAAGTCCAATTATCTGCCTTCCTGTTTCTGTGGAATTTCCTTCACTAGGTTCAGTATTGGAACTGACTGAAGTTGCCTGCACATTCTTTGACAGTAACTCATCAAGAGATGGGATCTGTGTGCTCCTCTCTCAAATCATGGTGGGCTCTGTGATGGCTTTGACCAATAGAATATGGCAAAAAGACACTGTGACAGTTTCAGGGTTCATGCCTTATGAGATTCTTAGCTTCCTCTTCCTGTCTCTTGAAGCACTTGCTCTTGGAGCTCTGCACCACCATGTCAGAAGTCCAACTACCCTGCTGGGGAAACCATGTGAAATCCATGAGACTAGATGGAGAGGGAAAAGAGCCCTAGTGAGTTCATCTTTCCTGTTTGCCCTCCCAAGATGCTGTGTATGTGAGTGAAACCGTCCAGGAACCTTCAGACCAGACCAGCCCCAGCTGAAGGCCATCAAGTGTTTCTGGTCAATGCTATGTGGAATGAAAGAATTGCTTAGCCAAGCCCTGCTTGAATTCCTATCTCACTAAATCATCAGATATAATATGATTGCTGATGTAGGTAAGCCACTGAGGTCAGGGGCATAGTTTGTTACAACAATGTAATAAACATTTCTAAACAGATTTACTGGATGCTTATTGTTATATTAATTCTATACAAGTCTCTTCCTACCAGGTCTCACTTTGTAGGAAGAAGTGAGGTGCAGTTTTTAGTCTTTAGATTGAGATTTGAGTTCTGATGAACTTTGCCATTGACAGGTCACTTGTTTTGTTTCAGTCACTTGACATCTCTGATCTCAGTTTCCTTATCTGTAAAATAAAGATAATCACCCTGCTGTGTGGCCTTGAGAAAATTTAATGTGTTAATTGGGCATCATATTGTTAGGCAGATAGGGAGCATACTACAAATGGTAACCACTATTACTGCAATAGGAAAGTTATGCAGCTGATTGTGGTGATGAAATCATCCTGCTTATAGCTGTCAGTGGAGTTGGGTGAGATGCACCTTCCAAACAAGCAGCTCTCACTGGTGTGCCATGAGACCAAAATCCCACCATTGACTCCTTCCTGTTGTGGCATTTCAGCCTAAGGACTCAATACCCCATAAAGTCGTAGTTCTACATGGCGAGATTAATGTATGCAATGACATTGCAAACTAAATAAAGGCCATGTAGCAAAGCGTAAAGAGCATAGGACTTGACGTATTCTAGAATAAATTTTGGCTACCAGTGGCTTAAGACCCCCAAAACAGTAGATTAAATATATTAGAAATTTGACCTCCATGTAAAAGTCCAAGTAGGCAGCCTTGTGCCATAGTGACGTTCCATGGTGTCAGGTATCCAGGCTCTTTCTGTTTTCTATACCATCAGGAAAGAAGAAATGGTTGTAGAAGGGCATACCCTATGGCTTTAAGGACACTTCCCAGAAGATGGACACAAGTTTTGCTTATATCCCATTGGCCAAAACTTAGTCACGTGGCCAAACTATATGCTACACAGGCTGGGGAATGTAGGCTTGAGTAATGACATCCATGTGCCCAGCTAAAATCTAGGAATTCTATTACCATGGAAGAAGAGGCCATTGACAAGGAAAATAAATAGTCTTTCTAACAGTTACTATTTACTGAGCATTGTTTCAAGTCAGGAATAGTGCTAGGTAATTAGAATACTTACCTGCCCTATGTGCTTAATCTTCTCATTTCCGTTTAAGAGAGGGGAAAAGTGAAACTGAGAAGTGACTTGCACAAAAACACACAGCCAGTTAGTGCCTGAGACAAGACTGGAACCAGGTCTGTGTGACTTCAAAGTCTGTGCTCATTCCACTCAAGCAACCTGGTTCTAGTCCTGGACTGGCCAGTTTCCTCACTGTGTGACCTTGAGGCAGTCATTTCCCTAGGCAAAGTCAGGTTTAAGGTGAAGCCTAATGAAGCACTTCACTTGCACAGACCCTTGGAGAGAGACAAGAATTTCCCGGAGCTGGAGTTGTAGAAGGCTGGAGGTGGAATGGTGGGGCATGGAAGCGGGGTAGCAATTAGGAAGCATTCCTATGTGAGCATTTCCAGCAAATTGACAGAGACCTAAGAAGAAAAACACCCAACCCCCAAGGCTGCAATAATTTGTTTGTGGTATTTTTTTTTATTCTAAAGAAACATTCCCTTTTGGGGCCTCAGGGTGTGTTTGCAACATTGTAGTCTTTCTTAAAGAGAGTCCCCCAAATTGTATACATTGCAGGTCCCACAAATCTGAATCCATACCCATCCCCAAGCCAAAATTCAGGAAAGTCTGGAATTCAATTCCAGACAAGTTTTGAATAGAAGTTGGGTCTGAGCAATGGCAGCATGGAAACTCTGATTAGGAGGGCAAACCCAGTGGGAAGTTAGGGTGGAGTCTGGGAAGCACAGGAAGGCAGGCCTCCTGCAGGGACTACTTCTCCCAGATTCCTCCCTGGAAGGAACTCTGCCCTGGCATGCCCCCATGGCCCTGTTGGTCCACAAGTCTAGCCCATGGCAGTTCTGCCTTCTGGTAGAATTACTTGCATCCATATCTGTCCTTCCATCCAGAGTGGCAGCTTTTTAGAAAGCAGATGTCCTTCATCTCTAGAAATTCCCAGGACTCCAGTGAAAGATCTGACACAGAGCAAGAGATAATAGTTGTTGAGTTAAATTGAATTGAGGAAACTGTGGACTCAGTGGCACAAAAAAGAGCACAAAAAAATCAAAGTCACTAAATCATGTCTTTACTATGTGATGTTCTCCAGGCCTCAGTTTCCTTCTGTGAGATGAAGGCATTAGACTTATTGATCTCTAGGAGGGCAATTCTGAACCTGACAGCAGTGAACTAATTAACATCTCTGCACTCTATATTCTCAGACTGCAGGTTTTATACCTTGAATTGAGGTGAAATCCAATCTGGAGGCTTCATGTTCATTAAAAAGGCCTACGGCATTGCTTGGAAGTGTCAGATGCTGGCCTGCCCAAATTCCAGCAGGGATAATTGCATTCTGACAATTTCGAGTTCCCCTGCACTCTTCAATTGGATAAGGTAGGCTTTGCTTCCCGTCCCAAATTATTTTGCACTGCTGTCTTTGGCTGTTAAACAGAGATGTCACCTCATTTGTAAGCCATTTTGCACTTTTCTTTTGAAGGACTGTGTACTTTTGCCGAGGCTTAATAATAATTGTGACCAGTTAAGACATTGTATGATTTCAGGTGATTCCAAAGGATGAAAGGCTGTTCCCACTTACTATTTCAGAACTATTTTAGAACCTTATTATTTGTCCTCCAGTGCTAAAGAATGACACTGAGACATGAAGATTCTATCACAGTGATTGATTCATGTGTGATATGGGAGCAGAATGAATGCAAAGAGAATTTGAATTCCCCTTCTTATAAAGACACAGTCCTGACTAAAAACTGCCAGGGGCCACATGTTTTACCTTGCTAATAAAACAACCATAGATTCCAGTTGGTTATACATTTGAGCCTTAAACATCCTGAGCCAGACCTGATATACCTTTCAATCTAATAAAGGAATAAGAACAAGTGAAAGGTGTTGGAAAGTGAGATGGCTCTATAAATATTGCCACGATCATCGTTACATGTGTCTGTTTATTTTCTGTTTTCATCATGGAACGCAGAAACAAGGGACTAATGTGCCATGACCTGCCCTCATATTCAGTTCCAGCAAGACACCTCTATAAAATCATTTGTTTAATATTAAAGGGGTAATTTAACCCATTTTATGAAGGTTTATTTTATTAGCAGCTACTTTAATAGGTTTGCATCTGATCATCTTTCTTTGGTTATAATAACATCCTTATCCTCTTAATGATGAAATTTTCTCCACTCCTTTGATGTCTGTGCTAATTGCTATCTATTGTAATATTTAAATTCAGAATTAAAATGAGTTCTTTCCTTCATCTGAAGCTCTTAAAAAAGTCAAGTTGTGAACACATCGACACCAAATCAAACCCTAACTCCAGGCCTATGATAATCTTAACAGCTCAATGACTCTGCTGTTATAAATAGACGGTTCATTCCTTCCATCACTAAATGTTTACTGAGCACTTTCTTTGGTTTAGCATGGGTGATGAAAAGATTGCTATACTGGATATGACCCTGTTACCCTTCTCTTCCTTGACATGGATAGAATATATCTTGGAAAAATCTAACAATTTCACAAATTGTACCTGGAATTAAGATGAATGAAGATGGGCCATGGAAGAGAGGAAAAGGGGGGGTGGTCATGAATTACAAAGTAAAGTTTCTATAGATGCTCCTAACTATTTTTGGACTTGTTCTGGAATCTCTTCTTAGAAAAATGTACCCACTTTCCAAACTTTGCTTGGAATTTTAGAGTATTTACAGACCTACCAAACCCCTCCATGCAACCCAGCTTTGTAACTGTATATTTGGGTGGAACTGAGAAAACACTTAAGTTGCTACATAAAACATGCCATGTACTACTTGTAAGACTTCCCACATGATTATTGACCTTGCCCCAGAGTTTTATGCAGTGCTTAGCCATGTCATCCAAGACAGGAAGCTTCCAGCTAAAAGGCCAAAGTGTCTTCATAACATTAAATTTATCAGCATTATTATGGTTTGTCAAAGTTCTCCTAATCTTGTGACCATTTTATTGATGTCAGAAAGCCTTCAGGTTATAGACTTTTTCAGTGATTATGATCTGGTGTAGTTAAGGGACTGCCAACATTTTACCCTTTTATTTAGGAGACTGAAGTCAGACATGTGTCGTGGTATTTATACAACTTCTAAGCCAGATCTGTGTTTGCCTATGTTTTATTTGCCTACTTTCATGACTTTCGCAAAGAGAAGTAGGCAACAGTGCTCATGGATGATCATGAAGTTAGGACAGGTAACTGTAGGCAGAGTCCTAGACACATGCAGCTTCCACAGGCAAAGCAAACCCCAAATCTCTGTTATCATGGGTTTATGATTGAGGGGAGTGTGTGTGTGTGTATGACCACTTTGATCTCTTCAACGAGAGATTTGACAATTCATTTATAGAGGAACTTCTTGCAACTGACAAACGCTTAGTAAATATGTTGGTTGGGTGACAGAAGTACCAGACACATATAAGAAGTTACTTGGTTTATTGCAAATAGTCTTGAAAGTCACTATCCTTCCATTTAATTGAATTCAACAAATACACATCGCATCTACGCATGCTATAAACTGTGCTATGTTCTCTGAGGGATTCAAAGATACATACTGTCTTTCCCAGAAGATGTTTACTGCTAGTGCAGGTTGGTAAGCACATATGCAGCCACTACCCCTTTTTGTTCCCACATCAGACATTTCTAATCGATCATGGTGCTCTTTCTGTCTGAACCTGTATTCAGTCTCAAAATCCTTTTAAACTCAATGCTCTCGGCAGCTCTTTCCAATCAATCTGAATTGGAACAAGCAATAAAGTCCATTTGCCATCCTGACTCTAGGGGAGGGACAGATATATACACAAATATGTATGGTAGCAGGTAGATCATATCATCAACAAAAATAGATATTCCTTAAGTATTTACTATATGCTGAATCAAGTTCTCAACAATAGATTGTAGTAGCAATACCCTGCAAATGAAAACTATTTTAGGAAATCCTATTGGGACTTTCTTTTGAAAAGCAAAGAATCACTTTGGAAGCAAATCATTATCCTCTGATTGATCTTTTTGATGAGATCAACTGTGTATTGAATTTTCTTTGTATACCACACACCTAAGAAGAAAAATAGGGTTTAATTTCAATTGCCTTCACTGGAGTATGAGATGAATCAAAACAAGGAAAAAGGAGTGCTTTTTTTTTTTTTTTTGTAGGGAAAAACAATTCAGAGTAAAGAAACAAAACTAAAGCACTCAATTGGAGTGAATGAAAACAATATGGAAACTGAAATTACTATATGAATTTCTTTTCCCCTCCACTTGATATAGAAAAAACATATTCATTTTTCCTTTTCTTCTCTGATTGAAAAAAAAAAAGCCTAATTCCTGTTAGATTAGTTTCCTTAGGGAAGTCTAATCTTTAATATGCTAACAAAACATAGGGTATTTTTTGAACTAAGGCATTTCAATTTGACAAGTTGTATAGAACAAATGCTGTGCCCTCCTCAAATTAATATATTGAAACCTAATCCCCCATGTGCTGGTATTTGGAGGTGTGATGTTTGGGAGATTATTAAATCATGAGGGTGGAGCTCTCAAGAATGGGATTAGTGCCCTTATGAAAGGAGCCTAAGAGAGCTCCTCATGTGAGCTCCTCCATGTAAGGATATAGGGAGACACCAGACACCACCGATATCAGAGGCTTGATCTTGAACTTCTCAGCTTCTAGAACCATGAAAAATGAAGTGTTTAGAAGTTACCACCCAGACTATGTTATCCATTTCTAGCAGCTCAAAAACACAAGGACTTTCCTCAGCACCCATAAGAGATTTAAAAAAAAAAAAAGATGAGGGACACCTGGGTGGCTCAGCCAGTTAAGTGTCCGACTTCAGCACAGGTCATGATCTCACAGTCCGTGAGTTTGAGCCCCGTGTCAGACTCTGTGCTGACAGCTCAGAGCCTGGAGCCTGCTTCAGAATCTGTGTCTCCCTCTCTCTCTGCCCCTCCCTTGCTCACGCTCTGTCTCTCTCTGTCTCAAAAATAAAAATAAAAACATTTTAAAAAATTCAAAAAAAAAGATGAATGTATGTACACAATGCAAAGAGAAATATTGCATTAGCAAAGGGGGCCCTAGGTATGGCATTTGTAAAAAAAAAAAAAATAGACATGCGTATCACTAAGCAGAAAATTTTGCAGCTCATTGGAATACCGCCCCCCCCCCCCCCAACCCCGCCATAACTTTATTTTCTAGTTTGTTTTTCTTTTGAAGGAATTCTCGGGTTTAAAAAATTTTGGATCAGTCTATGATTACCTATCATGTATCAGAAAATAATAGCTACTAAGGTGCTGGGTGCCATGGTCTGTTCAGAGATTTTATGTGTCTTGACATTTAATCTTATCAACAGTCCTGTGAGATGGACACTGTTATGATCCTCATTTTACAGATGATGAAACTGAGGCAGAGAAAGGCTAAGTAACTTGGTCAAAGTCATGTAGCTAATAAGTAATAAAGCTGTGATGAGAACCTCAGTCAGGCTTCAGTCTCTGCATTCTTAAGTGAAGTACATTATAGCCTCAGATGAGAAATCGAGGCCCACAACTGATATTCTGGGTTTCCTGGGAAATTCCACTTTGAAATGTTAATATTACTTGCCTTCATACCTCTTTTTAGACCACATGTAAGTAGGAATGCAAATATGACCAAGACTTGGTGTTTGCCTCAGAACTCTTGATCCCATTCACTCATTTTCAATAAAATGAGTTATTGGAGTCCTCTCTATTGGTTTTCTTATCTCACTGGCCACTTTTTGGTCTCATTTTGCTGATTGTTTCTCAACTTCCAGACTTCTAAATTATGGGGTTCAGTCCTTGGTTTTAATTCCTGGTGTTTTTTCTCTAGTTTTCAATTGATTTATTAAGTCCCATGTCTTTAAATATTTTTATGTAATATGACTCTAAAATTTATACTTCCACTGGACATGTATATCCCACATGAATAGACATGATAGACAGTTAGATATCTAATAAGCAACTCAAATCTAACACGTCCCAATCTGAACTATAGATTCCTGCCCCTGCCTCCAAAATATGCTTTTCCCGCATTGTCAATGACAGTTTGATTTTTCTAGTTGTTTGGGAGAAAAATCTTGGTGTCATCTCTAACTCCTTTCTTTCTCTCATGTGACATTTCTAATCCATCAGTGAATCCTGTCAGCACTTTATCTGTGAAATGTAACCCGAATCCAACAACTTTCTATCACTGTCCCATATTCCCCTGGTCTATACTATCATTACCTCCATCTACGTTATTTTATCAGCCTCTTAGTTGGCCTGCCTTCTCCGACCCTGGCCCATGTCAATGGTGTGTCTCCAGTATCCCTCAGCACAGGACTCAGAAAGATCATTTTCGCATAGAAGTGAAATCGAGTTGCCTTTCTGCTTAAAACTCTCCAGGAGCTTCCAACCTCATTTGGCACAAAAGTCCATATTCCTAAAGCAATTATATGACTTGCTCTTTAAAGGATCTGCAAGACTCTACATTATCTTCTTCCTCCTCAGGGTTCCCAGTATCTTTCTGACTATATCTCCTTCTAGTCTCTCCCTCACTCACTTTGTTCAGACTTCACTGGTCTCCTTTACAGTTCCTTAAACATGTCAAGCATAGTCTCTCTTCAGTACCTTTGGACTTGCTGTTTCTTTGCCTGGACACTCTTGCTTTAGACAACTACATGGCTCACTCCCTGACTCTTTCAATTCTTTGGTTAAATGTCATTTTGTCACAGAGGTCTTTGACCCCATCGAACAGTATACACCTTATCTTTACTGCCTACAGTCACCTGACATTTCCTGTAACGTTATTCTACTTTATTTTCCTCTAAAGTATTTATCAACGATCAACATTTTATATCTGTATTTATTGTTTGAATTGCTCCATCAAAATGTCAGCTCAATGAGGGCATTGACTTCATCTATTTTGTTCCCTGTTGTATACAACAGTTTCTGGAATAGTATCTTGCATATAGTTAGTACTCAATAAATACTTGTCAAATGATTGCCTGGCTGACTGACTGATGGAATAAACGGATAAATGAATAGGGATCTACTATGAATCAGACACTAGGATCACCACAGTGGGTTTAGCAGTGAACAAGGTAGACGTGGTTCCTGCTTTCATAACTCATGCTCTATACTGGTTATTGGCATTCTCATTTTCTCTAAAATGTAGCCCAAATTTCTTTTATGATTAGTTGAAAATGGAGAGTGAAGAAAAAGTGGGGGAAGATACAGTGGTATGATAAGATGGTGGTTAAAGAAAGGGAAGAATAGAGATTTTAATGTATAATGTGTTACAAGGGTTTTAACATTCCTTGTACTCCATTAGTGTCATCAATACTGGAGTTTGGTTAGAAAGGCTAGAAAGGCTAGAAAGGCGGTTTGTTCTGAAATTGGTCCTGTGGACTCGCTTTATAATGTCCCATTAGGGGAAGGAAAATAGAAGTGAAGCCAAACCTGCCATGATAGTTGCTTATCACACTTGATCTTAGCCAAAAGGCCAAGAAGCGATTGATAGTTGCTTATCACACAGGCATGACTCCTAATTGCTTTCTTTGCCCAGCATTATTCTTAGGGTACATTTTGCATGGAAAATTCACACCTTGCTCTTTGCTTTGTTTCCCTGAGTATCTATCTGCTCTTTGTAGTTTGTTCACATATCCAATGTCTTATGTATAGCAAACCTGAAGAATATCACATGCCGCCTGAATTCTGAATTTTGAAAATTATCCTTCATGTCCCCACAGAAAATTCTTGGGCCAATTCTTGCTCCTCTCCTGGCTAAATTTTAAAAGTGAATTTACTGGGGCTCCTGGGTGGCTCCATTGGTTGAGTGTCTGACTGTGGCTAAGGTCATGATCTCACAGTTTGTGAGTTTGAGCCCACTTGGGGCTCTGCACTGACAATGAGAAGCCTGCTTGGGTTTCTCTCTCTCTCTCTCTCTCTCTCTCTCTCTGTCTCTCTCTCTGTCTCTGTCTCTGTCTCTGTCTCTGTCTCTCTTTGCCCCTCCCTCCCTCAAAATAAGTAAGTAAATTAAAAATAAATAAATAAAAGTGGATTTATTTAGAGACAATAGATTCTCCTTTCTTACTCTGTAGATAGTTCTCCAGCCACTTCAAGGTGTGAAGAGGCCATTACAGGGGGCTTGCCTAGTAGAGAAGCTGAGATAATCTGTAGGGTTCCTTTAAGGCTCATTTTGGGCATAGATTAGAACAGTCATTGGTACTTTGCTGCTGTGGAAATGGGACTTTTTTCACCCAACTCTCTGATTCAAGGAATCAGGAGATAGGAACCCCCCCCTTTTTTTTTAGCTAACAGAAGTTCCCTGAAATCACAGAATACTGAGATTTACTTTGTTTTCTGAGATTGGATTAAGTATGAAGCATGGTCAAAATCTGTTTGGGGATTTTATAGGTGCAGATTAAATAACAACAGATATTGTCACATGGGAAGTTCAGGTAAGCCACACTGACCTGGTTCTACCGAGTAACTTTTTTTCTAGAAATGGAGGAATTTTCTTTTTGAACCACTATCACCCTTTTAAGTTGTCTGTGCTAACGAGTATCCTGGTCACTGAAGAGAAGTCACAAAGCAGGTTAGATAAGAATAAACAGTTTGAAGGAGTTAAATGGGGATTACTTTCAGACAGTCATTGGGTGATCATTGGATGACTGCTGGCTGCCACTGTTGGGTGATCCTTATCAGATAAGAAGAAAACCAAAATAGCTACTTGGGTCAGGTGATTCACATGGATTATAGGAATGGATAGTGAACCATATGAAGGCTGGCAGCTCTTTTGGGCTGACCATTGATGGTACTTTGTCTAGGCAAGTTCCTATTCTGTTGTAACCCTGTCTGTTCAATAGTCCCTCTTTTTTCTCAGACCTGAATCTTTACTTGGTCTGGAGAGAAAACAACACTTGATCATTCATTCTTTTTTTTTTTTTTTTAATTAAAAAAAATTTTTTTTAAGTTTATTTTTGAAAGAGAGACACAGAGTGTGAGCAGCGGGGAGGTTGGGGCGGGGGGGACAGAGAGAGAGAGAAAGGGAGACACAGAATCCAAACAGGCTCCAGGCTCTGAGCTGTCAGCACAGAGCCCAACGGGGTGGGAGAAGCTTGTACCCACCAACCGTGAGATCGTGACCTGAGCCGAGGTCAGATGCTTAACTGACTGAGCCACCCAGGTGCCCCAAACATTCATTCTTATAAATCTTTCCTGGCTTACATTTGTGTCATAGTTCTTGAAATTCAAGAACCAAATACTTTTACCCTTTTCTTCCCTGGTTCTATGCTGATGCTGTTCTTTTAGGCAAAAGTTGGCTCCTGCATAGCTTCCAGGGCCGAAGGGTCGCAGAGTTCATGTGAAGAAATGAAATGAGGAGTGAAGGTGGAAGGGGAATGGGGAAGACAAAATTTTCTCTTCCCTAACACTGTTTAATCAGGCATCTTTTTTAACTTTCATAGCAACCCACGGAGGAGGTATAATTTCCTGACTTACTGGGTGAGGCAAAGGAAGCCCAGAGAGGTTAAGTAACATGTACAAGATCATGTGACCAGTAAGTAATAGAACTGGCACACAAAACCAGGGCTTTCTAATTCCCACATCCATTTGCCTACCCCTTCATTCACTGTCCCTATCGCCAGAGAGATGCAATTTGAGCAAAGAATGCTGTACCCTCTCCTTTACCTCATTTCTGTATTTCTAACACCAGGTTAAAGTGCAGGGGCATAACACTTGGTGCTGTAGGGTAAATATCCCTTGTGCTTAGACTTGGACTGTGTGGTAAGGTGCATGGATCCCTGGAATGTTAAGAGGCCCCGGTCCTCATTGCTATCTGAGCCAGGGCAGGGGCGTCGCTTTTCTTTTATCTAACAGGGGTGTCTCCTACAAAAGCCCCAGGGACCCTCAGGTGCCCAGCCTGCCTCCAGGATTGTCCTTCCTTAGGAGGCTGGGGAAGACAGCAAGCAATTGTCTTCTTCCCTTTCACTCAATCTTTGCTTTCGCCTGGCCTCCATCTAGTAAACCCTATTCTTCCATTTTCCTCTGGATGGCTACCCTGGCCCCGTGCCATCTGGATAGGAAAACAAGGAGCCCTCCTTCCTGGGATAAACCCTTTCTCTTTCCCCACTGCTGCTCTCTCAGTAGATAAGGATTTTTGGCATGTTGTCAAGGATGTTGCCTCTGAATTATCCACCTCTGTGCTTTCTTCCATTTGCTTTTATGGCATTTCTTCCATTCTTCATTGTTCTTTGTAACTTTTGTTGATGACAAAAGATACCCTCCATTTACATTTGAAAAAGGGTAGCAACTCCGCTGTAAAGCCAGAACAATACCTGCGTCAGTCCCACTTACTCAACGCAATAGTCATTTAATAGTTTAATAAAATAAAGACTTCTTTTAGTACCTGCTGCTGAGTCTGTGAAGTTTATGATGCATCTTTTATATTCATTTCCACATTTAAATTCTAATATTTCCCCTCTCACCCAGAGCAGCTTAATACACTGCAGGGAACACTTTCCCTTGATGATGAAAACAATATTTTTAAGGTAAGTGGGGCTTTTAGTTTAACTATAACCAGGGGACTCATTACAGAACCTCTTCAATGTCCTAGTACCTGGATTCTCACTTCTAAACCACTAACATGTGTGCTTGAGTTTAAAATATTGTTATTTGATACTTGGGGGGTGGGGGGAATAAACCATTTACATAAAATTAATAAAAACTCATTAACACCTGCAAGTTGATTCCTAAGCCTCAAATGATAACATTATCTTGGTGAAGTTAGAGGGTCTTCAAGACTTGTTGCCTCTGAAACCCGATTTGTCATTACCCAGAGAGAACTATCGTTCTCTCAAAGACAATCTTGTATTAACTAGGTATATTAAGATTGTTGTATAAATTGCCAGTGTCAGTTTATCAGTTCATAAAAGAATGTCATAATCATTTGAATTCAAATACTTGTGTGGCAAGAATCGGTATTTTCTTACTTTGTACAAAAACCTATAAACGGAACCAAATTATAATTAGAAGATTGTATGGTGAGCATGGAATCAGTATAAAGGAGATTAAATTGTTTCTGATGTCAAGCTAAGATTACCTGACACAATGGTGATTCTCTATTCTGGCTATATCTCTGGAACCAGTGAAGTTTACAAAATTTTCAGAAGCTTGGGATCCATCTCAGACCTAAGATATGGCCAGGCATTTGCATTTTTTTCTTAAAAACTCTACACGTGATTCTCTTGGTCTGTCAGGGTTGAGACCAGTGATCTGACACACATTTGTCTTCACAATATGGTTTTGCAGTGGTGTAAATTTCCCAGGAGCAAGACTCTTTCTCTCTTGGATGCTGGTTGGAACTACAACACCAAGATTTGCCTTTATTATTTGACTTGTCTGAGGTTACAAGGATGATCAAATCTTTTTTAGACAGAATTTTGCATTTAGACAAATGCTTGCTCTAACGAAAGTCCTTTGATTTTTGGATAATTTTGCTAATCTCTGTTCTGATCTAGCATGCACAGATCGTACAATTAAATCTTCTCAGTATATGCAATCTTGTTTTCTTCTTTGCAAGTTTTGAGGGACCCCTGTTATTTTAATCCCATGTTCCACTTTTTCAACCAAGAAAAAAAAATATTAGTGGACAAAGGAAGATTTATTTTCCAGTTATGTAAGTATATGCAGAGATAAGATATTCCAAAGGAATATATATTTGTTGCCCTAAGGACCACAACCAGCACGTATCACCCCTTTCCCCAAGGGGCAGGCAGAATAATCTTTTTTAAACATAAATCTGATCATGGCAGTCCCCTTCAATGAATTTCCAAAGCTCTTGTGCTTATGTCTAACCTCTGAAAGCTGCTTCCAAAGCCTTTCACGCTCTACACACGGCCTACTTCTCTAGATACATCACCCTCCCACACCTCCAGTCATGCTTCAGCCATTTCTGGATTTTGTTCAGTTTCTTAAATGTGTGGATCTCTTACATCTTCTTTGCCTAGAACACTCACTATCCTTTTCTTCCCTGGTTAGCCCTTCTCTTCCTTTGCTTCTCAACTTCAGTGTCACTTCCCCTGCAAGACTTTCTCGGGTTTCCTGGCATAGTTTAGAAAGGTAGCCACGTTTCATAGTACCCTTGAGTTGCATGATCATAACTCATATCACGTTTTTAAGAACAGCTCAGTGACTTGTCATTGCTTTTAGTATAAAGTCCAAATTTGGCTTAATACTTAACCAGTCAGCCCACTGCTTGGGATTTTATTCCTCTATTTCCTGGCCTACCCTTTTGTCAAGACCTTTGGTTTCAGCAGGCTCCACACTCAGCACAGAGCCCTGTGCTGGGCTCAATCTCACCATTCTGAGATCATGACCTGAGCCGAAATCGAGTCAGACACTTAACCGACTGAGCCACCCCGGTGTCCCCATTTTGAAAACTTTTAAAGGTATAAATAAAACAAACTTTTCAAAAACTCTTTATCAAGTTATGTCACTATATACAACTGGGTCTGTCTGGTTTAGCATGTACTGCTGCTGTATATATAGATGCTTCATGGATCTATTTGCTAGGAGACAGAAAGGTCTCTTTCCTATATGTAGTTTACATTGTAACACGCTCTAACATTCCCTGGCTTCTTTCATTTACTATAAACTTACTCCTCATTTTTGGATTATGGGAGGAAGGGGGAGAGGGTTTTTGTTTGTTTGTTTTTGGTTTTTTTTTTTTTTTTGGTCTAAAACACAAATGCTTACTATAGGCTAATCACTGTAATATTCAACTTCTCAGAGCAATATTATCTCCCTATGACATGAAACACAATACCAAGACTCTTCTTTTTAAAGTTCATTTATTTTGAGAGAGAGAGCACATGTGCTCGAGTGGGGGCAGGACAGAGAGAGAGAGGGAGAGAGAGAGAGAATCCCAAGCAGGCTCTGCACAGACAGACGTGGGGCACAAACTCACGAGCCATGAGATCCATGACCTGAGCTGAAACCAAGAGTCGGATGCTTAATGGACTGAACCACTCAGGCACCCCTCAAGACTCTCATTTGAAAGTGACAGATATCCAACAAAAAACGAACTCAGCAAAAAATGGAATTTATTGGTTTGCTTAACTCAGTGGCTCACAAATATTTTGGTTCCTCTTACATTTAAAAACTACTGATGACTTTCAAAGAGCTTTTGTTCATATAGGTTATATTTATCATTTTTTACCATATTAGAAACTAGTGATGAGAATTATTTAAAAATATATGATCTGTGAAATATGTCCTGGAAACACTGGTGTGTATTCCAAACCGCTGGGATTATTGACTATGATTTCAGGCCAGCAGGACAATTAAATTTTAAGTTAGGTTAAAGAGAAAATAGCTCTTTTGTCTTTCTAATCTATCGAGACAAGTTTTTGAAGAGCCTAAACTCTCACAATCACCTTCTTCTAATGGGGTTTGTTACATGGTTTTTGGTTTTCATCAAAATTGCATTCAGTTTTAAACTTCATATGCCAAGAAGCTGCTTTGAGAGTGTCTGAAGATTCAGCTGAGTACTGATTTTGGGACTTGGGTAAGACTAATGTATCTACAGACAAGCCAATTTTAGAAAAAGTTCTGTAACAAACACCGTACTTTATTTTTTCTCTTGAATTGCAAACATTCAAGGATGCATGGGCTTGTTTATTGAAGGTCAATTTTAGCAGAATGTCATAATGAGAATAACTCTGGGGACTGAGAAGTCCTCTCTAAGGAGGTGACGTTTGAACTGATCCTTGTCATGGAAACATGAGGTACAAGGAAGTAACCGGTAGGGCACAGAGCAGTTTCAGGAGTCTCTAAAGTGCAAAAGAGCTGATAAATTTGATGATTAGAAAAGAGACCAGTGTGAGGCTGGAATAGAGTGGTCAACTCCATGAAGCAGGCAGGAGAGAGGTCACGTAAGCCATTGTTCAACAGAAAGTCATTGCAGGACTTCAAACAAAGGGGTGGGGAGACAAGATATATGGAGATAAAAAAGTAAGACTATTCTTTCCTTGGCTTAGCACTCTAGGGAAACTAGACCACTGATGGCTCCTATGTGTACTCCTAGCTCTCTTAGCTGCTCTGTTTGCTCCTTCTGTTCTTAATATCCAGACGCTCTTCCTCATCTCCATCTGTGGAAATCCTACAGCCTTCAAAGAACCCCTCAGATACCATAACTCTTCAATGAAGCTATTAAGCTGGACCATTTGGTGCTGCAGAAAGCACATGGACATTGGCATCCAGGGAATCTGATTTTGTGTCCTGGCTCAGTGACTTCTAAAGTCACTGTGGGTCTTGCAAAAGACTCTTAACCTTTCCGAGGCCCTTGCTTCCTTTTAGCTGACAATAATATCTACCCTGAAGAATTTCTGTGTGGATTAAATGAGATGGCATTGCAAAGGGCATGTCACACTATAGGTGCTCCATAAATATGAGTCCTCTTCTGCCTTGAAAGGCAATATTGTGATGGTTGGGAATCAAGAAGGTTTGGGTTTGCGTCCCAAACTGCTGTAAGCTTCCTGGTTGATTATTCACCTCTTCACAGGTTTCTCATTTGTATATGGGGATCACAAAACCATGGTACCAAAATCATAGAGTTTCTATGTAACATAATCTAGTGAAAGCACTTGGCATAGTGTCTGACAGATAATAAGTACTCAACAAATACTGGCTATTAGAAGCAAGAACAATGCCCAAAGTGGGTGCTTTGTAAGCCACCTGTAGCATGATCTATGAATACTTTCTGAATGAATAACTGTTGATAGATGTTGACAAATTCACAACTGAAGCTGGGGCAGCTGGGTATGTCCAGGGAGGAGAGGAATGGGAAATGGACATAGACATCCATGGGGATCGTGAGTGTCCAGGAGTAAATGCCAAAAGCAGTTATAGAAGGTAGGCTACAGCAGCTGATGGTGACACACTTTGCCTTCTTCACAGTCCTAGTGCATGAACAACACAAGCTGAATCTCCTAAGCTATAAACAATGAGAACAAACTTCTTAAAAAATACAACTGAATTTCAATGAGTCATATTTCTTTCTTGATGATATTTGGAGAGATCTAGAGTCCAGACGTGATAGCTCCCACAGAATGCATGCGTTTCTGTCTCTGCTGGTGTTGCAGCATGCTTGCCAGCCCTGCTCGGTGAGGGGGTGGGCATCCAGGCTGGGTGTCCTTGACTAGGTTACACACCGTCAGTACTCTAAGCCACCCGCATAATCAAGGGGTGTAAATGGCCGAAAGTCCTGGAGCAAAGAATCTTAGGGAAATGCCAGGAAAGAAGGCTCCAACATTAATCCTGATCACTAATAACACGATGACTCTTTTTCTCGGTACTGGCTCACACTACAAAGGGGACCCCTGAGTTCTAGAATATTCCCAAATGGGTGACACATGCTCAGCCCCTGACACAGTGGTTTTCACACTGGACATTCAACTCAGTTTATTGGGATTATATTTGTTTTCGAAAAGATGCAATGACCTAAGGAACAGCACTGACAAAGAAGTGGAATGCTGAATGTCAGAGCTTTCTCAGAGCAACTACTTCACACAACTCCATTCATACCACAGTCTATACTAGTTGTGCAGTGCACAGGCTGCGTGGTCACTTTTGGTAGGGTTAAAATTTCCAAACTGAAAATATCCCAACTGCAAATACATAGATGAATTGTGAACACTTTGTGCCAGGTACTTTCTCACAGATGGTCTTATTTTACCAAACCAGGCCAAGAATCTCAGGAGTCATTCTTGATTCCCCTCCTGCTCTCACCTTAACCTCAGCTCAATAGCACATCCCATCAGCTTGATTTACAAAGTAAAATGTGACCCTGAATATTGCTCAGCACCTTAGGCCTTCTCTGCCACCACCTTAGGCCAAGGCCCCCGCCCCCCCCCCCCCCCCCCCCGCCTTTCCTGGAGGATCTCAGCAGCTTCCTAACTGCACCTGCTTCCATTCCTGTCCTGTCCAGCAGCCAGAGTGCTGTTTGAAAAATATAAATCAAATCGTGTCACTCACCGACTGAAAATCCTCCAGGCACCTTCCATCATACTTCAAATAAGATGCAACCTGCTTGAGACAGTCTAGAAGGCTCTACACGATGTTGCCCCCACTGTCTATGTCTTTGATTTCATATTCCCATTCTCCTTCTTTGCTCACAGTGCTCTGGTCATGCTAGCCATTTTGCTGTCCCTCAAAGTCTTCAAATCTATTTCTTCTTTGGGATCTTGGATCTTTGTACTCGCTCTTCTCTCTTATTAGAACGTTGTTCTCCTAGATCAGATATCTTCTTCCCTTCCTGTTATTTTTGATCAAATATCACCTCTTCAGAGATGTCTTCCCTGACTGCTATATCTGAAAAAAATGTTTCCAAGTAAACCTAGTCACTCATTTTTCCTTTGATCTTCTTTACTTTTCTTCAGTGTGTGGTATGTTACATTTTGTCTCTAGGTTTGTCTATTTCCCCTGCTAGAATGTTAGCTTCATGAAGACAGAGACTTTGTTTCCTTCCCTGCTTTCCCTTCTATACCTAGCACTGTTCCTAGCATGCATTAGGTACTCAGTAAATATTTGTTGAATAGATGCTCAATAAACATAATCCTTAGAGCAAGGGTTCTCCAAGTAGTGACCTCGGACCATTATCATCAGTATTAATGGGGAGATTGTTAGAATTGAAATTGTCAGTTTCCAACCTGGACCCACTGAATCAAAAACACTGGCAGTGGAGTCCAGCAACCAATGTTTAAGAAGTTCACCAGGGGATTCGGATGCACATTCTGGTTTTAGAACTGCTGCCTTAAAACAAACATGTAAAATATTATTAGACCTGTTGCATGGATAAGAAAAGTAAATTTTGAAGAAGTGATGTAGTTCAGACAACTTAAGGAAAAAATAACGATTATTACCCAATATCACATTGTAAGTACTCAGTACATAACATTAATAACAGTAGTCATAACAGTATTATTACCTACTATGTATCAGATGCTATCTTTAATCTTCATAGTAATTCTTTTCAGTGGGTATTAATGCTTAAGTTGTTAAGTTTACTGATGTTCAGACAGTTAAATCATCCAAGATCACCCAGCAAGCAAGAAGCAGAAAGATTTGCTTGCTTCTTGGTGACTTTCCTTTTCTAAAAGAGATCTAACTAAGGACAGATCACTCATGTGGCCCCAGATATGCAAGGAAAACACATTTGGCATTTTCTGAAACAAATGCCAAATTTCCATAATTGGAAATGATGATGGTAGGTCTTGACATCAGGGGGACCCTCAGAAAGGGAAATAGGTGCCCTTTCTGCTTGGTGGCTTCAACTCAGAGATGCTGGCCCAAGCTGACCTTGATGATCCCCACCTTCTTCCACCTCAGAAACGGGCCACATGGTACTTTGGATGTGGGCTGGCAAAAACTTGGCTTGGGCACCAGCAAGTGTGAATAATTGTGGGCTCAGCAAATCACGTGGGCCCCACTGCCTTCGTGGAAGAGAACTGACATTTGATGGTGATAGAGAAGATGATGATGGAAATATATAAATATATATACTTCTGAAGTCAAGTCACAGTTGTTCTTGGAACTGCACACCCTGAACACATACAGACGAAACCCCAAACGGCAAATTCCTAAAATTATGCTACAGCAATCTGGTCAATTTAACCATGAATATTGATGGAGAAATTACGTCAACTGGCCTTTCCATTTCCTTTTTATTCCTTCCCCTGTTTTGGCTTTTCATAGCAACATCAATCTATTCTCCAATTTTTAGTTATATGTATTTTTAAGTAATATGGAAGCAAGGATTGATAGGATGGCTATGCTTTTTAATTTCTAATGTAGATAAGACCAGTGCTGTATTAATTCCTACTTAAAGTTGATATTTTTACAGATGTGCATTTATGCATGAAAGATTTTCAAGGACCCAGGATACTGTTGTTAATATTTTGTGTGTAGGCTACTATTGGCCTAGAATCTAAGAGTGAAATGGCCTTGGGACAAGGGGACTTATAGAAAGCAAGGATACTGTGTTGGGACTTATCAGAAAAAAGGGACACTATCCAAATCCTGTGTATCCCCAGTCTCAACATCTAGCACTTAGTAGACATTTAATAAATGTGTGTAGAATGAGTATTTAGGTGGTACATACCCAATAGGAACTCAACACATGTTCTTTGATTGGATAAAAAAGGAAAGACGCTCACTGTGTCTCTCATACAATAAGCATTCAATGAACACTTCTTGTTTAGGAAAGTTATTACCAAGAATCTCAGTGAATGTTTGCTGAAGGTTAGCAAATGCTTGGCACATAGTAGGCAGTCAAAGAATGATACCAGAATGAATAAGTAGCCATTTTTTTCAGCTACAAAAATGACATCTGCAAAGTGTAATGGAAAGATACTGGGCTAACTCCTGAGATCAGGATCCTTATGCTTTGAATGTGCCTTTCTGTGCTTTTTTTTTTTTTTTTTTTAAGTAAGTCTCTGTATATTCCATAGCATTACCAGAAACTTGGGCTGTTCATTTGTGCGACAATGGCTTTGTTTCTGTTCTCAGAACTTCTTGGAGGCACAGACACTTATTTGTGCAAGCTCACACATTAAGGCAGGCAAGCTTCTGACATGTCCACACTCATTAGAGCCAGAAAAGTCATTTCCCTCCAAAATGCCTAAAGAGTGGATTTGTTTACACACATAGATCTATTGCGTCAGCCCACATGGTGTAGTTCTGACACATTTGGTGTTGTTGAAGTCTGTGACATCATGAAATTTTCTAGACTTCTCCCTCCACTACCCAGTTACGAAGCCCATGCAACCAACTCTGCTCAGCTCTCAAGAGGGACTATTGTGGAAAAGCTTATCTGAAAAATGCTATTTCATCTGTGACTGGTATTTCCTTTAAAACCAGAGTTCTGTCTAAGATTGACTTTAGTTTTCTTTGGGCAGGAGACTAGATGTCACTGTGGACCTGAAATGTCTTCCCATCATGGAAGGAGGCATTCTCTGTTAGGAGTGTTAATTCTTGGGCAATTTAATTAGGTTCTTTATGCCTCAAATTTTTCACATGTAAAAAAGAGTTAATAATAATACCTGTGGTATGGGATTATTGTGAGAGTAAAGAGTCATGGCATGGAAAGTACTTAGAAGAGTTCATTTAAAACACCCAAGAGGTCTATCTTTCCGTAGCACAGAACTCAAGTTTGGGAGACTGCACTGATATTGTGATATCCCATATATTGCAAAGTGGCCTTGGCAGGAGGGAGGGAAGGATGATGCAGGAACACCAGACATGCAGGCTCTGCATGTCTGTGCTGTTTCAATCTGTACAGCACACTTCACCTAATAGTTTGGGGCTCTATGTCAGATTGCAGGTAGCAAAAGCTTTCAGCTGTTTTAAAAAGAAAACAAAAGTTGGAAGCCATGGATCTAGAATGATCTTCCATTTTACAAATGAGAAGGCTGAGGGTTCAAGATCTCTTGGTCCCCACAATGGTACTTGCTCCACCGTCCAGCGCTGCCCCTTCCCCTTACTTTGATCAAAGCCGATGGTTCTCATCCTAGGATTATAATCCAGGCCCCTTGGATAGACATGAAAGACTAATAGAAAATGAGACCTGAGGGGTTCCTGGGTGGCTCAGTCAGTTGAGCGTCTGACTTTGGCTCAGGTCATTATCTCATGGTTCGTGATTTCGAGCCCCGCTTCGGGCTCTGTGCTGACAGCTCAGAGCCTGGAGCCTGTTTCGGATTCTGTGTCTCCCTCTTTCTGCCCCTCCCCTGCTCATGCTCTGTCTCTCTCTGTCTCAAAAATAAATAAAACATTAAAAAAATAAAAAAATAAAAAAAAAGAAAATGAGACCTGATTCAATAGTTTGTCCAAAGGTATATAGTTAGAAGGTTGGCTAGGCTATAATATAGATTTCTTATATTCATTATTCAATGCATATACGGAACAGCCACTACATTTCAGTCACTTACAGTGCTATTTCTATTGACTCTCTAGGTCCCTATGCTCAGGATAAGCTATAACCACAAGGCATGAAAATTCCCATAATGCTGCAAGATTACCACTCAAGGTTTTGCTGTCTCTCATTCTTCTTAAAGAGCCAAAAGGGGGGTGGGGTGCCCAGGTGGCTCAATCGGTTAAGTGTCCGACTTTGGCTCAGGTCATGATCTCACCATTCGAGGGTTCGAGCCCCACATGGGGCTCTGTGCTGACAACGCAGAGCGTGGAGCCTGGAGCCTGCTTCAGATTCTGTGTCTCCCTCCCTCTCTCTGTCCCTCCCCTGCTTGCACTCCGTGTCTCACTCTCTCAAAAAATAGATAAACTTTAAAAAAAAAAAAAAAAGAGCCAAAATGATTTAGGAAAACTTAAGCCTTCTGGGGGGACGAAAAAAAATCCTTATAACTTGAGTCATGAGGAGGCCAGAATCTACCTTTAACTGTTACCATATATATCTTGGTGTGGCTGTTTTTCATTTGTAAAACAAAGATGAAAATGCCCATCTCAGGAGCTGTCAGGAGCATTGAATGAGACAATGTGTGCAAAGCCCCAAGGCCTCATAGAAGCAATTCAGCTAACTGGATCTTTCCCCTTCTTCCCCAGTGAATGTATGCCTTTCTGTTTTCCCAGATTCCTCAAGGGATACACATAACAGGTTGGATACACTAAATTCCTGTTTCTGAACTTTTTTCCTCTGTCCCAAATGAAAATTTCTGTTTGAGGCCTAGCCCCTCAAGGGCTAGTCCTTTGGTTGGTACAGTGGCTGTGTTTGTGTTTGTCTTTTTTGACCCTACCATTAGCCCCAGCGAGGTAAGCAGGGCAGGTAACATTACTTCCATTCTTTAGACAATAAAATCAGGTTTTGGGGAGGTTAAGTGACTTGCCCAAGGTCATGTAGCTCATGGTATCCAAGCTGGAATGTAAATCGAGGTTTTTCTGACTCCCTGTCTACTGCTCTATCCTATGGCCTCTGGCAGCTTCTGGTTGAAACCTTCCACGAAGCTCTCCCAGCGTGGCGAATTGTATTTTTCTATCAAACAATTTTCATCGCCTCTCAACGGATGGTAAAAATACCAGTGAGGGAGGTCACTCCACCTCGGAGGCTGCATGAAGGCCTGGAAGCGTGTGGGAGGCAGAGGGAGGGAGTTGGGGTGACATTGGGCCCCCCACACCGCCAGAGTGAGTCGAGGAGGTGGGAGACATCGGCGCAAGTCAAGCGTAAAGGAAGAGCGAGACTTTCCAAGCACTGCCCTATATAAACACAGGCGTGACAGAGGGAAGGTTGCTTCCAAGGACACACTTGACGCTTCCTTGAGTTTTTGAGGGGAAGGGCTGAGTCACCACGGAAACACCATCACTTTCCCTCCCCCAGGGTGAAGACAATGAGGTGTGACTGTAAAACAAGGGCACTGATGCTTTGCAGTCCCGAGCCACTCACACATCCAAGGCAGAAGTGCCCCTGGTGCCCTCCACTTTGGTTTCCAGGGCATTTGAGGCTCCAAACTATTGGCTCAATCCCCACTGCCACCCCCAGTGTTCTCCTAAATCATACACCTTGGTCTTTAACTTACAACTTACTTTACCTCTTACCTACTCAGAGACTCATCTGTAGCATTCCATTTACAATAAATAGAAGACCCAACTTAAAGTGGCTTAAATGTTAAAAGAGAGAGAGAGAGAGAGAGAGAGAGTATTAAGGTAAATAAGAGATAGGGAGGGAAGTGGCTGCAGGATTGGTTTAACTCAAGGGCTTAAAGTCAGCAGCTTCTCCACTTCTCTCCGTCTTTCTCTACTCTTGTCTCCAAAGGGTTAGTTTTATCTTAGAGTGCTAGGATTACAGTCCCAAGAAGGCTACCGCTGCCCCAGGCTTCGCATTGCGAAATAGATGCACCCAAAGGCAGAAAGAGGAGTCTTCCCTTGCGGGGTTTTTCTTTCTTCTTTCTTTCTTTCTTTCTTTCTTTCTTTCTTTCTTTCTTTTTTTCTTACAGAGGATAAAGTCTTTCCACGAGTCCTCTGGCAGACGTCTGTCCCTCTAGTCCCTGTTTGTCAAGCTGCGTCTTGCCCTTAGCTCCACCCAGCTGCCTCAGGAATGGAATTAGCCTCACTGGCTCAGACTAATGAAGACCTGTGCCCTGGAGCTAGGTAGAGGCTCTTCCGACAACACAAGTCTGTCTAGAAAGAACACTCCCAAATGAAACCAAGGTTTTGTGGCAAGGAAGGAGGGGGAAAATGCTGTTGGACAGGGGGCCAGAAGTGTCTTTTACAGTGTTACCTAATATTACCCCAGACTGCTGCAAAGATGAAATGGGATATGTGGAAAATATAGGTTATAGTTCCTGGCTGATAGCAAATCTCAAATAAATGTTCAATGTTACCTTCTCTGCTCCTATTTTTATTCCACCCTCTACTTGCTGTTCCTCAGATTGGCTGCCTGCCTTCACCTGTATTCTCTGTTTGTTGCCATGTCACTGTCTCACTCTGCTCTGGCTGCTGTGAGAAAATACCAGGGACTGGGAGGCTTATTAACGACAGAAACTGATTGCTCCCAGATCTGAAGGGTGGGAAGTCCAAGATTGAGGTGCTAGGAGATTCGGTGTCTGAGGAGAGCCCAGGTCCTGGTTCACAGACAGCTGCATTCTTGCTGTGTCCAGGCCTAGAGAAAGGGAGGAGGCAGTTCTCTGAGGCCTCTTTGATAAGGGCACTAATCCCATTCCTGAGAGCCCCACCCTTATGCCTTAATCACCTCAGAAACTCCCCACCTCTAAATGCCATCACTTTGGGAATCAATTTCAGTACACGAATTTTTTGGAAGACACAAATATTCAGTCTAAGACAGCTGCCAGTATTCCATGGTCCATCTTAAATGTCAAATATACAATGAATTCTCCCCTGAATTCTCAATCCTCCATGGTATATTTGTTCCTTATTTATGGTTTTATAACACCTTGCCTTGTATTTGTGTACTTTCTGAGACCTCTCTACAGTGTGAGCTTCTTGAGGCTTAGACTAGGTCTCATCAATCCCTAAATCCTCTGAATAACACCCTAGCAGGCCTGACACACAGCAGACACTCAGAAAATATGTGAGCAATTGAATGTATTTTGTTCAAAGCTGCTACTCTGGCCCCACAGTTCTAGAACTCCAATATTGGCCAGAGTTTGTGACACATTTTTTCTTCTTTTTTTTATTGTGATAAAACATACACAACATAAATTAAAAACAATTTTTAAAAAAATATTTATTCATTTTTGAGCGGTAGGGGGAGGGGCAGAGAGAGAGGGAGACACAAAACTCAAAGCAGGCTCCAGGCTCTGAGCTGTCAGCACAGAGCCCAATGCAGGGCTTGAACTCATGAACCACGAGACTATGACCTGAGCCAAATGCTTCACCGACTTAGCAACCCAGGTGCCCCTATACAACATAAAATTTACCATCTTAACCATTTTTAGGTGTATGGTTTCGGAGCATTAAGTCCATTTACATTATTGTTCAGCCATTGCCACTACCCATCTCTGGAACTTTTTATCTTCCTAAATTGACACTCTGTACCCACTAAACAGCAGTTTCCCATTCCCTCCTACCCACTTCTATTTTCTGGTAACCAACATTCTATTTTCTGTCTGTATGAATTAACATCACTCAATTGGAATCATGTAACACCTGCTCTCTTGTATCTGATTTGTTTCACTTCATATAATGTCTTCAAGGTACATCCATGCTGTAGCATGTGTCAGAATTGCATTTCTTTTTGAGGCCAGTACTCCATTGTATATCCATATCACATTTTGCTTTTCCATTCATTTGTTGACATTTGGGCTGTTTCCACCTTTTGGCTATTGTGAATAATGCTGCTATGAACATTGGTGTTCAAATACCTGTTTCAATTCTCTTGAGTACATACCCAGAAATATAATTGTTGGATCATATGATAATTTTACGTAATTTTTTTTCTTTTTTCTTCCTTTCTTTCTTTCTTTTTTTTTTTTTTTTTTTTTTTTTTTGTTTTAGAGAGAACACAAATGTGGTAGGGGGCAGAGGCAGAGAGAGAGAGAGAGAGAGAGAGAGAGAGGATCCCAAGCAGGCTCCACACTCATCGCAGAGCCCGACATGGGGCTCTGTCCCACAACTCTGGGATCATGACCTGAACTGAAATCAAGAGTTGGACGTTCAACGTATTGAGCTACCCAGGCACCCCTATTCAACTATTTTCTACAGTGGTTGCACCATTGGCACATTCTTTTGTATGAATGGTAGCAAATCTCAGACCTTGCAGGATGGATGTGATTTTCAACATCAACCAGACATCAGGTCAATCCTTGTCTATTAAATCAAGCAGGCTTATGATGACAGGTTTCAGTCCAAAGGAAGATGTGAGGTAGATCAGCATAGTGCTTCAGAATTCATGCTTTCATCCATAGAGACCTAGTTTCTTTTTTTAATGTTTATTTTTGAGAGAGAGAGAGAGAGAGAGCACACACGTGAACGGGGGAGGGGCAGAGAGAGAGAGGGAGACACAGAATCTGAAGCAAGCTCCAGGCTCTGAGCTGTCAGCACAAAACCCCATGTGGGCTTGAACTCACGAGCTGTGAGATCATGACCTGAGCCAAAGTCGGACGCTTAACTGACTGAGCCACCCAGGCGCCCCTACAGAGACCTAGTTTCTGAATGCTGTTGTCATTACCTACTCACTGTGAGGCCTTTGGCAAGTTGTTCTACATCACGGAGTCTCAGTTTTGTCATCTGTAAAATGGGAATAACAGTAGAACCTATCTCCTCAGTTGTTGGGGTAATTAACAGAATAGTGCCAATAAACCTCTCACTTCAGGGTCTGACAGGGTAAATACCCAATATGTATAGTGATTAAATCATGTGATAACAATAATGAGTGATGGGGTGGGCTCATTCTGAAGATCCTTCTCAGGAAGACGTTTCAAACTGGTTTGATCAACAGTAATATTGAATAAGTGTTTAGCCTCTGAAGGTATCTATTTTGATGCACAGAATTCATTTGAATATCAAGGTTTTGTCACATGTTGCCTTAGCAAAGATTCTCTTGATATCCAGTAATAGAAACCCATTCACACTGGCATAAACAAACCGCAGGGTTTATTTTAGGGACACAGAAGGGACTTAGTGAACCTAAGTGCAAGGATCTAGCCAGGCAGTGTCTATATCTATGTCTGATGCCCCACGGTATCTCGTTGCTGCTTCTCTCTGAGCATCTTCTCTGCTCTTGTTTTTTCCCGAAGACTGACTTCCTTTGCTGGTATATATGATCGCAATATGCCAAAGCTTCTGGGTGTTGTGCTTACGAGCTCTAGCCTCAAAAACAAAACTGCTGAATCTGATTTCTAATCACCAATTCCCAGGAAAATCTGATTGGCCCTTGTGGCTCAGATGCTCATCCTGGATGGAACTAGAATTGGGGGGCTGTGCGAAAGTCATGTGGAGCAGACATGGCTGCTCAGATTTAAAGTGGCCCTCCGAGTAGGGGGGAGGTTCATGTGGTTCTGCACACCCACCAAGTACTCCCAAGAAAAGAATTTAACACTCAGTTTTGCTACATTTAGTCACATTTTAAACCTATGATCTCTTCTTGGCTGTCCAGGGAGGGAGGGTCTCCCCTTTTCTAATCAGAAGCCGTGCCAAGAAATTGGCTTAAGGGAAACCCCAGACCACGTAGCCCAACTCCTGTTTCTTCTCAGTCAAAATAGTGCATATGTTTCAGATGCCATTCTTTTTTGAGAAGGGACCAGATTCTACACTGGACAGGAGGACTGGTCCTTGGCAACGTTACAGACTAATGATGGATGACCTGTCATTACAACAACTCTGTAAATGTGTTTTGCCAACACAAAAGGGGAAAAGAACCCACAAAAGGAGAAGAAGAAGGAAAGGTCTTTAACATTTTGGCCACTGAAGTCTTGTCATCCATCAGGACCTGGAACTCTGCCACCCACCCACTTGGCCACTGCTGGATCAGAAATGATGAACATAAGTCACTGTGGGTTTTTTGGTTTTTCAAAAATAGAAGAAAAGAGATTTGGCTAGAGGGTGGCATGTCTGGGTTTCCAGATACAGCTGCTTATACAGGGAAATGAAGGCCCCAGGGCATACTATTGTAGATATCATTACAGGGGACCCCCAAGTCTCAAGGTTATCAGTCCCTATAGAGCAGAGAAAGAATTTTGCTTGGCTTTATCACTTTTTCTGATTGTAAGTGCTATAGATTTCCCATTATTAAAAAAAAAAAACTATACAGAAATGAATGGCTTAGAAAATAAGAAATTCTTCATTATCTTATTCTGCAGATAAAGTCACTGGAATTCTCTGGTTTATATTCTTCCAAAATTTTTTTTCTACACGTGTATTGTAATTTAGCAAAGACATAGTTTTTCTACATATAATTATTTTTACCTAAATGGATTAATACAATAATGTAGCTCTGCAATTCTTTTTACATAACAATATAACTTAGACATTTTCCCCTGTACTTAGAACTCGCCCTGATTCTTTACAGGCTATAGAAGTTTCCATTGTATGGCTGTGCTTTATTTATTCAGTCCCTATTTAAGCTATTTAGGGAGCAAGGAAAATATTTAATCTTCGTATCTTTCCTCATTCTCTCTCTTTCTTGCCTCCCACACCTATAATATTTTATTGGGCAAAGGTGACTTTGGGATCAAAAGTCGTAAGTGGCTTCTGTCTGTTACAGTGGCTGCATGATTGCTTTAACATGAGCATCTCACCTGGTTATTCATTGTGATGCTCAATTATTTGGTTATTTATTCTCAGCTCAAGAAAATCACCCTTTATCTGTAAATTAAATGGCAATAGAATGTTCACTCACAGTTCTATAGAAATCTAAGAGGGGTCTCAGGGCTGTAGATCTGGGGAGAACCAGGCACCAAGGTCAGCAAGCTCTTCTGTAGTTTCTGTGCTGCCTTTCAATTTTTCCCTCTAGTTTGGTTTCCATGGGGATTGGTGATATGCACAGTGTGTGTGTGTGTGTGTGTGCACGCACGTGCATACACGTGCATGTGCACACGCGTACGTGTGTGTATGTGGTATGCCTGAGTGTGTGTCTGGACGAAAAGGCCTGGATAAGAGCGAACTCCCCAGAGCAAAGGGGAGGAGGCTGGGTGGAATTTGGGGGCTACCAGGCAGTAAATGAAGTGACCCTAGCAAACTGGGACAAAGCTGGGGAGAAAAGATTGGACGGTATTTCTGGGTTTGTCATGAATTTGGAAATTCGGTTCCTGTGCTAGTGTGATGATGCCTTGGGCATCTCTGATTGACTGCTTCTGGGCCCCTTTTTGACAAATGCTGTGACTTCTGAGTGACACACTATCAAATAAACCAAGAGATCCCAGGAGAACCTCTGATGGTCTTTATTATTCAAACCTCTTTGGGTCACAAATGTTGGGAAAAAGCTTCAATGTAAGATCGATGTTTGTTGCGAGGGGGTGTGAGGTTGGGAGGTGTGACTGGAGAGGGGACAGTAAGGATTTAGGGTGAATCCAAGGCATCTTGCTATTGCTTTCAAAATACTGTTGTCTGTAGTTATAGAAATGTTAGTCTGTGTTACTTAAGAAGGGCAGCTTTAGAGAAGCTTTTATTCTTCAAGTGCTAATTTAAGCACAGCGTGGTTTCCTGAGTATAAATACAGACTTCGTGTGTACTCTACCCTACTCAATATACAATCCTGTAGCTGCAAAAGCCACCTTGTCCTCAGGCTCACATTGCCGGGTGTAGGCAAGAACGGTCAGCCTTATAGCTTTCGTTTTCTTTGGGGACAGGGATCGTTTTCTGGGATCAAGGAGACCACTACACTCTTTGTGATAATAACTACAATTCTTTATATTAAATTGTCCTTTTAGTATATAAAGCTTCCTAAATCTATGATTTGATATGTTCCTCTCTAGAAATTACTGGAGGGTAGGCAGGAATTATTATCCCCCCATTGTTTGGGGACTTTTTTGTTGTTGTTTTTTTGGGGGTTTTGTTGTTGTTGTTGTGTTGTTTTGTTTTTGTTTTTTTGCATATGGGGAAAACAAGGGCAGAAACAATAAGCAGGAGCCAGATACCATGGTGATTAGAAACAGGGACTCTTGGACCAGACAGAACTGGGTTGAAATCCAACCTTCACCCCTTATGCCAATGAGACCTTGGGCAAGTTATTGAATTCCTCTGCCCTTTAATTCCCTTTTCTATAACATGAAGACACTAATTTTTACTGTAGAGGGGTTATTATGAGATGAAGTAATATAAGGCATATCACGCATTCAGTATAGCACTTGGCACAGAAGAAGCCCTTGGCAAATGTGGAAACTCTTAATAATGTTACACAAAGATGGTAAGTCACAAAACAGGACTAGACTTTGAGTTTGAGTCTGAGCTGAGTGTGTTTTTTTTTACTACACCATACAGCACATTCCAAAGGTTTCATGGGGAACTGAATTTCTGCCTTTTGCAACAATCTAGAATTCCCCTGTTGTGGAAAGCTGCACATTGGAAATGGACTGATTCTGTAGGGCTATTTTAGGATGCAAAGCAAGCAAACACGTTCTGAATCCCTACTATGTGGCAGGCTGGTCTACAATGCTACCTCATTTTATGAACACATTCTGGGTCGTTACAAAGATGAGGGATAGGAGGCTCAGAAAGTAGACAACTTGCCCAAAGTCTCACAGCGGGTATGAGGGAGAGGACCCCAAGACTCAGACCTGTTCAACTGCAAAGCCACCTTCCAGCTGCTCTAACCAAGGGCCACAAAAATGAGTCCTTCACTCTTGAGGAGAGGCAGAGGAGAGGCTGCTGAGAAGGTGTGGGCTGTATTTGGTTTGCCTGCTTGCTCAGAAGGTCCCTTCCTCAGTCTGATTCCCTGGACTATTTTGAGGCTGCCATGTCATTTCTGTCCCCCCTTGGAGAGCCCTGAGGAATGTGCAAAGGAAAAAAGAAACCCAAGAAATCTATTATTGGCACTCGCCCTCGATTTGCTATTATGACGTCCATCCTGCAAAGAAGTGTTTATACCCTTATAAGGTTCCGAGCATCAATTTAACTATGTTATCTCCTAGCAGATGATACAAAATGCAATCTCAGTAGCATACGGCAGAGAGTGGTGGGAGAGTTTCTTGGCTGGGGAATGAGAGAGAAATGAAAAAGGGCCTACTATGCTGAGTCACTAAGGCAAAGCAACTTACTATGGACCACATTCAGCCCTGTGCCAAGACACAGCAGGGAGTCAGATACTGGTTGGTGCGGCTGAGATGTTCCTCTTTGGGAACGCGTCTTCTGAGAAGCTGCAGCCAGAAAAAAGGGGGAAAAACGCCAACATCCTGAACATTTTAAGTTCATCAGTTATATTTTTACACAGTTAAATCAAGCACAAAAACAGAAAAAAGAAAGTCATGTTTCCACCAGCTTTCCTTGAGCCTCCCCCAACACAGCCGGATGCCTTAGCTCTCTCCTCCCTTTGCCATCATAATAATCCAGCTAGCATTGCTGAGTGTTGTCCACGGGCCAGGCACTGGGCTCCAAGCGTCAAATGCCTTATATCGCTTAATCCTTGCAAAATATCCCATGAATGTAGGCACGTTCATCAGTCCCATTTTTGAAATGAGGAAATGATGCTTAGAGACATTGAGTAATTTGATCAAGTTTCAGAACTAAAGAGTTACGGAGCCAGAATCAGAATCTCTGACACCAGAGGTGGAATCCTTCACTGCTACATACCTACTACGCTCCACTCCCTAAAGGTCAAAGGGGCAAGAAGTCTTTCAGACCAGGGGTCTCAAACCTGGCTTATTAGCAGAGTAACTTGATGAGCTTAAAGCAAAACAAAGTGAGCAAAATGAAACAAAACAAAAAGCCCTTCTCTGGACTCACCCTGGAAGATCTTTATTTAGAAGAGTTGTGTTGGATCCTAGAAATTCATATTTGAGTTTCCCCTAGGTGATTCTAATTAGGACACAAGTTGGAAACCACGGCTTTCATCTATTTCATTCATTTACAAAGCCGCAGCTTAGAATAGAAGTAACTCACCCATGGAAGCACATCCAGCTGGTAGTAGACCAGAACCTGATTACGGGTCCTCTCTCCATAGTCTATCGATTGATTCGTGAACTGGTAATATATATATGATAAATTCATTACATTCTGTGAACTAGACTAGATATGTTTTTGAGGGAGGGGGACACAGCGGGGTGTGGGATATTAGCAAGAACAATTTTCATCAGGGAGGTCCTTACAACACAATAGAACTAGATTCATCAGTGTTCAATAAACACGCCAGGCCAAAGTCAACAAGTAGACTTTGGAGAATTGAGGAATCACATCTGGAATCTGAGGTATTTTCAGAAAGAGGAGGAAGAAATCATGATGAAAGAAAGCATTGATGAAAGCATGGACATGGGAATGATAAGGCTCTATCAGGACATGAGAACGTCTCAACTGGAAAATATCTCAACCCAACAGTTACAGATGAGGAAGTGGTAAAAGACTCCACGGGAAAATGGAAGTCAGATCAAGAAGGACTAGACCACCTGCAGTGAGCATTTGACATTGTTTCCTGCATGGAATCTGAAGCTCCTTTCCATAGTGGGGGAAAGTCTTCTACCCAGCCTGTGGAGGTGAACAGGCTAGGTAGATACTTGTTTTTCTCACCTCTGGAAGCTGGTGCATGCACATGGTGGGCAATCAGAGACTCCAATCAGATGGTACCCCTAATCAACGGACTTATTTAAAATTCACTCGAGGGACTGAAGTAGGGTGTCCTACTGGATGGGAAGAAATGCTTTTTTGGGCTTGGGGGCCTTTTCTGGATAAACAATTTGTTGCTGTGTCTGGCTGGTCCTACGGTGCCCATTTTCATTTAGAACCTAAGGGATTGATATTAAACTCTCCTGAGAAAGACAGGTAAATGTGGCCTTTTCCTTCCTCTCTCCATGGCCAGAAAATTTGATTTTCTGAAGCTGTTTACAGAAAACTATTTCAGCTATACGCCCTCCCCACTTCCTTCCCCACGCACTTGGTGTTGCAGGCCCTTCTGAATACCTTCTGTGAGTCTGAAATACACGTTTTATCTGTAGTCACACCCCTCCTTGTTTCCTTCTCCTTCTTCCAATTTCCCAATCCCTGCCTACCATGACATCTCAGAAGAAAAGATGCCTTTCGTATCTAGCATTGACCTCTACACATGGCCTTGACTCCATCCTTTCCTACATGTCCTATCTTCATTCTCTTTCTTGCTTCCTTTCCTAACTCTAATATATTCCTTTATTTTGGCTCTCCCCTGAATAAATGCATGGAAAGTCTCCTTTCTTAAAGAACCCTCACTTGACTCTGTCTTCTCCTATAGCTATTGTCCATCTATCTTCCCTTTACAGTTAAACAACTAGAAAGAGTTCTGTCCATTCCCTGTTGCACTCCCTCACTTCATTCAGCTTCTTACAACCTTCCCCACTGGCTCCTGCTCCCACTACCTCATTGAAATTGCTCTTGCTCAGTTTATCAGTTTTGCCAAGTCATGGGACCCCCTCAGTTTCTATTGACCTAAGTATTGAAGCGTTTGGCTGCGATAGCCTCTCTCTCTTCCTTGGAACTTTCTTCTTTTTTTCATTTCCTTGACACTTTTTCTCATTTTCCTTTAATACTCTGGTATTTCCTTTTAGATGTCTTTCACTGTCTTCTTTATGTATCCTAACCCTTTAAATATTGGTGTGGGCCAAATGTGACACATGATGGCTATTCAGCAGTCATAGCCTCTAAATTTTGTTTAGCTCTTAGGCAGAGATCTACTTAGGAAAAGTAAGCTCTTACCTCAGATCTGGAAAGGTACATTATGGTGGGTCTAAGCAGGAATATCAATCTCATTTGCCCTCACTAGTGACTTGCTTTTAAGCCAGGTATAGCCAAGGAGACATAAGGATAAATCTGCTGGAGGACTTCTGAGAAGAATTATTTTTCCATATGGAGGACAGAATCTCAAAAATTGAAAACTTTTTGCCCCTCCTTCATATTCTTGCCTTGAACATGGTTGAGTGAGGTTATGGAGTTTAGGCTTCGGCATCCATCTTAAAACTATGAGGCAACAAATGTGAAAATGAAAAGTCAACATGCAGACATTGGCAGAATAGAAAACAAAGCCTGGGTCCTTAACGACATCGCTGAACTGCGGACTAACCTCAGAACCACTTACCTCTTTATTTCTTATTGTGCAAGGTTATTAAATGACTTTATTAATAAGTTAAGCCACTGTTAGTTGGATTTTTGTCTATTTGTAGCTAAATGCATCCTAATACTGTAATGCTAGTATTTTAGGTCTTCAGTTTGCTTTGATTCTCTTCTTTTCTCCCTGGAAATTCTCTTATAATATCCATGGAGTCAAGTATGTCCTGTACCCTGGTGTCTCCCTATCTTAGTAGATTTGGGCTGCTATAACAAAGATATCATAGTTTAGGTAGCTTAATAGGAATTTATTTCTCACAGTTCTAGAGTCTGGAAGTTCAAGGTCAAAGCACCTGCAGATTCAGTGTCTGGTGAAGACCTGCTTTCTGGTTCATAGATAGCCATGTTCTCACTGGGTCTTTATAGAAAAGAGAGATGGGAAGAAGCTTGCTCATGACTCTTACAAGGCACTAATCCTATTTATGAGGGCTCTATTGTCATGACCTCATCTAATTTTTTTTTTAATGTTTATTTATTTTTGAGAGAGAGAGAGAGAGAGAGAGAGAGCGCACAAGCAGGGGAGGGGCAGAGGGAGAGGGAGAAACAGAATCCGAAGCAGGTTCCAGGCTCTGAGCTGTCAGCACAGAGCCCGACACGGGGCTTAAACTCATAAACTGCGAGATCATGACCTGAGCCAAAGTCGGACACTCAACCAACTCAGCCACCTGGGTACCCCTTGACCTCATCTAGTTCTAGTTATCTCTCACGTCCTCATACCATCACAGTGAGGGGTGGAGTTTCCACATATGAATTCTGTAGCCGGACACAAACATTCAGTCTATAGCACTCCCATATGTACATTTCCAACCAGCTTCTGCATGAAACAATGTATCAAGTCTTTGCTATGTATCAGGCACTTCTCTGGGTGCTTTATGTGTTTTTGTTAATCTTCACAGCAATCCTGTGTAGAATGTCTTACTATCACCATTTTATCGTTGAGGAAACTGAGCCAAAGAGAATTACCTGACTTGCCCAAAGTTATTACAAGTCAAAGCCATGATTTCAATCCCATGAGTCTGATTCCAGAAACTGAGTTTTAACTGCTATAGTCTGCATCCCCCGGCCAGAGACTCAAATGTTAAAAAGTGTTTCTTTTTACAGAGGTTTAATCAGCCTCTTGTTTATTCCACCTTGGTTGGCCATAGTCTGTTTACTCAGAATGTTTCCTGTCTCTCCCCCTGCCAGCCCCTCAGGGAGTGTAAGAACCTGTTTTGTCCTCTCTCCTCTCCAAGCTAAAGAGTCCCAGTTACTAGAACAGTTTCTCATATTAAAGTGTTCCCAGACCTCTTACCAGCTTGATCATCACCCTTTAATATAGACACATTTTAGATTGTATCCTTCTCAAAAAGGGACACCTGGGTGGCTCAGTCGGTTAAACTACTGACTCTTGATCTGGACTCACTTCATGATCTCACAGTTAGTTCATGAGTTCAAGTCCCACATCGGGTTCTGTGCTGAGCGTGCAGAGCCCGGTTGGGATTCTTTCTCTCTCTTTCTCTGCCACTCTCACTCTCTCTCTCTCCAAAAAAAAAAAAAAAAAAAAAAAAGGAAAACCTTAAAGGGGAAAACAAAGGATGCTCCTCGATAGACCTTACACTACCCACATGTGGTCTGATCAATGCAGGGGCCAATGAGATGGTCAGATTCCAGAAATTTCAAATAATGACATTTACTAATGACTGATCACCTACTACGTGACAGACACCATGCTAGGTATTTTGCATGCACAAAAACTTCTCTTTCTGCTAAAGTACCCTGAAGACAGAGAAAGTGAACGTGTATTCCTAAGGAACTAGGGGCTTGGACCATGCAGTGGCTGTCTGTATCTTGAAAGTTCTTTACCACTTTGAGCTTTAAGATGGCAGCGGATTTTTCTTCCTACTCAATAATAGATCTGTTTGGTTTAACATAAAAAAAAAAAATAGGTTGTAAGTGAGTTGCCATTGAGGAAAATAGAAACGTTGGGAACATGCCTTGTATTTATGCCATGGCCTCCCATACTCTCAAGTGCACTGCCAAATACTCCTAGGAATTTGCCAGCCTAATCTGAGAAGTGTAACCATACATTATCTTTGTTACTTACGACAACCAGTCAAGGGAAGCGTGTTTGGGGACAGCTCAAGAAATAGTGGCTCAGATGTAACTTGCCCAAGTTCTCAAAGATAGTAAGCCAAACCTGGCTTTAAATCTAGATCTGCCTAAGTCCTCTCCACTCCATGCTAGATCAGGTGAGGATTCCACTTCTGAGCACTTTTGAGCCAGACTAATTTATGAATACAAACATTCTTCTTCTATTACACAGCCCAAGCTGATGTGTGGTCCTGTTGGCAGTTTCCCAGAACCTGGTGCAAGGCTTTGCGTAGTGAGACATTTAATATCTGGACCCGAATGCTGGATCCAGTGTTTATCTCTGCTACCTTTCCGTCTTGCCATATGTTCTAGTTCATCTAGGCAGTTTTGAGGTCTAACTTGGTGATCAAACCTCCTTCCCTATCCCCACAATAAGAAATATGATTCCAGTTTAACCAGGGAGTTTTCTAGAGGCCCTCTTAGACTACAGAGCTCTTAGTTATTATTCTTATTGAGGCACTATTAAAAATGACAAATGTGTGTGTGTCCAAGCACTTGTGAGTGTCTGTGTATGTTTCAAAATTCAAAACTGCCCATTTCTAACTAACCAGGCTTCGAAACTCACTGCTTGTCCTTCTCAACACCGTCAATGAAGAAGTGCTTCTCTTGGTGGTTTTGAGAACAATGGGTCCTAAAAGATAAACTGGAATGTAGGATGTCAGGGGATGGGTGGAGTGTGAAACCCAGGTCCTCTGAGGCCCGTCTGTAGCTTCCCTAGAGCTCAGCAAAGAGAGGATCTCATATGACAAGGGCGTGGGCACCTCACGAAGATGCTCCACTTCGGCATCCTTCCTGAGGGCTTCCCTGCTGCCGTCTTTACCTTTCCTCCACCACTCCTTTCCTTTCCACCAGCACGGTGTTCCTGCCTCTGTTTTGTGATTACTGCTCCTGCCCCACCAGCAACACCCAGAGCGTGAAGGATGTAGAACGGACAGCTGGACGTGTTTATCTTAGACGCAGCTCCCCCACAGTTTACATTTACCTTTAAACAAATGGGAAAAGTGTGGTCCAGAGAGACAAAGGGACAGGACAGAGAGAGGAGGGAATGGCAGGACTCAAATCAGATGACAGGCCCCCATCAGTGACTAAGCCAGCAAACCGGTCTGTATTCTCAAGGCCTAGCCAGACTCCTTTCTGAATTTATCCAGAGGCATTCTTTTCTTTTGTAAGGAGAGCAGGGGAAATGGATCTGAAGCAAGAATGGCGTCTGTCACCAGGGTGAAGAGAGGGTGGAAGGAATACGTGTTTCTCTCCTTGAAGAACATATACAGAAACAAAGAAAATGGGTGCCTCTCAGCATCTGGGGTAATGCAGTATTGATACCGCTGGGCACAGCCACAGCAGCTACCCTTGATGACCACGAAAGCCCTGGAACCATTGGGCCCTGCTGCTGGTAATCAGATGTCTGCTTTTGTAGATCAGGCAATAGAACAGGTGCAGGGCAATCCTATAGGCCTGGTCTTCCCACAGCTCCCAATGCTAGCAGTGCTGAGCCGAGGTGGGCCCCTCACCTCTTTGCATCCTTGACAATGCACCAGCTACGTCAGCTTCGCTCGATCGCCGGCCTGGGCCTCCATCGCTGTGCATTTTCCACTCTTTGGTCGCTGCTAGATGTCTGATGGTCTTGAAGGGTACACCCCTAGTGAAGGTCTCCTGGTGAGGATGAAGTGGTGGTTTGGCATGAGACCTCTGAAGTCAAACTTCCTAGTTTCAAATTCTGCTCTTACAGCTGCAGAACCCTGGACAGGTTATCCACCCTTTCTGATCTTCAGCTCTCTCATCTATAAAATGGGGACAATAACTAAGCCACCTGGGATTCCGGGGAGGACCAAATAAGACAGTGCACATAAGTCAGCTGGTATATAGCAAGTGTTCAGGAAATGTTAGCCATCGGTAACGTGTTATTAATGAATCATTTGTTTTGCCCCAAGTAGTGTAATGTGAAAATGGAAAATATATTTAGGTCATGTAGTTTGGCATATGGTAGAACAGAAAAACACTGGAAACACTGGAAAGCTGTTGTTTCGTTGTCTTGCTGTCTCTTCTCAGGTCTTAGTTTTCCCATCTGTAAAATGAGGGCTCCCCAAATGTAAGTCCTTCTGTGACTTACAATTTACAGCCTCAGTTTTCAATAACCCAGTAAGCCACTGGAAATGCAGTTGGAGAATTAGGTAGCTATGCTTGCTGCTCAGGACTATGAGCTTTGTTCTCTTCTTGGCTCCTCTCTTGAGCAAACATGGATGGTGGGGGCTAGGGAGGGCTTGTGTTTGAGAGGGAAACATAAGAACATTCAATTCAAGAACAGACATTTTTGGGCAAAAAAAAAAAAAATATGTGTGTACGTGCATGTATTTAAAATTAGAAGTCCAACAGAGAGATGGGAGATGGAAATGGCTTTATTCTTATGATCAGAAAGTTAAGTGTCACAGAGTTATGACTAATTCACAGGTACTGTAAGCTCCAGAGGTGAGTTTTCAGGAAATGGATGGGCATATGTGCTATTTTTACTGTTTCCTTTCTCCCCTTGCTGGCCAGAGCCTCAGATGAGCCTTGCTCATGGGCAGGTGGGGAATTTCCTTGAGGTATTGAATGTGGTGATGTAGCTTAATAGCCTGTTTACTCCATGAAAAGAGAGGTGGAGGAGACAAGACAAGAGGGTGACTGATTTCTGAAATGCACTCAGAAAAACTTCATGCTTCATCACTAAATCCAGACTCTGAAAGTCTAGCTCTCACTTGTCATTTGAGTTTTGTTGGCTATCCTTTCTATCAGGGGATCTGGCCAGCTTGTTTCCTTTCTCTGCCATCTGAGGTATCCCAGGTGTCTCCACATTAAGTAAGAGAGCCATTGTATGCACATCTGGCCAATGAGAAGGGGAGGAACCCAAGATATTTCGGGGGCCAGTACAGCACCACATGCTAGGCTCATTGACTTACATATTTTCTTTCATTAATCTTCATAACATCCTATGAGATGGGGATTGTAGCCCCATTTTACAGTCAATCTCAGAGAGATTAAGGTGGTTGCCAAAGTTTAGGCTGCTAAAACGTGGCAAACCTTGTATTTGGACTGAGAGTCATCTCATTCTAGAGTCTTCACTCTTTCTAGAAAACCATTCTTCCAGGTCAGCATTGTATTCTCAGTCAAGAATCAGGAGACAGAGTTAACGTTCAGTCAGTTCCCTAAATCTCTTCATTCATTCCTTGTTTTACAGCTCCATTGTCTCCTTTGGTCTATATTGGAGGTCATCACAGAAAACACTATATTCAAGGAAGAATAAATTGAGCACATAATGTGACACATTGTATGCCAGGCCCTAACAGGCTAAGCTTAAGTTCAAGAGGTAATTCAAAGGCAAAGGAAGAAGAAATATGAGTTGGTAACTATTATATAAAGTATGAAAAAACGTGCCCAGGGTGAAGTATTCAATATTACAATGCAGATTCTTAGAGCAGGAATCTATCTATGTATCTATCTATCACCTATCGATTGATCGATCTATCTGTACATCTGTCACTATTGATCGCCAGGGTTGATTTGGCTGATCCGGCTGGCTAGGCCGGTGTCCCCTTCCTCCCTCACCACTCCATATGCATTCCTCCTGAAGCTGCAGGCTCGGTTGAAAAGGACAACCTTCCCGGATAGAGGGGGACCTTTCTTCAGTCAAGGGTATACGAGTAGCTGCGCTCTCCTGCTGGAACCTCCAAACAAGCTCTCAAGGTCCAAGTCTGCAGTATCTCTGAGGTATGGTTGTAGCTGTACTTTCTTTCATAAGCCACAGACATCATGTTAGGTATATTTTAGAATAACACTTCTGGCAGCGGGGTGTGGAGAAGGAAGTTTCGGGAGGGATGCGGTGACTCCTTTAGACTTGAGAGCCAGGGAAAAGTCACCATGGATGGGATATTTGAGTTGAAATCTGAATGACCTGAAGGAACCAGTCCTACAAAGACCCGAGGGGTGAAAGTCCCTAAGATGGGCATAGGCTTACTGTGCTTCTGGAGCAGAAACAGGCCAGCATGGCTGCAGCCTTACCAGCGAAAGGAAGGAGGTGTAGATAAGGCTGGAGAAGTAAGAAGGATCTAGTTATTCTAAAGCCACTTAAGAGTTTTAAACAGGGGGCGCCTGGGTGACTCGGTTGAGCGTCTGACTCTTGGTTTTGGCTCAGGTCATGATCTCCTGGTTCGTGGGATCGATCCCTGAGTTGGGCTCTGTGCTGACAGTGCAGAACTTGATTGAGATTCTGTGTGTCTCTCTCTCTTTGACCCTTCCCCACTCATGCTATGCTCTCTCCTCTCTCTCTCTCTCAAAAATAAATATAAATAAACTTAAAAAAAAAAGAGTTTTAAGCATGGAGATACCTTTATTGCTTTACCTTTTAAAAAGATCACTTTGGCTGCTACATGGACAAAAGTTTGGAAAGCAGTGAGAAGGCTAATAGTCCAGGCTAGAGCTGATGGTGGCTTAACCTAACATGGCTGCCAAGGAAATGACAAGAAGCATACGGATTCAGGTTAGATGCTGGAAGTAAAAGCTATTGGAATTGGTTCAAGATCAAATATGGGGAGTGGGGACACAAAAAAAAGGAATCATTTATAAGATTCGGGGTTGAGAAACCGGATGGATGGGGAGAAAGGTAAAAAAAGACAACATGGGAAAGCATAATTACTACCTCATAGTTGGCTTTTTCTGGAAGGGGCGTAACACTTAATGTGGTGGGAAAGTACCGTGTAACCATCCTTGCTTTACAGCTGGACTCTATGGTCTACTCAGAGTTCAGTATGTTCAGTAGGTACTGTATCTGAGGACACAGGAAATGCTCAGAAAATAAGAACGACCTTATCCCATTCCCATACAATGCTAGGGGAAGGTACATGGTTTCAGCGTTTCTGAAGAGCTATTTGGCAAACTGTATCAAGAGCCATAAAAATGTTCACACTCCATTGGCTAAGAAATTCCAACTCTAGGAATAGATCCTAAGGCAATGCTCAGAGAAAAACATAACGGTTATGAACATATGTTAACGTCAACATTACTTACAAGATGGTAACAAATGGAAACATCCTAAGTGTCTGATAATAGATGATTGCTTAAAAATATGATACATTCATGTAATGTTATGTTAGACAATAATTACAAAGATAAGATTGTAGTGGAATAATTAATTATGTGAGAAAAATGCAAAAGTGAAGCACAAAACTATAACACAAGTGTTATATAAACAAACATATAGGCAGTAATAGGGAGAAAATGTGTCATCCAAGCAACTGGCATTAACATTTCTCTGGGTTAATCATTTGCAAACATTTGGAAGTTGGGCTTCGATAAATTGTTTGCATAGGTATAGAACTCCCAAGGGTGTAGAGTCAAGTAATAAAGGATAATCCTTAAACTTTCTTGCTTTCTAAAGAGGTGCATCCTATTGATTGTAGGTGTTTTGCTTTGCTGATCAGGAAATAAGCAAGTCCAGGGGTAGAACAGTCTTACTGTGCATAAGTGAGGTAGGGCAGTTAGGGAATCAGTGTACTGTGTAGGAAAGGAAAGAGAAAGAACAGAGGAGGGATATCCAGAGACGGGGGTGGGGCAGCAGAGGGAGAAAGGGGCTCTGGAAGGATGTTTAAGTGGCATTGTCAGGTTGTTTGCTGCAAGCTTTTTGTTGTACATACTTTCTTCCATGCCCCTTAAGGTATCTTCAGTAGATTAAGAATTTTTCACTAGTAAGAGTGGACCTCTGTTGTTTATGGCTACCCAGAATCTCATCTTCTGATAACAACACCCTAGTTTTCCTCTGGGGAGCCACAAATCTCTCCCTCCCAGTGCATGAAGCTTGCACCCTTTCACCCCCACCCCCCCAATCCAAGCTAATGAGAACATCACATATCCTTTCCTCCTAAGTGACAGATTCAGGGATGCACATGTGATATCATGGAATGGAACTGGAGATTTCACCTTGGAACTGTGGAAAGAATGAAATGCTCTCTCTCTCCCTGGAGTTTTGAAGGGAAAGTGAGCTTATCAGAGAGAATTGTGAGAGTACCCACCTGAAACTTTTGTTGCCTCTCTTGCTACCACAAAGGAAGAACCAATGCATGGAGGTGACCTGGAGGAAGCCAGAGCTTGACACAGATACGCTGGGATGCTGCGTAGCAGATGCAGAGTTGCGACTGGATCTGTTTTGGGGCAGTGTGTGTGTGTGTGTGTGGTCTTAAAAATATGTTATGAGGGGCGCCTGGGTGGCTCAGTCGGTTAAGCATCCGACTTTGGCTCAGGTCATGATCTCACGGTTCATGAGTTCGGGCCCCGCGTCGGGCTCTGTGCTGACAGCTCAGAGCCTGGAGCCTGCTTCACATTCTGTGTCTCCCTCTCTCTCTCTGCCCCTTCCCTGCTCATGCTGTGTCTCTCTCTGTCTCAAAAATAAATAAAACATTAAAAAAAATATGTTATGAAATCATTCAGATTTTTAAAAATGTGTAGAATTAGTAGAACAAAACCTGTATACATATCCAACGTCAGAAAAAACAAAACAAAACAAAACCATGACCATCATGGCTAAAGCATTCCTTCTCCTTCTTCTTGATCACAGCCCTGTCCCTCCCTCCTAAACGTGGGGTTTATTTCTTCCAATCTTTCCTTTTCCATTTTTTGTAGATACATATGTATTCTTGAGCTATGTTTGCATGTATCCTTAAGCAATTATACATACACAAATGGTATTATAGTACATGCATTCTTTCGCCACTTGTTTTGTTTCACTCAACATATTTGTGAAATGGTCTGTGTTCCAATGTATAGTTTTAGTTCACTCATTTCCTTTGTTGTATTTCGCTACATGGCTATACCTCAGTTTATTTCTCTCTTCTCCTTCAGATGGACATTTAGGTGGTTACCCTGAAATTGTCTACGATCCGATAAATGTGTTTTTCCGCTTAAGCCAGTTTGAACTGAGTTGTCTGGTACTTGAAAGGGTTCTGACAAACACACAAAAAGCTTTTGTGTGAGCTGTTGCGAGCTCAAACAGAGGAAGCGGGAACAGCTGATGTCTGAGTTACAATTATGCATCTTGAAAAAAGAACCAGAATTGAAATACGCTGAAATGCTTCTGGGGACACTGTGGGTAATCTTTTAAAATTTGTTTTGAACCTTTTTTCTGTTTTCCCCAACAAACATGTATTATTATTATAATCAGGATTAAAAGGCCTAATTCACATAAAGATTAGGAGACAGTTGTTGCGAAGTGACTTCTCCAGGGTAAAAATGGCACAAAGTCATGAGCAGGATGCAAGAAAGAAGAGATTTATGACATATCCTCCCCAGCAAACAACATGAATATAACACTTAGATATTTCTCCGAAGAACTCTTTTCACTGTGCCACTCGACTTCCTGGGGCATGAAAGTTCTTATGTATCAGAAGGATCTGGGCCTTGGAAACGGGTTTTCTTCCCACAGAGGATTCTTCTTTGTTTTGCTGGGTTGTGCATTTCACTGGAATCCGTAGAGGAGTCAACCAGTTAGGAGTAAACGTGATGTTCCTTGTTTTTCCCTTCCTCCTTCAGATTCTCAGAGTTCCCCTCTTAGAAATGGATTGCTTCTGAGCCCCCAGCTGGAACCCGGCCTTGTGAGTCACCCCACTTAATAGCGCTAAAGCAAGGAAAAAATAACAACAAAATACTATCAGTCTTTATATAGGGTGCCTTGGAAGATGGTGCTGGAATGGAAGAGGCAATGAGAAATTGTTCCCCAAATTAAGGCTCACGCAGTTCAGATTTAGAATCTGTTAGCAAGAAAGGGCCTTAAAAGTGATCTAATCCAACCCCCTCACTTTACAGACTTGAGAGGTGACTCAAAGAGAATCAAGATGATTGGCACGAGGTCATACACCTAATTCATGGGAGGGTTTGGATCTGACTGTATGTGTCTAGATCTTTTTGCTCCGTTATCTTAGCTGAAGAATTAGCAGTGAAGCTACTGCTTTTGCTGTCAGCTGTGCTGAAATTGCCAGAATTCACATTAAGTGATTCCAGTTTGCCTTCTCTTTTTTGTAGCAGTATAACCTTGTAGGCAGCAGACACAAATAAAAGTCCCCATAAAAAGAACAACAGGTGCCAATCTGGACCCGCAGCGTCATTGGATTGGGAAGAAGGTAGATGGGGAGAACACCAACGGGGATTTTTAGTATAAGAGTGGGTGAGAGTGTGTGGATTGATATTTAGTAATTTTAATATCAACCTCCTTCACACAAGAATACAGTTATGAATCCAAAAATAAAATAAAAAGTAGACTCTGGAAATTTCAAGTTGTGGAAGCTTTTGTCTCTCATAGGTCACAAAAAAATTAGGCAGACATCAGGGAGTTAGTGAGAAACATTGCTAACTTAAGGAACATTTATAGACTAAGTCCTAGGGCCAATCCATATTTAGCTCATCTCCTAAATAGTTGCATCCTTGGGCAAGGGGCACTGACACCGAAAAGGATAACTGTGGGTCCTGGGGAATGCTCAATCATCTGGGCTTCTAAGACTCAATTAGGGCAGTGATGTGTTGTTGTTAAGGTAGAAAGCAAAACTCAAGCATTTTTGTTAAAAGTTTAAACATTTTTCTTAAAACAAAGATGTGTTTGGAATTTCCCCTAAGATTACCAGACTATAAAATTATGTAGATGCCCCATTATTTTTCCTGACCCTTTTAGGTAATGCGTATCCTCCTATGCACAAAATAGCAAAGGTCAAAATCATACAAATAGCTGAAAAGAGGAGCAGCTTTAGATGTTATTACTGCCACATTTAGAAAAATGGACCTGTATAGATAGAAATTATCTAATGAGAAAATGCACTCACCATCCTACGCCACTTTCTCAGAAGCATAAATGTTCATTTATCCAATTAGGCAGAATTTTAAGCGAGTTACTGAGAACATAAACTAGAGAAAGAGATAGGCTAGGATTGTAAAGCAGAAGCAAGAAAAAGTATTTAAGACTATAAAATGGAGCTGGATTACTTCAGAAGTGCATTCAAAAGGAACACGGGAATCATTCAGCTAAGGAGAAGGACCCTGGGCTATCCATGGGCCCAGGAGGGGATAAGTCAGTAGTGATGATGTGATTAAGGACACAAACAGGAAAAAGAATGAGTAATTTAGGAAACACTTTATTCTTAAAAGTGTTTTTTTGTAATACCAAAAAGCTAATCTGTACCTTTAAAAAACAGATTTTTGTTGCTTGTAAATAGCTCTGAACTCAGCATCTGTTCAACGAGCATTTATTGAGCATCTACCAAGTTCTAGGGTTTCAAAGAGACGGCAAATATGTTTCATCTTTAGCGCCAACTCTGAGAGATTCGAAATGACTACCTGGGGTATTTGGCTAAAGAGGATTCAAAAGCTGGGTATGGGCTCAGCTGGAAAGAGTGTCTTGATCACTTAGCGGTGCTGCCACAGGTACAGAAGTAGGGAGTGGCAGCATGAGAGCAGGAACTGTGGTATTGCTGTACTAATCACCACTCAATAATTAAGGATGTGAGAGATCATCCGGCCAAGAAACCCTTCTGATCTGTCTGTCCCCAGTGATAAAAAGTGATTTGAATATAATCCCTGCATGTAGGGAGCTCGGAGTTTAGTGAGGAAGATAAGACCCATATACAAATAATTCTAATAGAATGTGTTTCATGCTCTGGTAGACTGTTCAAAATGTCATGCAAAATGTGGAGCTGGAAGCAATTCATTTGTCTGGGAGAATTGAGGAGGATACGCTAATTAATACAACGTTACAGAGTTGGGGATATTTGATATGTGTCTTGAAGGATTAACAGGATTTCACCATATAGAAAATAAGAAGGAGGGTATTCTTAGTACTGGCAATAGCATCTATAGGACACAGACACATGGAAAATCCTGGCATGCTTGGAGATTAATGAGTAGATTAATGGGCTAGAGTATGTAACAAATGGGGAGAAGTAGCAGCAAAGGAGAGTAGAGAAAATTTGAGCCCAGATTATGAAGGACCCCATTACTTGTTTTTAAAGTTTATTTATATAGTTTGAGAGAGAGAGTGCGAGGGAAGGTCACAGAGAGAGAGAGAGAGAGAGAGAGAGAGAGAGAGAAACCCAATCAGGCTCCACACCATCAGTGTGCCTGATGCAGGGCTCGAACTCACAAACTGTGAGATCGTGACCTCAGCCAAAGTCAGGAGCTGGATGCTTAACCAACTGAACCACCTAGGCACCCCATGAAGGACCTCATTATTAGCTTTAGACTTTTTCTCACAAACAATGGGGGATCCTGTGAAAGTATTTATCCAATTCTGCTTTTGAAAGTTTGTCTCTGAAGCAATGTGGAGGGTAAGCTGAAGCTAGAAGAGAAACCCTATAAGACAAGAAAAGGAAGTCACATAAAATAATACATACTTCATACAAAACATAAAACGAGGTGCCCTACATATTAAAAAAGCATCTCTTTCGGCCAGATAAATATCAACAGATTAGGTTTAAGAATAATGAAAAAAAAAGCACTAATAGTAAGTACTTTACTGTATGTTAGCAGTTGGGCAAAAATACTTTTCATGCATGAATTCATTCAGAAAAAATTTAGTGAGTAGCTATTGTATGCCTGGTCCCATTCTAGGCACTGAATAAAGGGGAGAAAATCTCAGCTTTCATGAAACATAAATTCTAGAGAAAAGAGATGGATAAAAAAAATTGAATGCATGATTTGTCAAGAAATGACGTGTGTTTGAAGAAATCTGAAGGATGAGGAAGTTAGAGTGAGAGGGCTCTTTTAAAGGGCAGTAGAGAAGAAAAATCTCTTTGATAAAGTGGACCTTATGAAAGCCATGCAGATACTCAAGAGAAGGTTACTCAAGGCAGAAGGAACAGTAAATGGAAAGCTTTGAAGTGGGAAGCATGTTTAGTGTCCTGGAGAATTAGGAGAAGACCAGTGAGGCAGGATTGGGAGAAGAAAAAGATGGAAAAGGAGATCTGACAGGTGACAGGACCCAGGTCTTATGGGCCTTGTAGCCCATGACAAGGACATGCATGATGTCATTTACTTCTCAAAAACACCCTGCAAGTAGTGCTATTTTACAGAAGAAGAAACAGAGAAGTCATCATCCTGGCCGTTTGTAGACATATCTTTAGCATCTCTACCCAAAACCTCAGTGATTATAACTTCTTGGAAGACAGGAGACATTTTTTCAGCAAATGTGGCATAGGGAAAGAACTTGGGGCTTTGTAATCAGAAGACCAAAACTTCCCATCTGATCTGTATTGTCCTTAAAAAAAAAAAAAAGTTATTTTTGAGTTTATTTTGAGAGAGAGAGAGAGAGAGAGAGAGAGAGAGAGAAGGCACCACGCTGTCAGCACAAGGCTCAATCCCATGAACCGTGAGATCATGACCTGAGCTGAAATCAAGAGTTTGACGCTTAACTGACTGAGCCACCCAGCACCCCTAATCTGTGTTAGTCTAAACCATGACTCTATGTAAGTCGCTTAATTTCTCAGAGCTGCATTTTTCTTACCTGAAGTGCTGCTGTGAAGGTAGACGTGGTCACTTATGCAACTTGTCAGTCCTCTCTGCCAGACCAGCTGGTCCCACAGTATTGTCTGTCTCATTGATCAGTACCCCATTCCATTGCTCATGACCAAACCCAGAAAACCTTCTTGACAACTACCTCTCTCCCACTTCCACATCAAATCAGTCTCAAAGTTCCTTTGATTCCACCTCTTAATTATTTTTCAAAACCAGCCGTTTCTTTCCATCACACTCTAGTACTATTTTCCAGACACCATCATCTCTCATGTGGAATAGTCTATTAACTGGTCGTTCTCTGTTGCCCACCTCTGATTCATGCTGCAGGCAATAATCAGAATGATCTTTCTGAAATGTGAAATTGAGCAGGTCATTGATCTTCCAAAACTTCCAGTGATTTGGGGTTGCTCCAATTTTTAAAAATACACTCAAAACCTCTATTCCTAATAAATGTTCTTTCATCTCATGCCACTCTTTCCCTCATTGCTATAGGTCATTTGTATCTCTCCCCTCCAAATTCATGTGTTGAAACCTAATCTCCAACGTGATGGTATTTGGGGGTTGAGACTTTGGGAGGTGAGGAGGTCATGAAGGCAGAGGTCTCATGAATAGGATTAGTGTCCCTATAAAAGAGATCCCAGAGAGCTTCCTTGACTCTCTATGGGAGGACACAGTGAGAAGACAGTCATCTATGAACCAGGCAACAAGATCTCACCAGACACTGTATTTGCTGGCATCTTGATCTTGGACTTCCCAGCCTGCAAAATGTAAGAAGGAAATTTCTGTTGTCCATAAGCCACCCAGTCTATGGTACTTTGTTCTAACAGCCTGAACTAAGACAAGGATTAAATAACTCTTTATGTTCCAGTCACACCAGCTTTCTCCCTGCTTCTTGAATGTTTCAGGGCTTTCATACATACTTTTCTATCAGCCCGGAAATCTCCACCCCACCCTGTATTCTTCTGAGTATCTCTTACTTATCCTTTAGAACTCAACCATCGCTTTCTCAGAGGAACTTCTGCCAGTACATATCAGACTCCTTTATAATTTGCACCTATATTTTCCATCCTGACACATACCATATATGGAACCAAATAATCCCTGGACCAATTATACACTGAGGTCTAGCTTCCCCAGTGGAGTGTAAATTCAATGGAGACAGACCTCTGTTTGACTGGTTTATCTTTGTATCTTCAACTATTAGCACAGGGTGGTGCTTATATGAGAAGCTCCTCTAGGGTACTTATTCTCAAGCGATGAAACTCAATGAGCCCTTCTTATAATAAACATTTTGTAGCATCCCCTTTCTTACCCTGAAATGAAATTCATGGATAACATATTCTGTCTGCACTCTCACAGTTAAAAAAAAATTCAGTTATAATGTTATAAGTGTGAAGTAAAGGATAATTAAAAGGAAATTAAATAATAATAAGATAATATGTATTTCTGTATGCACTTGCTTGAGCACAAGCACACTAGAAGACATTGTGTACAAGTCGGATATTTTCATCTATATGTAGAATTTCTAGGAATGTGGCACATGCAGGCTGATACAGGTGTTTGTCTTAAATGCCATGCGTGATGTTGCTTTCCGTGGTGTATTTTTTTTAAACGGCAAATAACTCTCAGTAGAAATTTTTTTTAAGTCATAATCTACCCTTGATTTACATGGAAATTACATTCCTCGAAAATTGTTCCTTGCCAAAAAAAAAAAAAAAGTATACATGCCAAATGCCAGATTTTAGGCTCAGATATGCTCATACTCACACACGTGTGCACACACACACATGCACAAATTTCTCTCTCACCTATATGAATAATAAGTGAGACATTAGAAAGTTGTATGGGGCATGAACTGTGTTTCATTTATCAGGACTGTGCTGCACATTTCAGGGGATCCCTAACTTTTCTCTAATATTTTATTTTCTTTTTTAAGTTTATTTATTTTGAGAGAGACAGAGACAGCAGGAGTAGGGGAGGCGCAGACAGAAAGGGAGAGAATGAGAATCTCAAGCAGGTTCCTTGCCGTAAGTGCAGCTCCCGACCTGGCTCGAGCTCATGAAACTGTGAGATCACGACCTGAGCCGAAACTAAGAATCAGACGCTTAACCAACTGAGCTACCCAGGCACCCCCTTAACTTTTGTCTAATAAACACCAGAATCATTCTCTCAACTCATTGCAACCACCAGAAATGTCCCCATAATTTCCTAAAACAGTACCTAAAAATAGAGGCACAGGACTGCCACTATTCAGAATTATTTATATAAGGCATGATTTCTGTATTACGCAAAAAATTTTTTGCACAAAGTAGGAAAGGTAAACAACCTTGTGAATGAATGAGATACAAAAAGGAAAAATTTTGATGAGGCAGTTGATTTCTGTGATGCTGGCACAACAAATAGACTTCTTTGCTGAGTCCGATTTGCAGGGTAGGGCTGGTCAGCTGCCGTCTTTGGCTGGTTGTAACATAGGTAGAGATGTTTATTTTCTCTATTCTGCAAACACGAATTAAACATTCCCTAGCTGCCAGGACTACAGTAAGGCTGTAGGATCCAAGAAGAAATATAACATGTTCCCCATAAGGCAGTTACCCCAGAAAGGGACAAAGTATTGAAAAAGAAATGGAATGTATTCAGCAGTCTGGCAGTTAGCAGAGCTCATAAAAAATGACTTTTCTTTAAAAAACCATTTTATAGTGTTGTGCTTTTATTAAAAATCTTAGTTTTTCTCCTGAGAGAATCATTCTGCTGGAGCAACCAGCAGAAACAAAGCAGAGTGGGTGACATCCAAGAAAATGACTTTGGAGCCATAATGTACGTATCCTACACAATAAACACTGTCACTTCATGTAAACTGGCGAGAGTGGGGTAAGAAACTTGCTATTATGGAAATTGCTCTAACACTTCTCAGTTCTACAGATGTAGCCTCAAAAAAAAAAAAAAATCACAACCGTATCGAAATGGAAACAGATTGCTAGATTCAGCAGGAAGGTTGACAGGCAGTGAACATTTCTGTTGAAAAAACATTCCCACCAAACTCTTGTCACCTCTGGGTTTGATATTATCTCCCCACCTGGGGGACACTGCTGAGGGATAGGGTGACTGGGCAACAGTGTGGCTTTGTTACAGTAGTCAGTGTAAATCCAATGGCTGAGATCAAGAACTATCATTCACTCATTCATCCCTGCAAACGAGCTACCATTTACCATGAGCTACCATGGTAACATCAGCCATGACCTAGGCATTGTGTGGGTGCCACATCACAACAGCAAACAGGTTTGTGAAGTTCTTCTAACAGGCAGTTTGATGACACAAAATAAGCACAAATAGGTCAAGATCTATGCCATATCTATCGTGATCGGTACTAAGAAAAGAATAAAGCAAAGTAATGTATGGTGGGTGACTGTAGGTGGGGCTGAGTAGTTCTCTGGGATAATCAGGAAAGGTTTGCAGGAGTCGTTTCCATCTGAGGTCATGACTTAGGAACTGAGATCTGAATGATGACAACAGCATTCACTTAACCAAGTGTCCTCATCTTAAAGTGTTTGGGCCCAGAGAGGTGGATATTTTAATTCTGGATCCCTTGATTCCTGAGAGAATTGGAAAGTATGCAAGGGATACCTGTTTCTTCCTTAACTCAGTAGGCACACCCTGGACTCCTGAGAGACAAGATAATGTAATGCAAAAAAAGTCAGAACTGGAAAGTTGGAAGCCTAGGTTCTAGTTTGGATGTCCACTGACAATGGGCCGAGTGATCTTCAGCAAGTCCTCCATTCTGCTGGCTGTGTTCACCTGTAGAATGAAGACAGGCTGTAAACTCCTGCATGGGGAGGCAGAGTGTCTGAATGGCTCCGTGCTCCCAGCATGCAGTGCCTTGCAATGGTGAGTGCCCACTGAGAGCTAATATTATTATGTTGATTATTAGCTGCTAGGTAAGGATTCCTTCCCATCCTAATAATGCTGTACTTGAGCTCAATCTTTTTATAACAACCACAGACCAAAGGTCCATTTCTGATTCTGCTACAACTGGCTCTACCACACAGGGGCAAGTTCCTTCTCCTTTCTGGACCTCATTTCTCCTTACCCATAATGTGAAGAAGTTTATCTCAGCAATTCATCCTGGCTCTAGAATTACGGATTCTTAATTAAATTTTATAAATAAAATTGTATTTCAAATACACTAGGGGGACCCCGTGGTAAATTTTAAAATAGTCATGTAGTGCAATTCTTTCCTAAATCACAATGTATCATCTTTGATACTAGTCTTCTGGTTTGGGTCTTATAACATGAGAATGGGCTTTCTTACCAGGAGGTATACTAGCTTTAAAACTATTTAAACCCACCAATGCTTGACTCCATTAGTTGTTGGGGTCATTTCTGGGCTCTAGCATCACACCCCAGGCTGTTAGGGAGAAGTATGAGCAAAGAAACTTGACACTCTGCTGGAAGCTACATTCTGCTTTGAGAATGAACATTTTCTTTCTCCTTCCTCCCTTCCTTCCTTCCTTCCTTCCTTCCTTCTTTCCTCCCTCCCTCCCTCCCTTCCCCCCTTCCTTGCTCCTTCCTTCCTTCCTTCCTTCCTTCCTGGTGGGAATCTTGGCAATATTACCAATAAATCATTTCCATGAGGGGAAGATCCAGAAAGTATACCCTTTCTCAGGAATGGAATTGCAGGCACGGAAGAGTGATTTAAAAAAACAAAACAAAACAAAACAAAACAAAACTCTTTCTTGAAAAAAAAAAGGAGAGAAGGAAAGTAAAGCAAATGAAATAACAGGAGCAAAGAAGAAGAAGTGAATATTTATTAAGTGTATACAATGTGCCAGGCATAAGCCTATGAAGCAGGTGCTACTATTATGCCCATTTCATGAATGAAGAAACTATGGCACATCAGTTTAAGGTGCATGGAGATGGACCACCTAATGTAGGTTTAGAGAAGACTGAAGAAGAACAAAATGGGTCAGTGGTATGAATTGGAAAGAGCCCAAATTGGAAGTCAGGAGACCTGAGTTGAAGTTCTAGCTTCGTTACTGACACATCTATCAAATGGAGAGATTACACTCACCTTGAGGGCAATGTGAAGATTAAAGCAAGAATACGAGGCACCAGGGCTGAGGAAGAGCTAGTTGTATTCCGTGACCCCAAGTAAAGCTTTGCCTGCTTTTTGTCCTTCTCTGTCACACCACTGTTTCTCCCCATGCTGTACCCTAAACCTTCTCCAATTGAGAAACATAGAATCATGGAGGCCTCCATTCATTTCTTTAGGTCAGAGGTCTCACAATGGTGTCCTACAGATTGGATATCTGTTTATTTAGATAGTGTTATTTAGAATATAGTGTTTATAGAAAGTTTGAATTACCTGCAAGCACCTAACACTTTTCATAAAAGATCAGAAGATTTGGCCACCCTGGGCCTTCTCCTACCCACCAATTTTTGGAGCTCGATTGGGTATGGGGTTATCTCTAATCAACCAGTCTCCATTACTCCCCATTTTATTACACTTGTTGGCATTTAAGCTCTGACCTTTGTAAACATTTGAATTTGTAATCCTCTGCTCTAAGCTAACGTTGTCCCTTTTCTTGGGCTTCCTTGAAAATGCAAATACACTTGGGAGGGAAACCTCATAAATAAAAAGTTGACAGGGTGGATTCTCTTCCAGGAGACGTCAAAGATAGTATTTCTTCTCCAGGGATATTATGGGAGGTCTAAAATGAGATGGATTGGGGAGGGAAAGCGCGGAGCTGGCATATAGTAGGCACTCAGAAAATTTTTGTTGAATAAATGAAAGCAGAGTGGGGGTGGGTATTGGATGGACCTGAAGTCAAGCTTTTGCTACAGAGATGCACAGGCTGTAGTCATCACCAAGACATATTTTTTAAGCATCAGGACACACTCAACTGAAGAAGCCCAGCTTGGTGTATCCCTGGGCCTTTATCCTTTCTGGGGAATATATTCCCTGACCTGAAAAATGAGGACAAGCCCAGCCAAAGATTAATTTGTGACTTGAATTCAAATTAGTTTAAAATATTATTAGTTCTATTATACACCAGGGACTTTGCCAGGCTTTAAGGGAATAGGATAGATCAGAAATATTTCTTGTCCTCAAGAAACTCAGTCTTCTAGGGAATTTGGAAAAGAAATCAGCAGGGACAGTGCGGGATAGGAGCTATAATAAGGGATACAGTGTGGTGTTTTAGGAGCACAATAGGCTGTGTCTCCATTAGCATATATGCTACCTTCATGAAAATTAGAAACTGGATCTTTTCTTCTGAGTATGCGAAGCCTAACTCAGGGCACATAGCTTGTTAAGTACAGTTTGGTCCAGGGACACCTGGGTGGCTCCGTCGGTTAAATGTCCGACTTCAGCTCAGGTCATGATCTCACAGTTCGTGGGTTTGAGCCCTGCATCGGGCTCTGTGCTGACAGCTCAGAGCCTGGAGTCTGCCTCAGATTCTGTGTCTCTTTCCCTCTCTACCCTTCCCTCACTCACCTTCTGTCTCTGTCTCTCAAAAAGATGAGCAAACTTTAAAAAAAGTACAGTTTGGTCTGGGAATCAAGTGTCATGACCTGGTGCCTTTGGCTGCAAATGAAGTGATGCTATTTGGTAGGTGGCTGTATCAATTATGTTATATTCTGCTGCAAGTAATAGAAAAACCAATGAATTGTGGCTTAAGCCATAGGACATTTACTGCTTACCTAACAAAAGGTCTGGAAGTTGGTGGATCCAAGGTTGATGCAACAGTTCCTGGATCTATGGGTCTGTGGGTCTATGTATCAGCCATTTTTTATGTCTCTCCATGGTCACAAGATGATTGTTGCAGATGCAGATATCCTCACACAATCGTTTTCAAAGTCAGGATATGGGGAAGCCAGAGTGGCAAAAAATAATCCTTTTGGCATACTGTCTGCATTGATCAGAGAGAAGACAAAAAATCTTACCATAGAGCATCCCCAGCAGATATTCTTGTACATTTCATAAGGCAGAGTTAGGTTACATGGCCAGTCTAGCTGACAGAAGATCCAGGAAAGCAAGTATCTGGCTTTTTCAGTCTTTAGAGTGGAAGGTGCTTTGGGAAGAAGGTAGGTTAAGAATGTTTGTTGGGTGGGCAACTTACAGTGTCAACCACACTAAGTTAGATTTGGAGGGTGAGAGAAGACTTCCTAGGAGAAGTGTTGCTTGAACTGAGTCCTGAAGGATGAGTTAACTGCAGGGAAGTGGTGAGGGAGGGTCCGGAAGGAAGACACTGAGGTGGAAGCCAAGGGAAGAGCAGTGTGAAAGAACATGGCAGCCAATTCTTTAGAGTCTTAGGGAAACAGAAAAGGTACAATGAAAGGAGAGACAAAAGAAGTAAGACTCAAAAATGAAAGGACTTGTAATCTGGCAAGAAGAGGCAGTTTGTCAATTACATAAGTCATAAATAAAATTGTAGTAATATATGTCAAATTTTTAAATGAGCATAACCCTACATCATTCCAAGTGTCTGGGCATTCAGTATATGGTGTCTCAGTTGTGAGCTCATAGTTAATGGAGAATGAGCACCCACAGGGAAAGACTCCCTGAAGAATAAGCCGATTGGATGATGACAATGATAATGAAGGCCATGTCATTGACAGCTAATATTTATTAGGCATTTATTGTATGGCAGACAGTTTTAAGTGGTTTACATATATTAACTCATTAAGTCTTCTCAACAACTCTATGATGCACATGCTATTAATTTCCCATTCTGCAGATGAAACAAGTTGAGTCACTGATGGATTAAGTAGCTTAACCAAGATCAATGCAGAATGGCTCAGCCAGGAGACAACAGAGCATATAGATGTTTAAAATGTTTCTTTGCCTCTCTTTCAATGGGCCATACTGTCTGTACTTACTGTGTTTGACCCAGCAGAGATTAACCCTAACTTGTCTGGGCTCTGTGGCTAACATGTCAACTAGTCACCAGGGGACAAGAGTGATGGTTGGCTGGTTCTCTCTATGGATTTCCTTGCTTGAGAGAATAGCCTGAAAGCAAGGGGCCTGGTCAAGAGAAATCAATATGTCAATATGGATGTTTTATTAAAACCCAGCCTTGGTTTCTTGTCCAATAAAGTGTGTTGCCTAGAGTCTCATCAGAGCTATTGCTGCCACCCATATACCACACCATAGACTCAAATCAGTTTGGGTCATTGATTTCAGCTTTTAACCCTTCATTTTTTTTCCCTCCCAAGAATATTATATTAAATGCCTGATGTATGCCGTGTCCTATATGAGTCCTTGGGGAATAAAATGCCAGACGAATAAAAGGGAGTCCTTGCTCTTGAGGCATCAGATGTTTGTTTTCCTGCTTTCTTTCCAACCTTTGGTTATCTATTTGTGTTCTTCTTAGAGAAGACAGAAGAGGATCCTACATTTTCAGATTTGGCTCAGATGCTATTGAAGTGCCTGGTGTGATGGGGAAAATATGGGATTAGAAATCAGAAAATCAAGCCTCTGATTGGGTTCTGTCACTGATTCATAAGTCTTTTGGACCAATGACTTCACATTAGGTTGGGAATATGGAAAGAACACTGGATTTGGTCATGTGGATTGTGTTATATTATTGATTGGTTGGTTGGTCACCTCTGGCTCTAACCAGACAAGCAAGGGCCCAGTATGGCTTAATCTCATGGAAGGCCAGGTTCCCATTGCCCAATCCAGCTGTATTTCTAGCTATTTATAACAAACTCCTAGAGTTACCCAGAAATAGCAGAATGGACTAGAGAAATCAGGAGGTCTATAATCAAACCTGTGCTGGACTATGTGCTCTATGACATACTAGGTATGGGATCTCAGGCTTGCGATTTAGGGGAAAAATCCAAATGACCATGGCCTAAATAAATTAAAATTTGTTTCTCTGTCATGTAAAGGTAGACCACCCAGAACTATTAGAGGATCTCCATGCTCATCAAGGACATTGATTCTACCTGGTTGTTCTACCATCTTCAACATCTAACTTCCATCTTATGGATCAAATGGATTGCTCTAACTCCAGCCTTCACCACTAACATTCCAGTCAACAGGAAGGAGAAACGCTTGTCTCTTTTCATTTAAGAACATTTTCCAGAATTCGACCATAATAATTTTGTTTATAATCCATTGGCCAGGATTTGCTCATGTTCATACATACCTCCAAGGGAGGTTGGAAAAGGTAGTCTGTATTCTGGACAGCCATTTGCCCAGTTCAAATGTGGGGGTTCTTCAACTGAGAGAGAAGAAGAGGACAGATATTGAACCACAAGGAGCAATCTTAGCCGTAATAAGTAATTCACCTGTTCGACCCTTCATTTTTCAATGCGTAAATGATGCTAATATTGTCTGTTTCATTAAGATTTGTGAGGCTTAAAGTACATACATTTGTGGGGCTCCTGGGTGACTCAGTCAGTTAAGTGTCCAACTTTGGCTCAGGTCATGATCTCACGGTTTGTGGGATTGAGCCTTGCATAGGGCTCTGTGCTGACAGTGTGGAACCTGCTTGGGATTCTCTCTCTCTCTCTCTCTCTCTCTCTCTCGCCCCTTCCCCACTAGCATTCTCTTTCTCTCTCTCAAAATAAATAAATAAACTTAAAAAACAAAGGACATAGGTTTGCAAAAGTGCCCAGCACATAATAAGTGGGAATAAGCATAATGATTCCCAATCAGTGAGAATACGCATAATCATATATGTAAAATACCTGGCACATGATAGGTGCCAGTTCTCCCTCTTGCTTCACTCCTCTGGGTTTCATACATGCTCAATGATATGCATGAGAAAAAGCTAAAAGGAGCCAAGGCCTAGGTCACTGACAGCCTGACACTTGTAACTGTTACTGCTTGTACATTTTTCTCCTTGCCTGTTTCATCTGAGACAGGTCTGATGGTAAACATAGTTGGGACATGAAAACAGAAAGTGACCCCTTGGAAAACTGTCTCTTCATGAAGTCCATCTTGTAGCAATTTTCAGAGTAATTGCTATCAAGGATCTGTTTGGGGGCAGGTAAAGGTCAATGAGGGCTCTTTCAATGATCAGAAAAGCTTCATTCTAGGCAGGAGGTTGTGTAGTAAAGCTAAGCTCATAGGTGAGTGCTACCAGCTGGGATGAATCTAGACAGCAACTAGAGAGATCATTTAAGTGAAACCACATTCAGACCTCAGAATGCCAGGTTTTCGCACAAAATCTTTCCTTCAAGCTACTATGAATAGAGTCAGTAATGGGAGGGTACAGGGTATGGGATCTTAGGGCCACAGCTGAGCCCATTTCAAGAACGTTCTCATCCATTCACTTTGCACCTGGTAGAAATCCATTTCATTTATTAATTAATTAACATATTCATTCTTTCAATAGTGATTTATTAAATGTATACTGTGTATTAGAGACATTAACACACAGTACATACATTAAGGTCAGCCTTAAAAAGGAAGAACTTGAAAGCAACAACAAAAAAAACAATAGACATTATGAGAGAGGTCAAGATGGAAAAGGTGTGAGGTAAAAATGGGGAGAAGAATACCATTCTGCTCTGTGTGCTATTATAGCTATGGCTACTGGTTTTTCCAAATAACATTTTTTTTCTATTTCAAAACTAATATACATTTATCCCAGAAAATTTGGAAGCTGCGGAAAATCAGAGGGAAGAAAATAAGAATCCCATAAAACCTCACAGAAGAGATAAACATTTTTGAGATTTTAGCTTGCGATCATCTTCCTGTACCCTAGTTCCTTCCCTCTTTCCCAGACTCCCTTGCAGCAAAATGAGGTGCTCCTCCCCCAGTCGCTTCCAATAAAGTAGGTGCAGGTGGGATGTTCTTTTAGGGAATATAGGGAATAGCTCTGCTCTAGCGTTTGCAACAGTACATAGAGTCTTTCCTCCCCACCTACTTTCCACCCCCAATTTTCAAGGTTTTGAAAGTGAATGAAAAGAACATGAACTAAGGTCAGAGAGAGCAACAGTCTGTTGTAAAGACTTTGGACTTTACCTTAAGTGAGATGAGGAGCTGTTGTAGCGTTTTGAGCACAGGAGTGACATGCTGGGACTTATGACTAAGACTAGTTATTTGACCCGAGTGTAGTAGTCTGAATAGTAGCCCTCCAGAGGTATCAGGTCCCAGTCAGACATCCTTGAATCTGTAAATGTTGCCTTATGAAGATAAAGAGTCTTTGCAAGTGTGATTAGGTTAATGATCTTGAGATAAGAAGAGGGTTATGAATTACATAGAGGGGGCCTGAATGCATTTGCAAATGTCCTCATAAGAGAGAACTGAGAGGAAAAGACACATGTATGGAGGAGAAGGCAATGAGAAGATGCAAGCAGATTGGAATTTAGAGGCCACAAGCCAAGAAATACTGGCAGCCACCAATAGTGGATAAGCAAGGAACACTTTTTTTTTAATGTTTATTTATTTATTTTGACCAGGGGGGAGGGAGAATGAGTGGGGGAGGGGCAGAGAGAGGGAGAGAGAGAATCCCACGCAGACTCTGTGCCGTCAGCACAGAGCCTGACATGACACGGTGCTCAAACTCACGAACTGTGAGACAGGACCTGAGCCAAATCAAGAGTTGGATGCTTAACCGAGTGAGCCACCCAGGTGCCCCATGAACACATTCTTGCCTAGAGCCTCTGGAGAGGGTGTGATCCCACCAATATCTTGATGTCAGTCCAGTGATACCAAGTTTTGACTTCTGGCTTCAACAAATTTCTGTTGTTTTTAGTTACCTAGTTTGTGGTAATGTGTTACAATAGCCAGGGAAAACTAAAATAGATTATGGTATTGGGAAGTATGGTGCTGTTGTCACAAGTATCTGAAGATGTTTGGAAGTGACTTTGAAGTTGGACAATGGGTAGAGGCTCAAAGAATTTTGAGGTGCATGATAGAAAAAGCCGAGGTTTCTTTAAATAGACAATGGGTAGAAATATGGATATTAATGACACTGGGTGAGGGCTTAGAAGGAAGTAGGAACACAGCAGAGAAAAGGTACCATCTTAGAGAATATATATCCTCATAAAAAATGTTTACAGCAATATGAACATTCAGGGAGCTTCTGGTGTGGTCTCAGAAGAAAATGAGGAACACATTATTAGAAATCGGTGGAAAAGTTATCCTTTTATATAGTGGGGAAAACTTTGTTGGATTGTGTCCTATAGTTGCATAAAAAGCAGAACTTGTAAGCAGTGAACTTGGATACTTACCTGAGGAGATTTCCATGCAAAATGTTGAGTGTGTGGCCTGATTTTTTTCTTAGTGCTCTTAGCAAAATGTGAGAAGAGAGAGGTAACTTGAGGGAAGAACTACAAAGCAAAAATGAACTGGAACTTGATGCTTTGGAATATTCTTGGCATATCCACATCACAAAAGATCCTAAAATCAGCCTTACTGTTAGGAAAGTGTGCTTTGGATAGAAGTCCAAGGGTGTGGCCGCACAATTTTGCTATAACTGCAGACACCAGAGATGGATTATTCAGGAGGACCCTTTAGTTAAATAATATGAATTCTGGTGACATACACTGAAGACACATAAGACACATTTTTTGAGAATGTCATATCATCAGAAACACTGCCCGTTTGGAGTGACAGGGACAGAGACAGGATGAAATGAAAGAATGATGGGCTTCCAAAAGTTCTATGGGTGGGACACAGGTTCACAAAACTACTCAGTTGCAAACAAGTGCTCCCCTTAGTGGACCTTGACAAATATCTGTCATGAAAGGGTCACTCAGAAAATGTGATGATGTGTGGGTGGCAGGATATTCTAGTTGGCTCAGGTGACAGCGTCCCCCCTTAGGTATGGCTGAAAAAGAGCAAATAAAGTTCTGGATCTGTGGTGCCCACTGCATAAGTATTAAGGTGCCAGGTTCACCAATTCCTTTTTTTTTTTTTTAATGTTTATCTATTTTTGAGAGAGACAGAGACAGAGACAGAATGCGAGCAGGGGAGGGGCAGAGAGAGAGGGAGACACAGACTCTGAAGCAGGCCCCAGGCTTTGAGCTGTCAGCACAGAGCCCGATGTGGGGTTTGAATTCAGGAACTGCAAGATCATGACCTGAGCCGAAGTTGAACGCTTAACCGACTGAGCCACCTAGGCGCCCCTTTTAAAACATTTTTTTTAATGTTTATTTATTTTTGAGAGAGAGCAGCTTCACCAATTCTTATATTACATGTGTGCACAGAGGATCCCAAACAATACTCCTAGCTAAACACAAATTTTAAACACTCGTTTCACCAATGACAGATTATTTTCAATATTCCTTACACTAATTAATAAATCTTATAGTATGAACTATTGATTTGTTCATTTCAAATGTTACCCGACCAATTCTAGAATATAGATTATCTTCAGGGCACTTTATCTGTTTTACTGACCACTACCAGCTGGCTAACTCTCTATGTATCTGTCACTACTTCTATGCTGATGTATTTTAAAGTAAACTACACATAATATAACAAGTTTTTAATTTTTTAATGTTTATTTATTCTTTAGGGAGAGAGAAAGACAGTGCAAGAGGAGGAGGAGCAGAGAGAGAGGGAGACACAGAATCCAAAGCAGGCTCCAGGCTCCGAGCTGTCAGCACAGAGCCCGATGTGGGACTTGAACTCATGAGCCACAAGATCATGACTTGAGCTGAAGTCGGAAGCTTAACTGACTGAGCCACCCAGGTACCCTTATAATATAATAATTTTGAAACTTTGTTCCACTCTGGTATCGTGGTTGGACCTGTGTCATAGGATCATTGTTCAATAGTTCAGTGCCTGTCATAGGTCTGGTAGATCCTGAGATGAGAATGTATATGTGAGTGATTTATTAATGAGGTGCTTCTAGGAAAGAAAATAAAGGAAGGGGAGAAGCTGGACAGGGAAGGGGAAGAAGCCAAGCAAGGGTATGATTTCAGGTGATGCTCCAAAGAAGGTAGCTTTGGTCTAATCCCATGGAAAAATCCTGGGTTATGTCTCATTCCGAAATTCTGGGTTATGCAGGGCTCCAGTGGTCTGAGGGGAGTGCACCTCAGAAGAGTTACTGGTGCAGGCTATTGTAGGGTGAGCAACCAAAGTTAGGAGGGAGAACACAAAGAAATGGCAAAAGGGATTTGAGGAAATCCGAGGAAAGCACTGACTATTGCTCAGTAGTGACACTCAGAATGTTTTACCTGGACTGGTGTTTGTTCAAGGACTGTCATAGGTCTGTAATGAGATAAGTACAGAAATTGAAAGTAAGCACTTAGAAATTTTTATAGCAATTTGACAGAGTAATTGTAAGTCTTTTGAATGTAATAATAATTTTTTTCATTTATTTGAGAGAGAGAGAGAAAGAGAGAGAGGAGAGAGAGAGAGAGAGAGAGAGAGAGAGAGAGAGAGAGAATCCCAAGCAGGCTCCATGCTATCAGAGTGGGGGCTCCATCTCATGAACTATGAGTTCATGACCCAACTCATTATCAAGAGTCAGATACTCAACCGACTGAGCCACTCAGGTGCCCCTAATAATAATTTTTTTTTAAATGACTTCATTTTATTTTATTTTTTCTAGTAATCTATTTTATTTGCACTTTGCAAAACAATTGGTCTGTGATGTACTGGGGGACAAAAAGAACTCTAGTTCATCATAGAAGCACCAGGCTATGGTGCGCATAAAACAATGTAGCTATTATTAAAACTGAAAGCCATTCATTTATTTGCTCATTCATTTAAGAAATATCTATTAAATTTCTGTTATGAACCAGAAATCTTTTTTGAAGTTGCAAATTCAGTTGGGTATCTATTTTGATCTTATGTTTTAGTGGAGGAGATGGTAAACAAATATGCAAAGAAAAAAAAATATCCAGAATGGTAAGTATTATAGAAAAAAGTAAAGCACAGGAAGAGAAAAGGGATAGCAGGGAAGGGGTTTTGATAGGGTGGTTTCATCTGTTATCTATTGCTGTAAAACAGATTAGCACAAACTTGGTGGCTTAAAAAATGTACATTTATAATCTCACAGATTCTATGGGTGAAACTCAAGCATTACTTAGCTGAGTCCTCTGCTCAGGGTGTCATAAAGCTGCAATTAAGGTGTCAGCTGAGCTGTGTTCTCATCTGGAGGCTCAACTGAGGATTAACCCACTTATAATCACTTAAGTTGTTGGTAGAATTAATTTCCTTGTTAATGTAGAACCGAGGACTCTGGTTTCTTGCTGGTCATTGGTTGGAGTTTACCCTCAATTTCTAGAAGGTGCTCTCAGCTCCTTGCTCCTAGGCTTCCTAACCAGCAGATATATACTTACTTCTACAAAGCCAGAAAAAGAGAAAGTCTCTCGAACAAGTCTGACAGCCAAATGGATGGAGCCTTATATAATGTAGCAATCACAGGTGTGACATCTCATCACTTTTGCCATATTTCATTCATTTGAAGCATGTCACAGGTCATGCCCACATTCCAGGGGAAGGATTATACAAAGATAAGAACACCAGAAGGTGGGTCACCTTTGGAATCTGTCCATCACAGTGGTCAAAAGAGGCTTAGATCAGGTCAAAGGATGCTCAAATAAGGTAATATCTAAGCAATGATCTGAATGAAGCAAGAGAGCAAACCATACAAATATCTGGTAGAGGATTCATCAGGCAGAGGAAATGGTAAATTCAAAGACCCTAAGGCCAAACTTGCTTGGTGGTTCAAGGAGCAAGTATGGCTGAAGCAGAGTGAGCAGAGGGGAGAGTAATAGGAGATAATCTCAGAGGGATACTGTGGAGTGAGATCATCTAGAGCTTTATAGACATTTGTAAGGATTTTGCATTTCACTTTGAGTGAGATGGGACCTTCAAAGGACTTTGGTCAAAGAAGAATGGTCGTCTGACATGATCTAGCTGTCCTGTGGAGTGTCAACCATGTGAGAAGGCAGTGAGGCAAAAAGGAGAAGAGTTAAGGTTCTATTTAATAATAGATGCAAAAATGTTGGTATCTTGGACCAAAGCAGTAAAAGTAGCAATGGTGAAAAGTAATGAGATCATGGATATAATTGGAAGGAAATGCTGACAAGATTTGCTAGACTGTTGGATATGCGGCGGAAGAAAATGAGAGGAGTTAAAGCTGATTTTAACATTTTGGGTTTGAACAGGTCAAACAATGAAGTTACTATTTATTTATGAGGAAGATAGTGAGAGGAAAAGTTTGGAGGAGGCATTCCTCAAGATAATGCGGAAGTTTGGTTTTGACGATACTAAATTTAGTTTGCCTATTCATCAGGCAAGTAGTCATATTGGGTAAGATATTGGGTGTGTGAATCAGAAATTTGTAGGTGAGGTCATGGCTGGAAATTAAACGGAATAGTTATCAGCATATAGATACTATAAAAAGTCATGAGACTCAATGGGATGACCAAGAGAGTCAGTATTAATCGATGAGTGTGAGAATTGAACTCTAAGCCAGTTTAGAGGTGATGGAGGTGAGGAGGGTGCAGCAAAAGTTACTGAGGAGGAGTGACAGAAGAGGCAAGAGTGAGTGGTGTCCTGGAAGCCTGGAAGTCTAAGACTGTGTCAAAAAGGAGAAGAGAGATCAATTGTGTCAAGTTCTGCTGATAAGTCAAGTAAAATGATACATAAGAATTGACCATTGGCTTTAGCGGCCCAGAAGCCATTGATGACCTTGACAAGAATTGTGGAAAGCACAAAACCCCAACTGGAATGTCTTCCATGAAAATGGAGGAGAAGAATTGGAACAGAAAATATGGCTTTTTTTTTTTTTTTTTAAGAAATTATTCTGTGAATGGGAGGAGAAAAATAGGTGATGACTAGAGGAGCATATGAACCAAGGAAGGTTATTTTTTGAAGATGGGAGACATTAAGTCACATTTGTGTGTTGATAGTCATGATCCACTGGAGCGAGAAAAATTAAAATTGCAAGAGATGGAAGGGACATTACATTCTCACAGGGGAGAATATAATGAGATGGTCTCTGTAAGACATCAAAAAGGTACCTGAGACATGATAGGTGGTCAGAAAATGATACCTTTTACTATTATTGTATAGTATCTTGGGGCAGGAGATGTGGCAAAAGCAGTATTTAAATTCAGAAAACTTGAGTTAGAGATTAAAACCAAATGTAAGTGGGCATGCCTGGTGTTAAGAGAGAAGGGGTCAGAAATTCAGGTCATTGAGGCAGTCCCAGTTTGAGTTATCCAACTGGGAGAAGCAGGGAAGAAAGAGGCCACTGTGTCAAAATGCTTAGGAGAGTGCTCTCTCCCCATCAGTACCAAGCTACATAAGTAAGCCCTGAATTACTTTATGCCTCCAATTGTCTCTCCTATAAAAGAAGGCTAGTAATACCCATTCTCTTGACTTGCAAATTCGTTTCTAAGAAGCCAGCAGGGCTAGGCAGGGGAAAGTAGTTTAAAACAGCAGTCTGCAAATGAGAGTTGTTTTCAAGAAAATGTATCTCAAATAGCAGAGAGATGGGGATTCCAGAGACTCGCTGGGATTAGAAAAGAAAAACCAAATACTGTACTATGTACAAGAGCATCTTGAATCAGAAGGGAGGGAAGAGGGGGAAGGCAGTGTGGTATACAGGGATCAGGAGTCAAACAGCAATTAAGGGAACAAAGGTCAGCTGCATGATAATTACAGACAGTTAGGGAGGGAATTAGAGCTGGTGAGGTGCTAATTACAGGGGCCATTTAGACAAGGGTGGGGCTTCACTGAGGGGAACGAAATGAGGGCTGATTACCCGCTAAAAATAAAGGCTGCCCCTCTGAGCCCAGGCTCACAAGTCTGGCATTGGCCCAGCACGAGGCGGTATGCTTCCCTCGGCAGTGCCTACCCTGTTTCTAGTGTGGGCAGGGCCTGCCTCCACCCTTCATCACGTTCTGGCACTAGGTCTGGGAGCCCTCTGCAGATCACTTGCCAGCTCTATGGCGGGCAAGGAGGGGGTTGGCAATAGAGAAGAGTCTGGGTATCCATTGGTCAATATAATCACTCAAGGGGCTGGCTGTGGTGTGCCAAAGGGTGCCAGCCAAGAGGGCCAGAGGGTGTGAAATCCAGACCACACTTGGTTCTTCATGCTAGTGCCCTGGAGTGAGGCTCCAGCTGCAGGGAGGAAGGGGTGCCTTTCCTAGACTTGCATTAGTCCCTATATGGACTATCTCAGCCCTGTATAGTCAGTGCGAGAAGGTTGGCCCAGCTCTCCCAGGGGCTGGCACAGGATACTTCTCTTCTCTTATCACCTCATGGGGTCAGTGTTTCTCATTAGGGGTTTGTCAGAGAGGTGAAAAGATATGGGAGAGGTGGCAGTGGGGGATGCACATGCTCAAAGCATAATCCCCTAGCTTAGTCAGGGTCTTCTGCCTCCTACTGTACTTGTATCCATTATGAAGCTTCCAGGGCTACCTGCATCCACCTGTTGACATGAATAATCTCTCTTATACTGTTAAGATTCTATGTTATGATGAGTAAAATTGACTATAAGATATTAAGCTCTCTGGGTGCTTCATTTGATATTTCTACTTTTTGTTTTGTTTTGTTTTCCTTTGTAATGGTTATCTATTACTGCATAAGAAATTACCCCAGGATTTAGTGGATTAAAACAGCAATGTATTATCTTTCAGAGTTTCTGAGGCCAGCAATTCAGAGGCAGATTAGGTGTGTGGTCCTCCAACATTCAAGATGTCAGCTGGGGCTGCGGTCATCTGAAGGTTGGACTGTGGCTGGAGGATCTACTTCAAAGATTGCTCACTCACATGACTGGCAGGTTCATGCTGGCTGCTGGTGAGAGATCTTCCACTTTGTGTAGGCTCCTCCACAGGGCTAATTGAGTGTTCCATGACATGGTGGCTGGCTTCCCAGCAAAGCCAGAGTTCAAGATGGAAATGACTATTCTGTTTTCTTTTTTAAATTTTTTAAATGTTTATTTGTTTTTGAGAGAGAGAGAGAGACAGAGCATGAACAAAGGAGGGGCAGAGAGAGGGAGACACAGAATCCAAAGCAGGCTCCAGGCTCTGAGCTATCAGCACAGAGCCCGATGCGGGGCTTGCACTCATGAACTGTGAGATCATGACCTAAGCTGAAGTCAGAATACTTAGTCAACTGAGCCAGCCACCCAGACATGCCTTCTATGCTTTTTTTTTTTTTTAAACCTAGTTACATATAACTCACTCTAACCTCTATAATATTCTATTGGTTACACAATACATTCCTGATTTATAAGGGTTTCATACCAGGAAACAGAGACCAACAGAGGTCACCTTGGACCACTGTAACAGCCATTGTTGTGGGCATTTGATCATGTCTACTACATTATTTGAAAATAAGAAAAAACTTGAGGCTTGTTGCATGTAATGGGGTTTCATTCACAGGGGCTTCCTTGATCTTCAGGGAATCTGAAAGCAGGTAGAGATGGTCTTCCTTCCTTCCTTCTTTCCTTCCTTCCTTCCTTCCTTCCTTCCTTCCTTCCTTCCTTCCTTCCTTCCAAAGTATTTGTTGGCTGCCTCCTGTAAGCTGGACACTGTTCGAGACACTTAACAGAGAAACTGAGGTTGAGTTGGAATGGACAATGAGAACCAAGGTGTCTGACCATCATCATTAAGCATTTGAGCAGCTGTTGAGTTCTAGGCTCTGAGGGGTACAGAGGTGAATGGTACTCCTGCTCTCAAGTGATTTGTGGTCTCATGGAGAAATCTTATAGATAAGACGTATATACACAGAGCCAGTAATCGTTATAAGTACCACAATGGTGTAGGAAATAACCATAGGAGCTGCAAACATGGTCATTGCCAGCTGAAATGGTCAAGGATGGGGCATGTGCCGAGAGATCAAGTTAAGAAAAGGATGGAGAACTGATTTGACAGGATGGAAAGTCTTTGCTGAGCTCAAGAAGAACATGTTCAAAATAAAAGTGGAGCCTCTCATTGAAGTCAGATTAGGTTGGGACTGGCTTCTGTTAGCAGTAGCGGGGGAGGGCTGCAGCCAGTTTAGTACACCCTTTACACAAATTCATATGGTGAAACTTAATCCCCAGTGTGAGGTATTTGGAGAAGGTGGAGACTTTGAGGGGTGATTAGGTCATGAGGTTGGAGTCCTCATGAAAGGAATTAGTTCCTTTATAAAGGAGACCTCAGAATGCTCCTTCACTATGCCACCATGTGACAACAGAGCAAAGAGAATACTGTCTATAAACTAGGATGAGGGTCCTCACCAGACACCAAATCTGCTGGCACCTTGATTTTGGACTTCCCAGACTCCAGACCGTGAGAAAGAAATTTCTGTTATGTGTAAGCCACCCCAGTGTATGTAATTTTGTTATAGCAGCTTGAATGGACTGAGCCAGCCCCCAAAGCCCTTTTCCGGTGATGCAACCAGTCGATGAATGCAGTCTTCCACAGAGCCTCTCTGTTGGCCCAGCAACGTAAGTCTTGTACTCTCATGTCAAACGTATTTCCTGACACCCCACATTTCTCATGTTGAGGTTTCAGGTGTCTGTTTCCTGAGATCGTAAACCCCAAAGGGCCAGAACTACAATATTTTGTCACCTTGTTTTCAGTGTGGGCTTTCAGTAAACACACTGAAGTTTTTCTGTTGCGGTTCGGTAAGGCATAGTGCTTAAGGGCATAGCCTCTGGAGCCAGATTGCCAGGCTTTAAATACCAGCTCTCCACTTTCACACTGGTTGAATTTCTACAAGCTCCTTAACTTTTCTGAGTCTCCCTTTCCTCATCTATGTTGTGGGGATAATGATCTTACCATCTCAATAGGTTTTGTTTTGAAGACTAAATGAATTAATATTAAACCTGAGAATAGTTATTGGCATGTGGGAAATGCTAAGTGTATTAGTATTATTTATCCTTAGCTTATCTACATTCAATTAGCAGATCTCATTGGTTCCTCAACGGTATTGATCTAAAACACTGTGATTTAAGAGCAACTTTCCAGAGAATAAGGGGGTGAATGGCTTGCAGAGGCTGTGGAGAGAAGAAACACCATATCAAATGTCCATTGAATGTAAGTTGCTTCTCTGGAAATATTAAAAAGAGAAAATGTGGATTTCTAATTGAGGAGATACAGTACCATAAACATTTAACCAGCTTGTCTTCACCTTTTCCAGCTGGGGCACATCTGCACCTGAAGGCCAGGCTAGAATGTCAGGGGGCCTTTCAGAGAGTAAGAACACAATCCCACACTTTTGGGAGGGAAGAGAGTAGAATTTTTTTTATTGAAATATAATTTATATATAATCAAATGCCTAAATCTTATGTGTATAGCATAAGCCTATATTTGAAGTCATATATGCTCCTGCCACAATATTTGAAACGAATCTGGGTCTGAATATAATTGTATTGAAATTTGGAGCAAATGTGTTTAGATGTAACACTTATTATGAAAAAAAAACTCAGTCAATATCAGAGCATTTTTAGGGGTTGGAGGTAAGAGAACTTATTGAACAGCTTATTGATTTATTGAATATTTACTGAATAGCTATTATGTGCTATACATTTTCCATGTTTTGTTTTGTTTTTCCATTTGGGACCTGCTACAACCCTGTGAATTGCCTATCAACAGCTCCATTTTACAGATGAGGAAACTGATGCTCACTTTATACAATTTGTACTCAAATCACAGAATATTTTGTTCTTTTGAACTGAACCTACTTCAAATTACTATGCTATTTTCTTTCTACTTTAATTATAATTTATTTAAATTCAACTCACTGCTTATCTAGAGACATCCAATCCAGTTTTTTTATAGCATATTAAGTAAGGCTATACTGGGTGCTAGGGAGGAAGATAACTAGATAAAATCTAGGTGCCATTTTTAAATTGTTATGAACAATCTGGAATGAGTCCATACAAAATTAGCCAGAAAGGTAAGTCATGTTTGATTTGTCTAATCTTCCTCGGACTAGGGGTGAGTCCAAGAAAGAATAAAATAAAAGAATAAAAGAATTAGAAGAATAAAATGCTATGAAGGTGCATACTAGAAGCTAGTGACTGTTGTCTTAGATGAAAGAGAGAGAGAGAGAGAGAGAGAGAGAGAGAGAGAATGAGAATATGAGAATTACTGTCCAGTGATGGACTTCCAAGTTGGCAGAGTTCATGTCTGTCCAGGTGGTATGGAGTAAATACTTCCTCCCCACCCCCATTCATTCCTCTGCAGCTGGAAAGCTGTGAGGCCTTCATCAGTTTGTTCCACCAAATTGTGAATACTCCTAAGAAGGGTAAACAGTGGAGAAGTTATTAATTAGCAAAGTGAGATCAGGACCATGCAAGAACACATCACAGAAGAGGGAGGAAGCCAATGAGATGGGAGAGTGAGATATTTATAGTAGGGTCAATAAAGGCTGGTTGGAATGATCAAGACTTCCTTCACTGCACCTTTTCAGAGCCCAAACTATAGCCCTGTGGGAGTTACCATTATCATTAAGGCTTGTGTCTTCTGGGGCCTGACTTCTAGTTTGGTTTTCAAGGAAAGGCATCTCTCTTGTGTATGACCTCTCAGTTTTGATGGTCTTCAGGAATATACCCTATATACCACATACACATACACACACACACACACACACAAGCACAGCCTTCCTAATTAAATAAGTTTATTTCTGTTAGAAGTTGTACAAAAGAACATTCTTTTTGATTTTGTCATTTGTCTCTATTTCTGAAAGTCCAGACTTCCATTAACGGACAGCTTCAATGACTTGGCCCCATTTAAATTCTGCTTTGTAGAAGGCATACTTAAGAAGGAAATTAATAAAAATAATAAGAAAGAAAGGGAAAGGAAGGGAAGGAAGGAAAGAAGGAAGGAAGGAAGGAAGGAAGGAAGGGAAGGAGAGAGGAAGGGAGGGAAGGTTGGGTGTTTTAATCTTAGAGGCAGCCCATAATTTGGGGAGTGCCCACACCTTGAGGGTCTGGAAGGACCAGTGAGAGACAGTGTGGGCTGAGCAGGTAAAACTCCAAGTGAAAGCCAGGTCTGAGATACATAGCCCAATGTGCTGAACAAGTTTTTGCTCTCATTCATTCTTTCATGTAACAAATATTTGCAAAGTGCCTACTTTGTATCGGCCTTGTGTTAAGGAGACAGTGGTCAATCCCACAGTCTGCTTGCTGTCTCAGACCTCCCTTCTGAAGAGTACAGAAAAGAAAATGATAGGAAATGTGCAAGGAAGGGACATCCTGCCCCAGCCTGGGGATTTATTTTTATGTTAATTTTACTTTTCCAGCTACTCATTTCCATGCCCCACTAGAGCAGACCAGGAATAAGGTCAACAGACCTGGGTAACATTGTGTGGTGGCTGTGTTCTCTACCTGTCTTACCCAGAAACTGTCAGACCTCAGTGGTAAATTGGGAAGGTACTTGCTCTAGTAGTCAAGCACTGTAGAAAGGCAGAATTTCCCAGATAGGAAATAAGGGTGTGTAGGGGGTTAAATAAGTAACCCCAGAAAAGATATGTCCCAGTTCTAACACCCAGAATCTGTGAAGGAGACCTTATTTGGGAAAAGGCCTTTGCATGTGGCATTAAATTAAGGATCTTTGGATAAGATCATGCTGGATTTAGGGTGGGTCCTCTATCTGATGACTTGTGTCCTTTTAAGTGAGGGACATTTGAGACATAGATACACAGGGAGAAAGCCATGTGAAGAAAAGGCAGAGATTGGAGTAACACACTCACAAGCTAAGGAATGCCAAGGCTTACTTACCTACAGTCCCCAGAAGCATGGAATGCATTCTCTCTCATAGCCTCTAGAAGGAATCCACCCTGCTGACACCTTGATTTCAGACTCCTGGCCTCCAGAATCATGGGAGAATAAATTTCTGTTGTTTGAAGCCATCAACTAGTTGGTAATTTGTTAAGGCTGCCTTGGGAACTAATTACAGGGTCAATGAGATTTTGCTATGATCTCACTCCCGGAATAGACAAGAGACCAGGAATCAGGATAAAGTGGTCCTACTAAGAGAATGACAGAATTGTGATGTGGCATCTTCCCCAGACTCTGAAAGGCACAATTCTATGTGTCTGCATTTGTACCATGTCATTCTATTGCTCTTGGATTTCAGCTTTTGGATGATATTTGGACCACAGACCCAAGAGACCTAGTTGAGCTAATGAGCAGATTGATATGCTATATGATACACAGATCAAGCATATCCTAGCTGAATCAGAAACAAACATCCAAAAAGGTTTTTTGGAATTTTTTGACACTTGACATTTCAAAAAAAAAAAAAAAAAATCAAAATAGACATATTAAAAAAAAATCAAAACTTTTTTTGAATTCCTTATATCTGTTGCCAACCAATAAGAAAATTTTGTTTACCAACATGACAAGATAAACTTCTAGGTTTATAGGTGGAATCATCAAATGTATGCCTATTGTATCTAATTAGTCATTTAGTTATATCTAAATATCATAAATCACATATAGAATACTACATCGATTTAGAAGTATGTCTTTTCTTTCTCATATATCACAAAACAACTGTATTCAAACTCTTCAAAGTATTTTTGGCATCAATATCTTGTTATTACTGCAGCCAGTTTTGAGTCATTTAATCACTTAAGACTCAAAAAGTTTATTTCCAGAGAACATCATTTGTATTTCTGCATGAGTTGTTAGAGATAGAACACTTACTGAAACCTTGTGTGACATAGCCACTGTTGTTTTTTTTTTTTATCTCGAGCACACAAGAAACCATTTCTGTAACATCAGGATCCTTGAGTTTTTCATATGTATATATTTGTAATTTCCTCAACACTAACACTTATTCTGTTGTATATAAAGGTGGCTTTAAAGAACCTGTTCACAACAATATTCAACATTTAGAATGAGGGGCTCGTAATTATAATAATTAGTAAAACTGTGTTGAATTTCTTTGTCTCTCTTTTTTTTTTTTTTTTTACCAATTCTGCCAGGTAACCTCAGTAATCATCCCAAGTCAGCATTAATTGAGAAAATTCTAGGGCTAATCTATTATCCTCAAACAGCGCTTTTGTTCAAAATGAAGTATTAGAGAGAATGTTCCAGAATATGAGACATTTTGAAAGAACTTGAATATAAGGGGACTCCCTCTTTTCATTTCTTTTTTGTGTATTTATTTTTGAGAGAGAGAGAGAGAAAGAGAGAGAGAGAGGGAGACTGAGTGAAAGTGGGAGAGGAGCAGAGAGAGAGGGGGACACAGAATCTGAAGCAGGCAGGCTGTGAGCTGTCAGCACAGAGCCTGATGTGGGGCTTGAACTAATGGACTGACAGACAGATCATGACTGGAGCTGAAGTCAGCCGCTTAACTGACTGAGCCACCCTGGGGACTCCCTCTTTTCTAAAGGATAGTTTTTTTTTTTTTTTTTTAAATGTTTTAAATTTATTTAATGTTTTTATTTAGTTTGAGAGAGAGACAGACAGACAGGGTGCGAGCAGGGGAGGGGCAGAAAGAGGAGACACAGAATCCGAAGCAGGCTCCAGGCTCTGAGCTGTCAGCACAGACCGCAATGCAGGGCTTGAACTCAGGAGCCGCGAGATCATGACTTGACCTGAAGTCGGCTGCTCAACAGACTGAGCCACCCAGGCGCCCCATGGTTTTATTTTTTTTTGAGAGGGGAGGAAACATTGCCAAATATGATAGTAGATAAGATTCTACTACATACTCCTGTTTTTATTTTGAATTACTCGTGGGGTTGGGCAATATGATCTTTCCAGTATTCGGAGCTTCTAAACATCTTCATCCCGTTCTAAGGTGGCATTGAGTCAGTAAGTTTCTCTCCCTTGAGAATTTGGACTAAGTCACACAGGGGTTGTTAGTTGGTGGTGGGCCTTGAGGTTATAAGATCGCTGGATCTTGAGGTCAGGTGACCGAGTTGGGCCACGTGCAAGATGAGTAAGCAGAAGATTTCCTGAGAGAAGCAAGTGAATAGGGCCAACTGGCAGAGAGAAGCAGAGAAGAGAGAGCACATGATATAGATACTGAGATGAGCTGCGGTGATTGGTTCTCACGTGTAGGCTCCACGGCCACTTCCTGACCTTGGGATGTCCATGGGATTGCCTTCTCTCTTTTTATAATACATCCCCGTTTTCCCAAATCAACTTGAATGCCACTTAAATGCCTTTAATAAGATTCTCTCCCATGATGTTTTCTTCTCTCTAAATGCCTCATTTTTTCAAAATCTGACATGTGGGAACATTGGTAGTACCCCCTACTTGTCAGTGGATAGATCAGACGAGGTGGGAAAATTGAATTTTGAGAAATATAGGATGCTGTATAAAACACATATAAGAAATTAAATTATCATGGCTTCTGTAATTATTCAAGATGTTCCTAAAAGGATCGGCAGAATTAGAGAAAGTCGTAGGAAAATCTTACCTACTAGCCAGCGAGCTCATGTGCTGCCCTCACATGCACCAAATCACGGGATTTGTTATTCTCTATCATGCTTCACACACCACTCCCTCTAATGAGCTAAGAATGGTGCCCACCCCTTTTCAAGCCTCTGGATGCTGCAGAATTTCAGTAAGGACATTCCGGGGCCCACCCAGGACTGACTAGAGCCCAACTAGGACAAAACTATTCCACTTTCAAATGCTTCTTGGTTCCTGCCTCAGGTTCTTCTTCTTCCAGCAGGTGCATGCACTATTTATTTTGCTTCTCTGAAATCTTCTCTCCATCAACACTAACCTGACCTCAAGGCCTTGCTTAGGGTTCTTCATCCAAGCAACATGACTGTACAACTCTAGGTAACATGGTTGCCTTTTATTTAAAAAGAACTTGCTGGGGCGCCTGGGTGGCTCAGTCAGTTAAGCATCTGACTTCAGCTCAGATCATGATTTTGCTGTTCCCGAGTTTGGGCCTGCATTGGGCTCTGTCCTGACAGCTCAGAGCCTGGAGCCTCTTTTGGATTCTGTGTCTCCCTCTCTCTCTCTCTGCCCCTTCCCCACTCACTTGATCTCTCTCTCTCTCTCTCTCTCTCTCTCTCTATATATATATATATATATATAAAATAAATAAATAAACATTAAAAAAATTAAAAGAACTTGCTTTTTTTCTCTGATTGTAAAAAAAATTCACCTGCAGTTCTAAAAACATAAAGATAACCATTGCTAATGTTTTGCTATTTACCATTATATTTTTATGAATATGTTTCTTTTTTTAAAATGTATTTTCCAGGCTTATTGAGGATATAGTGGACACATAACCTGTGAGTTAGGTGTATACATAGTGATTTTGTATACATACATGTTGCAGAATGGTTACTACAATATTAGTTAACACATCCATCACCTCACATGATTACAATGAACATATTCTTAAATAAAATTTGTACATGCCATATATATTCATTGCATTCTGCCACTTATATCATGAACATTTTCTTATGCCATGAAATGTTCTTGAAAAATATCGTTTTAGCATATGTGTAATAATCCATGATTTGACTTTTCATAATATAGTCGACTCACTCTTACTTGGATAATAACGCTGCAATGACATCCCTGTGTCTTTGAGCACAAATTTTTGTACATGTGATTATTCCCTTAGGATGTGTGTGTGTGTGTGTGTGTGTGTATGTTATATAATATAAAGAAAGAGAGAGAGGAAGAAAGAGGAAGAGAATAAGCATTTTTAAGTCTTTGATGCATAGGTTCATTTTGTGGTAAGAATTTGCTATTTTTTTTGCTCCCCAATACCTATTTTTTTATAGGGGTAGCATCTGAATGTCCTTTTAGGAACAATTGGTACCACATCCTCAGTCCATGTACTTTTGTGGCGCTAACTCTATCCTTTGGCATATGACCTCAGGCTTAGCAACTTATTTCTCCAATTATAGTGATTCATTTAGGGATGGGCGTGCCACCCACAAGGAGACATTTACGCCCCAATCAGAGCCAATCATGGCAATTTTGATTGAGCATGGGAGCTGAACCGTCCTCTTACTCTTGGATGTGGAGCTGGAAGAAATGGCAGCCTATTACTGCTAAGTCCCCCGTGGGAGCTTTCTTGAGAGGAGTCAACATAGAGCAGACAGAGGGAAAGATGGAGAAAGAGGAAGTGCTTCCTGAGGACATTGTTAGGTACCCCGAATCAGGCCCTGCCCGAAACTAGCACCACTCCATGGTCTTTTCAGTGATGCAAACCAAAATAGTTCCCTTTTGCCATAAGGCAGTTTGATTTGGGTTTTCCATCAGTTGAAATTAAAAGAGTGATATTTGATAAACACATTTACAAGGGCTTTTGGGGAGAATGATACCCTAGCCCAAAAGAATGATTCTAAAGATACGAGTCTTTAAATCCCTGAAAACTGAGATAGACTGGGCAACACACCCTGAAGTCAGTGAGATACTGCTCCTCTTTCACTCATTTGAAGGACAAGATCTGGACCTGTTGAGAAACATGAGGCCCTCTTCTTGCTCTAAGAATGGCCCCTAACAGGAAGTTGGCAGTTCTCCCAGACTGAGCAGATAAAGAAGGGGCTAGTGCACCAGTGCGGAGGTGGATAGACAGATGGCATCTACTTATACTTATTAAGGTTACGACTCTAGCTCCAGCTAGATTAGGGATGATTACAATTTCCCTGGTGAGTTTGTATTTGTCAACATCTCTGAAAAAGTCATGGCCCTGGTTATAAAGTGAGCACTCAAGAATACAGTCCAAAAAAAGCATAGAAAAATCCACAAGTGTCTTAGTCCCTAAGAAAGGATGCTCTGGGTCCCTTGCTAGCACATATCACAATTTGTTGGCCCACATCCACTCTGTATATTGATCAAAGGCTTGACATGCTGTGGGGCCTGCAACATGATATAAATCCATCCAAATAATCACCACGATCCCTAAATCCCTTCCAAATGTCACAAGCCATAGTTCAAATTCCATGTGTGTGGGTGGAAAATGATGGCTCTTAATGACCTCATTGAGAAGACCCAGGATGTAGTAGAGGAGCAGACAATGAGTTATGCTCCAAATTTTATTTCTGAATGGTAGATGTGTCTTCTTGTTATCTGGAGTTGAGAGCTCATTCATGTTAAAAACAACCACAAGAAAAAACCCCGAGTACCTACTATATGCCATACGCTTTTCATATTGAAAACAGAGCAATGAAAAAGACAAGGTCTCTACTCTCATTGATAAGACAGGAAGTACAGGACATTCTGGTAGCATATTGAAGGGCACCTAGCCTATCCTTTAGGTTAGTAATCAAGGAAAACTTCCTGGAAGACATGAGATAAAGGAAAGCCCAGAAGGAACAGAAAGAGAAGGCAAATTTGAGGAACTACAAGTATTTCACCAAGGCCAGACCAGAGCGTGCAAGACAGGGAACGATTTGAGATGTTTGGATCAAGTCAGGGAGGAATTCTGTGTCTTGTTTAGACTCTTGGGTTTTATTTTTATGTCAATAAACATATTTAAATAGGAAGGTGATTCTCCCTTAAATTAGGGGTTTTATTTTCAACGCCAGAAAGGAAACCAGATACCTTAAGATTTGCAGGCTCTTTCTTCTTTCATTAGATGGATTAGGCATCTTACAGTAGAGAGAAGTTTAAAGCAATAGACAAGACTATGAAGTAGGAAATGTGCAATGGCATTCCTGCCAGTCTGTTCTGTGGGTTTCCTCTGTCCTCCATGGTGCTGTGTCTTGCAGAAGTGAGCATAGTCCTTCCTTTCTGATCTGCAGGTCAGTGTTGACAATCCCTAGGAGGCACTGGGATGATTGAAAAATGCAATGTCAACAGCCAGGAAGGGAGCTGGGGAGCTTCCCAGAGATGCTGAATTTGAGTTCACAGTAAAGGATCTTTAACTGCTTATTTTTGTCTATTCAACTGAAAGCACTTCTAAGGAAGCTCCATTGGCATTTAGCACTATTTTTGCCTTAAATCTCAGATGGGGTACTCCACAAAACACTTCTCACTTAATCTTGTCTCACTTAATCTTTTCCAAGACTGATGTCCAGGATTATTCTTCCCATTTGACAGATGAGAAAACTCTGGCTCAGAGTGGTTTGCCCAAAGTCACACGATCTCATTTGTTGGAAGGGGTTGTGTTGGAAGCTAGGTATCCTGATCAAGAGTGTGATATTAATTGCTGACAATACTGAGAACCAGGCAACATGAAGAAAGGTTGCAGAAATAGGGAGGAGTGGTCTTCAACCTAAAGAAGAGAAGACACATTTGAAACATTCATTCATACAATAAATTGAATGTCTACCATGTGCTAGGGTCTCTGGCAAGTGATGAAGAAAACAGAAATGGCTCCAGTTAATATAGCATGTACGATTAAGGGGGAAGATGGGCATACAACAGAAAAATTCCATATTTTTTTGGTTGCTCAGGTTTTCTTCTTTTGAGAAATTATCCATTACCTTTTTCATAATACGTAGATTTTTTCTGAAGCACTGGCCTTATTAATTTGCCTGTACATTAATTGAACCCAGAGTGGGCACCTGGCTTAGATCTGGTCAATCAGTGATCCTTCCTTTAGTGATTGGTTTAAGCCTGGCCATGATCATGCCCAAAAATTTTGTGGAAGCCACTGGGGAAAATATCTGTGCTCTTTTCTTGGGGATCTTGGTCTGTAAAGAAGTATAATACTGGAAGACAGAGTGGCCATTTTTGCCATCCTATGGGAAAAAAAAAATCTGCTTGAAAATTTATGCAAGCATGGAATAAAGCAGAAATTAGGAGGTAAAGAGAGAAAGAACCCTGTAAACTTCATGTCAACTCCTGGTCTAGAGATGCCTTTGGGTTAGGTAGGGCAATAGATCCCCTTTTATGGATTAGATTAGTTAGTATTGGGTTTCTGTCCTGTTTGATACAAAAAGAGTTACATAATTTCAAATTGTGACTCTTCAGTGTAGTCTACTACCCTCAGGAATGCCTCCAGGGAGGGTGTGTATATGTTCTAGCTGGGTGAACATCTAAGAAGAGAGGTGGATTTCTCATGGGTCTGTGTTGTGTAAACCAGAGACTCCATGCATAGACACAGGAGCCCAGAGGTGACAGTGATAGCGTAAGACCTGCAGGTATCTGCAGAAATCCAGGAAGGTCTTAAAATTCTATGGAGGCATGGGACAGAGAATTCGGGACCAATCTTGTCTAGATCTCAAGGGAGAAGGAGCACCCAGCACCATGAGCTCTTGGTTATACTCACCTTATTCCAGACTGAGTATACTAAATGTTATACTTCTGTTACAGCATGATTTACATCGCATCATAACTGGGGTACACATACATATTCTTCTCCTTGCCACCGTCACCCCAAGTGTGAGATCCTTGAAGTTCTTATAGCTTCTCTGGTGCCTAGTACCTGACAAAGAAGGGGCTAGATAAATGCTTGTTCGGGGTCCTGTGCCTTCCCCCTAGAAGCAGAGAAGCTATGAATCAGCCTCAAGCCACTAACCAGTTATAAGCTCCTAGACAAAGGCTTGCTTTGGTTCTGGGAATTGTGATAATGAGCCTGCAGAGGGCCTCTGGGCTGAGCCAGCTGCTAAGGACACAGGCCCTGCCCAGCTCCTACCTCGTGTGGGCTCTGACTGGAAACAGGGATGTGGAAGCTCATTAGGGAGGAATGGTTTTTAAAAAATAGCATCATCATCTCTAATCAGGCAGTGGGCTAGGGGTCAGATCCCTCTTAACAGGAATGTGGGCTGAGAGGGCAGGGGTGGGCTGGCCGTGAGAGAGCACGAAGGGGCAGCTGTAGTCAGCTGCCCCGAGTGACACTTCTGGTCACCCTCGCCCACCTGCAAGGGCGCTGTGCTTTAAGGTCTTAATTAGGGCCCCTGCGGTGCAATCGGTTCCTTGGGAAACACAGCCAACCACTCCTGCCAGCCTTACAGGAAAGAGCAGATGTGCTCAGGCCTGGGCTTCGCGACGGAAAGGCGAGGCTGGCCTGGCACGGAGTAAGTAGCAGAGGAGGCCAGGGCACCCACACAAGCCTGGCCCTGCCAACAGCGTCGGGCTCGTGCTTCCGGGACTTCTGATGGGAATGCTCAGAGCGGCTGCGGGGAAGGCCCAGACTTCCTCCCCACACAGACACTGCTTATTGGAAGGATGTTGGCGCAAACCACACTGCTGGCTGTCCCCCGCTTCCCCTCAGCTCAATTAAGACAGTAATCGGTATTTCTTAATTGCTGTTCCTGCTGCATCTCCTGCCCCTCCCCCCCTCTCCGTCCACCGCAGCGTGGTACCCGGAGACCAGCCTGTCCTCCGGACTAGCCTGGGAAGAAGAGGAAGTGGCTCGAGGAGGCTTAAAAAACCCTCGACGCCTGGTAGGGAAAATAGTGCTATGGCAGGAACACTACCTGACCGGGTTCAGACCCAAATCGGAGGCCACCCTCCAGCACCTAGGGTGACATCGGTCCAGCACGTGGGTCTATCTCTACCTGGCCTTGCTTTTCTAACTCCAGTTTTTCTAAACTTGATTCTCATTTTATAGTTACATTATTTCAGTATCGGAGTCATTGTCTGTGATAAACCTCCTCAGATCTTTGTGGAATAAGGTTGGATATAAATATAAAAACAAAACAAAACAAAACAAAATGGCAATTATTTGTGTGGCAATAAAAACACAACTGGGTAATGTGATGGTGAGAGACTGGTGGGTGGGCAGAGCACAGTGTCGAAAGAGGGCTTTTTTTGATGCTATCAAAATCCCCAACTTTACATTCCCTCCTCTGAGGAGGTAATGAGATTACTTGGTATAGGAGCAACTCTAGAAATTAAATGGTTAATTACCATAGAGGTGCCTAGGGAGCCCGGGGTAGCCTGGGAGACTCTTTGAGGCTCTCAGATTAAGATTTTCTAATAGGATGTGCTTCTTGACCCTCTTCCCTCCTTCCCTCCTTCCCTCCTTTCCTTCCTTCTGTCTTTTCTTCTTACCGTCCCACCATCCCTCTTTCACTTACTTCCTTATACATTTAATTGAGCATTCAAGTTCAAGGTTCTGTATCAGAGATTAACGCAAAGGTAAATCAGATATGAATCCTCAGTGGAAGCTTTTTTTGAGCTATGTTCTAAGAAGGGAGATCGGATATGTTCACACACAACCATCATCATATAGGGTAGGCAATGATATGTGTCTTCAAAGAGACACAGCCAAAGCACTAGGGGAATTCTTTATTCCCCCTTCTGCCCCCATCTTGGCTATTCACCCATGCTATCCAAAGTCCAGAAATGATATTCGGGTATTTATTACAACTTTAAGGCGATCCCCCTTGGATGGGTTGACATTCTTGGGCCTTGAGACTCTTTGTCTCAAGGCAAATACCTATTTGAAGCCCATGAGGCCAAACATCTGTTTAACTCATCACTTGAAGAGCTCTGAGAAAGTGCCCAGTTGATGCAGACACTCTTAATTGGTGATTAAGTTGGCAGTGCCAGCCTGTCTGTGAGAGGCTGGCAGAGGGTGAGGCTCATATGAAATCAAAATCCAGTCCAGAATAATGAACTTCAGACCAAATAGTGCTTTCCCCCAACCTGACTTTGAAATTGGCCTCTATTATCCATAGCTTATCCATCTTCTTAAACCTGCTCATTAACTCTTCGTGAACCCAATTGAGAATTTACATGACAGGAAAGATCATGCTCACTACTTTCTGGAAATTCAGCCTGGCCACAAGCCCCCAAGAACTGCTCAGGCGGCCTGGGAAGTGGTCAGTGGCTTCGTGCAGGTGTTGGACAATGTGTTATATGGTGTGAACAAGGAACAGTTCTAAGACTCATTCAATCAGTTGGCCCATGCTCTCCAATAGAAAAATGTAATGCGAAACACAAACGTGAGCCACTATATCATTTAAAATTTTCCAGTAGTAGACTTATTTTTAAAAAGTGAAAGGGGGGTGCCTGGGTGGCTCAGGCGGTTAAGCGTCTGACTTTGGCTCAGGTCATAATCTCACAGTCCCTGAGTTCGAGCCCCGCGTCGGGCTCTGTGCTGACAGCTCAGAGCCTGGAGCCTGTTTCCTATTCTGTGTCTCCCTCTCTCTCTGACCCTCCCCTGTTCACGCTCTGTCTCTCTCTGTCTCAAAAATAAATAAACAGTTAAAAAAAAAAGTGAAAGGATTTAAGAAAAGGAAACAGGTGAAACTAATTTTAATAATATATTTTATTTAATTCATTATATATAAATATCCCTTCAGCATGTAATCAATGGGAGAAAAAATTAAATATTTTACATTTTTTTGGTGCTAGGTCTTCAAAATTTGGCACAGACTTTACATTTACAGATTAGCCACATTCTAAGTGCTTAGTAGCCACACAAGGCTAGTAGCCGCAGAATGGAAGTACAGATTTGGACAGTTGGGAGAAACTTCTTACCACTAAAGCCTGTTGGCAAGAAATACCAGCATTAACTTTTATCTTCATCCCATATATATACACATTACTTTTCTTTCCAAAATACAGTTTATCTGTGCATGTACTTTATCCCTATTTTGTGGATGAGAGAACTGAGCTCAAAGAAATGAAGTAATGTGCCTTACAAATTACTTCAACAGGTAGGAAATTATAGAGCTAAGACTTGACTCCTCCAGGTCTGTTCTAAATTCCACCATGCTGGCATTTTCCAAGATCCTATAAGCTCTGTGAGATAGGTTTGGGGTCAAGGATATTTGAGGAATGTCCTGTACGATGGCCCGGTCTAGGGGATTCACAGTATGAATTACATGTTGAAGGCCCTGGGAAGTCCTCTAGTTAAGGGAACCTGCTTATCTCTGTTTCATCCAAGTTTCCCAAATGTGGACCATGGAACTGTTTTTCATGCAACATCTATTAACGTTCTAAGGAAATAGCATTTCACATAACTGGCTTTAGGAAATGTCCTCAGCCAATGGAGTTCCATTTATGGAAAACAAGGCTCCCAGCCACAGAAGAGGTCACATCACAAGTAATGACAGGACTTTTCAAAGTCAGCCTCCGGCATTCAAGGAGGCAACACTGTCTGGTGACTTCAGTTTAGCAATAATATTATTCCCATTTGGCCCTTTCAGCTTCAGATTAAAATCATGGAGTGTGACCCATCAGGTTCATCTTCGCTAGCAGAGTCCACACAATACAAGAGCTCAAATAATGAACTCTTTTTCCATCTCACACAGTGGTGATTTAGGTTCATGGTGTTAATTGGGGCCCTTTAGGACCTTAGAACAACTTCTGAACCAAAACAGAAAGAAGCTCAGATTCATACAGCGTAGTTTTAGCATAAGATAAAAGTGATCATGTTTCCACTTTTTGGAAAATCACCTATTTGTATATGGGAACGTTGGTGCTTAAATTGATTGAGTACTTATGTGTATTCCACATGGTTCGAAGACCTCATGATGACTCAGGGGAGGTAGGAGCCACTATCATCATCATCACCACCATTTTAAGCTGAGGAAACTGACTCACAGAGGGGTTATGTAACATGCCAGAGGTCACTTGCTAGAAAGCAGCAGGAAGTCTGTGCTTTCGTGGAGTCTGGCACCTATTCCATATGTTTAACCATCACCATGTAATCCTGAAGCAATGAATCCTGTAGGACAACCCATTTTAGAACCCACTGGAACACATGGGGTGGATGAGAGTGTGCGCTTATGTGCAAGGAGATAGAGAAAGAAGGAGGCACAACAGAGAAGGGAAAACTAGACCGTATTAGAGATTGAGAGAGAAGTGATGGAAGCTCACAGTGAAGTAATACTTTGTAAAGAATTTTCACATATATTATCTCATTTGGCCCTTATAATAATTAATTTGAGTGTGGTACTAGGGCTGCTAACAAAGTGGCTGAAGAGGGGAACTTGGGCATCTGCTCTCGGGTCACAACCCTTTCCACCATGGGACTGCTGCTGGAGGAAATGAGCCTCAAGCTCCTTCCAGCCTCCCCTCTTTGCCTTAAATTGCCTAGATGCACATTAAAACAAGGACTGCGTTCATGCTTCTAGTACATACCATAATCCTCCTTCAAATTCTGAGTCCAGACACCATCCACGCTTCCCTCCACATTTCTAAGGCCCCAATGAGACTGACCAACAGCGTGGCAAGGAGCCAGCATTCTTATTTCCTGAGGTTGGATGGCTGGGAGGCCTCCGGGCGTCTCGGCCCATTTCCCGGCACGCAGCTGCTGTGGCAGAGCCTGTAAAAATGTTTCAGCATCAGACTGGGAAACTGCATGAGGAACCATTTGGAGAATGGAGACACTCTCCTCGGGTCAATGTCAGGAAAGAGAGAAGCAAACTGAGGCCCACCGGGGGGCCTGGATGGGAACCTGTCTGGTGGGTATCCTGGAGAGCCCCTGACCCAGGGAACAGCTGAAGACCCCAAACCCTTCCCTGTTCTCAGTTGCCCTCCGAGACCCCAGAGGACTGGCTGAGGATCAGCGTAGGAAATTCGTGCTGGGGTAGGGTGGCATGGGGTGAGGTAGGAGCAGTGTTAGAGTCCCTCAACTCAACCTTGTCCCTCTGCTGGAGGGTCACGTGGACACATTGTCAAACCTCTCTGTTTCCCCTGCTGGTTCCTTCCAGATGCAAGTAGAGGGGCCTGTTTTATATTTCTATTTAACAAATTAGTTACACCTTTTGGGTTTTCTCACACAAGCCAGCACATCAAAACATGCCTGAGAGCTCTGGAGAATGTCCCAGTGGTCCCAGACCCTCTGGAAAAACACTCATTTGGACAGCTGTAGGATGTGGGACCAAAGACTTACTCTGAAGCCCCTCAGTGGAGGAGGAAACTTGCCAAAATGGCCCCCTGAAAGGGGTGGGGAGACACTATATGGTGAACCTAATTCTGTGACCAAACTGTATGCTTTTACTAGAAGCCGCTGCTGCTGCGGATCATGTTAATAGCTACCATTTACTGAATATTATTTATCAAGCATTTAACACATTCATTCGTTCATTGAAGATTGCTTCACGTTCTCTTATTTAATTCTCACAATAACCCTTTATGAGCTGTTATTTTTTTTCCAGATGATAAAACTGAAGAGTACTTTTAAAACTCGTTTGGTTTCCCTAAGCTGGTTTTTATAGTGGAGGTGGGATTTGAGGCATTGATTTTTTTTTTCTGATTCCAAAGCTCATATTCTTTATTCATTTATTCATCCATTTATTCATTCACGTGCTGAACAAATATTTATGAGTGTCCACGAGGCGTCAGGCATTTTTCTATATACTAGGGGTATATGAGTGTACAAAACAGACAGAGCTTTCATTCTAACAGGGAAACAGACAAAACCCAGTAAACTAGTGAAACTGTAGTATGTTAGTTGTTGATGTGCAGGAAGAAAATGATGCAGATGTTGGATGTTAAGTGGAGGAAAAAATTTAAGCAGGGTAAGGAGTATAAGGAATACTAGAATGGGGAAAGGAGTACTTGTTAACTTTAGATTGGCTGGTGAGGAATATCATCCCCCATAAGAAGACACCTAATTTAAGGGAGCCATTTAGGTGAAGGGGGGGGGGTCCAGTTGGGAGAATAAGTGCAAAGGCCCTGAGGTGAGAATACGCTTGGCACTGGAGGAAGAGCAAAGAAACCAGTGTGGCTAGAGTGAGGCAAAATAGAAGGAAATTGGTTCAGAGAGGAAATGGGGGCCCAGATCAAGCAGGGTTTTATAAGCCATTGTATGAGGTCAGTGAAGTGATAAGTCAGAGGAAGGTTTTGACCAGAGGTGTGACTTGAACAGACTTACACCCTAAAGACTGCTGTGTATGGACCAGTGTGCATACGGATATTTCATAGTTCTGTCTGCTGATGGGGCCCAGGAGCAATGACATCCCCCTACCAGCAAGTACATTTAGCACCTAGATCTTGGCTTCTAAGTATTGTTTCCCAATGAAAGAAACTAGGGCTCCCTTAAAAAGTTGTTATTTCCAGGATTAAGGCAGGAAAAATTTAAGATGGAATATCTTTTGGTACCAGAAATCAAGGAAATGCCTGAAAAACTTTTAGGGCCATGTTGAAAGGAGACAAGAATCAATTTAAAGGTCAAATCTGGGTCAATTTGAGCAAAATAAATAGTGGTAGTATTAGATTAAATTCATAGAATAAAATAAAAATAGTGATATAAATATGTAATTCATTAAATAAGAAAATGGAGAAGGAGAGACAGAAGAATTCAAATTAATAAATGTAGAATCAGTCAAGGAAACATAAAATTACCATTAGTATACCACAGTAATAGTTGCTGCAGGCAAGTTCCACCAATAAATGCTCAAATTTGAGGGTGAACATTTGAACAGAATAGAATATTAGCACAGTTTTGAAGTATATCCTCCCAAGTATTGACTAGTTACAAAGGAAACAATAACATGATAGTGGAGAAACCCAATAAATGGCACTTGAAATCAAGTGATTAAGGTTAACCTCACCAATAAGATGTCAATATCTTACAGCATCTTACATCAACATCATATGTAGCCTAAGTATGGTGCCCTGAGAACATACCATCACTTCTGTGGTATGTTTGTTAAAATATATATAATCTTAATCTCGTCATGAGGAAACACCAGACAAACCTAAGTCGGTAGACATTCAGCAAAATAACTGACCAGTACTCATCAAAGATGATTAAAGCCAAGGAAAAACTGAGAAATTGTCACTAAATTATAGGATACTAAAGAGATAACATCATGTAATGTGGGATCCTGGATTGCATCCATCAAGAGGTAAGGAAACAACAGAGGAAAAAAAGGTGAACTTTGAACACAATCTGTACTTAATAGTCTTGTTAATGTCCCGGTTTTGACCATTTGACTATGGTATGTAACTGTTAACACTAGGGGAAATTGGGTAAAGGACATGGGTGAACTGTCTGTACCAGTTGTGGAACTTGTCTGAAAGTCAGTATTTCAAAATTAAAATAAAAACAAAAAGAGAGAGAATATGGATATTAACTAGGCTTATTGCGGGTAGTCATTTTACAATGTGTAAATATATAGGATCATTATATTGTATACCTGAAACTAATATAATGTTATATTTCAATTATATTTCAACTTTGTAAAAACCTAGATAAAATATTTTAAATAAGAACCTTTGACTGAAGGCTGCTAGATTGACAATACACTGTATGGGGGCAAGGTCAGGAGTCAGAAAATCAGAAGGCTATATTGGACATAATCCTGGTGAGACTAATGGTACTTTGGAGTAGGGTGTAGCCAGAAAGGAAGTGAGATGTAGCTGGATTCTGGAAATTTCTTGACAGTGGTGCTGACAATATTTGCTGGGAGAATGATTTTAGGAAGAAAAAAACCAAAAAGAACTTAGGATAACTTTCAAGTGTTTACCCAAGGAACTAAACTTCCAAGAGAATACATATTTTAAGGTGCTTTACTTATATTATTTCAATTAATCCTCACAAAAATATTATGAGCTAAAGTACTCTAATTGCCCCCATTTTAATAGCGGTAAAAACAACTACTATTTCCCAGGTATTTGCACTGGGCACTTCACATGTAATGTCTCATTTCTTCCTGACTTTGTCATTATTCCTATTTAATATGTGAGACAACAAGACGCTGAGAGGCTGAGGAGCTTTCCCACTGCATCCAGCTAGTACCGAATGGAGCTAGGATTTGGCCCCAGGGAGCCTGACTCAGGTGTCCCGCACAATGAACTGCCTAATTTTATAGCTGAGGAAACAGAAATTTAGGGGTTGCGTAATCTGCCAGGATTCACACTGTTCAAATGTGGGTAGGCCAGAATCTGACCCCAGCTGTGATTTCAAAGATCACGCTCTTCAGCCTAATGCCCTGCTGTTGGATCCTGTACGTTCAAGTGTAGATGGTGTCAGATACAGAGCTCTCTGGCACAGCCCACAAAGGGCTGGCTGGGGGCTGTTTGTGGCGAGAGGCCACAAAAGGTAGATCTGCCGCCTGTGGGGACGAACTCCAGGCCAGCGATTTGAGCGGCTCCCTCGCCCCTGGTTCTTACGCTGTTCCATGCCCTGCGCAAGGAGGGGGAGACGTCATTACCAGCCTGGGCAGCCCTGCGGTTCCATATGCTGGAGCCACACGTGCCCAGGAAACCTGCTATGCCCATCAGCCTCTTTGGTCAGCCGCCAGTTGGAAAGGACAGATAAATCATGCACTCGTTTTAATGGGCCAAAAGGTCCTTGCTTTCCTTTTCTGCTCTGTAGCAGGCCTGCCCAACCCAGCCTGCCCCAATGCACAGAGATGTGTTCTCAGTCTCCAAAAAACAGAAATGAAGTCTTCTCACAAGAAAAGGATATGCCCAGAAAATCAATTTTGAGTTGGTGTTTTTTGTTTGTTTGTTTCTTTATATATACTTTCTTTTTCCGATTTTTATAACGATCATGTAACTTTGAATATTTAAAGTATTGATAATTCTATAATTATTTAAAAGAAAAATCTAAGTGTGGACACTGACTTAAGAATCCTTACATTTGAGGGGCACCTGGATGGCTCAGTTGGTTGATCGTCTGACTCTTGGTTTTGGCTCAGATCACGATCTAGCAGATTGTAGGTTTGAGCCCTACGTGGGCTCTGTGCTGACAGCACGGAGCCTGCTTGGGATTCTCTCTCTCCCCCTCTTTCTGTCCCTCCCCAGCACTCTTTCTTTCTCTTTCTCAAAATAAATAAATAAATATTAAAAAAAAAAAAAGAATCCTTATATTTGAATACTAGGTTTACCCCTTACTGGCTATGTGATCGTGAGTAAGTGAACTATTTAAGACATAGTCTCCTTATCTGTCGAAATGGGTTAATATATAAAAAAAATCCTACTTCATAGAGGATTACATGAGATAATATATACAAATAATTTAGCAATAACTTCTAGCTATATTATTATTATAATTAGTATTAGCTTTTCAATTATACTCAGTTTTCTTCCCTCCAAGCTATCCCCTCTCCTTTGCCCCCATCTGGGTGCTAAACTCATTCTGTTGGCAAACAGAAGGACCGCAGGGAAAAATGGGTAGCCCCACCAGCAGATGGTTTGAAAGTGGACTGCAGGGAGATTTCTCCGGAAAAAGTAGGCATTTCATCACTATGGTTCTTAGCAAGGCAGTCAGACAGAGGCTGGTGGTTTTCGTTATTCCCATTCTCTGGGGAGCACATCCTCAGTGTCTCCAGTAAATTGGACTTTCAAAGGTAAATGTAAATTGTAGTGTTAATTTATTTAAAGTAAATTATTCAAAGAGTCATATGTCAGCAAACCTCATTTTGTGGCACTATATTAATGTCTTCCTTAAATACAGCTCGCCCTTTCTAAAAGCTGTTTTATGGGTCCAGGAAATCTGTCTATTACAAAGAAGTGCTTATTGTAAAGGATGTTTTAGCCTTTGGGTTCAATTAGGGAGAGAGCCAGGGTCAATGGGAGCCCTATGTGTGAAAGAGCCTTAATAGCTGAGATGTAGTAGGGAAGTGGGAAGCCCACTAAAGCACATGGGTTTTTACCCGGCAGGAAGGGATGTGAAGAAAGATAAATGCAGAGCTTGATTCAAGTTTCACCAGCCTTCAGGGAGCCCAGTGACAGTGTCCAACCAATCCATTGTAATGGAAAGAAGGCAGGTTCAGTGTGGGAATTTCTGGGTCCTAGTGTCTTCTCAGGGACAATTCATCTCACCATGTCTGGACCTTTTTCTCTCAACAGGGGAAAGGAGTGTTTTCCCTCCAGGGCTACTCGTTATTGGTATCAAATGAAACAGCTGTGAAATGCTTTGAAAGATTCAAAGAGCCATAGAAATGGAAAGCATTTTATTTATGGCTATTTATTACTCTTTTTTATTATTATCTGATCTCAGGTACACGGGATTGAATTACTTCTACTTCATCGTTCTTGAAATATTATCATCGCCAAGGCCCTTTTTCTTTATTTCTTTATTCTCTTTGATCCTGGTTCTTCACCCCTCTTTCCCACTACCACTACCCCTTCCAACAACTAATGTGTTTAATATGTTCTTGAGAAAATACACACACACTCACACACATAGGTGTTTCATATGCATGGAGTTATAATTTACATATGAATCTCGTTGTCTTTTAGGGTTCCTAGACCCAGTTTCAACGTGTGGGGTCGGTTGTACCCACATAACACCAAGCAATCCTTGGACACCAGCATCAGATTCCACCAGTTAAGGGTTTGGTCCTATAAGACTGCCCGCTACCCCACTTTGGAGGTCAGCCACAAGCCCTAGGTGTCACCTGTCCTTCTGACCAACCAGCTACAGATTGGAGCTTGCAGTGACCTCCCTAGGTTCAATTAATTTGTTATCATGCCTCATAAAACTCAAAGAAACACTTATGTTTACCAGTTTATGATAAAGGCTGTTAATCAACAGCCAGGTGAAGAGGTGCATAGGGCAAGGTATGGGGAAAGAGTGCAGAGCTTCACTGCCCTCCCCAGACAACACCACTCTCTCCCATCTCCATGTGTTCACCAACTTGGCAGCTCTCAGAACTCAGATCTCTTGGGTTTTTATGGAGGTTTCATTGCAAGGTCATGACTGACTAAGTCATTGGCCATTGGCTGATTGAACCTCTTGCCCCTCTCCTTTCCCTAGAGATCCGGGTGGGACTGAAAGTTCTAAACCTCTAATCACATGGTTGGTCCTCCTGGCAACTAATCCCTGCCCTTAGGTGGGGCCCAAAAGTTACCTTTATTAACATAACAAAAGTCACAGTTATTATCCTTGTTACTGGAAATTCCAGGGATTTTAGAAGCTGTGTGCCAGGAACCATGACCAAATACATATGAAAAATATATTTTGGTCATCTGAATGACCAAATACATATTTCTTATAAATCACAATATTGTGCATCATTTTATACATCTCATTTTGTTTCTGTTATCACCCATCTTTATGTTTCTAAGAATCATCTGTGCACCTAGTTAATTACTTAGAATTGTCACATAATACCTCAGAATATTAATTCCCTCCCACCTTGAACAATTAATTCTCTAAGTGAAGGGCCTTCACACTGTCTCCAATTTCTAACCATGTCAAATAACAGCAATGTGCACTGCTCTTTATGGTACTTTTGAGAATGGTTTTGGAATATAGGCCCTGGAGCCGAATTGGGCAAAGGACAAGCACAAGCAATTTCCAGAAGAGGAAACCCAAAGGACTAGCAAGCATTTGAAATTTTGATCAAACGTATTAGTAATCAGAAAAACGTGAATGAAAACAAATGAGCTACGGCAATCAAAAAGAACGAAATTTTGCCATTTACAGCTATGTGGATGGAACTATAGGGTGTTATGCTAAGTGAAATTAGTCAGAGAAAGACAAATATATGACTTCACTTATATGAAAACTTTAAGATACAAAACAGATGAACATAAGGGAAAGGGAGCAAAAATAATATAAAAACAGGGAGGGGACAAAACATAAGAGACTCTTAAATATGGAGAACAAACAGGGTTGCTGGAGGGGTTGTGGGAGGGGGGATGGGCTAAATGGATAAGGGGCATTAAGGAATCTACTGAAATCATTGTTGCACTATATGCTAACTTGGATGTAAATTGAAAAAATAAATTAAATTTAAAAAATGAGCTGTCAACACATTTTAAACTGACAAAATTAGACAATTGGAGAGTACCAAGTGTAAGTGGAGATGAGGAATATAACTGCCCTCACCTGCTGCTGGTGGGGAGCGTTGGGAGGGCAAGAGTGCTTCAGGAGAGCCATTTGACCAGTATTTAGCCAAATTCAGACACACATCATTTCTTTCTCTTTCTTTCTTTCTTTCTTTCTTTCTTTCTTTCTTTCTTTCTCTCTTCTTAAAGGTTATTTATTTATTTTGGGGACAGAGAGAGAGAGAGAGAGAGAGCAAGGGGGGAAGGGGCAGAAAGAGGGAAAGACAGAATCCTAAGCAGTCTCCATGCTGTCAGTGCAGAGCTGGATGTAGGGCTCAAGCTCAGAAACTGTGAAACCATGACCTAAGCTGAGATCGGGAGTTGGTCACTTAACCAACTGAGCCACCCAGGCACCCCCTGACACACATAGTTTCAGATAGTTATTATTTTTTATGATTTCATCTTTACATTAAAAATAATTATCAGGGGCCCCTGGGGGCTCAGTCAGTTAAGTGTCCAACTCTTGATTTTGTCATGATCCCAGGGTTGTAGGATCGAGTCCCACATTGGGTTCTGCCCTGAACATGGAGCTTGCTTAAGATTCAATCTCTCTTCTTCTGCCCCTCTTTCTGTCGCTCCTGTGCTCACTCTGTCTCTAAAAAAAAAAAAAAAAGAAAGAAAAAAAGAAAAAAATTATCAAGCACCTACTTTTTTTCATTCAAAAATAATTATTCAATACCTATTAATCTAATTCCTCCTAGCTCTACTGGGTGCAAGGTCGACAACAGCCTACAGCTCAGACATGGTCTTTGCTCTTAGAGAACTTAAGATATAGCTGGAAATGCTTGATCATCTCTGTATTGCCAGAACTTAGCAGGGTGCCTGGCTCCCTCTAGCTCAATGAATGTCTGCTGAATGAATGAACAAGGAGCAACATAAATTAACCACACCATTTCTTTCCAATCTAACCATGAGTGTGGATCAGCTTTCAGCTCTAAGACAGTCCCCTGGCAAGGCTGGTACTTTTGGTTCTGCAACCTGTTCTTGGCTTCCAGGGTGACCCTTAAACCCACCTACCCAACCTTCACTCTCACTCCCCCCCAAAGTTATTTGCGACTAATATTATTTATCCTCCAAACACTTGGCTAAGCTTTTTTATACTTCAGTGATGTAGGCACGGTTATTATGCTTGTTTTCCAGATGAGGAAACTGAAGCTTGAGCAGTGCTGAAAGATGCCTGAAATCACACAGCTTTTGAGGTGTAGGCTAAGCTCACCCCAGATCATACTCTGCTCGATAGCTCGAACCCTTGCCCACCACATCAGTATGTTTAGGTGGGTGGATTGGGTGTGTCTTATTTTGGGCTGCTAGAACAAAACACCACACACTAGGTAGTTGGGTGAGGACCCTCTCAGGGTCCCAGACTTCTTGGTGCATCTTCACATGGTGGAAGGGGCAAGAAGCTCTCTTAGGCCTCTTTCATAAGGACATCAATCTAATCAGCCCCCATTCCCAAATCAGCCTAATCACCCCCCTCCCAAACCCCACCTCCTAATGCTACCACATTGGGCAGTAGGATTTCAACGAATGAAATTGGAGGGGACACGAACATTTGGACCACAGCAGGGAGCATTCACCTTTGTGGGAGTCCCTAGCACAGTGTGCTCAGCATTGGCAAATACTTGCTACGTGAAAAGGGCATTTATATAACTGTGTTTGGGCATGAGTTTTCATCCCATGGTCTGGATAGAGAATCACCAACACCTGCCTCCTGCCCTCACTCTCCATCGGCAGGGCTCATTAGGATGGAACCCCAATGCTTCCCCTTAGCTCCTCCCAGGAACCTCATCCCATCCTCTCACAAATGGTTCTGATGAGGGCTGAAAAGATTTATAGCATCCTCTAGCTGCTGACAATGTTTCTCTATTGATCCTGCTTCCGGAGCTCTGCTCAGAGGACACAGAGTGACCGAAATGCTAAATTTTTACCAGACTCATTGCAAAAGCAGCCAGACAGCCCAGGCCTCCTTTGGGACCTGGAGCCCAAGGCAAAGAGCCACTGAGTCACACATGCTTCCTTCTGATCCATAGTGGGCGAATTGTCCCCTCCCTCAGTCAGTGCCTCAAGAGCCAGTTTACAGGTTTAATCCAAGGTCTTGGCTTGAAGGTTTCAGTCTTCCCTCTCTCCTGAGACATTGACTCCTCTGTGGTGCCGCCATAGCTCCACATACCGCCACTGTAGCCCATTTCACACTGCTGGGCAGGATCCCTCTAAAACACGCATACCTTTTCTGTTAATCTTTAAACTCTTTGAGGGCAGGGACCACACAGCTCCAGCACTTAGAACAGGGTCTGCTGTTGAAAATGTTGAATGAAAGAATGACACACAGACTGGTCAGTTTTCACAGCAGGAACTAAAATATGAGAAACTACTACTACCATGGACGAGTTAGAAAAGCCAAATTTCAGTGCCATGAGTCTGGAGAGCAGGAACATCGTTTGTTTCACACTTAGATACAAGAGATCTTATCCACAGGACAAAAACAGGTCAGGAATGGCAAAGTCTATGTCCATATACCACCCCTCCCTATGATCACATCTATAACAGACATTATTGTCTAAGGCATCCTGTTGCACTGAGTATCCAGGCAACATTTACAAAACCATGAGAGATGAAACCTGTGTGCTATCCTTTGACTAGAAACAGTGTGCCATATTGTGCTTTGCACCACAGATTACATAAAACCATGGTTCTTACAAAACTAATTGGAAAAGAAATGCTTTCACATATTAAAAAAAAAAAAAAAACCTTAAATAATACTACAGTGCTCTGTGATAGCTTATTCATTTACTTAACAAAAATCTCTTGAGTATCTATTACGTGCTGGCTACAATATGAAATGCTGGGGATATATGAAGATGAACAAACAAGGTGCCTGTTCCTGATTTCAAGGAGTGTGTAGTCCAATGGAGGGCATGGAAACATGCTGGTAATATGCAATGTGTTAGCTGGTATTGAAGATGTGGGGCACTATGCACACCCATAGAAATGGCCTGGGGAGGTCTAGGAAGGACCCAGAGAAAGGACACTGTGTTAGTTTTCTGATGATACTGTAACAAATGACCACTAATTGGTAGCTTAAAACAACAGAAATCTATTCTCTCACAGTTCTAGAAGCCAAAAGCCGGAAGTCAGGATCATACTCCCTCCAGAGGCTCTGGGGGAAAATCCTTTCTTTGCCTCTTCCAGCTGCTGGTGGCTACCAGCCTTCCGTGGCTTGTGGCCTCGTCACTCCAATCTTCAAGGCCAGCATCTTCAAGACTCTCTCTGTTCTGTTTTCACAGCAGGAACTAAAACCTAAAACCATGCCTTTCTCCTCTGTGTGTGTCAAATCTCCCACTGTCTCCCCCTTATAATGATACAGATGTGGCATTTATGGCCTACTCAAATAATCCAGGATCATCTCCCCATCTCAAGATCCTTAGTTCAATCACCTGTTGTCTTCTGTTTGCCATATAAGGTGGCAATCATAGATTCCAGGAGTTAGCATATGGACATCTTTGGCGGGGTGGTGGTGGTGGTGGCATCTTTCAGCTTTTCGTAGTACCCAGTGCTTGAAGTGTGCCTGGCACTTGCAGGCACTCAAATGTTACATGCATCAGGAAAGTTGCATCTAATCTGGGAACATAAGAATGAGTATGGAGAGAATGGCATCCTCTTGCACAGAAAAGACATGGAATAAGAATCAAGAGGGGGGATCATAAGGCAGGTGTGCCCTGCCATGCCCCAGGAGCTTCACAAGCTGCCGCCATCTCTGGGCATCCCTGGCACCACCTAGCCCGTGGAGCCCCATGGAGCTAAGCCCACAAACTAACCTGAGCCAGTGGCCCAGAGCCAGCTGGTGGGCATCCTGAAGGTGGCAGACATCCCAGAAGTGGTGGCCTCCAGCCCAAAGGGCAGCATGGCATTGGCAGATAGAAGCTCCACAGGGCGGCAGGGGCAGGGGTGGGTGTGGTGGAGAGGGTGGGGGTGTGTAGGAATGGGGGAGTGGTGTTGGTGGTTCTGGCTCCCTGGCAGTTGTGACCCAGAGCCCTGCATCTACCTTCAGGGCCCATCTGGGGCTCCAGGTGAGGGCTCTGGCCACAGAACACAAGGGCCCAGTGGGGCACCCAGGGAAGGTCACTGGTCAAGCAAGACCACAAGGAGTTGGGGAAGTGCCTCGACCTGGAGGAGTGAATTCTGGGGCAGCTCACTGGCCTCTACGACCACCAGGAAAAAGAGATCCTGGAATTGGAGACTGACATGGGTGAACTCTTAGGGTTCATGAAGAGTGATGATACCAGGGCTGCCAGGGTCATTGAGCTGCTGGTTGACTCAGTGGTTACAAACCCACTGATACCTTCTCTGGCCTGTAGGACAAGACATGGGGCACACAAAACTGAGCATACCCCAGAGGAAATAAGGGTCCTCCATCCAGCTGACTGGTGGCTCCCACAGGACATCTACTGCCCCCTCCTTCCAAGAACTGCTGCAACAGCAAATGCCAGGGGGCCCTGAGCCAGGCCTGGGCCATGAACAAGGCTTCTTGTGAACCTGACCCCTCTTCCCTGTTCCCTCAGTTTCCATTTTGGGGTTTTTAAAATTGTTATTAAACTGATGGAACTTAAAAAAAAAAAAAAAGAGGAGGAGTCACAAACTGGGGAAGGAAGCAAGAAGATCAGAAGTTGAAATTCATTCAGGTGGATGGACACCCCAAGTAGAGCAGACAGGAGGTAGGAAGCAGGCCTGGTGGTGATGATGGACAACAACAAAATACCAAGAAGGAAAGTCAAGGCCAGAAGAATATTAACCTCTCTAAAATAGAAAGTGCACCTGCATCCACTTTAGGCATGACTTTGACCTCTTTGCGGGGCTAGGACAACTGTGGGGAGAATGGTGGGGACGCTGGGATGCCATGGGCCCCAGGTTTTCCCATCTGTTTCCTGTGCCTGCAGTGCCCTTCCCCCACACCTTCCTTGTCAACTGCTACTCTCCTTTCTGGTGTCAGTCCAGGAACCTGTTCCTGACTCTGGCTTTCTCATCACCCCGCCCTTTTCCCACAGAGCCCAGGGTGACCAGTTAGAGAGGGGAGCAGTGGCAGGGTAGTAGGTAAGAGGGAGCATGCTGACATGGAAGGCTCTGCCATAAGAGAAGCTTCACAGGGCAAGGATTTTGTCTATTTGCTTCACTGTGGTGTGCCCATGGCCTAAAACAGTGCCTGGTGCATAGCAGACACTCAATAAATGTTTGTTAGGAGAATGAATGAATGGAGCCAGATTTTGTTTCCTAATCTGGGTACTACTACTTACTAGCTGTCAGTAAATTACATAACCTCTCTGTGCCTCAGCGTCCTTGTCTATAAAATCAGGATACTAGTATCTGCCTCATGGGGTTGTTCTGGAGAGTAGAAGTGTTGATATGGGTGAAACATTGAGAACTCTGGCACAGAGTCATTTTTCAAATCTATATTGCAGAGGTATTCAGTGGTTTCACAAAGCTTGGGAAATACTTGATTTTGAAATATATTCTAGGGGTGCCTGGGTGACTCAGTTGGCTGGGTATCTGGCTCTTGATTTCTGCTCAGGTCACGATCTCACCATTTGTGCGTTCGAGCCCCCCATCAGGCTCTGTGCTGACAGTGGGGAGTCTCCTTAGGATTCTCTCTCCCTCTCTCTCTGGCCCTCCCCTGCTCCCATCTTCTCTCTTTCAAAATAAGTAAATAAACTTAAAATATTCTAAACTATTTGTAAAACTGCACATTGACAAAAGGATGCACCCTCAAAAGTGTCCCGTATCAGCATCAACACACAGCAAAACCCCAGTGCTTCCACTTCCTGTCCTCTCCTTAACTTTAACATCTGTACAGGATCTGAGCTAAATTTTCAATAGAAAGCTATTCTAGCAAAATAACTATCTGTTAACTCTGTTGGGGTTCTAAGAAGATATTTCGCTGGTACATAGGGTCCATTCCCTGGGGGAGATGCTGGCAACCACTCTCAGTCAACTCCATTTAAAATTGTTATTAAACTGATGGAACTTAAAAAAATATATAGTGATAGGATTTGATTCTATACATTTTGAAACATATGTAAAGAAGGCCATAAAGTTCACCTTACTTGAGGGAATGTCCTTGTTCCAGCCCGAAGGGAGAGGAACAGTTATGATTTGTACAAATCACCAGCATCCTTGCCCTAGTGTCCTACTGCAATCACAAACTGAGGGACAGGGCACCTGGGTAGCTCAGTAGATGAAGCATCTGACTCTTTCAGTCAAGGTCATGATGTCAAAATTCATGGGATCAAGCCCCTTGTTGGGCTCCATGCTGACAGTGCAGAACCTGCTTGGGATTCTGTCTCTCCCTCTCTCTTTGCTCTTCCCCCTGCCCACTCTCTCTGGCACCAGGATGATGTCAGTCTTCAGCTTTGCTCACTAGTGAAAAGAATTGTGCAAGAGAGGGCAAATTGACAGGATGTTCTTTTTTTCTTTCTTTCTCTTTCTTTCTTTCTTTCTTTCTGTCTTACTTACTTTCTTTTTTGTAAGTTTATTTATTTTGAGAGAGAGAGTGGGTGGGGGAGGGGCACAGAGAGAGGGAGAGAGAGAATTCCAAGAAGATTCTGTGCTGTCAGCAAGGAGCCCAACATGGGCTCATGAACCATGAGATCATGACCTGAGCTGAAATCAAGAGTCAGACACTCAATCGACTGAATCACTCAAGCACCCCAACAGAATGTTCTTTCAAAATGGATAGCTCGGCTGGACCACTCAATCTATTTTTCATTATTCTTCATTCCAGATATGAGAATTAACAACATACCGTATTGTGGGTATTGTGCTGGGTGCCGAGGTTGTAGTAGCAGTGGAAGCGGGACAGATAAGTTCCCACCATGATTGAGCACAGAGCTCTCAGGAAATGAACTGAAAGTAAGAGGAAGTGTGAGAAGTCCTACGGTAAAGGCAGTGCTCCCCTGTGAGAGCTGGAGCAACTCACTTAGGTCTAGAAGGGACTTCCTTGGACTTTCAGAGGAAGAGGGACTTAAGCTGAGACCCGAACAATAAGTGGGAGGAGTTGGTTGAGTGAAAAGAAAATGTAGGAGGTCAGGGAGAGAACAATATTCCCGCAGAGAGAAGGCCATGCATGAAGGCATAGAGGCTACAGACAGCATATCACGCTTGCAGAACGGAAAGAAATTTAATATAGCTGGACCACAGAGCTGGGACTTTTACCGTTAACAGCTCTTATTTTTCAAACATGCTCACTGGTATATCACTCAATGTATTTCTTGGCCTTTAATTTATTTTTTAATTTCACCTCTCTTTTCTGATTGTTGCTTGCCCCATTACAATATCCACTTTTCCAGATGGCCGTTACTCTTTGCCATATGTCCAACGTACCTTCAACCTTTTGATCTTCTCCAGCATCCCTGACTCTGCTTTCCCATCTCAGTATAAATGACACCTTCCTGTCTGGTGGCTGCCCCAAAGTTTTTCTCATGTGCCTCTCCTGGGACTCAAGTTTCACACTCACAGATAGCAATCTTCAAAGGGAGATTGACTCGGTGTAATAAACTCTCCAGCTTGGGCTTTGCAAAATGAAGTAAAGTCTTTGATCCCTTTCTGGTTGCCCCTTGGAATGAAATGAACTCTTTGAAGCAAAGTTTGGCACACCTAGAAATGATAAAACAGGACCATAGGAATTACGAGGTTAAGACCAAGAGGGTGCTCTGTGTAGGTTATTTTGTTGTTAAAGAACAGATTTGAGGAGATTATCCAAGAACCTAGGTTTCAGCTGTCAAAATTAGCATCAAAAACTAGACGATAATTCAAGCTGAAATATCTCCCCCCTCTATCCTGGCCCTATGCAACAGGGTGGCAATCCCAAACCGTTACCCATTCTCCCTCAAGAACTTTCCAGAATGTATTCCAGATGCCATACAAATCAATATTCAGATTCATTTTGTTGCAGTCCACAAACACACACTATTTGTCTTCTAGAATTACACCTAGCAAGGCACCAGCCTTGCCGCTAAGGGCTATGCAACACATGTGCAAACAGCAGTGCCTTCTGAACACCACTCACCAGCACTGAAGCCACATGATTCACACCACGAGGGAAAGGAATCCAAAAATGCCAAGTTTACTTTGTAATCAGGTCTACCAAGCAGGGATGGTTAAGGGTTGCTCTGGGGCCTGGAAGCTAGCCCCCAAACAACTCAGTTCACCCTGTTTTCTCCCTAAATCAACTGCATGTGCTGAAGAGCAGTTAAAGCATGTGCTAATTAACTATCCTCCAGATGAAGGCCATAACCAGCCTCCAACAGGAAGCAATATTACCCTGTGCTCAATTCTAGCACGTTGAGTCGCCAGTAGGTGGCAGAAATTCAAAAAAATTTGTAATCCTGCTTTCTTTTTAAGCAAGGTCCAAGTGTGTTGAACCCAATCGTCAATAGTCTGCCACATCTGTATGAGATTAGAAGCGGTGAAAGACATGTTTGTAAGGCTGATGGATAACCAACTTTGATTTACCATATTTTTAAGTAATTTTGGCAATTTCCCCAGAGGGTGTGAAAAAACCCTGTGGTGCAAAGCGTTTGATCCATTGTATTATTTTTACAACTCAGTCATAAGAAATTTTTCTGTATTGTGTGGATTTTATTCTCTAGCCAACCCTAGTTCTGGGTCTTTCCATTAAATGTCTACACTCACCACCCTTGAATTTTGAAATATTATAGTCCAAACTTTTCCAAAGAGGATGAAGTTAGCAACTTTTGATGAACATTCCCTTCTTAGTCTACAATGAATAGTTCAACAGATGTTAAGTTTTTTTAATCCCTAAAAGTAGCTTTTTTTTTTTTTAACACACATTTTTAGTATGTATTCAGTGGTCAGAGTTACATGGAAATAAAATTTAAAGCCATGGAGAAAAACAATATGAAATAAATATTTCCAATTAAGATCCACAAGATAGCATTTATAGGTTTTCAAGCTGGGCCATTTGAAAGCAACAGGAAACATACAACATACGAGGCATCCTAAAATGTTTCCCTTCTTGTAGAACCTGGGAGGAAAACCAAGTTTTTGTATGGTTCATTTTTTTGAAAGACCAATCAAACAACACCCAGAAACCTCTTAGAGGTTTTGGAAGGTTAATGGGTTCTGTCAGTAACTTTAAAATTCTTTAGGAAAGACTGCCATAGAAATATAAAGCGTCATGTTATTAAGGATGACTTTCTGGCGATATCAAGGAATCGGTTCACAGTTGCAAAAAAGTACATATTTTCCCCCATGTTATTAGATTTTTTTTCCTCCCTCCTGATACAGAGAGGCAAGACCCAACCTAATTTCATTTCAAACAGATATTGAATTTCTCTCCATCAGCTCTGGTGAGATCTTCCCCAAGCCAGCTTCTCTACTTGGTGGTTCTGTCCCTGGGTGATCCGCCAATAACCACACCAGTTTGTCACTGTGGCTGTTCTTTAGGTTTGGAAGCAAAGAATGAGGTGGGTAGGGACCGAGCCCAGATTGCCTATACTGCTATTACTCATATCGTAGGCCAGTGTTCTTCAAATGTAGGTAGGTTACTGACCAGAAATAGCAGCAGCATCTGAGAATTTGTTGGAAATACAAATTCTTGGATTCTGTCCTTAGACCTACTGAATCCAAAACTCTGGAGGTGGGGCCCAGCAGTCAGAAGCCTTTCAGGTGGTTCTGATAGACATCCAAGTTTGAATCTTCAACAGAATAGAGGTCCAATGTATTTAAGACTTAGAGATTTCTCCTGGGGGTTATGAAGTGCACCCCTAGGTACTAAAGGTCAGGGCAAGGAAGGAGGACCTTGGAAAGAGGGAGAGAAGTAGAGAATCTTAAGCAAGTTCCACTCTCAGTGTGGAACCTGACATAAGGCTTGATCCCATGACCCTGGGATAACAACTCAAGCTGAAATCAAGAGTCAAACACTCAATTGACTGAGCCACCCACGTGCCCCAAGCTGATTTTCTTTTCTTTTCTTTTTTTTTTAAATTATGTTTTATTTTATTTTTGAGAGGGAGAGAGAGAGAGATAGCATGAGGGAGAGGCAGAGCGAGAGGGAGACACAGAACCCAAAGCAGGCTCCAGGCTCTGAGCTGCCAGAACAGCTGTCTGATGTGGGGCCCGAACCCATGAACCATGAGATCATGACCTGAGCTGAAGTGAGACGCTTAACTGACTGAGCGACCCAGGCGCCCCTGATTTTATTTTCTGAAATCAGTATGGTGTAGTATGAGAGAATGGTCTCTATCACCTGTTAGCTGTGTAATGTTGGGCAAATTACTTCATTTATCTGTGCCTCAGTTTCCACATTTGTAAAGTGAGGTAATACTAATTCTATTTTTTTTTGCACTGTAAGAATTAAAAGAGATAATGCTTGAAGAGCATGAAAAGTAGTGCCTGATAGGTGACAACTACATAATAAATGTTAGGTATTATCATTTTTATCATCCCTCAAAATCAAGCTCCTTTGTCACCCAGTGCCAAAATCTTTTTGCCTTTGTCATTCTGAGTTGATTGATCCTTTATCTGCGTTGTGATAATATTTCATCCTTAGCATGCACACATTTGTCTAGGTCATGTGCCACTCACGTTAATGGAAAAGGAGTGGCTCTCCAACTGAAAATCAGGGTGCTATTACTAGAAGAAAGGGGTAGGGATTCCAGGTAGGGAAACACAAAAATGTCTATTAAAGGTTCTATCGTCTTTGCAAGTCCTTTGTTATTCTATAAAACCAAGTTAACCTAACAAATAGTCATTGATACAGTCACATCACAAGTTTTAGCTACATGAATATCCAATAGTTACCTAAACATTGATCAAAAGTGAGGCATGTATGTTACAATTATATTTTTCTTTTTTTAAAAAAAATTATTTATCTACTTGTTTATTTATCTATTTATTTAGAGAGAGAGAGTGAGCATGGGAGGGGCAGAGAGTGGGGGGGTGGAGAGAGAGAATCCCAAGCAGGCTCCGCACTGTCAGGAGAGAGCCTAAGGCAGGGCTCAAACTCATGAACTATGAGATCCTGACACTTAACTGATTGATCCACCCAGGTGCCCCTGTATATTTTTCTTATATAACAGGTGCCAGAAAAAATTATGAAAGACTTTGAAATGGGCAAAACAAGATTGGTGCATGAAGCTCATCTATCTAGGTTGTCTTTGCCTCTCATTATCTTTGATCTTTTTAAATAATTCTATCAGTTGTAGAAAACTAATAACAGTGCATGTTACTGTTATTCACAGAAATACAAATGGTTATGTATGGTGGAGTGCAGTGGTGAGCACATTCTAAGATGGTCCCCCGATGACCATGTCCTAAGAAAACCTCCTCCCCTTGAGTGTGGGCAGCACATGTGGACGAGATATTGCTCCTGTGACTATGTTATATTCCATAGCAAAGAGGAGATTATTTGAGTGGGTCCAATCTAATCCCATGTACCCTAATTTCATGAACCTTTAAAGTAGAGGGCTTTCTCCAGCTAGTGGCAGAAGGGGAAGTTAGAAAGATTCAATGCACCAGAAGGATTTGACATGCAGTTGCTGGCTTTGAAGATGTGCAAAGCACATGTGCAAGAACCAGAGAAGGGTTTCTAGTTGTTGACAGCAATCCCAGTCGACAGCCAGCAAGGAAATGGGGTCCTCAGTTCTATAGCCATACGGAATTAAATTTAGCCAGCAATCTGAATGAGACTGGAAACAGATTCTTCCTTAGATCCTCCACAGAAGAGTCCAACCCAATAGACACCTTGATCTTGGCCTTCTAAGAGTCAACAGAGAACTCACCTGAACCCACCCAGAGTTCTGACCTACAGAACTGTGTGAGATCATAAATGTGTGTTGTTTTAAGCTGTGAAATTTGTGGTGATTTGTTACACAGCAAAAGAAAACTAATATGAATGCAATTGATTATTGCCCTGTAAATAGACCATTTTGCTTCTCTTGGTAAATTCATTTCAGAATTCCTTTTTCCTTATGCATAATTCTGCTCTTTGAATTCACCCTTTATATCAGTTGAACCATTTTACCGCTTCTCTCCTCAGGTGAGGGGTTAAATAATATCTTTGACACATGTTCATTTTACATTTGTATTACAGTCATAATTTTATCTTTCTTCCCCCTGAAAATTGCTCCTTAACACTGGAATGGACAATTGTGTTTTTTTTTTTTTCATTTGTTATTTACTGTGTATCTGTTACTCATTCAGCCCAAAATGTCCTTTCTTTCTAAAACTTTATTCAATATGGTAAGTCATGCCAGGTAGTTTATCATTGCCACCACACTGCCCCCCACCCCCAATACCTCCTAGAACCCTCAAACCTGCTACTCAGTTGGGAATAAATACCCTCTAAGCCTGCTGTAGAATTGTTATCCTGGAACTTCCCTTTATTACCACTCTGTGAATCTCCTTCACTTCTCTCCTTTTTCTTATCCCTTTTCTTGGATTTATTCTTTGATTATGTCCTCATTTTGTAGGAAAGCATCCTTCTTTAGCTCCCTGGAAAAGGATATATAAAAGATAAAGTTTCATGTCTAAACAGACTCTTCTACTTTTACTAGGCTATGAATATAGTTCTATGTTGGAAATCATTTTCCCTTGAAATTTTGAAAGCATTATCCATTTGTATTTTAGCTTTTAATGGTACTCTAGATTAGTTTTATGTTATTTTGAATCCAACTTTTTTGTATGTGGCTTGTTCTAATTGCCCCTCTCTCTCCTCTTCCAAAGAAAGACTTCAGAATCTTATTTTTTGGTCTGGGATGTAACGGAATTTCATAATAATGTGTCTTGAGGTGGGTCATTTTATTTATTTTTATTTTTTCATTGCCCAATAGTTTGGTAACTTTTTATTTAAAACTTACAGAAAAGTTATAAGGATGATACAAAAAAACTCTCATTAAGTGTTTGTGTCTATTAAATATGAGATACATAATGTTGGTAAATATATACTTATATTATTGATATATATGTAAATATATCATGCATACACACATACATGTCAGTGTATTTATTTTGCCACATTTATTCCATAATTTTGTGTACGTGTCTATGAGTGTATGTATTTATTCTTATCTGAACCAATTTAGAATCAATGGAAACATCATATCCTTTTACTCATAAAAAATTTGTTAAGTCAAGAAATCTAACACTGATAAGATTATATTATCTAGTTCAAGTCTATATTCAAATTTTATCAACTGCCCCTTTTATAGATTTTATTACCCTGGCTCAGAATCAAATTTCAGGTCATAAATGTTTCTTTAACATCTCTTAATCTGAAAGCGTTCCTTAGTTTTTCATTGCCTTTTTACCTTTAATTTTTTTCTATTTTTTTTCTTTTCATTTATTTTTTAATTTAATTAATTTTTTAAATTTATTGATGTGGGTCATTTTAAATTCCAAGTATTGGCCAATGGATGGGTGCTTTCAGTATATAACTTCAGATTCATCATACTTGACCTTCAGCGACAAACAATATAACTGACCACTCTTTCCTTCCTGAAACACTCCTGTATCTGACTTGGCTAATGCCTCACTCTTAACAGTTTTCCTCCTAGCTTTCTGATGGCTCCATTTTAATTCCCTATGTATTTTGTATTCTGGGCTCTTTGTTTTCCCTTATCTTCAGTATTTTCCTGGGTGCAACCAGCTCTTCTCATGGCTTTAAATACAATCTATATGCCAACTATGATCAAACACACATCTCCAGCAAACTTTTCAGTTCCAGATCATATATGCAATGACCTAATCAACACCTAGCATCTCAAACTTAGTATGCCTCAAACTAAACCTTTGTCCTCTTACCTTTGTCCACCTGCTCTGCCACCCCCCAGTGGCCTCCATCTTTTAAAATTTTTTTTATTTTTTTAATGTTTATTTATTTTTGAGAGACAGAGACAGAGCATGAGCAGGGGAGGGGCAGAGAGAGAGAGCAAGACACAGAATCTGAAGCAGGCTCCATGCTCTGCGCTGTCAGCACAGAGCCTGACATGGGGCTGGAACTCATAAACTGTGAGATCATGACCTGAACCTAAGTCAGACGCTCTACCAACTGAGCCACCTAGGCACCCCAGTGGCCTCCCTCTTTAACACAAGTTCTGGGAACCAGAAACTGGAATCCTCTTCCATTCCTTCCTTTCCCTTATCATTGTATTCAATTCCATCCAATTCCTGCCATTTCTACCTGTAGAATATGTCTTGAATCAATCTTCTTTTCTCCATCTCCATAGCCACCTTCCATCACGGCTTTTCTAGTGGCTGCAATAGCTTCCGCACTGATCTCTTTACATTTGCTCTTTCTCCAACTTATCCATTCTCCAAACAGTAGTTTAAATGATCAGGTTTTAAAGTCAAATATAATCACATTAGTTGTCTGGTTGTAACTCCTCAATAGTGTCAGAATGCACCTAGAACAAAACTCAGTATTCTTAAGGGATCTCCAAGGCTCAAGTGTTCTAGCCCCTGCCTACCTCTCTAAAACCACTGATGCCACTGTATCCCTCCTCACTTTGCTCCAGCCACACTGGTTTTGTTCATGTGTCAAAAGTGCCAAGCTTTTTGCACCTCAGGGCCTTTTCCTGGAATATTTCCTTCCTTATCTTTTACATAGTTCTTACTCATTGCTCAGGATTCAGCATGAAGTTGCCTTACAGAGAGGCCTCTTGTGATCACCACAGCATGAAAAGGCTCTCATTCATTCCTTCATTCCTTTTTCTTTTAATACCTAGCAAAATTTTGTAAAATTTGTGTAATCTATTTGTTTTTATTTTTCTTTTCCATTAGAATTGTAGATGTCTTAAAAGCAAGAACTGCATCTGCTTGCTTTACCACAATTCCTAGCACAGAGCATGGAGCCTCATCTTTTGAATGAATGATGATTCATTTGGAATTTTAGTAACACGATTCCAGTCCTGGCCCCTCTACTAATTGTGCAAATTTGGGCAACTTACTTAACCTTTCTTGGCCATAATTTGCTTAACTGTAAAATGAGGATAATAGTACCTACTTCACAGGGCTGTTATAAAAAATTAAAGGAGAGAATCTATGGAAAATGGTTTTCACAGTGTCTGGCACATAGTAAATGCTCAGTAGTTTTAGATGAAAATAATAACAATGAGAAGCTATAATTTCAGATCCAAGAGTGAGAAAAATGTGATGAAAAGTCGAACGAAGGGTTTTGATTGTACCTACATGACTTAGTCTATTTGGGTTGCCATAACGAAAATACCGTAGGTGGGTGGCTTAAACAAAGAACATTTTTTGTCTCACAGTTCTGGAGGCTGGAAGTTCAATATCAAGGTACCAGCTCTCTGGTTTAGAGATGTCTGTCTTCTTACTGTGTTTTCCAACCATGGTGGAAAAGGATGAGAGTGTTCTGTGGGGTCTCTCTTATGAGGGCACTAATTCCATTCATGAGGACTCCATCCTCATAATCCAATCATCTTCCAAAGGCCCCACCTCTTAATGCCATCACATCAGGGATTAGGATTTCAACATACGAATTTGGAGGAGGGGAGAAAGGTGGAATAAACAGTCCACAACATCACCTAAAGCTACATAAACTGCTCAACTCCATTGTGTATGATGACAATATTAGGTACCTGGCTATCCCACTGTCTATGTTCCATGAATGGTAAATACAGGAGGCGGTGTTGTTGTCTACCTAAAATTAACTTCTTCTTAGAACATTCTTTTTTGTTCCCTCCAGAGGTTTATCCTCTTGAGACAAAAATATGCCTCAGTCAAGCCAATTATGGGCGTCCCACTCCCCTTAGCAGTGACTGATTTTGGAGTAGGCATATAACTTCTTGATGGGGGAGTCCTGCTTGGGGTTGGAAGGAGGCCTGGGAAAAAATTTCCCCTTTTAAGAAGGAGCACAAGAAGGGTGCCTGGGAGGCTCAGTTGTTTAAGCCACCGATTCTCGACTTCAGCTCAGGTCATGATCTCACAGTTTGCAAGATGGAGCCCCACATCAGGCTCTGTGCTAACAGCATAGGCCCTGCTTGGGATCTCTTTGCCCCTCCCCCCACCTCTCAAAATAAATAAACATTAAAAAAAAAAGAAGCACAAGAATAAACAGTCTTCTGCTGCCTCTGGACCCTGGTTGTAACCATGTTCTGATCACAAGGGGAATCAGCCTTAGAAAAAAATCTGTTAAAGACCAGAGAGATGGAAGGAAGATAGTCTTTGATGACATCTTTCAACTCTGTTGTGCCATGCCTGAGTCTCACCTTCTTTCTCCTTCGGGTTTCTGGCTATAGGAGACAAGTTCCCCTAACATTTAGGCCTGAGTCAGAGCATGATGTTACATGAAGCCCAAAGCACCCCAACCTGGACCCAGTGGCTAGCTCTTCATTAGAGGCTGTGTGACCTGAGGGCCATAGGACCTCTGAGGAGTCTTCCCACTTTGAGATAACATAGTGACAAGTAGTCATATATTAGACAAAAATTACTCATGGGGGCGAAGATGAGAGAGTTTGAAAACACTTTTACCAATAAACAGAACTCCACATTTGAGTGTTTGTAAGTGGGTGGGGTGATGTAAACTCCCCACTCCTAGCTGCTGGACTGTGGCACAATGGCTCCAGTGAATAGACTCTTGTTTCCACAACATTATTCTTCCACAGTCTTGCCAGATGGAAAACATCATGTGTTTTTCCTCTAGAGATAGGGGATCAATTCATTTTCCAGTATATCAAGAACATTCATTGTTTTGGTTCTCTTTGGCCCTGTTTTTGATGAATTTTATTACTTGTCCCAGAATTCAGAGGTCCTAGAAGATACTAAAATGGAAGTAGTTTTCTCAGATGTGCCTGAAAGGCACCCAACAAAGTTGTGATGGGCACATGAGGCCAGAGGGCACGGGTGGCCTGAAGATTTTGTTGTCCAGAAGACATTCATCATGCAGTTTCTTGCTCTGTGCCTATGCCTGTGTTAGGCTTGGGGAATACTGGGGACTAGTTTAGTGGCATTGCATTTATGTCAAACTAGGTGCTAAAGTTAGCACATAAGGTAAACTTTCATGTGGTCAAAGTATTCTTGAAAAAGTCTTTAAATAATTGATGTAGAATAAGGCACATGATTTTTCTGTGTACAACCCTGCATATGGATGTATGTATATGTGTGTACAAATGTAGAATGCATTTTGTAATCTACAGTAGTATGTAATAAAGAAGATAGGAATGTATGAAAAGTATATATCTTGGTTAGAACAATACTCAGCAAGGCAAGATGCTTACACGGTGAAAGGAACTGAGAATATAAAGGGAACAGCTGTTTCTTATCTTCCATCCTATGCTTGTTCTGCTATTCCTTTCTTAAATGAAGCCCATATAATTACCTGTACGTATAGTCTCCACACTGGAGGGTTATGGTTTAGAGTATCTTTATTTTTTAAAATATAGAAACCTAGGAGAAAGCCCAGAGACCTTGTTCAAAATCATAGTAATGGTTAATGGTGGTAGCAAAACTCCACAACCCGAGAGTGTCACTGGGGTGGATTTGCATCAGGACCAAAACCAGGAGGCTGAGTGTTCGTATTAGAGGTTCACATACCTGTGCAGGTATCCCAGTGCTAAGAAGTCATGATGCTTTTGCAGGATACCATGAAAAAATCAATATGTGAGTCTTAAAATCATTCCATCAATAGTCTGCTACCAGATCCGATCTGAAATGCACTGGCAAGTGCCAAAGCCTTAAGAAAATGTTATTTTTTAAATGCCTCCTTTTTTTCTTTTTTCATTCTCTACCTGTTTCACTAGGTTGTTGCAAAAAAAAAAAAAATGACCTTTGCAAATGTTTTCTGTGAATTTCTAAGAATGGTAATTTTATGCTGTTTTAAGGGGCACAGAAATCCCGGTCCATAGGCTCCACTTCATGGAATTGTCAAAGAGCAGGATGAGGAGTTGTGAATGTAGGCATTGTACATGGCCCCTGAAAACTTGAAGATTGTTTGGGTTTGGGGAGAAGGTGACTGAGACTCTATCATAGTGAGAAGCCCTGGACATTTGTGGGTCAAAGCCTTGAACACTGGGACTCTTGAAGGGGGCCTTGTAGGCAGAGGAGGGGAGACTACATTTGAGGATGAGTCTAGTCCTGATAAGGAATTTCCCTTGGATGGGCCCAGTCAAAGTGAAGAATGGGATCCCCACCTGCTAATGCCTCTAATTTCTGGGCACTAACTAATGATCAGTGGAATGTGGAAACATAATACAAGCCATATATGTAAGTTTGAATGTTCTAGCAGTCATGTTGATAAAAAGTCAAAAGAAACACATAAAATTCATTGTAAAAAATACTTCTATAACCCATTAGATACCCCTAATATCATCATTGTAACATGTAATCCATATAAAAAATGTTAATGAGATATTGAACACTCTGTTTTTTTGTACTGAGTTTTTGAAATCCAATGTATATTTACACTTACAACACATCTCACTTAAGACTAGCACGGTGTAAGTGCTCAACAGCCACATTCGTTTAGTGGCTACCCTGATGGACAGTGCAAACCTAGCAGGTCATATCACCTCCTGAGTCCCATCTGCCTCATCCAGTGTGTATATTTTATCTATATAAGTTCTAGGAAGGCAGAGATTTGTGATATATCTCCAGCACCTACAATACTACTTAGCACATAGTAATGACACAATAAATATTTGCTGAAAGAGATAATTATTGAATGGCTTTGTATTTTATCTATGAATGAAGAAGCAGATAAATTGGTCTGGAAGAATATACCCCAAGATGACAACAGTGGTTACTTGGGGGAAGGACAGGCTGGAGAATGTGATCATAAGGAACTTCATCTGTATGTGTTATGTTTTCACTTTTTATATATGTTTTCATTATTATGTGTATTTGGGTATTACTTGTGTAATAATCTATTGCTAAAGATTAAAAATAAGATGGTGATTATTTATAATTAGAAAAACTGCCAGTAAAAATCAAGAAAAACTAGAAAATAACTAGGCTACAGTATTTGCTTCTGATGACTACTGTAGCAAATTACCACATACTTAAGTGCTTAAGACAACAAAATATATTATCTTATAGTTCTGAAGATCAGAAGTCCAACCTAGTTCTCACTGAGTTAAATTCAAGGTGACAGCAAGACTACCAACCTTCTGGAGGGTCTTGTTGAAAATCCATGTTCTTGCCTTTTCCAGCTTCCAGAGATTACCTATATTCCTTTGTTCTTGGCTCCCCTCCATCATCAAAGCCAGTGATTATAACACTTCAACATCTGCTTCTGTCACCATGTCTTCTCTGACCCTCCTGCCTCCCTCTCACTTATGAGGACCCTTGTGATTCCATTGGGTCCACCTGGATAATCCAAGATAATTGCCCCATTTCAAAAGGCTGAATGCAGTCACATCTTCAAAGTCTCCTTTGCCACGTCAGGTAACACTTTCATAGGTTCTGCAGATACGTAGGGTTTGGGGGCCCTTATTCTGCCTGTACCACAGTTTCCTTGTCAGATTCAGCTGACAGGCTTCCTGTGATGTGGAATTGGTTGTGTGCTCTGGAATTCTCCCATCTGTGGGCTCTGTGGTCCCTAAAAAGGGGCCTGACTGTTACCGCTGGATATGGGTATAGCCTTCTCTCCAAATTGATCATTTGCAGAAATCAGGAGGGACTGATTTTGTAGTTCCTATAATTTTTGGCTGTCACTTCCCCTCTTTTTGTGAAAGCTGATTCTATTTCCTGAACTTGTAGGTCTAACCTCTAAGAAGGCCACCCAGTGACTTCCACCTCCTGGGATGCCTGCTCAGTGTAATTCTATCCCTTTTACTGTGGGCTGGATGATTGACTTGCTTTTAATGATAGTATATGGCAGGAGCAATGGCATGTCACTCCAAGATTTGGTTACAAAAGACTGTGGATTGTGTCTTGGGTGTTCTCTCTCACTCTCTCTCTTGGTCCAAGGAAATGGAAACCAGCTGCTAAATTGTGAGTGGCCTGATGGAAAGGCCCAAGTGGCAAAGAACTGATTCTTCCTGCCAACAGCTGGAAAGAACCCGAGGCCTTGCCCTCATGTCTTCATCTTGACCTAATCACCTCCCAAAGGCCTCACTCACCTCCTAATGCCATCATACCTGAGTGTAGGGTTTCAACATATGAATTTTGTGAGGGGACACAAATGTTCAGTCCATAATGGACACTCAGATAAACTGTGGTTGGATTTCTGATCCATAGAGACTGTGAACTAATAAATGTGTACCTTTAAGCCCTTAGGTTTTGGGGTAATTTGTTATACAACCATGGATAACCAATACAGACTCTTCCTTCTTTCCTTTGTCCTCCCTCCCTCCTTCCCTCCCCTCCCCCCCCCCCCCCCCCGCTCTGCCCCCTGCCCCCATGTGAGACCTGATCTTGATCTTTAAGATAACTTATCCTGGAAAGGGTCAGTTAGTAAATATTTCAGGCTTTGCAGGACACATATAGTCTCCGTCTCATAGTCTTTTATATATGGTTTGTCACCCTCACATATTCTGGTTCAGAAGCAGTTTCTTCAAGTCTGTCTCCTTCAGCAACTCTTCTACTCAAACCCTTCCATAGCTCCCCAGATCTCTAGGAATAAAAGCCTAAATCTTGGTGATGGTCTGCAAAGTCCTGGGCATTGATCATACTTACCTGTCACCACACTGCCCCTCACCCTGTTCCAGCTGCACTGGTTTCCTTGACAGTCTTCATGGGAGCAGCCCACTCTTGCCTCAGGACACGCATGCTTCGTGTTCCCTTTGCTTGCAGTGCCTCTCCCCAGAAATCCACACAGCTCGCTCCTTTACCTCCTGCCTTTCTTGGCCATCCTATTCAAAGCCGTATCCCTCCTTCCCTCCCTCCCTCCCCAAACATCTTCTGTCCTTTATCTTGCCTCATCTTATACCCTAGATATATTTGCTTATTTATGTTGTTTATTGTCTGTTTCCCTGTTAGAATTTAAGCTCTGTGAAGCCAGGACTTTTGGGGAGGGGATTGGGAGGGGGTGCCTTTTTTTTTCTTTTTTACTGCTGTAGGCCCAGTATTCTAAAAGTGCATGCAATTTAGTAGACACTCAATACATATTTATTGAGTGAATGATATTTTTAGAAGCACACTTGTCTGGTTTGAGGAGCCCTAACTTCTAATTTGACTATGCCAAGACTACCTGTGTAGATTTAGGTAAGTATACAATATTAAGCAAAATTATAGTAAATAGGTGCTATCATAGGCTGAACAGAGATTTCATGTCATGTACTGTGTTAAGTGGCTTTTATTTATTTTTTATATTCATTTTTGAGAGAGACAGAGTGCAAGTGGGGGAGGGGCAAAGAGACACGGAGACACAAAACTCAAAGCAGCCTCCAGGCTTCAAGCTGTCAGCACAGAGCCCAACTCGGGGCTCAAACCCACAAACCGTGAGATCATACCCGAGCTAAAGTCGGACGCTTAACTGACTGAGCCACCCAGGTGCCCCTGTGCTAAGTTGTTTCTAAACATTACCTTAGGTACTATTATCATCTCTTTTTAACCTATAGGTTTACTGAAGCTGAATTTCATCATCTGTAAAATGAAAAGGTTGGAGCCAAATAATTGCTAAGGTATCTTTCCCTCCTCAAAAGTATGTCTTTTTAAAAAAGATACCTATGTCTTTCTATTTGAAAAGATCCATTTATTTATCCATGACTCAAAGAAAGAAAGTCTCAAAGCTCCATCGTAAATTTGAACATCAATGCTACCGTCAAATAAACCATCTTTCACTTCTGTTTGTTCTGGAATGCTCATCTCAGTTTGCTGGATCTGGAATAAGCCTTTAGAAATGAATTATCACCACAGGACACTCCTGCACTTGCAGGTAACTTGCAACATGTAAATGCAAAGTGTGAGGTTAAACTCTTGCATTTTGAAAGAAAATCCATGACCAATTATTTTTAGGGCACCTGAAAAAAGTTCAATGTTCATTATTGGTTTTCTATTAGTAATGGAATTCAGAGCTGTTGTCACTGAATGTTCTTTGCCTCTGGCCTAATAGTCTTTCTTTAGCAATTTGTCTCAGGAAAATTGGATTAAAGGGAAAGCTTTATGAGACTCTGTACCTATACCTCGAATCACACACTTGAGGGCTGGAAAGGACCAGAGTGATACCTGAGGTAAACTTCTCATTTTGCAGAACAGGAAAAGGAAGGCTCAGAGAAGGAAAGCTATTTACAAAAACACACACAGCTAACCAGCTGCAGAGTTGGAAATTTGAACACCGATTTATCCAATACCAAAGCCCATGCATGCCTTTTCCACTTCAACACACTTCCTAACTGTAACCTTGAGAGGCAGGTTCCTCTTTGAGATTTGATTTGGAGCAGCTGTGTTTTTTTTTTTTTTCCTTCCCTACCACTGCGAATGTAGCAGAAAACACTCATGTGTATAATACATTCTCATCATATATTCAGAGTTTGATGGAAAGCAAACAGTATTTTGCATGAAAGTAAACAAATAGTATCATGAGGCACTTACAAGCACTACCACGGTTTATAATTGGCACAATTATGCAAAAGAATGTAAGTAACAGATTACATGAGTTATAAACACTTCCCTGAGTTTGAAAATTCTGATGAAAATGGGACTGAAATAATAGCTTTGACTAAATACTTACAACGTGCCAGGTGTCGTACTAAGTGTTTCAAGTTCAAATGCAGATGCAGCAAAGAATAGTGGTTGCCTGGATTCAGATCCTGTCACTTGTTAGGTGTTAAATTTGGGCAATTACCTGGACCATTATTCTTCAGTTAGGCCTGTTCACAGACTAGGGATCCCTGCAGCGGCAACTTCCTGAGGTTATTTAAGGATTAAGCATGTGGAATGTCCATCGGGGTTTTCCCACCTGCTAGGCTGGGTTCTGAGACTTCAACAAATGTCACCCATCATTATCTCATTGAATCTACACCAGAACACACTAGAAGGTGAGCTCCATGAGCCCAGAGATGTTTTGCTCACTCTACCTGACACAATTATGCACGAGGACGTAAGCTGCAGTGCCTCGAACATAGTAGAAGCTTAATAAATATTTATTCAATGGATAAATTGTTATCTTCATTTTGCAATTGAGGAAATAGAGTCTTAGTCCTTTTTCTAGAATCGCGTGACTAGGCCCTGTGTTGTCATGGCATATTAAAACACGTGACAAGAGATCGTATCAAAATGCAATTACCTGCACAGGAGACAATAGAGATAACCCTCAATCTGTTCTAATTAATTTTAATAATTTAATTATTTCCAAATATGGCTGTTTTCACTGTCTTAATGCATAAATTACTAGAGGCATACCTGATATAATTGGGATACATCAGTGACTGGGGTAAACTTGTAAGCAATACAGAGCCACAAGGCATTAGACATAGGGTGATGTGTGCAAAGGCTTTAAGGAAGACAAGTGTGGCATAAGTGTGCAGGAAAGATTGGAGGACCAGGGGCTGGGTGCTGGGAGGGCTGGACAGCAATAGGATAGGTTGAAAAAGTACAGAAACCACCTTACAGTTACCCCAAATCATTAGATAATTCTGAGCACCCCTTAACTCCTGGATCTCATTCACCAGGGCTCAATGAGTAGGAGGAAACCTAATCCAAGCCGGCAAATTCCAAGTGGCCTCCAAGTACCCCCCAGCCCAGGTAAGAAAGGCTAGATGGTGAGTCTGCCTGACCCCAGGGATATTGATAGGGTTCTTTTCAGGGGAAGAGAAAAATTCGATCTGGGATTTACCTGTGACTGTCAGAGGGGGTGGTGTGCATTCATGAATAATCCAGAGGGAATTCAGAACCCTGCAGTGTCCGCTGCCCTACAGTGGCTGGCCTGGCTGACAGCGGAGCCAGGCTGGTGGTTGTGACCTGTGGAGTCAGTTCACCCCAAGGCACCCGTTCCTGCTCCTCTGCAGCAGCCCAGCTTCATCACAGCAAACATGGGGGGGAAGACATTGGGCGGGAGGAGTTTAGGGAGAAAGGAAAAACTAAGGTGGAACATGCTGGGCACAGGTCTTGGCTTGAGGGCAAGATGCAGGCTGGTGAGCAAGTCAGGACCAATCATGTCAGCCTCAGTCTCGCTGGGGGCAGTAAAAACAGTGTGGCCTTAATGCACACCCAGCATTTCTTTATCGGTGAGAACAAAACGTAAGTCTGGAAAGCAGGGTGTGAAGAAAGATAGAGGCTGCAAGAGAGAAGGGGAAGGTGGTTTTGTGAAAAGGCTGGTGAAAGGTCAGGACCCCTTTACAGTTATTGGCAGCTGTATTCTAATCCTACCCAAGAGGTTATGGCTACATTTGGAAATGTACACAGGGACTGAATGGAAAAAGAGAAGGATTCCTGAATCAGTGGGGGATCAGCCTGAAGGAAGAAAAGTTGTGCGGCAAAAAGACTAGACTGCAGCAGTCAGAGAGACCTGGGTTCAAGTCTCAGCTCAGCCAGTTTCTGATTGGGTGACTTTGAACAGATTATGTCACCTATCTGGGCTTCAACTGAGTCATCTATAAAACAAAGATGACAGTGATGCTAATAAAATATAATAGTGAATGTTTTAAGGCACTACGATATGCCAGAATCATAATATATTACACAGCCTGATGCATAAAAGTTACATGTATAGATCACACTATGTGGGTGTGAGTCTTACTGCAGCCACTGATGAAGCAATTTGTAAAAATTAACTTCTTTGAGGTCTAGTGTTCCCATCTGCTAAATGGAGACAGTAGCAATATCTGACTTTCATGGCAAAGGCCCAACCAATATTTGTTACATGAACGGGGGTGGTTGAGAGGACTTCATAAGATAATGTGCAAAAACCCAGATAATTGGCACATAATAGTTACTCAAAAACATACTGGCTATTATTATCTGTTAACAGGACTGAGTAAATGGAATATCTTGTAAATAAACAGTCCCATAGCTGCTGCCTATCCAGTGCTTATTTCTCCCCTTCTTTCCTTTTCCAGCCTTGTGAATGATGCTTTAAAGCCCTCTCTCACCTAACCCTGCCCTCCATCCAGATACCTCTACAGCTCCAAGTTGGTCAAAGATTTGTAAGCCAAAGTCAAATCTGTGTGTCTACTAGATCTGAGAAAAAAGGCAATAGGCCGATGCAATGCCCTGGGTGGTGGTGGGTTCTTTCCAGAGTCTGCAGGCTTCCTTCCTGAAAATGCCATGCTGCTCAGAGCACCTGGACATCTTGCTGTACCAGCTACCATGGGAAATCTACCCAACTTGTGGTGATCTTGGCCTCTTGTGAGAAGATGAGCAGCAGGCAAACTGCTGAAGTGATTCCATGAAGTGATGGCCCATCTCATTCAAAGCCAGTGTTTCTTCCTAGACAACCACTGATCCCCACCATTACATGCATGCAGCCAACCTACTAGAAATCCTCCCTCCTTTCTGCCTAATGGGATCCAATGAACCCTTTAAAGCCTCATGTCCGTGAGACACCTCTCACTACTTTCCTCACAGCTTAGATGCAGCAAGTTCATTCAATAGCACACGGAGTCCTCCTATGCCAGGGGCAGAGCAGCTCATGTTGAATCAGCAATCCGCAGGGTACAAAACACTTTCAAATACTCTGAACTCCCTGGAATGTAGGCTACCTGAGGGAAGGGACTTTTATCTATTTTGTTTATTCTTTATCTCTGGCTCCTAGAGGAAGGTAGGCACTCAACACACATTTGCTGACTGAATGACTCCATCATGGGATTCTCACTGCCAATCCTGTGACTTTGGTAAGGCAGGTGTCCTTCTGATCATCCACATCTATAACAAGGGGAAAAGGGGGCTCAGAGGCATAGAAACTCCAAAACAGGGAGCTGATGGGCAGCTGAGCTGAGACATAGACCTTATTCATCATCGCAAGTATATCTTTTTCCAATAAACCGTCTTTCACTCCATGTTTATTTTCCCCACTATGTAGAAGTTCCTCCAAAACCATCTGTATGAGAAACCCATCATGCAGGTAGATAATTTCTTCACGTGGAGCTTTCTCTGTGATAATTTTCATGGTGGCTTTCTGATTTGTGGGTCTTGCTTATTTTCAGGCTCCCGATACCTAGTTGGCCTTTGGTTTACCAATTTGGAAGCCTGCTGAACTCTGCTCCTAGCCTCCAGTTCCAGCACATTCTCTTACTAGTGCCTGACTGTGCTAGGATTTCTAATCCTCTGGTAAACTACAGACCCAGTATGACAGTGTCATTTCTTCTTCTTTTTTTTTTTAATTTTTTTTTATGTTTATTTATTTCTGAGACAGAGAGAGACAGAGCATGAGTGGGGGAGGGGCAGAGAGAGAGGGAGACACAGAATCCGAAGCAGGCTACAGGCTCTGAGCTGTCAGCAGAGAGCCCGATGCGGGGCTCGAACTCACAAACTGTGAGATCATGACCCGAGCCGAAGTCGGTCGCTCAACCTACTGAGGCACCCAGACGCCCCTTTTCTTCTTAATCCCTTTGACACTCAGCCCATTTGACAACATGTGTCTATATACGTTTTAAGTGCATATGCTTTGACTGTCTTTGTCCAAAGGTGGAGTTGGAGAGGATTTTATTTTCTACTTCATGTATTTGTGAATTGAAAAAAAGCATAGCCTTTTCACAAAGATTATTACTTTTATCATCAGCAGAAACAAAGATATCTTCATCAACACTGGAAATGCTCCAGCAGACATTGAGGATATACAACCTTAGTCTTGAGTTGTACCACCTCATTCACTTGTATCTTAGTCTACTCTGTCCACTCCATTTTGCTCACATAGTGGTCCCTTCAAGTTACCAGGCTCTAGTTCTATTCTTTCAGCTTATTTATTTTCATTTTCCTCTTTTTGCTCATACCTCCCTGAAACCCTACAACTCCTTTTCTGGTAGATGAGCAAATAATCTATGAAGGTGACCTTCATCAAGTAGGGAAAGCCTCAGAGGAAAGACAGTTGGAATATAAAGCTCCCTTCTCTGCCCGCACAGGAATTTGTGTTCTTATCATACAATCATGCACTAGGTTATGTACCCAATTGTTTTCTTATGGGTTCTTGGTATTTCCGTTATATTTCTGACTATATTTTGAATTTCTCAAAACAGGTGTCTGGAATAACCATTCTCTTTATCCCACAGAGAAGGTCTAAATATGTTTTCCATGCTCTGGATCTAGATTCTTTCCCTAATGAAGGCTGTTTTTTACACAATATTCTGCAAAAGAGATTTCCTGGGACTCTCACTTGCTGCAAATGTCTCTCACAGGTTTATTTGATAAGTGATTAAGCTCAAACCATCTATTATGGTTTACAAAGTCCTTCATAATTGAGTACCAAACTATGTCACCAGGCTCATCTTGCCTTCTGCTTCCCTCTCCCACACATGCAGCCCAGTTTCCAGTAATAATTAATTTCCTCCCCATTCCATGAATACATCATCACCATCATTATTAATCATCATTAATACTTTTACATTTTGATGTCTTTGCCCACTGAATATAGAATGACCTTTTTCTGTCTGCCCAATCTGAGATGCCCTTCTGTTCCTTCTAAGACTTGTTTCAGATAACTCCCCCTCTGGAAAAAACCTTGCATGGTTCCCGAGGCGGAGCTAGTCTCTCTCTCCTATGCTCCTACAAAACTTGAACACTTACACCTTACTTGTATGATTCTTTCTCTTTGACTTTCTCAAAGTAAGAGTTGGGTCTTATTTTTGTGTGTGTGGGTCCCTAGCAGTACCTTTTATAATATCTGACAAAGTTGGCACACAAAATATGTGTTGAATGAATGCATGAGCAAAAGACAGAAGTGTTTTCCAGGTAGTTACCATGATGGATTTGAATGTGGAGTGATGGTGAACAATGAAAGAAAGGAAGGGGGTGGGGGTCATTTTACTGGAAGTCAAAGGGATTAGTTCTTGCATCACGCAGTGCAGCTGACCGCTCCCAGAAGGGAGACATCCAAATGTAAGATGCAGAACATTAAATATTGAAAGCAAAAGTTAAATATTAAATTTTAATATGAAACATTAATGCCAATAAACAAAGCCAGCCAGAGGGGGACAAAATTAGGACCAGGCCACAGCCAAAAAAGAAAGAGTCATGGCTCAGGTTGAAAGCTGACCATGGCCTGGACTTTCCCAGCAGGGCTCATTGGTAACGGTCACACCCATCAAATTTCCCCAGGGGAAACAGCGGAGGGGAGAAAAAAAAAAAAAAAAAAAGCCTTTTATAACCCACAGCCATAAAACCCAAGTCTTTCCTACAAAACAAAACACAGTAAAGTGTTTCAGGACCGCCAAGGCTTTAGAACTCATGGTACACTGGAACAAAAGTAGAGGCAGCAGAGAGGAAAATTTGAGGTTCCTGAACCCTTGGGGCAGGAATCCTATCTTTGTTTGTACTGTGTGGGACCGGGCTTGTGTACAGCCAACTTCGGCAGAAAGAAATAACAAGAGCCATAAAAAAAAAAAAAAAAAAAAAAAAAAAAAAAAAAAAGAAAAAAAAAGCAAAAATAATGGGCTTGCTCATGTTGGTGCTGATGAGTGTTTGCCTAAATGAGGAACAATTTTCTGCTCAGGATCAGAAAATTGAAACTAGTGCTCAAAATTTTAACTTATTAGGGCCCAAGACTTACCCCATCTGGGAATGCAGAAGCACTTGTGTCTACCATGACTATTCACAGTCAAGGGCCTATAGCCTTATAGGACTCAAACTAACCCTGAAAGTCTCATAAATTGTGGATTTTCCATCAGAAAGCCAACAGAGTCCGTTGGTGAAACTCCGTAATTAGGCGACTTGTTGGGTTAAATTCAAAATGATCTGGATAACTTACTTCTACACCTATATTCAAATCTTGCTTGGTACCCTTAGTTTATGAAAAATTCTTATTCTAAACATTGAGGTTGGGACTGCCGAGCCAGATCAGATTCTTCTGAGGCAACTGTGGTGAGGCATTAGGAATCGACATCCGTGACCATTGAAAGGAAATAACTTCACGGCGTTGGCCTTCAGGGTCAGGATGACACAGAAGACTATTTGTCTTGCTTTAAGCCTTGGAGTTGAGAGGAGAAGCAGAGAATTCTGGGAGCAAGACCCACATCAGAGCAAAGGTCTCACATAACCAGTCTCCGGGTTATAGGAAACTTAAGAGGTCATTGAATGTAAAGCTCTCACTCCTGGCCAGGCTCTCACTGAACCTGGGAAAGCACAGGAGTGTGCAGTACGTCAAGACAGAGGAGGTGCTCCACCAAGTCTCCTATTCCCCAGGAACCCTGATGGTTTCCAGGGGAAATATGGATGCGATGATAAAGGAATGAGGGTAATTTAGCTGGAAGGATAATCTTCACAAGAAATTAACAAGCATAAGGGGGGAAATGAGCATGGATTGATGGTTTAATTTTAACCATATGGAAGGATTAACTGATCGGTGCTATCGAGTAACCATATCAAGTGAAAGTCAATCAGGAGACAGCTTGGGGGAAAATTAGGTTTTCTTAAAGGAAACAAGGTATGAAAATGGAAGCTGGAGCCAAGAAACACAGAGTCCATATTATACGATGTTTTCTTTTCTCAAGGTCTCTTTCTTTTTTAGGATGTATTTTGGTTACTTTCCTTTCTTTCAAACCTATTTGGTAATTTTTATCTGGTTTCTACCTCTTTCCCCCCACTTTTGTGTAGCCCACATAATCACATGAGGCTGAAAGAGGTTAGCCCTAGGAGACTGAATAGCCTGCTGAGTTTCAGAAGAGAATAGGGAGTTTTAATGTAAGTTGTGGTATTTTGGGTGTATATAAACTCACTTATGTCTACATGTACAGACATATAGAGAGACAGACAATATAATTGGCTTCTCTGGTAAAATATTGCCTCTCCTGTAAATAAATATTGATCATGTTTTATAGGAAAAATAGAAGTTATGGTTTGTATGCTATCAGCAACATCAAATTATTCTTAATGCCTCGCGGAATGCAGAGAAAAGATTAATGAGCCAGACAGTCAGGAATAGAGCCCAGCATTCATACTGACTCACGAGGTGACTCTGAGGTGATTACTCAACAGTACCAAGCTTCAGTTTCCATGCCTGGAATATGACAGGATTATACCAATAGGTGGTTCTCAGACTATAACCCAGGGGTCCCTAGTGGTTCATGGAGAAGCAATGCAGGGTCCACTGTAAAGGCACATGGGAACTGGAACAAAATTAGCTATTTCAACCAGAGTTGCTCCATTTGACTCAACTTATTTCTGTATTGGACTTTTGCAATATAGTTTATGTTTAAAAATGGATTCATGGGGGGCACCTGGTTGAAACAGTCGGTTAAGTGTCCGACTTCGGCTCAGATCATGATCTTATAGTTCGAACCCTGCATCGGGCTTTGTGCTGACAGCTCAGAGTCTGGAGCCGGCTTCAGATTCTGTGTCTCCCTCTCTCTCTGCCCCTCCTCCTCTCTCAAAGATAAAGAAACATTAAAAACATTTTTTAAATGGATTCATGCTTTAAAAAGTTGAAAAGTCATTGGGCTATAATAGATGATCACTTAACAATGTTACCCTCTTCTATACCCTTTCACACATATAGAGAACCACCGCTTCTTAGTATGAAGGGATTGTGGGGATCACATGGGTGAACTCCTTCCTCTGACATGTGAGGAACCCGAAGACCCAAAGCACAAGTGACTTGCCCAAGGCCTCATGGCCAGTTGGTGCCTGAGCAGGTTTATTCTTCCTAGTCTCCCAGACCTACTGCTTCCTCCATTAGATAAGTGTTGGTAGAAGCTGGTGTATTAGTTTACTAGGGCTGCCACAACAGGTACCAAAGACCCGTGGCTTAAACAACAGAAATTTAGTTCCTCAGAGTTCTAGAGGCTAGAAGTTCAAGGTAAAGAGGCTGGCAGGGCTGGCTTCATTCCGAGGCTACTGTCATTGGCTTATAGATGGTTGTCCTTTCCCTGCTTCTTCACACGACCTTGTCTTTGTGCATGCCTGTGTCCTAATCTCTTCTTCTAATAAGGATGACAGTCACATTGGATTAGGACCCACCCATAATGACCTCATTTAACCTTAATTATCTCTTTAAAGACTCCATCTCCAAACACAGTTACATTCTGAGGTCCTGGGGGTCAGGGCATCAACATACAAATTTTGAGGACAAATAATTCAGCCCATAACACTTGGTGATTATAGTGATCATTCAGAGAGGTTCCTTTTTTTTTTTTAATTGTTTTTATGCTTTAAAAAGCAATACATGCACTCATTCAAAAAATGCAAGCAATTCGAAAGGGCATACAGTGAATAATCACCTCAGTTCACCAGTTTCCTTTCCCAGGGACAACTACCATTACTTTTTCTTATGTATCTTCCAGAAATAGTTGATGTATATTCAAACCTATAATATATGTGGGTCCCCCTAGTATATACTGGGGAGATTTAAAACAAATAAAAACTCCTCTGTCTCAATCCCAGACTAATTAAATCAGAATCTCAGCAGCTCGAGAGAGCCCCAGGCGTGTCCAGCAATAGGATAAACTCTGGGAACTGTACAGGCTTTTGCTCCTCAGGAAGTGTCTGAAGTCCAGCAGCAGCAGCATCACTGGGAAGTTGCTGGAAATGCAGAAGCTCAGGCTCCACCCCAGACCCACTGATCTGAATCTACATTTTAATAAGCTCCTCCCTCCAGTAATTCAAATACTGGTGAAGTTTGAGAAGCCAGGTGACTTCCAGTTTTTTACTGGAACTTCTACTGGAAATTTTTATTGGAATTTGCTGGGCATACTAATCAGTGGAGGGTCCCACCGAATAGGCCCAACCAGAACAGAGAAGAATGGCTGATGCCTCCAAGGGAGGAGTTAGGCTCCCATGGGGGCCTGTCACTTGGGCCAACAAGTCCTCTGACGACATGTCCCCCAAGAAGAAGAGAAAGCACAACCTTGCCATCCTTGCCTTCCCCCTGCAAATGCTCAGGGCCCACTTTGGTACCAGTCTGAAAAGCCTACTTTAGATCATTCCAGTTTTGCAATTGGATAGTCTTCTGCTAGCAAACAAATGTGCCCACTGAGAGCTGGATAATGGCTCCCCTAAACCACAGCGAACACACGGCAGAATCGGCAGCCTGGCATTCCTCTGGCCTGTGCAATAAATTGTTGAGGCCATCATCCGTGGCAAATAACCCTCTGCCTGGCAGCCCTCGGGGGAGGGAACCAGGGGTGGGGAGGTGTCAGCCAGTCAATTAGCCACGGAAACAGCATTCCTTCCTCCAGGGTGGATTTTCCTCTTTTCAGCACCACTAACTCAAATGTCAAACAAGTTGTAACTGCCATGGAGAGCAGGCCCTGGTTACAATATTTGCTTTCTGTAAGAGAGAAAACAACCCGCCATTTCGGCTTTACCTTTGGAGTTCTGGGACTTGGGATGGGGCCAAGTAAGCTGCTTGTTAGCAGCTTTTCTACTCCCACCCAGCTCTACACCTAGTGTTGTTAAAGGTAACCACTTCTGAGCCCACTCAGTGCTGGTTGCAAACACAGAGCTGGGGGAAGTGGGGGAACTATTCACGGAAGAGTCGCCCTTCTGGGACCAGCTGTGGATAGATGTCAGCCCCAGTCAAATTAAAGCACGTTTCTAGCATCTTGGAACCCATCAAAAAGATGTTAATGAGGCCTTGGAGTCCACCCAATCCTGGAATGAACTGAGATGCCCTTCACATCCTGTAATGCCAGGTGTTCACCTCAAAGAGGCCTTTATGGGAGTACTGGTTTTGGCACTTCTCTTTGACAACAGCGACGGAGCAATGGGATGTGCCCACCTAGGGGAATGTTAGATGCAAAGAGCTTCTGTGACTTGCCCAAGACCACTTAGCAGGGAGACCACGTGGATTACAAACTTTCTGAACTTGAGTTCCCAGAGGGCAGGCACCACGGTTTGTGAATGGACTTAACACTTTGTCTGGGGGTTCTTTGGAGTGGGAGGCATGTAGGAAAGGCTCAACGCTAGGCAGTGGTAATGGAGCCTGGGGATGAATTCTACCCAATCCTGGAGCCAAAAGGGCATAGTCAGTCCTACCTAGGATCTTAAGGCAGGCAGACATCTCATTTGGGGAGAAGGCAACTTTCCAAAGTGGTTCTCATTTCCTCCCTTACTTGAAGTGGGAGTGAGGGAGGTGCTAGTGGACATTTGGTTTCCATTTAGGGGGACTGTGTAGACCCAGGCAAATTTTGATGCTCAAGGGCTAAGAGAGCATGTTAACAAGGTAGCCAGACATATGATGAAATGCCAAGTGAGCAAAAGACCATCTTTGAGTGGTCTGAATGGTGGAGGCTAAATTCTAAGAGGAGAAAGCAAAGCTGGAAACAGAGTGGAAAAACACAGTCAAAGGTTGAGTAGAACATGAACAGAGTATGGAGTGAGACAGAGTAAAAACAAAGCCTGGGGGCTTCTAACTATTTTTTTCTGGCTGCCAGCCAATTAAGGTATAGTTCTATTACTTCATTTAAAGACATGAAGTAGGAGTAAACACAGTCTTGGGCACAGAGTGTAGGAGCCTCCTTCCTTCCACCTGCTATCAGCCTGGCCAAGCTGTGCACATAAAGCTGGGGTTATTAGGTCCCTCTACACAGCTCTGGCCATTATGGACCAGTAATATTTTAATTTCATCTGTGGGTATGTGACAATGGGTTGCCAAACCCTGGTCTAAACCACCCCCTTTCACTTCTTGGAGCAATGGGACATCCATTGAAAGCTTATCTCATGTTTTCCTCTCATTGACAATCAACTAAGTTAATATCTAACACTAATACAATGCTTACTGTGTTTCAGGTACTGTTCTAAGCACCACAGAAATATTTACTCATTTAATCATCACAGGAACACTACATGGTAGGTACTAATATTTTTCCCATTTCACAGAGAAGACCACTGAGGTACACAGAGATTAAGGAGCTTTCCCAAAGTCGTTTGATTAGTGAGTGGTGGAGAATGGAGAGGAACCTCAACAATCTATCTCCAGACCAGTGTTTTTAACCTCTACACTGAATTGCATTTTGGGCTCATTCTTCTACTATTGTAGCTAAATCCTTGTTGTTTTCCTCTGGATCAGTGCAGAGGATTGGCAAAAACACCTACACAGTAGATGCTTTATGAAAATCCTCCATATATTTGGAGGAAGTATTTGAGTTAAGCTTATGTCTTCTCTGCGTAGCTCATGGATAGACTTCAGGAAGTACTTTATCCAAGAAGCTTCCAAGCAGAGATCTCTAGCAGATCCACAGCTAAATGAAGAATATGTAGCAAGTGCTTCAGTGAAGGTAATATAACCTTATATAGCTGGGAGCCCATGTGGTCCAGTGTATGCCTTGAGTCATATGCAAAAGAGTACAGTCCAGAGCCAAAAATAAGTAGAAAGTGGTTTTTAGTTTTCTTTAAAAAAAAAAAAAATTAAATGGGACCCATCTCATAACTCACACGATTTTTTAAAATCCGTTTGTCTCTCTTTCCTAATTTATTCATACCCCCAAATCATTCCAGTGCCTCTCCCTTTCCCAGTTTATACTTTTTTGTTCTCTCAGAACTCTCCCTGACATGCATGCCACCCTTCTCCCAGAAGTGGAGATGCCTTTCCATGACTGTCAAGGGACTTGGCAGCTCTGGGTCTCAGCTCTTTGCTCACGTCCCAAGCAAGACACGTAATCTTCTGGAAAGCTTAGCTCTTTCTTGTTTTGACTATTTCTCAATGAGTAGGTCTCCCGGAGAATTTGTGGAAAACAAAGTTCTCACTTGTTACATGAATAAATACCATTTTTGAGGACCTCCAACATACCAGTACCTGTGCTAAGTCCTTCAAGTTTTGTTATGTTATTTTTCTTCATAATAGCCATCCCAGAAATGTATTACTGTTGCATCAATTTTACAGGTGAGAAATTTTACGCTCACAGAGATTAAATAACATGCCTAAGGTCATACAACAAATAAGTAGCAAAGTCAGACCTACTCAAATTCTCGTCTTTCTCTTTCTTTCTTCTTTCTTTCTTTCTTTCTTTCTCTTTCTTTTTAATGTGTGTTTATTTTTGAGAGGGGAAGGGTGCAGAGAGAGGGAGAGAGAGAATCCCAAGCAGGTTCCACACTGTCAGCGCAGAGCCCAATGTGGGGCTGGAACTCACAAACCGTGAGATCATGACCTGAGCCAAAACCAAGAGTTAGACGCTTAAAAGCCTGAGCCACACCGGCGCCCCGAATTCTTGTTTCTTAAAGAATGGTCTGCAGAACAGGTGATCAGAATGAGCTAGGGTGCCTGATAAAAATGCAGGTTCTCACTTCCGTCCTAGATCAAGTTACTATGGAGAGTGGTGCTGGGGAATCTTAATAAATATTAAAATGTATAATCTTATTGGTTGCAGCTTGCCCTCCCCCCAAGTCTCCCCTCCCCAGTCAGGCCTCGGTCAGATCCAGGACCTGCCAGGCATCTAACTAGATTCTTTCTGCAGGTGCAACTCAGGCCCTTTACTCCCCTCCTTTCCCCATAGAACAAGGGCAAGCAGTAGGCACTCGCTTCCTGCTGGGCCTGGATTTGTATTTTCTATTTGCAAAACACTCTCTCTCCTCCCTAAACCCTCTGAGGTCTGTGACTAGGGTGTCCAGTCTATTCAAAATCAGAAAACAAACAAGGCTTCCTGCTGGAAGGATCCAGGGAAGGAGGAACTCCAGCTGTCTGTGGCTACTAGAGGGAGGGAGCCAGGCCTGAATCCAGCTCTCTGGAGCAGATGACACCTGGAAAGAAAGCCATTTGGCATTTTTGAAAGAACTCTGGCTGGGAGCGAACAATCCAGGTCCTTGCTGTTGCCCTGTCGCTGATTCCCCGCAAGGCACAGGCTTCTCCGAACTCCATCTGTATGATGAGTGGTTAACAACAACTCTAAGGACCCTGAGTCCCTCCAAGAACCTGTGATTCCAGAAAAGCAGGATGTCAGGTCATCTACAAGGCATCCCAGAGAAGATATGGTTGAGACCCTGGGCGCATTTTGTCTCAGACGCTGGGTCATCCTGGTCAGTTTCAGTGTCTCCTTTAGTCAAATGCAGCAGGATTACCACTTCTGCCTAAGCAAGGCTGAGGCCTGATGTGCTCAGTGGTAAAGAGTTAACTTAGGCATTCATTAAACACAATTTACTAAGCACCTCCTATTTGCCAGGAGCTAGGTACTGGTAAAAAAGCAGAGATGACACTTGCAGAATACTTATATGCCATGCACTGAATGTTTCCCATGCATCACCCCACTTCATCCTTAGAACAACCCTATAGAGTAGGTAGAATTATTCTCCCATATGATAGGTAAAGAAGCTAACACCCAGAGAAGGTGGCCTGGGGTTTAAATCTAGGCAGTCTGACCTCAGGTCTCTTGCTCTTCAGCATCACGCTACACGGTCCAAGGCATCAGCCGCCAGGAGGGCTGGCTTTCCCAAGGTCTGGCTGGGCACCTGGTGCTCTGGCCTCACTTATCCACATGGATGTCTACACCCAGTGGCTGCCCCACTGCTGCCATGTCCACCCTACCACTTGGCTGAATCCTTTCCCAGGCCTGTGTATATCACAGTCCAGACCCTCACTTTCTCTTTCTAGATGAGGGCCACGCCCACTTGCTGGCTTTCTGGGATCCACCCTGCTCCATCCCTGCATACTTCTTGAGTCATCTTCCACCAGCTCCATGGCAACCAGATCAGCTCAGGACCAGCCCCGTCACCACCTCTGTGGTTCCCACAGCTCATGTTATACCAAGTGCAAACTTGACATTCCAGAGACCCACTGTACCCTGAACCCTGAGTACCCACCTCAGATTGGCCTTCACTCTTAGCACACTTCTGAAAAGAGAGCAATTCTGTAGGACTGATGTGCCTTATGCAATCTGGGTCTCACGATAATTCTGCTGTTTTCATTTTATAGAAGTGGAAATAGAGGTTAGATTTTCCCAAGATCAGGCAGCTGGTACACAGTTGGGATTTGTATCCAAGTCGTGTGGCTCTAATCCCATGCCCTGGCATTTTCCTAACTTCAGTTATTTGTTTGCTATTTTCATGATTTTTTTTTTCCATATCCTCACACGCTGACCTTATAGCTTAATATATTTTTTTTTCAAATGAAACTCCACCTCCTTTATTCACTTTAATACATTTTGTCACATCCTAACCCCAAACTCCAAAATAATTGTGGGTTTGATGTGCTAGTTGCTTTTTTTCTAATACATGTTCAAATATATTTTTCATAAATTTACTCTACATAGCCCTGCTTCCCTTAACTTTCCTCACTGTTCTCCACAGATACGATTCTAATGACAGGGCCCATGCCAAGTAACCTGGGGTATTAGAAAGACCCTGAGCCAAGGGAAGGAAAAACCGGCTTCTCAGCCTGGCCATGCAGCTCCGAAGCCATGTGACTTTGGGAGAGGAGACTCCCAGCCACCAGCGACAAGTGAAGTCACTGGAAAAGAGTCATCCCTAGGGCCTCCTGCAACTTGCCAGCCCGAGCCTTTCTTCTCTTCAGGGCATGCGATGAGCAACTAGGCAGCTGGAAAAGTGCCCCTTCCCCAACCATTTCTTAGGACTGCTGTGGGATTTGGTGTACCATATATGTGCCAGAGAGCCAGCACAATGCCTGGCATGGTGTGGGAGCAGGATAAGTACTCGTAGCCTCTCCCTACCAGGGCTGCAGCATCTGAGAGGGGACCCAGGCTGGAGAAGCCGGGGGGTGACAGAAAGAGATACTAATTCCTTCCCCCTTTCCGACCCCTCTGTCCTAACCCCCTCCACCTGCCAGAAACAGAGAGGGAAAAGAAACCAGAGAGGAGAGGCTGGTGCAGCTGGAGCTGGGGAGGGCTGTAAAATAATCGGAGGGCAGCCGGCAGGTATCGCTTTGCAATGATTGCTCTGGGAGGTTGTGTCAAAGTGAGAGACTGAGTCGCAATCATGAAACATTAGCACATTGACACACGTGGCCCCAGCAGAACGGGGCTCTCTGGTTTCAAGAGGGCATGACCTCTGCCCTGACCCCTCAAAGCTGGGTGACCGAGGACCCTCCAGCCACCAGATCTAGGGGCCAGCCTGTGTGGGGAGCTCCATTGCCCTGGAGGAACTCTAAACCACTTCTTTACCTGTGACCTGTGGCCCCGAAGAGGCTTCTGGTGAACCTCACTGTGGGGGAGACATTGGTGATCCCTTTGGATGCTGGGTGGGTGGTCTGCTGATGCCAAGGCAGCTAAAAGCCTTGTTTCAGACTTAGTCATCTCTGCCAAGGGTTTGCAGCCAAGCTGCCTGGAATTTCACCCCTGAAAGGCTGTGTGACTTTGTAAAGTCATGTAATCTCTCTGAGTCTGTTTCCTTGCCCATAAGTGAGGATGGAGATATCAAGCTGTCAAGGTTATTATGAAGGTTAAATCAAATATTTAACCTGATAAGGGCCCCAGGGCAAAATCTCTAGGTAAGACCAGGGGAGTGCAAAAGATTGACAAAAGAGTAGGGGAAATAGAGACGATGTTTGGTTTCCCTTTCTGTAAAGATTTAGGGGAGGGTACAGAATGAGCTTCTAACAAGGGCTGTGTTTGCAGACAGGAGGCCCTGCCCTCTTGGATGTGTATATAAAGTCAAAAGGCAGATAAACACAATTTAGGGACTCCTGTGTGATCTCTTAAGCAGAACTGTGAAAGTTGTGGGGATTTTTGAGCTCAGAGTGAAGCTGGTAGGTTAGCATAGGGGCATCTTTTTAGTGCCATTAGTGTATGATGTCCACATGTCTCCAACCTAAGGCCTGGCCTTTACCAAGCTTCTTCCTCAAAAAGCCCCCAGTGATCTTCATAGTATTCATACTCTTATGTCTTCTCCTTCTGCATTGAGCCAGAGATGATTCGTGTGACCAATAGATTGTTGCAGAGGTATAAAGTGTGACTTCCAAAGGCATCATGGCTTCCACCTTGGTCTCTTGGATCACTTGTTCTTGGGGATGTCAGCTACCATATTTTAAGAACACTCAAGCAGCCCTCTGGAAAGGACCACGTGGAGAGGAGCCAAGGCTTTCTGCCAATAACCAGCACTAAGATGCAAACCATGTTAGGGAGCCATCTTGGAAGTGAATTCTCCAGCCCCAGTCAAGTCTTCGGATGACTATAGCCCACATCTTGGCGGTAACTTCATCACGGCCCTTGAGCCAGAACCACCCACCAAGCCATTCTCAAATTCCTAACCCACAGAAACCATGAGAGATAATAAATATTCATTGTAGTTTTAAACCACCAAGTTTGGGGATCATTTGTTATGCAGTAATAAATAACTAATACAGAGCATCTCAAGAAAACCCCATAGACATGCTCTCATGTTAGTGGAAAGCATTTGGCTGAGCTGTGTTTAGAAAATCAGAGGCAGCTGAAAAGGTGTTTTAGAAACGTATAATCTTGTGTTCCCTATCTCACAGATCTGTATGAGAATCTCTTTGGGAATTTGTGAAACCGTGTATTCCTGGGTCCTGCTCAGGGAGATTTGGACTTAGGAAGTCTGGAGCCCATGAATCTATATTTTGCTTACTTCTATAAATTCCTCAGTAGTTTTTGGTGAACAGTTTAGATCTAGACCAATTGTAGATCTGGACCCGATTTTGTAGATCAGGCAGTGTTGAGATAGGAAGTGGCCCATGAAGACCACAAAGCAAGGCGGGGACAGAGGAAAGAATAGAACTCAGGGGTCCCGGCATTAAGTTTAAGGCTCTTGCCCCAAATGCACAGACTATGGAGTTCAGATGGTAAAACAGGAGGGCAGCTAGGGAGTGATTGATCTCAGGTGTGGAGACTCAGTACCACAGTTTCCCCTAAGGAGGTGTTGGGCGGGCAGCTGCAGACAGGCAGGCAGGCTCCACTGCCCCTGTGGCTGGGCTGATCACACCCATCTCTGCAGGTAATAGCATCGTAATGAGCCTGCTGTGCTTTTAAAGTTGCACTGAACGCGGCATTTGAGTGAAGATGGCTGCTGGGTTTAGGATGGACTTCCATCTGCCAGTCCCAGCCAAATGCCACAATAACAGCTGGGATCACTGGGACTGCGTTTACATGTGTCTGTGCGTGTGCTTGTGTGTATCTGAAATAAAGAGCACGTGAGTGCAGAGGTGTAGCTGGGAGCCCAAATATGTGGTCACATGTCTATGAAACACACACACACACACACACACACACACATCTGCTTGTGCGTGTGTTTATTGCTACCATCACATCCTGTACTCCAGAAAACACACATGATTTGCAGACACAGGAAATGTCTTTGATGTCATGCAGGCTTCTTGTCCATTCTTGGTGCTACGCGCGGTGATTTACAAAGCCAACATTCCATATTTGATCTAAGGGAGACCTGACATGGAGCCATCAATCTGGTGGCTTTGTAAATATTTTCAGTGCTCCAGTCACAATGGGCACTGAGAGCTCTGTGAAGATCAAAGGCCTCACCTCTGCCATGGTATTTGTAGGAGGAAGGGATGTAGCCAAGTAGGCGTGAGGGCGTTTGTAGAAGCATTATTAGGGAAGAGTGTGGGGGACAGAGGGTCACCCACCAAGACCAGCTGCCACCCCATCACTCCCATCCTCCCCAGCCCCCACTCCCCCAGCTTAGGGCTTCAGCTCCTCTCCCTGCGGGCCTGTTTCCAGCTGAAGTAGGGAGGGGTGATTTTAAGGAGCTCGATGCAGTGTTTGGCACCTCGGCTACTCATCAGTCTCTGACTTTAATGTCCTAGTTCTAACAACTAAATGCTGGTGATTCTAGCAACTGCTGCTCTCTTTCTTCCTGAGGCTTTTGATATATATGTTTCTGCGAGAGTTATTTATCATCTTGTATTACAGAAATTTGTTAATGTGCCTGACTCTCCCGCCTCCTAATCCTGGAGCTTTTTGAGGGCAGTCATTCTATCTTGTTTACTGCTGTCTCCTCAGCCCCAGCCCAGTACCTGAAGCCTAGGTGATGGCCAGTCGGTGGTGGACCAACAGATTGAATTAGGGCCTTGCTCCTGTAACCAAAACTTTCCTCGAACCCTAGAGTCTTAGTACGCAGATCCCTGTCTCATAGACTCACTCTGTATCATTGCTGGAGTCCCTGCTCCTTGAGTTGTCTGGGACCCCAAGTTTACCCTCTGAGAACCAGATATTGTCCTCCCTTACTCCCACCAGTTCCTGTAGCAGCTCAGCTCCTGCCCCTGCTTCCCAGCCTATGCCAGAGGAGAGCCTACACTGAGAACCATCTGTGGTCTGCAGGTGCAAGAGGCCTATGGTGCTCAACTCTAACCAGTCTGAGGCCTGCCCTTTGTCTCTGTATCACATTGCTACTTCCTAGTGCTTCAGATACTTACAAGGTCCCAAGACCCTGTTCTGATAAAGAATGGTAGTAACAGTGATTCTCCTTTGAATTCAAAAATAGTATGTATCTAATGCCAAGTGTTTTATATACTTTAATTCTCATGGAGAAGTTTCTCTCTACAGATGAAGAAACTGAGGCTCAGAGAGGTTAAGTAACTTGCTTGAAGTCACACAGCTTCTGCAGTCAAGACCAATGGAGGTGGTCCAGTGGGGTTGAGGGAACATAGGCTATGGGCTCAGGAACACCTGGATTGGAGCTTGGTTGCTAATTGGCTGAATCGCTCTGGACAAGATGCTCTTGGAGCCTTCTCTGTAGAATATGGAAAACAAGAGCTACCTCTCTGGGTTGTTATGACAACCCAACGAGCTGTGTCTGCAAAGTGTCCAGCGCAGAGTCTGACGCTTAGTAGGTATTCAGTGTTTGTTGCCATCTCTCCTCTTCTTGGCCTCTCCTAGTTCCATCTTGAGTTCAGGGACTCTGACAAAGAGGAAAGTCGCTGACATAATCTCTGATCAGAATGTCCAGAGCTATCCTTTCCTCTTGTGGTCCCTTTATTTCATTGTCTCTAATGGGACATAATGAGAAGGCTAGTATTCACTAGTCTTTAAAAAAACTGTTCTCATGACAGTAAGCTTATGTCTCCCCTCCCCTCACTGTTAGATCATTGTGAACGTGACAAGGGAGAGCCTCATGGAGAAGCAATTATCCCCAGCAAATGAATTCCCCACAAATTCAAAGGTGAAGATTACAATGAGAACAGAGACGTGCATTATTAGAAAATTAAAGTGGAAATCAAATAAGGATTAGGAGCCTTGAGTCTCAAATATTTAATTGTCATAATTGCCTAATTAAAATGGTTTTTTAAGCACTCCTCCCCCTCATGCACGAGTGCTTAGAAGGGCTCTATAGCCAGGAAGACAATTGCGGCACTTAGACTTATCATAACATGAAGGGTGACCCCTGGCAAACCTCTCTGCTGACAGAAAAGTTAGACTGCCTCTTCATTCATGCCTTCATTTAGCAACTCCAAAGTGAGTGTGTCCTACCACACGCTGCTTTGTAGGCAGGCTTGGGGGCCACACCCTGGGGGCAAGTGAGTGGGAGAGGGCTTCAGAGCCAAGTTGAATTGACTTGTTTACCTTAAAGACTGCTCCTAGTTTGGCAAACCAAGAGGGATTCAGGGAGAGGGCTGGTACAGGAAGGCCAGAAGGTGGGTCAGGCTGGAGGGAACAGGAGAGGCATAAACTGAGCTGAGTCACACAGCAGAGCAAGTTGTGAGAAGGGACCAGGAAAAGGACAGTTGGATTTGAGTGTGTAAATGCAGATGTCCCCTAGAATATCTTTTGCTCATTTGGCACCTATCTTCCCATGCTAGACTGAAAGCCTTTTTAAAAAAAAATGTTTGTTTACTTTGAGACAGAGGGAGAGAGAGACAATGGGTGAAGGGCAAAGAGAGAGAGAGAGAGAGAGAGAGAGAGAGAAATGAAGAGAGAGAAGGATCCCAAGCATGCTCTGTGCTGACAGTGCAAAGCCCAACATCGGGCTCAAACCCACAGACCGTGAGATCATGACCTAAGCTGAAATCAAGAGTCTGATGCCCAACAACTGAGCCACCCAGACACCCCTGAATTGAAAGGCTTTTGAGGGTAATAATTGTGTTCATCTGATTTGCTGTATCCCTAATGTCTAATGCATAGCAGGGGATTTTTAGAATGTGTAGTTTAATTGGGTTAAATTAAAATGACATTCACTTGAAATGGACCTTGATGTGCTTTAGGACAGAGGCCTTGGAGGAGTTGAGTTAAGATGGACACCTACTATGCCTGGCACATAGTAGATGCTTATTAAAAATGTGATGAGTGAATGAATCCATGAATGAATGAATGCCAAGCACTGTTCTACACATTGCAATAGAAAGATGATTAATGCATGGCTCTTGCCCTTGAATAGCTCCTAGATGAATGAGGGACACAGACTTGTGACCAGCTAATGAGAACCCAACCTAATCTGAGATGAGTCATACCATTTATCAAGCCCAAGAGCTGGCATCTCATTTTCATTAATCTAGGAACTGTTGCCAGGATCATTTTTGTGGGTCTAGAGACTTTCCCTCTTCACCTTGAGTATAAACTTTTGACAGCAGAGACCTGAGGCTATCACGTTATATTTGCTGGGTGAAGGCATGAATGAAAAGGCAACGTAAACTTACCTTTAATGGAAACGTTTGCTTGGGATTGTTTTCATGTTATGACAAGTGCTGTGATTGTCTTCCTGAACAAATCCTATGCATTATTGCATCCAAGTTTGCCTCTTTGCTTAACAAGGACTTTTTCTCTGACATTCCAGATATCTCAAGAAATTGGGTTGAAATGCACTTAGTAAATCTACCGCAAACACTATGCCAGATACTAAGGGGAGAGATCAGGAAGCATAGGATATGATCTCTGCTCTCAAAATGCTTATACTCTAGTTGAGGGGATAAAGCCTAGGTCCATCAAAAAGATCACCTTAGCAGCACCCAAGCAGAGAAAATGAGATGTCAGGTCTCATGTTTGATAAATGGTCACCTGCCTTCCCACCAAGAGCATTAGCCCACTTCGCCATTCAAGTTCTTAAGTGTCGCTGCTCTGCTAAATGAGTTGGTTAGACTAGGAACATTGACCTATGGATGGACCCATGTTTCCATCTCCCTGGGTTAAAAATAATAGGTGTTGGGGCCTAGGACACAGAGAACTCCGGGGCTGAGTAGGTGACATGTGAGATGTGTAGGTAACTAATGATATGTCAGAGGTGGGTCAGGGAACAATTCACTTGGGAGGTGGCATTTGAACTGTGCCTTGAAGGATGGACAGAATTCTCTATGCAGAGAAGTGTCAGCACATAGGGAAAAGTGAGGCAGTACGCTGTGATTTGACACAGGCACTCTTTCCTCCTCCCTATAATCTAATGAGATAAGTCCTGCTAATATCCCCTTTTTGCATTTGAGGAAGCTGAGCTTTGGAGGGGCGGAGTCCCTTGCCCACAGACATCCTGCACCAAAGTGGTGAAGCCAGGCTCTGAAGCCGCTGTGTGGCTTTGAAGCCCACTCTCCTTCCCTGCCGAGTTCCACGCAGGGGAGCTGGGGATGATAGAATTGGAAAGTAAACTTGAATTCACTGAAATCAATGAGCGAGAGCATTTATAAAAATAGAGTTGGAACCTTTTCTAATTTTCTAGCCCTTTCATTTGCTTTCATTTGACTGAGTCGTGTAGTTATTTTTGCCTTCACTTTGAAAGTGAAATCTCTGCAGGTTGGGGAAGCGATCATATGACTGATAACTCCTGTTGCCTTCAAACTTCAGGTCAGCTATTTCCAACGTCTGGCTTCGGAAAGAAAACAAATCTTCTTGGAGGAGAAACTGAGAGAAGGGGGTAGACAAATGGGGGAACAGGGAGAAACGGAAAAGGGGCCACAGGAGCATAAAGGTGATGAACATTACTTTGATGTTCAACATTCATATCAACCAGACACTGAGAGCTTGTGTGTCCCAGAGTTCCTGTGAACACTGCAAGTGGGTAGTCTCTGACACTTTCTTAAGAGGAGCTCAGGTGGTAAATATAAAGAATTGCTCTAAGGGCCCCAAAAGAAGGACTCAGAGTAGAAATAGAAACAAAGCTCAAAAGAAGCCATGATATTTTTCAGAGTAGATACAGAGATGCTTAATAATTTACTTCATTGCAGCATCCGACATAACACTTGAAAGCTTCAATAAATAAGCATAATGGGCTCCCTTTAAAAATGTATTGGTTAGCAATTTATTTACTCATGTATATGCACCTTATGGTATGTGACATGTTGCCCTTCCTCTCTTCGAGGAAAAGTGCTCTATAGGATGCTCTAATTAGTGCTGGCAGCTAAGGCCAGAAACTCTTTGCTTTCCATGCATTTCCTCTGCATTCTGTAGTCTTCTAGGTCTGCTTTTCCTTCTCCTTTTCTTGTTCATCTCCCTTCTCTCTCAGTCCCTCTTTCTCTCTTTCCTTGTCTCTCTCTTGGTTTCTCTCTCTCCTTTGTTCTCTTTATTTCTCTCACTTTCTGTTTCCCTTCTTTCTTTCCTTTTCTTTCTTTCTTTTGTTCCTTCTTCCCTCTCGCCTTCCTTCCCCCCTTTCTCTCTCTCTTCCTTCCTTGCTTCCTTCCTTCCTTCTCTATAAGTATGCTTTGACATACTTATATTTTATTATCCTTTATTGAACACCTACTACGTGGCAGCTTGCTAAATTTTTAATTTGTGCTTTGACATATAAATCTTAATTAAGTGTCCCAAGAATTCTGTAAGGTTAGTATGAATATCTGTTTTTTAAATGTCATGAAAATGAAGCTCAGAGAAAAGAAGCAACTTGCTCAAGGTCAAACAAAGTTGTCATAGTTGTGGGATCCAAGCTTAGTTCTCCTTGTTCAAAGTTTGGTGCTTCTACGAGTACTTTGGCTGACCTGATGGTGATTTGTACATTGGCACGTGATAAAGTATGCAAAACTCATAAGCACCCATACTTACAGAAGTGGAAAGGGTGCTTATTCTGGGCCATTGTGTTAGTTTGTTTCCCTTTTGGGAAAATGTTGTACGCCATTCTTATTAAGTGAGCAGTGCTCCTCTTTGGGAAGCCTAAATCAAAACAGTAGTCAAGTCATGAAATCATGGCAATGGCCGCTCACTGTGGCTAGTGCTGAAAGGCTGGTCTGGGTCGCAATGTCTTGCCATCTTAATTGAATCAGATGTGACCACCATGGTTGGCACCACAGGTAGGCTCAGCTGCCCAGAAGACAATCATGTTTGGCTCAATCAAATGCTGTCGATGCTACTTGGCCTCACCGGATGCTGTCACCAATAAGAAATGACTATAGGGATAGATCTCATGGCAGTTTCCAAAGCATGTCTACATACACTCGGAATGTCACAATAATTGTACAAAGTAGACCACGCAAGTTGTAGCACCCTCACTTGACAGATGAGGAAATTGGTGTCTGTTGAGTGTACATGCTATGCAACCTGCTCAAGGTCAAACAAGTGCTGTAAATTGGTGCCTTCATTTTGGAAAGTAATTTGAGCACACATGTACAGTAACTTAAAAATATGCATATTTTTTTACCTGGCAGTTCCACTTTGGGGAAACTGTCCTGAGGAGAGAATCCAAAAATCTGCAAAAAGCTGTGTGCCCAAGACATTTGTAGCAATATTATTTAAGATAACAATAACTGGAAACCACCAACATACTCAAACCTAGGGCAAAGATTAAGGAGATTAAGGCAAACCCACTCTGTAGACTGTAATGGAGCAACTAAAATGGTCTTTTAGCAGAAGGCTTTTAATCAAATGGGAACGTGATAACATACGATGTCAAATAAAGAAAATAAATTATGTATACAAAAATAGTGCAGTGATAACCATATAAACTTGCTAAAAGGAAATATTCCAAAGTGTTAACAGTGATTACCTCAGGGTATGGAATAGTCATTTCTCAATAACATACTAGTAATTTTTAAGAAGTAGCATTGGAAACAATTACAATATACCAGGTTCTCTGCTAAGCATTTTGCATGTATTTACTCATTTAATCCTCATAGCCCTGTATGGACTGAATGCCTGTGTCCCTGCAAAATGCTTGTGTTAAAATTCTAGTCCCCAGTGTGGATGGTATTAGGAAGTGGGGACTTTAGGAGGAGATTAGGTAATGAGGGTGGAGCCCCCGTGAATGGGCTCAATTCCTTACAAAGAGCCCCAGAGAACAATCTTAGCCTCTTTCTGCCATGTGAGGACACAATGAGAAGCCACAGTCTGCAGCCTGGAGGAGCGCCCTCACCAGCACCTGATCACCCGGGCAGCCTGGTCTTAGACTTCCAGCCCCCAGAACTGTTAGAAATAAATTTCTACTGTTTATAAGCCACCAGTCTATGGAATATTTGTTACAGCAGCCTGAAGTGCCTAAGACAATATCCTAGTAAGACAGCGACTGTTACAGATGGAGCTGAGCACAGTAACCGCCCTCTGCCTCAGGTCATCAGGGGCAGAGCCGGACCTCCGAGTCCCTGCTCACTCCTGCACAGTGCTCTGTGGCCTTGCCACAGAGTGCTTGATCATCTTGTTCAACTCTCCCATCAGCACCACGAGGAACACAGTATGATTATGCCTATTTTACAGATAAAGCAGCTGGCGTCTGAAGACATTAAGTTACTGTGCAAGGCGGTCCCACAACCCTGGCTCCGGCAGGCCGACTTGACTGACCCCTACAATATACTGCCTGCTGCTTCTTGGGATGCATGTCTGTCCTCTCGTAAACTTTCTGCAGTGAGGGTGCTTTTCACTATTATTTCAATTAGATGTCACCTACCCACGTCCATCTTGCTGCCTATTTTTTATTTATTTTTTTACATGTTTGTCTATTTATTTTGAGAGAGAGAGAGAGAGACAGAGAGCGAATGGGAAGAGGGGCAGAAAGAGAAGGAGACAGAGAATCCCAGGTGGGCTCCACAGCTGCCAGCACAGAGCCCAGTGCAGGGCTCAAACCCACCAACTGTGACATCATGACCTGAGCCAGAACCAAGAGCCGGACGCTTGACTGACTGAGCCACCCAGGCACCCCCGCTGCCTATTTTTCAAATAAAAAAATTTTGGGACACACCGATGCCTATTCATATATGTATTATCTATGGCTGCTTTTGCTAACAACGGTAGAGTTGAACAGTTTGAGATACAGAACATCTGGCCCATAAACCCTAAAAAATTTAATGTCTAGCCCCTTATAGAAAACATTTTCTGACTCCTGATTTAAATCATCACTGAACTTGTAAGGAAAACAAGGGAACTAGAATCCTGGTCTTCCGGCAATTGATTGCTTGGAGGCGGTAGATGGGAAGGGAAATGAGGCAATGAGCCTGCCAATGAATCTGTATATGTGATGTAGTCATGCCCCAAACCTGCCCCAAATCAGTTAGCCCTCTCTCTTCTCAGATCAGACCAGACTGGTAAAATCTGGTACAAATGATATGACTAGCACATTGTTTTCATCTTTAAACCGTCCCATGAAAGCCTGGACAATTATAAAAGCGGCAGTGAACGACTCTGGGGTCCTTTGTAAATTGCCAACATTAAAGGCACTTTGAATGATATGGGTGTGTCTGCAGGATGAAAAATTTGAGAAGACAAATGAGAATTGAGAGTGTTTTTAAAGAGCATTCCAGTCATTTCAGAAGTTTCCCATCTAAACAAAAATGCAGTAAATGGGAAGACACACCCTTTAGAACGAGAAGAGTCTTCCTGTCAAAGTGGGCCTTGAGGGCATTCCAGATTGGGAGACGGGTGGAATAATACTCAGTAACCCCCTGAAATTAAAGTAAAGTGTCCGAGAGGCAAAGGACAGACAATACAGCCTTTGGACCATAAAGCTGGGCTATAAGCAACTAGAGATAAGTCAGGTTTTATGTTAGATTAGTCTCTGCCTCCTTGGGCTGGGGAGGTTCCTATAAACACAGAAAGAAGTTTAAGGAGATCTCAAGAAGTGAAAAGACAGAAAGAAAGAACTTTTTTTGAATACTACGTATGTTTTCCATACTATATTATATTGTCCTCAGGCATTATCTTACAATATTTCTTGGTGCTATCTCCAATTTACAGATAAGGAAACCGGGGCTCAGAGAGACCAAAGGACTTGCTCATAGGTTACATATCTAACAACAACAACAACAAAGACTTGCTGAGTGCCATGTAGTTTAGTGGTTTAGAGGATGGAGTCTGGAGCCAATTCAAGGATTGTATCTCAACTCTCTCACTTACCTTGAGTAAATCACTTCCCTATGGCTCATTTCTCCACCTGTAAAGTGGGGATTACAATTGCCCTCACCTTAAGTAGACAAGAGAACTAATGTGTAGTGCTTAGAACACTGGCACATGGTGAACACAAGAGAAGTATAAGATAAGTAAGATAAGTACAAGATTAGTAAAACTATGTGTGCTAGGTATGTCCTAAAGAACCTCATATACATTATTCATGTAATCCTATAAAACCCTATAAAAAAGGTATTCCTCCATTTTATAAATACAAAAGGTGAGGCCCCACACAAACAAGCAATATTCTCAAATGGTAGGGCCAAGAGTCAAATGCAAACAAGCTCCAGAGCTTACATAAAACCATGTCACTCTACTGCCTCTAGCTCTAGAATTTGTCTCTCATGTTCTCAATCTAGATGTTTTATGACTTGGCATCCTCCTTGGTGCTGTAGCTCTGTTTGGGCACATGTTCCATCATGGAAGACCCAAATGGCCCCAAGGCAACAAGGTCTGGCTCACCCAGTTCACCCTCTTTCTCCTGTCTGTGTTTGCCCTGTGCCTGAACTTGAATCCAAAGGCTCTCTTTTATCAACCCTCAGAGGCTGTGTGCCATGTTTACATTAACAGAGAGAGGTTCTGCTCAGGATAGTTTTTAGCTGGGATTTTTTAATGCCTTCAACATGCTCTGAGAAGAAGATAGTCCAGGAAGGAAACCTGGCCAAGAGACTGTAGTAAAATGAAGAAGCCTTGGCAACTGAAATCTAAGGACGAGGTTCAAGATCTGTGTATTACTTTGCTGGGGCTGCAATAACAAAGTACCACAGACTGGGTGACTTAAATAACAGAAATTTATTCCTCACCATTGTGGAGTCCAAGATCAAGGTCTTGGCACTGTTGCTCTCTTCTGAGGCTCCTCTGCTTGCAGCTGGCCATATTCTTCCTGTGTTTCCTCACATGGGTCTTTCTCTGTGTGTGTCTGCGTCCTAATCTTTTTTTATAAGGACACCAGTCATATTGGATTAGGGCCCAGTCATATGACCTCATTTTACCTTAATTATCTCTTTAAGGAGGCCCTATCATCAAATTCAGTCACATTCTGAGATGCTGGGTCTCAGGACTTCAACAGCTGGTCCTTGGGAGGAATACAATGTAGCTCATAACAACCAGACTCCACCACTTTTTATGACTTTGTGCAAGACATTCAATTGCCCCAGTCTTTATTCTAGGTCAATCTGTGAAATGGAACAAGGAAACAAGATTGTTGTGGAAGGCAAAGGAGACTCTAAAGGACTCTATAAACATCTGAACCTGCAAATTTATCTTGTCTCAAAAGACTATAAAACACACAGATATGGCAGTAATTGAGATGACATCCTTGGGATCTCTAGCTTCAGACATTGTACTTTAAGAGGAACATTGGCAAACTGGGATAACCAATTTGAGAGGGACTAGAATGGTGAAGGATCTGGAGTAGAGAACATGGAAGGAACAGCTGAGTAGACAAGATATTTGGGCCAAAGAAGGAGAATACAGAGAGCCATCTTAAAATACTTGTTTACTATTATGATGAAAAGGGGATCGAATGAGTCTGTTTGGTTTCAGAGATGAGATCTAATGACAAAAATTTATAGGGGGAATATTTGGGCCCAGTAACAAGAGGAGTTTCTAATGGAGCATCCATAGTTGAGGTACTGAGTTTGCTTTCTTAGAAGGAATAAGGCCCAGGTGCTTTTCTAAGCATCTACTCTGCCAAACAGGATGCTGAGCAATTTCACGTAGAGTGGAGTGGGGACAATCAGTCCTGCAGGGGGACCAGCTTGGAATAGCTGGCCTCAGAAGTCTCCCCAGTGTTGAGGTTCTCCTCCCATGAACAGCATTACCTATGAGGAAGGGAAACTTAGGCAAGCAAATTTTAGTTGATGGAGTCATCTTATAAGGAAACAGAAATTCTCATGAGAGTTACTGCCAAAAGTGTAAATTTCTCATAAAAGACTAGAACTGGAAACTAAAGAGTTTTCAGGGATAGAAACAATTCCTCTCCCTCCCTCATGGTGCACGGCTCTTAAATGGCCCCCTCAGCCTCAGAATCCAGGTCCGGGTCTAGCACATGCAGCTAATCAAGTACAACTTCTGACTTCCAGCTCCAGAGGAACCCAGCTTGTGTGGGATGTGCATGCGTGGTTCAGAGAGCTACTGAAGGGCAGGCTGGGGTAGAGGGGTTTCATTGTTCGGAGAGCTGTCATGACCCATCCTTATGGGAGTGGGTCAAAGCTTTCAGAACATAAGGCTGGGTAACTGCCCTAAACCATGTTTGCATCAGGATTTCTCAAACACCCAGATGGAGATTTTTGACTTCATCATTCTTCAGAGATCCAGATTCCACAGGTATTGGATAGGGTTTGGAAATCTATATTTTCTAATTGCTCTCATGGGTGATTTGAACAAAAACCACTGCACTGCGCTGTGATTCTGTCCATCATGCTACTAATTTATCATTTTTTCAATCAAAATGCACCCTTATCTCATAGGAATGTGTTTGTACACCTGACAGGACACCTTTCAAATTATATTTACCCCAACTTTGTTTTATATCCTCCATTTAGTTATGTGGTCCTGGAGGGCACAGATTATTTCTCTCTCATCTTGCCAACTCCTACGAGCATTTACCACAGTGTCTGGCACAGCACTGATTCCCATAGAATCAATATGGTTCTGAGGACCTACAGAAAGCTGCATTAGTAGGATGTTTCTACCTCCCCAACCCAGGCAGGGAAACCCACTCAGAAAATGCCTAATTGTTCTGTGATTCGACATAGCTGGGTAGTCAGGCTGGGATGAGGGTGATTAATTACAAGCAGCATGCTGTGCTGCCCCAGAGGCTGGTAGCCTATGTTACACAGTCAATTAGCTACCCGACACAATCATCTAGGTTGTTATTTATTACTGGGTATGTCTGAGCAGTGAATCCTGTGAGGCAGAAAACAAGTGGGGGGATCTGTCACTGTGGGCCCCCAGGCAGGAAAACCAGAGAACATGTTCCAGGGGAGGGGGGAGCACCAGGGACCCCTGAACAGGGGCCATTCTCTCCAAGTCAGGCAGCTGGAGAGGTTCCAGGTCCTCCCACCTACAGCTCTGAATACACAAGTTGAGAAGGAGCTAAACACATTCATTTTGGCCAGGGTGTGCAAGGCACCAGGGAGGCCCCAGGGGTAGAGAACACAGAAAATAACAAGATCCGTTCATGGGAAGTCTGCAAGCTGGTGGGTGAGAAAGAGACACGCACTAGAGAAAAGAGACATCACAGTAAGCGCTCGAAGCAGCTTTATCTGACCTCAGTAGATGGGCTGTCGATGAGAAATCAAAACGCAGCTTACAAGTTGTATGGATCATCATTGATGAAAGTTAAAAGAATATCACTTTCCGGGTGCCTGGGTGGTTCAGTCAGTTAAGCGATTGACTCTTGATTTTGGCCCAGGTCCTGATCTCACGGTGTGTGAGTTTGAGATCCACACTGGGATCTGTGCTGACAGTGTGGAGCCTGCTTGGGATTCCCTCTCTTCCTCTCTCTCTGCCCCTCCCCTGCTCACTTGCTGTCTCTCAAAATAAATAAATAATCTTAAATAAATAAATATATATATATATATATATATATATATCACCTTTGACAAGGGTGATCTGGAAGAAGGTGGAATGCCAGCCAGACCTGGAGGGTAAAGGGAAGGGAATTGCAGGGAAGAGGGGAAAAAAGAAAGCTTCGGCTTTGTAGACCCCACCTCTCAGACACTATACTTCACATTGCGAAAGACAGTGGAAACAGCGTGGATATTGGGGCCAGATTCAACCTGACTTTGAAAATCCTGGTTTTGCCACTTACCTTGGGCTAATTTCTTAACCCATCTGGTGCTGTTTCCTAATCTACCATAAGGAAAAAAGATATTTATCTCAAGTGTGGTTACAAAGATGGATCAAGATAATCGTGTATGTGAAACACCTGGCAGGTGCTCAAAAAGCAATACCTGGTGTTTTTATTCTCGTTGCTCAAAACAATGTTCAAAATGGACCCACAAAGCTGGCTTATCCCTTTCACAGATGAGAAAACTAAGGCATAGAGAAATGCTGTGATTTATCCAAAATGACAAGCTGGCGACAGAGTCAGAACTGAAATTTATATCTGTTTGACTCCAAAGTACATGCTTTTCCAAGTACATCTTAAAGAGAAGGGGGTAACACAGAATGTATTTGAGGGAACGTGAAAATGTCATCATTTTGATAAAACTTCTCGTTGGCTTCAATTTGCTTTGAGCTTCCTGCCCACCTCTGCCCCACTTTCTCTCCTGCTCCTCTGACCTGTCATTTCCTCTGGCCTCTGCTGCTTTAAATGGCCTTGTCTTCCACTGGCTTCTGTTGCCCCATACTATCCTTATGTTCATTGTTTATGTTCCAGAGGGTCCAGCACAGCTTGGTGATATCTTGAAGAACTTTTTTCTCTTCTTAATAAACTGAGCAAGACCCTTCACTCCCCTCAGATGGAATTTCCTAGGCCTCAGAGACTAAAGACACAGCTGTGAAGTGTCATACTTAGCCCTTTTACCCACAGCGAGGTCTCGCACCAGAGGAGAAGCAGGGAGAATAGATTTAAGAACCATTCCTGGGGGACTGAGGACCAACAGCCCCCCCTTCCATTCTCAAGCTCCAGGACAAAGTCCAGGTCCTTGGGCTAGACTCCTGCCATTGGTATTAACTGTCTCTCTGGTGTCAATCCACCACCATTTGCAATTTTGCTCCAAAAAGACCCACCTACCCACACCTCCACATGAAACCTGTGCCTGATTGTGTTTGGCCTTGGGAATTGGGAATCAATTATTCTCTAGGAGGTTCTTCAACTACTAAGTAACGTACCATGTTATACATACAGTGACCTGGTGGTTCCATATGTCCATTTTCTAGTCACTCCTGAATATCAGTTCCAGTATAGCTGTTTCCCCTGTTGCAATATTGTTACTGTTATTACTCCTTTGGGTACCAGCTATACAAGCCAATTTTCTCAGCCAGGATGCTTCTTTTCCTTCTTCCTCTTCTCCTCCCCATCTTCATCTTTTTCCTCATCCTTCTTCTTCTGAAATAGGAATAGCTGGGGATCCCTGGGTGGCTCAGTCAGTTAAGCATCCAACTTTGGCTCAGGTCATGATCTCACCATTGTGGGTTTGAGCCCCACGTTGGGCTCTGTGCTGACAGCTCAGAACATGGAGCCTGCTTCAGATTCTGTGTTTTCCTCTGTTTCTGCTCCTCCCCTGCTCGTGCACTCTCTTTCTCAAACATAAATAAACATAAAAAAATTTATAAAATAGGAATAATTGTATCTCTGAATCTTCCAGAAAGAAAGAAATCCCTACCATTTCCTCCAAAATAATAATGTTAATATGGGACTGAACATTCAATATCTAAACCAGGACTTAAAAGAAACTGGGAACTAAGCTCCTAAGAGGCCCATCCAGGGCAGAAGCATTTCTTGAAACTTCAGCCCTGTTAGGTGGGGATGATGACAGGTGGCTCTGCTGTTAGAGTAGTGGTTCTCGAAACCTAGCGAGCATCAGAATTACTCAGTGTCTGCAATGTCTATTGTGTTCCCTGGTGGTGTTGGTGCTGCTGGGATGGGGGCCACTTTGAGAACCGATCTATTGGAAGACATATGTACTCCTGCATTGCTGAAGTTTAGCCAACTGTATTAGGATTCTGGGAAGCTCTCCACATTTCCTTCCGCTGACCTTCTGCTCTTAGTTAAGGCCAGGAATGGTTTCTGGTTGGCTTTTTCTGACAGTGACTTTTCCAAACAGTAAAAACAATCTACCTTTGAAAGTCAGCTCAAATGGTACCAGAGTGACCCTATTTAGCCATACTCCAAAAAAGAAAGTTGACTTCTCAACCAGAATAGCTCATTTAAGCTTAATAGCCAGGGGAATGTCAAGTGTGTAAATTATGGACGTCTTGAGCAATGGGGAACGCTGACATGGAAATACTATTAGAAGTGTCGTGTTCCTTTTTCCTTTGGGATATAATGTAAAGAAGAGAACTTTAACTTACAAAGTCACTTCGTATTTACTGTTTAACAGCCCTCCTCCCTCATGCCTTATTTGTGCATGAATAAGCTCCCATGGCCAAAAGCTAGCTGTGCATCGTCTTTATCAAATGATATGGTACATTGATTTCTTTTTTTAAATACAGCTGAAAACTATGGCTTCATTCAGAAAAGAGGGAGTTGACGGGGAAAAGAGATGTCTTCCCATTTTACTCAGAGCCTAAGAAGAAACTATAATTGGTTCCTTCTCTATAGGATTCCAGCTAAGGATTATTTCCCTTGATCAGAGTCCTTTGAGCAAGGCTCTCCATCCAGGACATAGGGCCTGGGACAACCCTGGGCAGTTGGGGGCCCTGAGATAGTGCTTCCTCCATACTGTGCACCACAGGATATAAGCAGGCATTAAGTGGGAAAAGTTTCAGAGTCAAATATGTTTGAAAAATACTAGGTTAAACAAGTTTATTTATTATAGGATTTCTCAGAGCCTTTATCTTGATGGTTCTTGTAGATCTCTTAGAGCAGGGATAATTCTATAGAAGTCTTACAAATTTAATATTTTTTCAGTAGGGATTACAGCCATATGGTTCAAGGGTATACACTTCAAGAACCTTTTCTTCTTCGTATCCACTTTATCTCACTACAAGCTATATTATTTTTTGGTGTATCTTCCTAGGAATATATTATTCATGTATAGCAAATATATATCTCTTCCATCTGTTTCTGAACAAATGGTATCATACTTTAAACACTAGTCTACACCTAATTTTTTTCTCACTAAATATTTTTTTCCACGTTAGTACTTTAAAAATCACCTTAATGTTTTAACAACATTGTAGTATTGTTTCATGGATGTACTAGTAGTCTCTTTTGTGAATATGTACTTTTTTCTAATTTCAAGTTATTAGAAACATTACTGCAATAAATAATTTCATACATAGGTTTTATACATGTGTGAGACATATTTCCAGAAGTGGAATTGCCATGTTAATATATCTACAATATAAAGAGGCTGAGTGCACTATATCAAATTTTTGGAGATTTGTCAAAATGATACGTGAAGAATATTTTTTTCAGTGTAGCAATAATGTGCTTTTTTCTTATGAAGGATGTTGAACATTCTTTCATATGTTTATTTTGTATTTATTTTTCTGTGAATTCTTTATTATCTTTGCCAATGGGTTTTTTGTCTTGTTTTTATTGATTTGTAAGAGCTCTTTAGGTATCATAAAATTGGCCTGTTTTTGTTGTGTTTTGTTTTGTTTTTTAAGTAATCTGTACACCCCATGTAGGACTTGAACTCAAGACCCAGAGATCGAGAGTCACATGCTACACCAACTGAGCTGACCAGGCACCCCTAGCCCCTTGTTTAATGAGTTGAAATATTTTTTTCTAATTTGTTTTTTGCCTTTTATCTTTAAACATGGTGACTTTTGCCATCCAGACTTTTTTTTTTCCTCCTGTAAACAAAATCATTCATCCTTTTAAAAGACTTTGGGATATTTTATTTTTTACTTATTAATATTATTATTATTGTTTTAATATTTATTTTTTGAGAGAGAGAGAGAGGGAGACACAGAATCTGAAGCAAGCTCCAGGCTCTGAGCTATCAGCACAGAGCCTGACGTGGGGCCTGAACCCACAATGGTGAGATCATGACCTAAGCCAAAGTTGGAGGCTTAACTGACTGAGCCACCCAGGTGCCCCAAGACTTTGGAATATTTAATTTTTTTTTTAACTTTATTTATTTGATTTTGAGCAAGAGACAGAGAGAGTGAGCAGGGGAGGAGCAGAGAGAGAGTGAGAGAAAGAATGTCAAGCAGGCTCCATGCTGTCAGCACAAAGCCCAACACGAGGCTCAAACTCACAAACCATGAGACAATGACCTGAGCTGGAACCAAGATTTGGACGCTGAACTGACTGAGCCACACAGGTGCCCCAACTTTGGGATAGTTTAAAAATCACAGTTAGAAAGCTTTTCCTGCTCTGAACTTGTAAAAGAATTTTTCCACAATTTCTTTTAGTACTTTTATATTTTCGTTTTTACATTTAAATAATTGATTCTTTTAACATTTATAGTGGGGTAAGGTGTAATTTATACATCTGTTTTTTTCCAGATGGTTAACTGGTTGTACTGACAACAATTATTAAATAATTCATCTTGTCTTCAGTGTTTTGAAATACTACTTTCTTATGTTTCTGTGAGTATTTAGGTCTATTTCCAAACTTTTTAAAAAGAGTTTATTTATTTATTTCGAAAGAGAGCGAGCAAGTGGGGGAGGGGGGGAGAGAGAGAGAGAGAGAGAGAGAGAGAGAGGAGACAGAGAATCCCAAGCAGGCCCATGATGTCAGCACAGAGCCCTATGAAGGGTTCCATCTCACGCACTGTGAAATCATGACCCAGGCCTAAATCAATAGTCGGATACTCAACTGACGGAGCCCCCCAGGCTCCCTTCTATGTCCAAACTTTTAATTGTTATTTGAATCATTTTCTATTCATGCATCAGTAGCACACTTTTAATTATTAAGGGTTTATAGTGTGTTTTAATATCTGGTACCTCTTGTTCCCATGTCACTCTTCTTTTTCAGAATTTTCCTGATCGTACATTTTTGTTTATTTATCCAAATGAACTTTAGAGCTAGCTTGTCTGATTTAAAAAAAAAAAACAAAACAACATTCCAGTTGGTATATTTATGGAATTGTTTTAATCTGACAGATTACCTACTGAGAATTGACACCTTTTTGAGGTTGTAACTTCCTTTTCAATTATATAGAATGCTTTTTTTCATTTGGTTAAGCCTTTTGAATCCCTCAAAAGAATCTACAATTTTTCATTATATAGATGTCACATATTTCTTATTAAATTTATTTCTAGGTATTTCATCTTTCGTTGCTATTATGAATGGGATCTTTTCTGCTGTGCTATGAAGCTTTTTTGGAAGGGACTCTTAGGAGACTAGTGGGCTGTGGGATCATCTTGGGAAATACTGCTTGACTCTGTGCATCCTCTTTGCTCTAAATAATGTGTGGCCTAGATGGAAAATGACGTTTCCATAGAGCATCCAGAGACCGTGTGAGAAAGGGGACGAGGAAGACCATTCTTTTGCCTTTGGAAGCGGTTTGGTCCCATCCTGTGACATAGAATATCTGAATTGGAAGATTATAAGAGATCAAGCAATTAAATCCTCTCATATGGAGTTGAGAAAACAAATGATCCAAGAGAAAAAATAAGCTGCTGAGGTTGGGCAGAGCCTGGGTTCTGGGCCATGTCTGTGATGTCTGGGGCTTCTTGTAACTAAGCTTCCAGGTCACCGTAGTAAGCTACATCCTCTTATTCCTTCCTGAATTTCTTCACGATTTCCTAAAGGTTTGAGGGAGCATGTCCAACATCTATTTCGCCCTAGTCATGTACCAGATGCTGTGTCATCCACCGCATATACACTTGTCTTATTGACTCTACTCATTCCCATCTTTTAACCCTGCACAATCTTGACTAACCTGTTTTTCTATTCCAGTAGAACCTTTATCTCTTTTCTATACCCAGAGAAATGGTTAGTTTACTTTGTCATTGCATGTGCGGTCAAAATTACCTGGTGTGTGTGTGTGAACCATGGCTAAGCTGCAATGGGGACCTGAAATGAGGGTGTCTGGAAGATTCAAAATGACTTCGATTATTGAACAGAAGCAGGGACTAAACGCCTACCTTCCTCCTTCATCCCCCAACCCTTCCCATTCCACAGGAGTTTAACTGTGGAATTTTCTTGAAGCCTGATTTAGAGTTGCTGATGATTCATCAATCTTTCTTTGATTTCCACAGTCTTCTTCCCATGTCCCTTCCTGGTTAATCAGCAGCTGACTGCAGTTTGCCATAAAGATTTTAGTGATGATAATCATGCCAAACAGCATTTTTCCATGCAACCTGGTAAAAGGGATACTGACTTGGGGAGGCAAAAGGCCTGGACTGACATTTGGCACTGATGGTTACTAGTTGCATGACCTACAGATGGCCACATAAGCTTCAGGCCTGTTTTCTCCTCCCATCAATGGGAAAGTGAATAAAAGCACCACAGTTAGAATATATGAATTATAGCCATATACAAAAATCTGGATACACCTTAGCAATCCGCTTTTTGTGTTTATTTTGTTTGTTCATTTTGAAGCTAACTCAAACTTATAAAAATGCTACAAGTACAGTCCAAATACCTTTCTTTTTTTTTTCAGATACATTTGAGAATAAGTTGCCAATCTGATACTTCATCATCCTTGAATACTTTAGGGTATATAGTCTACAGACCAGGGCATTCTTTTACACAACTACAATACAACCATCATAATCAGGAAATTGTATTAATGTTTGACCACCATGCAATCCTCAAACCCTATTTGAGTTTTTTCAGGTATCCCAAAGTGTTTTTTAATTTTTTTTTTTTTAATGTTTACTTATTTTTGACAGAGAGAGAGAGAGACAGAGCATGAGCATGGGAGGGGCAGAGAGAGAGGGAGTCACAGAATCTGAAGCAGGCTCCAGGCTCGGAGCTGTCAGCACAGAGCCCAATGAGGGGCTTGAACTCACAGACTGCTAGATCATGACCTGGGCTGAAGTCGGACTCCCAACCGACTGAGCCACCTAGGCGCCCCCCAAAGTGTTTTTAAGAGCAAAAGAGCCCTGGGGCGTCTGGATGGGTCAGTCAGTTAAGCGTCCGACTTCGGCTCAGGTCATGATCTCACTGGTGAGCTCAAGGCCCGCGTTGGTTTCTGTGCTGACAGCTAGCTCAGAGCCTGGAGCCTGTCTTCGGATTCTGTGTCTCCCTCTCTCTGTCCCTCCCCTGCTTGCTCTGCCTCTCTCTGTCTATCTCAAAAAAATAAATAAAACAAAAAAAAATTTTTTTAAAAAAGAGCAAAAGAGTCTAGTTCAGAATCACATAGTGCATTTAGTTGTCATGTTTTCAGTCTCCATCATCTGGAACAGTTCTTCAATTTTTCTTTGACTTTCATGACCTTTACACTTTTGAAGATTATAGCAGAGTTATTTCATTGAATGTCTCTCAATGTGACAAATTGACATTTGTCTGATATTTTCTCATGATTAGATTCAGGTTATGTATCTTTGGCAAGAATATCCCAGAAGCAATGCTGCGTTTTTTTCATTGCATCCTATCAAGCACATGATTTTGATTTGTCCCATTGCTGATGAAGTTCACTTTGATCCCCTGATTAAGATGATGTGTGCCAAGCCACCTCTCTGTGGAGTTACCCTTTTTCCCTTTAGCAATATAATTTTAGGTAAAAATAGTAAGTCCGGAAATTATAAGCAGTATAATGCCTTTTTATAAAGTTAAAAATAACTAAACTTTAAACAATGCTTACTAGGAATATATATAGATGAGAGAAAACCACATAAAAGGAAAAGTAAATGAATGATGAACACAGGAGTGAGGTTGGCAACTATGTTGGACAGAGGCAGGCGGGAGGGGAAGGAATGCACAGGTATGTGTAAGCAATTGCCAAGGTTCCGACGTTGGTGTTGGTTGGATGGAGACTTACTATATTGTTGAAGCAAACACAGTGTCATTCTTGGACTTATGGTAACTGTGAATCGAGAACCATTGATTATGATTAATTCAGTTCTATGTTCTTAAATCCAATTTTTAGAGTGTAAAGATTGTTTGATAGGTACATAGTAGAGGGATATCGGGAGTAGAGAACAGCATTTCTAAGGTCACTCCAGTAACCCCTGCCTCCAGCCCCAACCACAGTGATTATAGCTATGTGACAGAAACCAAATACTCCAAATCCTTCTACTACCTTGGTCATGGCAGATTGCTTTGAGCCCAGAGAACAGACTCTACAGACCTTGGAAAGCCATTAAAGCTTAGAGCATTTTGATAATAAAATCTAGGAAAATTCATCTCCTTCCTGGAACAATTTTGCATCCCCAGAACATTTGCATTTTTCCAGCTTCATTTCCCATTTGCAAGAATACATATGAACTTCCCTATTTTCTACTTCGCCCGGGCCCTGGCTTTTGCATGTTTGGGTTTGGCACAGTTGACACAGACAAGTCTTTATTGTAGAGTCCTGGGTTCTAATCCCAGTAGCATTTTTTTTTTTTTTTTAAGTAAGCTCTATGCCCAATGCGGTGCTCGAACTCAGTACCCTGAAGTCAAGAGTCACATGCTCTACCAATTCCAGTTGCATTTTTATTATCTTATTTTATTTTAAATAAAAAAAAATTAAGTTTATTTACTTTGAAAAAGAGAGAGAACACGTGGGGGACAGGCAGAGAAAGAGGGAGAGAGAGAGAATCACAAACAGTCTCCACACTGTCATCACAGAGCCCGATGGGGGCTCAAACTCACAAACCATGAGATCATGACCTCAGCCCTAATGAAGGGTTGGATTCTTAACAAACTGAGCCTCCCAGGCACTGCTCTCCGCCCCTCCCCCCACACCTCGTTGCAGTTTTAATTGTTGAGTAACCTGAGGCAAATTATTTCCCTTCAGTCAGCCTCGGCCTCAATTTATCCAAGAGGGATTATCCACCCTTTTCTTTCCCCCAGAGATTCTGAGTTGGTATGCCTGGGTAGAGCATATTTTGAAAAGGCTACTCAGATAAGAGTGCACTTGGGGCGCCTGAGTGGCTCAGTTGGTTTAACGTCCGACTTTGGCTTAGGTCAGGATCTCACAGTTTGTGGGTTTGAGCCCTGTATCCGGCTCTGTGCTGACAGCTCAGAGCCTGGAGCCTGCTTCAGATTCTGTGTCTCCCTCTCTCTTTGCCCCTCTCCTGTTCACGCTCTGTCTTTCTCTCTCTCAGAAATAAATGAATATTAAAAAAAATTAAAAACAGAACTAGGTTAAAAAAAATCAGTGTACTTTTTGACCATCTCACCCACACGTCCACGTCCTTACTTTAATGCTTTGGCTGTCCTGGGTGTTTTACCCGGCAGTGGATGTGCATTGGGTTGTGGCTCTTCTCTGGGAAATGACCACACTCCACAGAGGTGGGCAGCCAACTCTGCCCTATCATCCCGACTCTTCCATGTAACCAGTTTGTCTGGGGGTTGTCATCTGACTCAAAATAGGTGAGTCTCCCCACCCCCCCCCCCCCCCCCCCCCCCCCCCCCCGCCCCAAGAATTTGGAATTGGGACAAAGAAATTCCAGTCTCAGTCTTGGATATTCTCCTGAGTCTCAAAGGAAATTTCTGCATTGTAAGATTGGGTAACAAAAAAAGTTTTAGAATCAAGCTGATGAATAGAAAGGAGGGGGAGCAGAGAGGGGCTGTGAGAAGTGAGCACAATTTTCAATTGTTTCCATTTCTTGGTTCTGGTCTCTCTGGATGCCTGTTTTTTTGTTTCTTGTTTCTTGTTTTTCCCCTCTACCCTTATGCGATGGTTAATTTTATGTGTCAGCCTGACTGGGCTAAGGATGCCCAGGTAGCTGGTAAAACTTCATTTCTGGGTGTGTTGGTGAGGGTGTCTCTGAAAAAGATTAGCATTTGAACCATTATCTTGAGTAAAGCTGTTCCCCCACCGGCCCCCTGATGTGTCTGAGCATCAGGCAATCCCCTGGGAGCCTGAACAGAACAAAAAGGCAGTGGAAACATGAATTTACCCTCTCTGCTTAAGTTGAGACATCTATTTTTCTTCTGCCCTTGGACATTAGTGCTCTTAGTTTGTGCACTTTGGGCTCAAACTGGGACTTAACACCATTCAGTCCTCAGGCCTTCAGACTTAGACTGAATTACAACATTGGACTTCTTGGTTCCCTAGCTTGCAGATGGCAGACTGTGGGACTTTCCAGCCTCCTTGACCACCTGAAACATTTCCTATGATGAATCTCCTCTTTCTATGTATACTTATCATATTCTATTGGACCTGTTTCACTGGAGAAACTCATTGATTACTACGTCTTGAGTAGATGGGATGATGAGATAATAAAGTCGCCTTCATTTTGTTTAAGTTTTCTATTTTTGAGATAATTTGCATCGTAATTTGTTCTCTCCTGGCCACCTCCAGCTCAGTCTCTTTCATCCTAGAAGGCAAGGACTTCACTGTGGGTGGACAGACTATAGACTGAATAGCTACAGGTAGAAACAAGCTGCTGAACTTGGTGGTGGAGATAATGAAGTCAGATAAATGTGAAAGTACGCTTAAGTTCCTAGCTTATTAGAGGGAGAGATACTTATTAATTCTACACATTGGAAAAATATATTTGAGTATGCGTGCTAAAAGTTTCAGAGTAACCATTGGAAAGGTAAATATAAATAGGGATATCTTTCAAATGAGTAAAGCAAAATAGATTGAATTGTATACTTTTTGATACAAAAGTTCTTCCCATTAGAAAACCAAAAACAGAAACAGGAAGTTTCCCTCAATAAAAAGAGTAATGATATCAAATCAATAATGAAATGCCACTTTGGTCCTATCAAATTGACAAACAAAACATAACAAACAAACACACAAGCAAAAATTGTAATATCTAAGTCTAGGTATGGAGCAATGAACTCCATATGAACTTCTGGTGTGAGTGTATATTGCCACAATCTTTCCAGAAGGAAATTTGGCAACATATACCAAAGCCCTGATTTATGTATCTTGACTTTTGACCCAGAAATTCCACTTCTCAGAATGTATCCTAAGGAAACAATTAAGAAGGTAAATAAAAGTATTTATTCTAGCATGGTTTATAATAGTGAAAATATTAAAATAACCTAAGTGCTTTAAATTACAGTATTGTTATAATAAATCATGTTATTTCCATACTTCAGAATACTATGCAATGATTATCAATTATAATGTAGCTTATTATTTATTAGCATGAAATGGAAAGATATTCACAATAGTTTTTCAAGTAAGAAATAGCGGGATGTACAGGAATATGGACTGTTTTCACAAAATTAATATGTATCTCTAAATGCATAGAAAAATGTTGAAAGAACTCACACCATATTAACTGATGTGTTTTTCTTTAAGTAATAAGCTTGATTGCTCATTTTCTTCTTTTTCCATGGCTCACTTGGAATTATGAGAATGAAAAGTTCTGGGTGAACTCTTAGTCACTATTTTCAAAAGTATTATTATCCTAAAATATGCCACTGGAAAAGACAGTCCATATCCTTTTGTATCCTGCTGTTTCTTACCTGACTCTTCAACTTGGCTCTACTTCTGCCTTGCTGTGTGAACTGGGCAAGTTCCCTAACCTCTCTATGCTTCAATTTCCACATCTTTAAAATGGAAATAATCATAGTCTTACCTTATAAAGTTGTAATGAGCATCGAGTGAGTTAATACTTATAAGTATAAAGACTAATACATGTCATGCTCCCCAAAGGTTAACTGTTGTTTTTCATACAATCAATCACCCCTAACCCAGAAGCAGCAGTAGCCCAGGGCAGTATGTGGGCATATGCATTTACCTTCCAGGTACCTACCTCATTCTGTATTGAAAATGGTTTAGGGGCGCCTGGGTGGCTCAATCAGTTAAGCCCCCAACCCTTGATTTCAGTTCACCTTGTGATCTCACGGTTTGCAGCACTGAGCCTAACATCAGGCTCTGTGCTAAAAGCATGGAACCTGCTTGGGATTCTCTCTCTCCCTCTCTCTCTCTGCCCCTTCCCTGCTCTCTCTCTCTTTCTCTAAAAAATAGATAAGTGAACATTAAAAAAAAAGAAGAGGGGTGCCTGGGTGGCTCAATCAGTTAGGAGTCCAACTTCGGCTCATGTCATGATCTCACAGTTCGTGGATTCAAGCCCTGCATTGGGCTCTGTGCAGACAGTTCGGAGCCTGGAGCCTGCTTCACATTCTGTGTCTCCCTCTCTGTCCATCCCATGCTCACACTCTGCCTCTCTCTATCTCAAAAATAAACAAACATTTAAAAACTTAAAAAAAGAAAGAAAGAAAATGGTGTGATAAAGGGTTCCCATACAAATCACTTCTGATCCTGTTCAGTGCTCAGATGTATTTCATATCAGCCCTCCATTGCCCCCTCCTTTCCTGCCAGGAACTTTCTTTGTACTTAAGTCCATTCCCTTTTGCAAAGATACCATTCCATCTCTCTCCTGCACCACCTTCAGTGAATGTGTTTGTATTATCAGCAAGGACCTTCTAAAGACAGAATATCTCAACTGAGAGACACTATGAGGTTTGAAAATTGTGCTTTCAGACCATACCTCTCATACTCTAGAATCCTCCACACTTGATAACTAGGAAGGAAGCTGGTCCTTGCTTATTTTCCTGGGACTTGGTCTTCAAGGGGCTGAGAGACGGAGAGCAACCATAATTGGGGCAAACTTGAATTGGACACGTGCTTGGCAATTGTAGCCACCGGGGAGAGATAGATCTGAAGGTAGGAAAAGGAAGGTGATTTTTGAACTGATTTCTGAGAACATCAACCCACAACTAGTTTTTGATGTTTTGGAAATGCCCTAACCTCAGTTGTCAATGCTATTTATTACGAGTGGAAAATAAATAAGCAAAAACTAAATAGCCCTGTGGATTTTACTATAGAAGGTAGATTGCCTTTGTGGGTACATTGGGGGCATTTCCAGAGAATTTCCCGTGAGCATTAATGAGATAAATCCTAACAGCTGGGAAATACTAATTGCTGGGAATCCTAAAATCTGGCTAATGCAGGTAGAATACAGGATGAGATCTTTTTGATTTTACATGATGTTGAAAAAATTCCACTGAGCATTATTACGAAGAGGCATTTGTCTGCATTGCCTTAGTCCTCACTATGAGTGTTGGACAGCAATACCTGTCCTGAAGGTGCCTGAATTTCCAAAAGGGCTTTCATTCAACCATTAGTTCATTCACCAAACATTTGATGCGGCATCGAAACTAGGGAGAGGGGGATCAAGGAGATGCTCTCCTTTCCCCCTGAGGAACTCACAGTCTAATGTGGGAGACAGGTGAGTAAATGGATCCTTGTTATTAAAATTATATACCAAAGGTCTGGGAGCATACAGGAAGGGATGCTGGTCATAGACCTCAGGGGGATGGGTGGAGGTTTGAAGGAAAGTTTTTTCAGAGAGGAGAATGTTAACAGCACGTGACCGCAGACTGAGTAATTGAATAAAGACTGAGAGTTTGGTTGCTAAGAGCAACACGGACATGGAAAAGCACAGTTTCCACTGATCTGGAAAAAGCTTTTGCAATGCAAGGTGTGATTCAGTGCATGGAGGGAGCTGCATCTTGTCCCTTTTGTGTCCAGCTCAGCGTTCTATTTTGTATTGGATGAACTAAAGTGAAAAGGTGGTGATGAGGAACTATGAAGAAGGGGATTAGCATGCAGATCCTCTGATCAACAGCTCACTTAAGTTTATAACTACAATTAGACCAATGTTTAAAGCAGTCTCTCAACCTCTGTACAACTGACATTTTAGACTGGATAATTCCGAGTTGTTGGGGAGCTGTCTCTACATTGCACTATGTTTAGCAAAATCTCTGATCTCTACCTATTGATGCCAAGAGTATTTAAGAACCAAGAATATCTCCAGATATTGCCAAGTGTCCCTTGGAGGACAAAATCACCCCTAGTTGAGAACTATAGATTTAGAAGAAAGTAGCCAACATCTTTCCATTTTGCTAAATGAAATTTCCATTGTACCAGAAGGGATTTGGGGTGCAGATCAGTGGAGCTTTTCTGAAAATAGGAAACAACCTCCACAGCCAATAGAAAGTTGGTTAAATTAATCCTGGTATACCTATATAATGAAATATTATATAGCCATTAAAAATAATAGCATAAAAGTATATTAACATGGAAATATGGCTTCAGATGAATTTTGTTCCAGCATGTGTGTGTATATATATATATTTGGCCTAGGCAAAAAAGCATGGGAGGACATACACTAAAATGTTAGCAATGAAAATCTTAGGGGAGAATTACAGGATTTTCTTTTCTTTGGTATTTTCTTTATTTTGGTATTTTCTACAAGAAATTTTCTACCTTTTTTTCCTAAAGGTAGATATGGGAGGAGAGGGATATGCCACTTCTAGGCCTAAACAGTAGGGATTTGTTTGATATGTTTGCTTCTTTTTCCTCTTGACATTATATGCCAAAAGGTTGCAGCTTCCTTGGGGACCTAGTGTGTGGTTTTTCTGGTAAAATTGAATAAAGCTTACCTCAAGGCTGAAGGATGCATAAACTGAGTTGTTCCTGCAATCCTCTCCTTCCAACATGGAAATGTTCAGATAAGAGAGCTGCTCAGAAGAGTCTTGAAGAAAGTGTACCCAATACAGTGAGTGGCCTAAAAGACCCTCTTCCTGCTGATGACCCAATAAAGGGAAAGGCAACCCAGGCTTCTCTTTGAGAACATTCACTCTTTGGCGTCAGTTGACTGCAAGCCTTTTCTGTGTAACAGCCACTGATTGGACTGCATGCGTATCTTTAATTGCCCACAGGCTGAGCAAGTAGCTCTTTTCCTTCCCCACAGGCCATAACCCTGAGGAGGCAAAGCCTTTGGGCTTTAGTGAGTCAGCCCCAATAAGGCCAGGGAAGAACAGCATGAAGGTGGGACAGCTGTTCTGGCGTTATCCTGGGTGTCTGAAGCCAGTCAAGCTGGGGGCAGTGAGGAGGTGTGTACTTCTTCTGCAGGCCTTTTTTTTGGGGGGCTCAGAGTGAGAACTAGGAGGGGAGGTAGAGGAAATGAAGAACCCTCTCAGAAACAACAGAAGTGATTTCTTCTCGTGTATTTATAAAGGCAAGTTTTTAAAAGTGAGATTTGTTTGACCGTGAGTCATCCCCAACATTTGATGGATATGATTCAGATGACCTTCCCTGGCAGCATATTCTGAAAATACAGGCTAAAGTTTCCTGATTGTTCAGAAGCCCTCAAAGAGTTCTAAAAGGTAGCATCCTCAGCTTGGTGTTTAATCATCTATATTTCTGGTGGTGGTGTTGATAGGTTGAAAGAAAATAATAACAACCCTTGGCTCTGCTGGAAGAATGGATGCTTATGGAGGATTGCCAATAATTAAGTTGTCATCGGATGCAGAGCATGGAAATAAGGTGGAATTCAAGAGAACTGAGTGACCAGCAGGGTGCCTTGACCTTGACCAAAGCACGTTGCCAACCTCAGATGTGCCTCTCCAGGTAGAGTTAGCCTGGAGAATGTTAAAGTCCCTGTCACTCTTCCTTGGTAGCCCGATACTCATCAAGGTTAAGTGTCCACTCTCTGTGCAGCCTCAGCACCTTGTGTTTCTTCCTGTAATAACACTTAACAATAGGATATTGTCATTCTTGACTGGTCTGTAAGTCCTCCTTAGACTATAGATAGAATCCCTGGCTCATTCACCACTGTATTCCCGGAACCTGGAACACTGTCTGTGTACAGCACATAGTCAATTGATATTGTTGAATGAAAGTATGATTGATGTTAGGGTTTCCCAGTTCCAGTCTCCAGTCTCATTTTTCTGTCTTCTGTTATTTCTCCTGTCTTCTCTTTGGGTCTAGAATAGAAATGTTTACTCATACTTTGGGTGACTGTTGTCTTCATACTTTGGGGAACCAGTTACACTAGATACCTTTTGGGTATTTACTCTGTTCTTAATGATCATTGATTGTTGTGGCCATGGGAATGCAGCTCACAGATGTTTACCTATGAGAGTATGATCCACTAATGGCCTAAGCTGCTGAGCTCTGAAATCCACTGCCATGTTTGTTCTAAGGCCACTGCTTCCAAAGGCTACTTCTAACCAATGACTGAATCCAGCAAGGGTGCTAATGCAGATTTCTTCCTAGTTGACTAGGGTCTCCCCTGATGAGCAACTTTGGCTTGAGGACTCCCAAGTGGCCTTGCTAAACTCTCCTTGGAGCTTAAAACTTGGATCTAAAACCAGGCTAAAACACTTCTACCCTCCCTCGCTTCCTCTCTCCCTCCCTCCTTTCCTCCTTCCTTCCTTCCTTCCTTCCTTCCTTCCTTCCTTTTCTCTCTCCTTCACTTGAGGTCATATTTATATCTAATGGCTCTACTTTGGCTCCCTTACCATTTTATAACACAAGCATTTCCCTTAAGACATTTTATCTAATTTAATCTTGTCTTGGCATTTGCTTCTTGGAGGACCAGGACTAACAAAACTACTTTCTCTGAGAGTTTCTTCTACAGCACTGGGTAGGCCCCCAAGTAGCTTCTTTGTCCTTCACCCACTTTCCACTTGTCCTTCACCCACCCACCCACTTGTCCTTCACTCTCCCAATTTAGACCAGGGATAGACTAATTACATTTTCTTTCCAAGGAATTTGAAATTGGTAACAAGGTAGTCTCTGTGCATGGCTATAACTGAGGGAAACAAATAGTAACCATGGGACAGCCATCTTCTGACTATCATTACCTGAAGAAGCAGAGAAAGCCAGTCTGGAAAGAAAGAAAATGACACAAATCTCAGAGACTTAAAGATAGCACTGCCTAGTACTATCTCTTGTTTCAGACCTGATAACATTTCTGTTCCTTGTTTCAGACCTAGCTGTCCCTAACTTCTGCAAGATAATTTAGTATCTATCCAGTACATTATACTTTTGGCTTAAGCTATTTAAATTGAATTCTGTTGCTTGCAATCAGAAGAACCTAATATTAGTCACTATTCATGCCTAATAAAGTTTCAATAATGAAATAGGCCCTTTGTAAACATATAACCACAGAAGCTGTCATTACCCTCTGTCCTATCATGAGGGTGATCATAAAATTTATTATCTAAACTGCAACACTCAAGAGTGAAAGTGGGAGTTATTCATAATTGCATTAAAACAACAAGCTTACTCTATGATTTTTTCTGGACAAACTGGGGCTATTATGGTCACACTACTCCTATAAAGAGAGTCAGTTGATAAAAGAATTAATGAGGTTGGACATAGTTGTAGTGAAACAAACCCCTTATAGGATCATCAAAATCCCAGATGTGTCTGAAAAAGGAATTTTCAAGGTTTTTTTTTTTTTTTTTATGTTATTACTTCTCAGGCAAAGAAATTGAGGTTCAGAAAGAAGTAATTAGCTCAAGGCCAGTCAGCTAATAAGTAGAAGAGTTAGACTCAAACCCAGGTCTCTGGTCCCCTAGTACAGTGTTCTTTCCTCAATATAAGAGACCTCAGAAGTGTTGATTCCCTTTTGGTGTGAGTTTAGGTTCCTCCCCCTGTCAGAAACACCAAGGTCACTCAGATCACATATTTTTTATTTTTATTATTTAAAAAAATTTTTTTAATGTTTTTATTCATTTTTGAGACAGAGAGAGACAGAGCATGAGCAGGGGAGAGGCAGAGAGAGAGGGAGACACAGAATCCAAAGCAGGCTCCAGGCTCTGAGCTGTCAGCTCAGAGCCCGATGCGGGGCTTGAACTCATGGACTGTGAGATTGTGACCTGAGCTGAAGTTGGACGCTCAACCGACTGAGCCACCCAGGAGCCCCTATTTTTATTTTTTTATTAACAAAAATTTTTTTAACATTTATTCATTTTTTGATTGAGAGAGACACATGAGTGGGGGAGGGACAGAGAGAGAGGGAGACACAGAATCCAAAACAAGCTCCAGACTTTGAACTGACAACACAGATCCCGATGCAGAGCTCGAACTCATGGACTGTGAGATCATGACCTGAGCCAAAGTCGGACGCTCAACTGACTGAACCACCCAGGTGCCCCAGATCACATATTTTTAATAAGAGTATATTCTTAAAACAATCTTGGGAGTGTCCTCCTTATGCCAATGTGACAGATTGTATTTTCCAGAGATGGTCTCAATAATATCTCTCAGCCCTATGCTGTTCTACAGTGAATTCTTGCCACTCCTTCATCAAGAGGTAGAGTCTATTTTCCCATTACTTTGAATATGGGTGAGTCCTATGACTGCATTGAGCAAGAGGATGTGGTGGAAGCAATGCTGATGTAGTGTGGCTTCTTTACAGTTTTTGCTTGGGCTACTTGGAATGCCTACTGTTAGGAAATTCCCTTTTGGAGCCCAGCCACCATGCTGTGAGAAGTGCAAGCCATCTGGAGAGGCTGTGGTCAATAGTGCAACTGAGATTCCAGCCAACAGTCATTATCAACTCCCAGCCATGTGAGTGAGCCATCTTAGACACCCAGCATTGTTGAGCCTTGAGATGCTGCAGCCCAGCCAATGTACAGCTACAGTCTCATGTACAACTACAACACCAAGTAAGAATCACTCAACTGAGCCAAGTTAACCCATGGAAACATGGAACATAGTAATAAATTTTTGTTTTAAGTCACTAAATTTTGGAGTGTTTTTTTAAGGGGCGGGGGGTGGTGGGCAACAACCAGAACATCCAGAATCCTCTCTCCATGTCCAAAGCAGTCCCAGCTGGGAATTGACCACTTTCTTGGGGTAAAGTGCTCTCCTCCTAATTATAGCCACTGTGAGTAATCTAGTATTTGTCAAGAGATCCTTTTATGGGGGAGATTGGGTTATAATTCATCTGAATTTTTATTACCTGGGATAGGAACTGTGAGCTCCATTGGGATCATTTTCATGGAACAAACCGAAGTAAGATCCAAGAATACTTGGCACTCTATCCATGACTTGGCCCCCTACTTACATGCCTCATCCCCTAAACTCTCTGCTGAGATCTGGCAACACCTCATGGTTTTAGTGCTTCACTGACAGCAAGCTGTTTTACTGCACCATGCTGTGCTCATGCCATGGTCTCGCCCTGGAATTCCATTCATATCTCAATTCACCTATTCCCACTTACTCATCCTTGATGTAGTTTGAGACTGGACATTCTTCTCCCAGTGAGGGCTCCTTCAACGCTCTGCATTTGTTTATCTAAGCAGATAACATATTGTATTAGAATTGCCTGTTAATGTGTCTAATTTACCAAGGAGGATGTAAGCCTCTGGGTGATGGTATGGCATTTGTCTGCTTGTCTATCTACCTATCTCTCATCATCATCATCTGTCTATCATCTATCTATTTATACATCCATCTATTCATTAGTTAGTTAGTTATTTCGGGGTCTTATTTCTTTTTTTAATCCTCAGTATAATGACACTGATCACGGAATGTTTGATGAGCGAAACCAAGGAGTCAATGAAAATAGATGGAAGATTTTCAAAGAATCCTTTCCCTTTTAATCAACAATTACTCCTCCTACCACTAACAATCACAACAGCAAAAGCAAACACTTATAAGGCAGTTACATGAGCTCGGAATTCTTCTAAGTGTCATACATGTATCATGCACACAATCCTCATAGCTTTATGAGGTGGATATTATTATCTTCATTTTACAGATGAGAAAAAGGAGTAATTCACCCAAGAACCCACAGTTTTTAAGTGACAGATCTGGGATTTGAATCTACAGACTCTGGTTGTAAAGCCTGAGTTCTTATCCTTCATCACTACCTCCCTGAAACTAGTTATCATGACTTGAAATCCCTGGAAAAGCTCAGGGTTAATGGCTCCAGCTCTGCTCTACTGTACTCTGTCTGGGGCAAGTTGCTAGTAACTGCTGCATTCCCATAGGAAGACAAGGGTAATGAAAGAGAAAGAAAGGTGGATAAATAATTTACCACCTGAGCACTGAGAAGAGATTTCTTGGATTAAGAGTCAGGAAACTCAAAAGACACAATTTAGACAATAAGGTAATAAATGACACAATTATTATCCAATTGGCTACAGGCTCATTCCGGCTCTAGAGTCTGCATTTCCCCTGACATGGCTCCTGCTTCTGCTCCTTGACAATAATCCCTCCACAAACAGAGGCAGATTTCCTCCCACCAACCTCTACCAAAATAAATTTGCTTGTAAAGCCTGAATTCTATATTTTTAAAGGAGTGAATCTCCCAATTTATTAGCATGTGTGTTGAGCTATGGGATTGGGAAAGAACTTGGGGAGAGATATAAAAAGAGGGGGAAGGAACAGAAAGACTTACAGAGGTTGGCAGAGAGATAGAAAGAAAGAATCAGAGATAGAAAGAGACATGAAGAGATGTCATGCTGCTGTTTCATACAACTTCATGCTGAGCAGGGCCCCCACCTGCATGGGATTCCTTGGAAATGTGGCTAAGTCAACAATAGATCCACAGAGGAAATAGTTTAACTGACCCACCCAAATTCCAAAACAAAACAAATTCCATTTTCTTTCTGTCTAGAATAAGAATTCTTCCCAGTTTCTCTTTGCATAGGCTGTGGGAAGGCAATATTCAGGAGTGAGTGAAAGTGTGGGCTCTGGGACCAGATTACCCTACTTGGGGTTCTGGCTGTCCCACTCACTAACTATGGAGCTAGAGTAGGTTTCTTTATTTCCTTCTGTTTCAGTTTCCTCATCTGTAATAACTACACCTAGTACAGGGTTGTTGTGATTAATTTTCATGTAAACACATAGAGCAGTGACTAAACTTTGGAAGTACTTGGTAAATATTAACTTAGAATATTTAGTCTTGGCAAAATATATGAGAGCTACAGCTTGTCCCTTCTTTGATAAGGGCTATGGAGCTAAGACTCTGCAGGTTACTTCTCTCTGCATACAGCTACAGGCTGGAGAGAAGAGACTTACCTAACGGGATGAGAAGTTAAGCAGAAAGACTGGGTGTCACCAGTTGGATCCCCAGTTAAGGCTGGGGAGTCATCACTGGGATCATTTTCCACCCATGTATCTAGTTGTTCATTTATGAAACACGAGTAGTTATTACATTCTTCTTAGTAGGTCCTGTGCTAGAAGCAAAGGTTAGAGAAATGTGTAAAAAGAGTCTGTGCTCTTGAAATCATCACATTACAAGGAATAAGATGGACATATAGAATTAACATGGATACAGCTTTTTGGGTCACCAAAAAGCTCTTGGTTCAAATCCAATGACTGATGAGCTAAGTGACTTTAGGTTCATGAGGTCTCTGAACCTAAAATTCCTTTTCTCTAAAATGAAAATAACAATACCAGTAATAATAATAATACTAATAATAAATATGTAATTCAAAGTTTTTATAAAGCATAATGGAAAAATTCACATAAAATGCTTAACACAAAGCTAAGCACTTAATGAATACTCAATAATTATAGCTTTTAAAGAGTGTGGTATAATAGATAAAAGAAGAGTAATAGAAAACACAACTGCTTTAAAAGAAACAGTGTATTAATAAAGATCTATGAGGTGCCAAAGGAGGAGTTAGGTATTAATCCATTGTGGATTGGGGGAAGTGAGCTGGATTGGGGGAGGCAGAAATTGGAGCTAGTGGTTAAAATGGTTAGGAGTTTGCCAGGGGAGAAAGGAGGGGGCATTCCAGGCAGAGGATACAGCAGAAGCAAAGGCACAGAGAAAAGAAAGGGGACAGCAGTTTCAAAGAAGATAAATTCAGTGAATCAGAGAAGGGAAAGAGTGGTCAGAGATGCTGTGAGAAGGTAAATCAGGCCAGGTCATGCAGGAGACCTTTCTTGACCAAATATGGAGTTTAGACTTTATCCTGCAGGCCAACGGCTCCCAGGATCTCTTCTTTAAAATACTCACATTGGAAGATGTAAGCAACCTCTGCATGAACATGGTCTGCCCTCAATAAATCCAGGAAGTGCTGGGTAGAACTACAGGGAGCTCTTTGCTGCCAGACTGTGCAATGTCTTTAACATACTAAGAGTCCTCCTGCCCCAAGATGAAGAAGCATATATAGCATTTCCCCCAAGTATTGTCCCATACCCTCCAATACTGGTTCTAAGAAATTCCATTAGGCAAATGCTGCCATAGGTTTCACAGCAGTAGAGACTGCATCTTCAGAATTGCCTTTAAACAGACTAGTGAACAGAGTAACAGTACAGAGCACGGACTCTGCAGCCAAACCACATGGGTAGGAATCCCCGCTTTGTCCCTTACTAGCAAATGACCTTGGACATACAATTCCATCTCTCTGTGCCTCAGTCTCCTCCTCTATAAAATGAGAGTAATAGTATGCTCATGGGGGGTATTATGAGGATTGAATGAGATAATATTTATAAAGCACTTAGAACAGTGCTTGGCACTTATTAACACTGTGAGAGCATTTTGTTAATTAAATGGAGAGGACAGGATAGAATTCTCAAAGGAGTTTTGTTGGAGCAAATCAGAAAAGAGAGTGTGCACTGTACAAAGCTCTCTTGTCCTGTGCTTGTTTCTTTTTCTTTTTTTCTCTCTGTTTCTTTGGTTTCCTTTTTCCCTCCCTTGTTTCGTTTGTAGACCAGAGCAGTTGTATTACCTGACAAAGAAGCAAACTGGGACTTTATTTATATGAGCACTCAATTTACATGAGTGCAAAATAAAACAAAATAAAATAATTTTTTAAATAATAAACACATATATTAAATTGGATATTAATATAAAATATGTAATAAAAATGACATTCGTATAAACATTTAAGTGGTAGGGGCCATTAATGTGCCCACTATAGAGGGTCTCTGTTCCCATGTCCTGCCCAGACAGGCAGCAACTTGCCAAGCTGAGGGTGATTCAACGGTTTAAGAGTAGCTATTTTTCTTATGACTTGTCTCTTAAATGCAAGCCAACTTGGTCTAATGCACAACTGAAGAAACAGACATCTGTTTCTGGAAAAAACACTGGCTGTGTTAGTTTAACTGGAGGCACCTTTATAAAGACTTTGAAAGGTAATTTTGAAGATGTGTTAGTTTTATCTAATATACTTCAGAACACACTCTCTTAAAATATAGAGCTGAGATGATGACCTGGGTCTTCCTGACTCCATAGTCGTTGCTTTTTCCACCACAAAGACCCTCTTGGTCAAGTGCTTGTGTGTCATCCACTTGTTAACTCAACACCTCTTTACTAGGCATCCACAACATGCCAAGAACCATGCCAGGTGCTTGGGGATAGAGTGTGGAACAAGTGAGACACAGTTCCTGTTCTCATGGGGCTCCCAGACTCTGGGGAAGGTACAGAGTGAGAAATGAACTGATACAAGGCAGTATGGGGAGAAAGTCACCCATTTACTCACACTTACAGCACTTCCCTAGCCCACTTGGTAAACCAGAACCTGAGTTAGGGTCCTGGGTGTTAACGATTAAATCAAATCAAAACCATGGCTAGCTTTTAAAATGGGAGGGGCAGTCTCAGAGAGTGTGGCTTAGTCCACATATGCTCCACCCTTGCTGCCCATTAGAATCATCTAAGAATCATCAGACTTTATCTGAGATAAATGTAGTAAAAATCTCTGTTTAAACTAAAGACTAAGAGGCTTAGAACTGACCCAAAGATTGAGAAGATATGCTGCCTCCACACATCTGCCCAAACATTGCAGAAAAAAATGCCCTAGATCTTAGAGATAGAGACGTATATGGAATACCAGCTCTGGAGATTCTAGCTCTGCTACTTGCTAACTATGTGGCCTTGGACATGTCATTTAACCTCAGGGTTTCAGATTTCAGTTAAAAGGATTAAGTAAGTTAGTAGACCCAAACCTCTTAAAGGATCAAATAAAATACAGAAAATAATAAATGCTAGCTCTTACTGTTATCAGAAGAAATATGAGAAATCCCATTATAATAAAATTGCATAGACCAATATGAAGCTTGGAGGAGTAGCCCTTCCACTCTTTCCCTGGGCTCTTGGTGTGTTCCTTCTTCTGTGATTCAGGTCTTCTGAGATTATATAGGACTTCCTATTGTCCTAGTTTCTAAATTACACATTCTGTACACTAATGCCCCTCTTTTTAATTGAGATATAATTTACATATAACATTATGTTAGTTTGGGTGTATGACATAAGGATTTGATATTTGAATGTGTTGTAAAATGGTCATCACAGTACATCTGATTAACATCTGTCACCACACACAGTTACAGGTTTTTTTTTTTCTAGCGATGAGAACTTTTAAGATTTACTCTCAGCGACTTCCGAATAATACAGGATTATTAACTATGGTCACTATGCTCGGGGTGCCTGGGTGGCTCAGTAGGTTAAGCGTCCGACTTCAGCTCAGGTCATGATCTCACAGTTTGTGAGTTCGAGCCCCATGTTGGGCTCTGTGCTGACAGCTCAGAGCCTGGAGCCTGCCCCGGATTCCTCTCTCTCTCTGCCCCTCCCCCACTTGCACTCTGTGTCTCTCTCTCAAAAATAAATGATAAAAATTTTTTTTTAAAAACTATAGTCACTATGCTGTATATTAATTACATCTTCATGACTTATTTATTTTATGGCTGGACGTTTGTACTTTTTTTTTTAATGTTTATTTATTTTTGAGAAAGAGCATGATCAGGGGAGGGGCAGACAGAGAGGGAGACACAGTATCTGAAGCAAGTTCCAGGCTCTGACCTGTCAGCACAGAGCCCAACGCCGGGCTTGAACCCACAAACCGTGAGACCATGACCTGAGCCAAAGTCAGACGCTTAACTGAGCCACCAAGGCACCCTGGAAGTTTGTACTTTTAAATCTCAACTTCTGACAGTCTGTTCTCTACATTTGCAAACTCGGTTTTGTTGTTTGTTGTTTTCCTTAGATTCCATATATAAGGGAGATCATGAGTATTTCTTTCTCTGTGTGACTTATTTATTTCACTTAGCATAATGCCCTCAAATTCCATCCATGTTGTTGCAAATATTAAGATTTCTCTCTTTTCCTGATGTGTCTTTTAATTCATGCTTTACTTACTATTTGGCTTATAGTATTGTGACAACTTAAAAATGACATCAAATTCCGGGCACCTGGGTGGCTCAGTCTGTTAAGCATTCAACTTTGGCTCAGGTCATGATCTCTTGGTTTGTGAGTTCGAACCCCGCATCAGTCTCTGTGCTGACAGCTCAGAGCCTGGAGCCTACTTCAGATTCTGTGTCTCCCCCTCTCTCTGCCCCTTCCATGCTCATACTCTGTCTCTCTCTGTCTCTCAATAATAAACAAAAAAAATTTTTTTTTTAAAATGACATCAAATTCATTGCTACTCATCCTATTGAGAAGTAGTCTAATTTTTGTTCTCTTGAATCTGGGCTGAGCATTGTCTTTCTTGATCAATAGAATGCAGAAGAAATGATGCTCTAAAATTCTGAAACAAACTGATAAGAAGCCTCAGAGCTTCTGCTTGGGCGTTTTGGAGCAATCACTCCAGGAAAGCTAATTGCCATGTAAGATGCCTAACCACTCTGGGGGTGCCATGCTAGAAAGAGCACATGAGAGTTCCTGAGACAGTGTGAGGATAGAAACGTGCCTGGACAGCACCCATCCGCTCTAGCCCCCAGCCATTATCTCATCTGGTGGCCCAGACATCGCATGGAGCAAGATGCGTTGTCCCTGCCAAGCCTGGTCCTAACTGCAGATTCATGAGCAAAAAAATTAGTAAGATTTAGAGTGGTTTTATTTGTGGTGATAGTTAAGTGGGAAATAAATTCATAAATGTCCGTGCAGGACCATCTTCTTTGGGAGACTGGGGCCAGGTATAAAACATGATATGGATATTATGACAAAGAAACAATACACATTCTGTTAAGCAGGGTGAAGCCTCAATAATTCTGCAGTCCACTTACATGTTGGTGATCTAGCCTGGAGTGGAACCTCATGATTCCTGTCATTGCTGTAAGGTTTGCTCTTGTATTCTCCATAACTAAAAACATAGTCCAGAAGAGGGATGCTGAGAATCACAGGCAGGCAGAACTGATTCACAAAGCTGAGACTAAAAGAGGAAATGAGTCAATGAGTCATATGTTAAGGATGTGAATTTCCATTCAACAAAACTTTATTGAACATCTAGAATATGCCAGCCTATGTATTAGGTACATACAGATAAAATAGTCATGAGGTCACAAGTGGGGCATGGGAACAATAACTCCCTTCTTTTTTGTTAAGAGTTATTCCAGAGGTTATATGCAGGGTTCAGTGGGGCACAAGAGAAGAAATATTTAATATTCAACTCCACCTGAAGAGATCAGGAAAGCCTTCATGGAGTGGACTACTGAAGAGTTAAAAGGAGTTCACCAGGAAGCCACGGGATAGGCGGCTATTGCACAGTGGCTAAATGCATACAACCTGGAAGCAACCTGTATGTATCTCATTCCTGAATCTATCACCATTAGTTGTCTAGACTAGGACAAGTTACTTAACCTCTCTGAGCTTTGGTTTCATTTTTTTAAATTAAATTTTCTAATGTTTGTTTATTTTTGAGAGAGAGGGAGAGACAGAGCACAAGCAGGGAAGGAGCAGAGAGAGAAAGAGAGAGAGAGAGACAGAATCTGAAGCAGGCTTCAGGCTCTGAGCTTTCAGCACAGAACCTGATGTGGGGCTTGAACTCACAAGCTATGAGGTCATCATGACCTGAGCTTAAGTCGGATGCTTAACTGACTGAGCCACCCAGGTGCCCCTGCCTTGGTTTCGTTTTTTATAATAGGATCAACAATTGCGGGGCATTATAGGGTTTTTCTGTTGTTTAAAAGAGTTAAAGCACATAAATCACTGAAAATAGTGTCTAGTACATCACAATTATGTTGACTCAGAGAAAACAGTATGGACAAAGATACAGAGGCAAGAAACAGCATAGTAGAGTAAGTGAACTGCTAGCAGTTCACAATGACTAGCATAAGGAGTTGTTGGGGACACAAGCGATGGGGTGAGCTGGCAAATGGTGGCAGATGAAGCTAGAGATGGCAGCAGGGGCTGGATCATGAAAAACTTTGTACACAATGCATGGATTTCATCTCCTAAGGAAGTTATTCTTCATTGAAATATGTCTTTGGAAGGAAATATCAGAGTCACTGGTTGGGCAGTATATTTTTTCCACAGCATTTTCACCATTAGGAATACCCAATGCTTTGATAATGCACACTACCAAAAATAAATGCAAGCAAACTTCTCAACACACAAGATACTCTGTCTTCAGGACACTGGTGACCTGCCAATTCAGAAAATAAAAGAGGATATGGGGCATATCCAAAGCTTGGCAAGAATGAGGAGTGAGATTTTTTTTTTTAATGTTTATTTTTGAGAGAGAAAGAAACAGAGTGTGAGTGGGGGAGGGGCAGAGGAAGAGGGAGACACAGAATCTGAAACAAGCTCCAGGCTTTGAGCTGTCAGCACAGAGCCCGAGATGGGGCTCAAACCCACAGACTGTGAGATTATGGGCTGAGCTGAAGTAGACACCTAACCGCCTGAGCTACCCAGGCGCCCTGAGGAATGAGCTTTTTTAAAGCTGGGGTGTGAAGAGCTGAGAACACTATAGTCGGGGATGAGGAGCCATCGAAGGGTTGTAATCAGATGAGAATCATGATTAACAATGCAGTTTAGAAACATGACTTTTATTGCAGTTAAGGAAGTATTGGGATGATAGAAGAAGAGGTCAATGCTGGAAGCCGATAGATGAATAGGAGAATATTGCAATAGTCCAGGCTAGAAATTATTAGGACTTTAATTAAGGGAGTGGAAGATGGAGAGGAGGGGGCCCAGCCTTTATGGCAGAATAGATGGATGAGGTATGTCATAAAAGCTTCCAGATAGCTGAGGACCCTTAGATGCCTGTGCCCATGACAGGGTCCTTTGGCCTTCGCTGTGAGCATCTCTCTGTCTTGTCTTTCACGCCAGACTAAACAGATTCATTCTTTGAACTCAAATATGTGAGCTCCTACACTGTGGCAGGCCCTACACAAGACAATAAAAGTAAAGGTTATGGTTGTTCTCTCCCGGGATTATCTTACTCTATATAGGCGAAAGACCAAAAATAATCTTGACCCACTAACTTGTGGGTTTTTTCAGCGGAGAGCCAGAACCACAGGAAGGTCACATCTTAAAACCCATAATCAGGTGGATTTCCCCTAGGCTGGTTTTGCAACCAGGTGCAGAACTCATTTCTGAATCCTGCCTGACTCAAGGCGACTGTCTTCATTGTAAAGTAGAGACGTGAAGAGAGAGGAGGGCAGCCAAAACCATTTTGTCTTCACACCCAAATCCCTGGGGATTAGACTCATCATCGTATTGTGACTCTGAGGCTTCTGACAGGAAAAGCCAAGACATAAATCCCCTCCATTGTAAAACCATGCGGGAAGTAAGCCAGCCCATGTTTGAGAGTCTCATTCTTAAAATCACTCTGATCTCCAGGAGCTTCACTTAGCGTCTTGATGCCTGTGGTTCCCCACCTATAAAGCCATGGGGACAGCCTGCTGGCTTCTGCTCTCTTCTTCCCAGGGGAGGAGGAAGATGCCTGTATGCATGCTTCTACTGTCTCTATCTCTGAGCTCATTAGCACAGAGTACTTGGAAATATGATGTCTTCTGATGCAGTAAGCAATGCTTTTTTTCAACTTCTCTTCTTACAATGATTAAGACAACCACATAACTAACCATTGTATCCTTCGTCTACACAAGCCAAAAGTAAAAAGAAGGTTCAGCAAGAGAGTGCAAGGGGGACAACATGGTAATGATGCTGAATCTCCCTTCATGAAAAGAGGACCCTGGCAGGGTCTAAGAATCTGAGCTAGGCAAGAGGCTTGGGATGAGATGGGTGGTTCTGGGGCATGTGGGGGATACCGTTTGCCTGTTGCCTCCTTCCAATTCATGGAACTGAGTGGCTAACTAAGAAGACACGTCTTGGGGACAAACCAAAATCAATACTACCAGACTATCCTAAACCAGAGGTCATTTGTATAGGAGTAGATGAGAGAGACTCTAGATGCTGAGCCCTGGGAAGGAGGCTTAGGAGACTGGATAGGAACAAGTGACTTTGAAGGAGAGTATAGGAAGACAACCTTTCTGACCTAAAGAATGTGGTGACAAGGGCTTTGAGTATATCCAGGAAAGCAGTCATAAAAGTAACCAACCTGACTTGCAAATACCAGAATCTGATTCCAGGTGCCCCATACACCTGGGCAATCAAGGAACTGGAGGGTAGGATTTACCTCCTATTTTACAGTTAAGGAAACTGAGCCTCAGGAAGGTGAAATAAATCATTCATGTTTGTATATCTAATGAATAACAGAGCCAGTATTAAGTCCAGGACATGTGACTTCAAATATCATGTCCTTTCCATTATACCAAATGTTTTATAAACATCTGAAGAAAGATGAGAATTCAGAGTTTCCATAGTAAAAGACTGATGTGAATCAACTGATCTAATCAGACTAGTATTAGGGGCCAATAATTGGAAATGGGCTGGAGCCAAGGAGGTGCTAAAGACATGAGGGGCAGTGGTTACAGAAAGGCAGGTATCTCCAAGGCATGAGGATGAGGTTGTGTGAGTGTTCTAGAAAGGAGACTGGAGTGAGAGGTGGGTTTTTTCCACCTCAGAGAGACATCACAGGAGTATCAAGATGGACATGTACTGCCTGGCAGCCAGGGGGATACAGGTTGTTCTCCAAAAGACATTTGCCACCTCAGCTTCTTAAGGAGAACATGCAGTGATGACTATATAGCCATTCCCAGTGCAAAATGAAAATGTGGTACCCTTAATCACAAAGCAGGAAGAGTCTCAAGCTATAAATAACACCTGCTAATCTAAGGGTGACTCCCAAGCCTCCAAAGCTGTTTGATTTCCTCCTGCCAATGTTCAGATGGCTTCCATGGTCTTCTTGGAAGTCATGAAAATGTCTTTCTGTTGTCACTGATGCTGTCCTCCACTCTGCAGCTTCCAGTAGTGCTAATGGAGCTGCTAGTTGCTGCTGCTATGGGTGCTCCCTCACCAAGGCAGGTAAGGGTCTCTTCTTGTGAATGTTTATGTGTCACTTATTAGAAAGTGTGGCCTGGCTCTTTCCATTTCTCTCATGCCCTGTGTTGAAGAATTTGGAGAATGTCTCTTAGAGCTAATGTGAGTATATAACTGATCATCCATATTTGACATGAAAGGAGGTTAAATTTAATAATCACACTAGGCCAGCAGGAATAACCGGGACTGTTTCAGGCAAATTAGGACATTAGGGTCATCCCACTTGGGACTGAATAGGAAGAGATTTGATTGGTCTTGTACAGTGGCACACACTTAAGAATACTAACACTGCCACCTCAAACCAGTTCCTTAACGTGAAACCCAGGCATCTCAATTTTCTCCCTCCTTAGGGCAGCTTCCCAGAACTTCCAAGGGAAAGACCAGCCTTTCCCTGCTCCACCACTATTCCCAATCAATATTCCTAATCTCAGTGTCTGTGAACCTAAATTAGAGTTGCATAGCTCCCTGTACTCTTTCTCTGCTTGGAGGCCTAGAGGGTCTTTATTCAAATTCAACTCCTAGTGAGCTGTGTATGGATTCCCAGATTTGGAGTGGGAGTGGGATAGCAACGAAGGTATCTCTTGTATCTTTTCTGGGTCTGTAAATGGATTGATTTTTCTCTACTTTCCAGTTGCTGTTGGGAAGCATCAAACACCCACCCTCACACCTCCATGTTTCCTGATGTTCTTCAAAGGTGCCAGAGAATTGATATCACTGGCTGAGAAATCTTAATTGGCCTTAAACAGCATATTTCAGAGTTCAGAAGGGATTTTATTAATGATTTCATTTGAAAGGTAAAGCTCACTCTTGCTTAACCTTTGCTGTAAAGGTAATTGCTCAGCCCAAATGATTCTTCTAAGAGGGTGAAATAATTCTTACCCTTTCTGAAGAGACTATCAATAAAGAGAGATTTCCTTTATACTGCTATGCCCTATTTTTTTTCTCAGATGCTATCCCTCTTCCCACCATGGGAATGTGGTCACAGAAAAATCAACTCATTGGGTTTCCCATTTGACATCTGAAATGATTTTTATCCTCATACTATTTCTCTTGAACAAGAACTATGTTTTTGAAGAGTTCTATTTATGCCATGAAATACAAGTATAACCTTTTTGGTTCCTTCTGAAACAAAAAACTTCAAGGGAGTATAACTTCAGTAGTGTCAGCCCTGAGCACTTGGGGAATTTATGGTTCACAAAAGTGGGGGATCCTCCAAATCTTCCCTTACAATAGGATAATAATGGAAAGCCTAATCTTAAACTCTCAAATTTTCTTTCTTCCCTTAGTAATTTTTTGAAAGTTTATCATTCAAGCCATTATGTTCTTACCTTTCTCTTCTCCTATCCCAGAATCCCTACTTTATCTTTTACCCCCCTCTTTTTAATTGGGCTAGGATCCATAAAGTGAAGGCAAAATTTTTTGATCAATTATTTTTTGAGAGTTCTGTGGAATTCTTACCTAGCCTCACCAATACTATAGTCACCATAAATTTATTAAATAAAAATATATGTTTGTGCAACTGTTAGGGGCTGAATTGTGTCCCCTCAAAATTAATATGTTGAAATCTTAACCTCAAGTGCCTCAGAATGTGACTGTATTTAGGGATAGGGCTTTAAAACAGTAATTAAGTTAAAATGCAATCATTAGGGTAGGTCTTAATCCAAAATGAATTAGTGTCATTATATAAAGAGGAGATTATGGAAGATCACATGAAGAGGAGGAGATGACCATCTACAAGCCAAGGAAAGAGCCTCAGATGACACTGAACTTGCCAACACCTTGATCTTTGACTTTTAGCCCTCAGAATCATGTGAAAATAATCATGTTGTTTAAGCCATCACTCTGTGATAGTTTTTCAAGTAGCCCTAACAAATTAATAAAATAAATTTATCTTATATCAATTTACCACTTTTAATTCTTTCTAAATTTTAAAAAATCAACTTTATTGAAGAATAATGTATATATTATAAAATATGTCTTATTTTAAGTGTGTGGTTCAATGGATGTTGACAAATGTATATATCCATGGAAACATACCACAATCAAAATGTAAAATATTTCCTGCAACCAGAAAGTTTTTTTATGCTGCTTTGTAATCAACCCCTACTCCCCAGATACAGGCAAAAATTGATATGCTTTCTGTTACAATAAATTAATTTTGCCTGTTCTAGAATTGTATATGAATATTATATGACAATATGAATTCCTTTGTGTCTAGTTTCTTTCACTTAGCATAATGTTTTTGAGAGTCATCCATGTTATTGCATATATCCATAGTTTGTTACTTTTTTTTTTTTCTCATGTGTAAAGAAAGTTGATTTGAGCCCATGGAAACAAAAATTCACTACTCTCATTTGTTGTTAGAATAATCATCCAGTAGCCTGTGTGGATCTTCTCTTATGAACACATGGGGAAAATATGAGTTTGCTTATGATATTACTCACCAGAGAGGGAATACTACTCTGGGTAAAGTTGAGCATGTTTTTGAGCTTCTTCTAAATAGTACATTGGGGCCCCTTGGTGGCTCAGTCTGTTAAGCATCTGACTATCGGTTTCGGCTCAGGTCATGATCTCACAGTTGGCTAGTTTGAGCCCTGTATCAGGCTCTGCACTGACAGTGTGAGCCTGCTTGGGATTCTCTCTATCTCTCCCTCTCTCTCTGCCTCTCTTCAGCTTGTGCTCTTCTCTTTCTCAGAATAAATAAATGAATGAATGAATGAATGAATAAATAAATAAATAAATCAGATAATATTAATTTCTGGTGGTTATCAGTTAGCTATTGCTGCATAACAAATCATACCAAAACCAATACCTTAAATAACAAGTATCTTATGTCTCAGGAGTTGGACAGGACGGCTGGATGGTTGGTTGATCTCAGCTGCTCTTGCTCATGCATCTCTGGTCACCTGGTCAGTTGGGTGGGACTTGCTGGTCTAGCATAGCCTCAGCAGAAATGACTCTGCTCTGCCCCATGTAGTTTTTTATTTTCCAGCACTTGTTCTCATGGTGGCTGTAAGAGTTTAAGATAAAAGTGGAAGTATGCAAGCTCTCCTGAGATTTAGAACTGACACATCATCACTTTTGTCACTGTCTTTTGGCCAAAGAAAGCCCAAGGCCAGCCCAGATTTCAGGGTAGAGAAGTGAGTGTCATTTCTTGATGGGAAGAACTGCAGAGTCATTGTTACCAATCTACCACACTGCTCAGTGGCACAGGGTAAGCAGGTTAACTACTATTTGTGAAACACTTAAGACCCATTATTATCTAGGTATTATTATTCTTTCTTTTTTGATGAGGAAACTGAGACTCAGAGAAGCTAAGAAACTTGACCAAGACCACAGAGCTGGAGATTTGGAAACCTGAGATTTCATTTATTTATTTGTTTATTTATTTGTTTATTTATTTATTTAAATTAACATTACTTAACATACCATGTAGTTTTGGTTTCAGGAATAAGACCCAGTGATTCATCACTTACATATGACACCCAGTGCTCATCCCAACAAGTGCCCACCCTACTGCCCATTCCTCCACCCACCTCCCCTCCAGTAACCCTCAGTTTGTTCTCTATATATAAGAGGTTTGTCTCTCTCTCTGTTTTTATCTTATTTTTCCTTCCCTTTCCCTATGTTCATCTGTTTGGTTCTTAAATTCCAGATATGAGTGAAATCATATATTTGTCTTCTCTGACTGACTTACAACCAAGTCACAACCCTGAGATCAAGAGTTGCATGCTCTACTGGCTGAGCCAGCCAGGACCCCAAGTGGTATGTTCCTTTTTATTGCTGACTTGTATTTCACTGTGTGTATAACCACAATTTGTTTATTCATTCATCTGTTGATGGACATTTGGGCTATTTCCAGTTTTGTTTTTATGAATAAAGCATTTATGAACATTTGTATACAAGTCTTTGTGTAGATATCATTTTTTATTAGTTTTTTAAAAAAATGTTTAGTTTTTTATTATTTATTTTGAGAGTGAGAGAGAATAGGGGAAGGACAGAGATAGAATTTCAAGCAGACTCCACACTGTCAGTGCAGAGCCTACCTGAGGCTCAATCTCATGAACCATGAGATCATGACATGAGTTGAAATCAAGAGTCTGATGTTTAACCAACTGAGCCACCCGGGTACCCCTGTTTTTATTACTCTTGAGTAAGTCTACCTAGGAGTAGAATTGCTATTTTTTATGTTAAGTGTATGCTTCATTTGTAGAAAGAAAGAAAGAAAGAAAGAAAGAAAGAAAGAAAGAAAGAAAGAAAGAAAAGGGAGAAGGGGAGGGAAGAAGGAAGAAAGGGAAGAAGGAAGACAAGACGGAAGGAAGGAAGGAAGGAAGGAAGGAAGGAAGGAAGGGGTGGAAGGACCTGCTAAACTTTTTTTTCAAATTGTCCACTTTTCCACTGATTTCACTTTCTTAAATCACAAATTTACCATTTTACTTTCTTACCAACAATAAATGAGAGTTCCATTTGTTCGATGTCCTTGTCAGCCTTTGGTATTGTCAGTTTTTAAAAATTTTAGCCATTCTAATAGGTGTGTAGTGTTCTCTTATTGTGGTTGTAATTTCAATCTTCCCAGATAACTAATGATGTTTGAGCATGTTTTCATATGCTTACTGAATACTTGTATATCTTCTTTGGAGAAATGTTTGGTCAAATGGTTTGCCCATTTTAAATGGGTTATTATTGAATTGTAAGCATTCTTTATATATCCTGGATATAAATTTCTTGTCTGATATATGTATTGAGATTTTTTTCCCTCCATCTGCAGTTTATCTTTCCATTTTCTTGGTGGTGCCTTTTGGTGAGCACTTTGGTGATCATTTAACCTTAATGATGTCCATATTTATCAACTTTTCCTTTCAATAACGATCAATTTTTGTATTCAAGGAAATCCTAAAGTTGCAAAAATATTCTCCTATATTTTCCTCTGAAAGTTTTGTAGCTTTAGTTTTTACATTTAGTTTTATCATTAACTTTAAGGTGTGTGTGTGTGTGTGTGTGTGTGTGGTATGAGGTGAGGCTCAGGGTTCTTTTTGTGTGTTCATGTGGCTGTTCAGTTGTTCTAGCACTGTTAGACATAAAGATAGTTCTTCTACTGAATTACTTTGGCATCTTTGTCAACGATTTATTGACCACATTTATGGTAGTCCATTTCTGCACACTCTATTGTTCCATTACTCTATATGTCTATCCTTATGTCAATACCACCTCATCTTGATTACTATAGCTCTATAGTAAGACTTCAGGTCCAACTATCTTCTACTTTAAATTTGTTTTGGTTAAACTAGGTCCTTTATATTTCCATGTAAATTTTAGAGTCAGCTTATCAACTTCCCAAAAATCTGATAGAATTTTGGTTGGGATTGTGTTAAATGTATGAGTCAATTTGGGGAGCATGAGCATTTTAATAATAATGAGCGTTCTTATGCATGAACATATGTTTTCTGTCCAATTATTGAGGTCTCTGATCTCTTAGTGATATATCTGAGTTTTCACCATACAAGTTTTGGACATAATTTATCTCTAAGTGTTGATATTCTTATAAATGCTATTGTAAAATTTTTATTTCCTAATTGTTTATTGATATTGCATAGAATTACAATTGAGTTTTATATATCAACATTGTTTCCTGAGTAGTTGTTTAAACCCTTATTAGTTCTAGTAGCTTTATTATGGATTTTTAGAATTTTCTATGCAGACAATTATGTTGTCTGTGAATATAGTTTTACTACTTCCTTTCCAATATTTATGACCTTATTTCTTTTTATTGCCTTATTGCACATGCTAGGTTTCCAGTCTAATGTTGAACAGAAATAGTAGAAGCAGACACCCTTACTTTGTTTCTATTCTGAGTGTAAAAGAATTCACTGTTTTGACATTAACTTTGATGTTAGCCTAAGGTTTTCCACAGATGACTTTTATCAGGTTGAAGCAATTCCCATCTATTCCTAGTTTGTTCATAGCTTCTATCACAAGTAAGCGTTGCATTTTGTCAAATGCTTTTCTTAAAAATCGTCTATTAGGATCTTTCCATTGTTTCTTTTGAGTTAGCTATTGTGGTGTATAAAATTGATTTTCAAATGTTAAACCAAACTTAGTTCTTTTTAGGTAAACCCAGCTCTTATTGGCAGTTTGAGACCAGCCTTGTGCTGCCCCATCAGAGGACCAAGCAACAGCTGAGTGGAGCCTCTTCCTCAAAAATCTGAGCACCAGCTCTGTGGGAGTATTTCCTCTGAGACCCTGAAGTATGCAGGCCTTTCTCAGAGGTCCAACTACTCAGGTTCAATTCTCTGGGGAATGAATTTCCGGTAATCCCATCTTCTTCTTTTCACCTCCCAGCCTTACGGCTCATGGTGCTTTCATAAAAGCATGGTTTCTCAGAGTTGGAAATACCTTAGAAATCATTTAGTATAAACATCCAGAAATTTCTCTGTTAAATCTTCACCCATCCTCGGCTTGAAGTCATTTGGGACGAGGAACCCAGTATCTCTTGCTTCCTCAAACATAAATAAATTAAGAAAATCAAGCAGATTAAGAAGAGATGGCCTTATAATTGGGGCTTTAGCTTTCCTGAGCATTGCTAAAAGGCCATAATCCACCGTTTAATCTGTTTCAACGTTTGTGTTTTTGTTTTTTCTCTCAGCTCGGTTCTGAGAACTCCCATGGACATACTCTCAGGTTCCATGAGTTACATATGGAAAATTTTTTTAAATTTATTTCTATAACACTCTAAAGAAAGTAATATAGGTATATTCTGGATGATTTCCATGACCACAGAGTACTCATAACAGAGTACTGTCGCACATTTTCAATGCCCATGTTTACTTTGTGTTTATATTTACAGTCACTTGAGAGGCTATCCTTGAGTAAGAACAAGAGCACTGGATCTAGGATGCCTCAGTTGGATTTCCAGCTCAGCGACTGATTATATGTGTGACTTTGGGCAAATTATGTTATCTTTCTGAGCCTCAGTTTCCTCATGTATAAAATGGAGATAAAATACCACACTCCTAGAATTATTGAGAGGATTAAATATATTAATATGTTAGAACAGTGCCTGGCACAGAGCAAGTGCTGTATAAATGGTAGTATCACTAGATAGTACTAGCTTAATTATTGCCGGCTATTAACAGAAGCAGGCAGAATTAATGTGTGCCTTTATCACTGTGTAAGAAGTGGAGACTAAATAGCATCACAGCACAGTGCACAGAGGATTCATAGTACTTGTAATAGGTAAAGTCATAAGAGAATTAAGTAATCATATGGCACATAGTACCATAAACATACTCCACAGCACAGAGAGAGGCAATTTAGTTTCTGCAAAATAATATCATTTGTCATATTAAAGTTCATTTAAATTTTGCTACTTTTATCGTTTGCTTATAGCTAATTGTAAATTAGTTTTCTATTTCTATGTGATAAGGACTAGAAGCATATGGAGTTCATATTTAGTTTCATGTTATATATACTTAAACAACATGCTACTGAAAATAATTTGTCAGTACTGGAAATCCATGAGATAATTTTTACCCTTTAAAGTAGGTGCATTCGTTACTCAAACTTGAGAAGTACTGATACAGCCAGTCCAGTTCTTTCTCTGATGAAGCACTGTCCCTAGCAGTAGATGTAAGTGGGCAAGACATAAGACAGGCCACATCTGTCCAAGGCCAGTCAGGAGGAGGGCAGTGTTGGTCTCTTTGAAGCTTCTGAATCAGGGGGGCTCGGTCACCAGATTTAGGATCCAAAGTATGAAATTGGGAAAAGGTATATTTAGAAGAGATTAAGTACCTGTGATGGAAGAAGAATGAAATCTAGGAGTAGATAGGTATAGATATGGAACGAACACATGTTTGAGTTTCTTTAAGTGCCAGGCACAACTCTCACAATTTTGTGATTGATGTCCTTATTCTCTACTTTTCAGATGAGGAGAATGAGGTTTAGGGAAGTTAATAACTTGCCTGCAGTCACAGAGCTAGAAAGTAGCAGAGCCAGGGCTCCCATCTGGCTGACTGGCTTCAAAGCTGATCATTTTGCACCATAGTTTTATCCCTGAAAGCCACCAGCAAGCACTGAGATGGACACCCAGGACCAGGACTCCTGTCCAGGAATTCCAGAATGCAAGCTTGTTTTGGAACGGCAAAACTAGAAGAGTCTCTTTGAGTATTCCTTGGCTTCTGATCCATGGTGGGAAGGTTGGGTTACTGTGACGGTTAATTTTATGTGTCAGCTTGACTGGGCTACATGATGCCCAGATGGTTGATAAACTTGATTTCTGAGTGTGTCTGTGCGGGTGTTTCCAGAAGAGATTAGCATTTGAATTGGGTAAAGCAGATCCAATCCACTGAGAATGTAAATAGAACAAAAAGGCAGAAGTAGGTTTAATTAGCTCTTGTCTAAGAAGATGGGACATCCATCTTCTCTTGCCTCCAATGACCCTGGTTCTCAGGCCTTTAGATCCAGACAGGAATCTTCACCATCCTTTCTGGCTTTCAGGCCTTCTAACAACACCACTGGCTTTTCTACATCTTTAGCTTGCAAACAACAGATCATGGGGCTTCTTAGCCTTCATAATTGTGTGAGCCAATACCTCATTATAAGAAATATCTTCCTAGATATATATAAGTAAATATTTTATGGTTTTGTTTCTCTGGAGAACCCTTATACAATTACCCTCTGGCAGAGGCAACTAAAGAGGGCTAACTCTCAGCATCCTGATGTTCTAGCTACAGGTTAAGCTGGAGGAACATTCCTACGAGAAGCTTATTTCTTTCCTTAACCCAACTATGTTAAGGAAGAACCACAGGACATTTATTTTCACAAGTAGGTTCATGACCTCAAATAATTATAGATCCAAACATGTCTAGGAAATATAGGCTTTCCCTTCCTCAATTTACAAGTCATTTTCTGCTAAGGAAGTGGAGGTGTCCATGTCTTACAGCTGGGAGAATCCTCTCCTTCCAGAAAAGCATGGATGCTGAAAAGAAGACACAGAGACGAAAGACCTGCTCTCCTTCTACCTATGGTTTTACCTTTTTCTTGTTCTTCACCACTAGAAGGCTACATGCTATGCTTCATCCTCAAACATTCACATAGTAAGTTAGAGTTGAAACTCCTCCCAGGCCCTCCATTTTCAGAAAGCTCAGACCCCAAATACAGAGAAGACTTCTGTGAAAATGTTGTGGTTCCTCTCCTCCCTTGCTGCTGCAGTGTTCCCCCAGGGGCTCCCAGACACTGGAGAGCCTTGTTCCCCCAAGTCTAGGCTCTTCTGGCTTCCTCTGCTATGCCCAGCAAGGGGCACTTGACATTTCTCCACTGGCTTCCCCCTATTGTTAAGGTCAGATGTGTTTTTTGTGGAGTGCAGTTAATATAAATATTTTTAAATTATTGATAGTTTAGAAAAGCTTCTTTCAGTTTTACAACTCATTTTAGGTAACATGTAAATTAGAATTGTCAAATTTACAAAAACTTTATCAAACTATAAGATTTGGAAGGAGTTTCCACACAATACCAGCTGTTGGCTCCGTATATTCAAACCTTATTCCTCTTCCACTCTCCACATACAGCTGGTGCTGAGTGCCACAGAAAACATTCCTATCATCATATGACCTCTGGCCTTGCACCTTCAAGTCATGACACCAAGTAAGTTAGCACAGAACACAATAGGATTATTCCTGGAAGCTACATCAACACCAGCATAACTAATCATAAGTGTATAGGGAAGTGACTTTAAATCACATGAGTATGTAGTAGCAAGCCCAAGGTCATTGCCTTCCCAATTCAACTTCCCCTTAGGATGTGCAAGATGTCTATTGTCATACCAATACTACTGGGCATGCAAATTCAAGAGAGGGAACATTGAGGGGAAAGGGCAGTCTTAACCAAGTGCAGGAGAGTGTGACATATATTGTAAATATTACAAAACATATGCCCACATTAGTACATTACTAGAGTTCTCCCAGAAACTTGGAAGGGCCTGATGCAAATGAGCTCTGAAACTTAAGCTTTATTAGCTGCTCAATCTGTCTCTGCCTTGCATTTTGGGTGTGTGAACTTCTTACTCTTCACAGTCCATTTCTCTTTAGTGCTCATACTGTCTTTAAAGGTATTTATTCCTTTACTAGATGGCCTTCCTAGATTGCTGAAGTAGATTATTAGCCATTTAATTATTATTTAAATAATTAATCCCTACCCCTCTTTATCCTAATGCTATTACAGAGAGTTGCCTTTGGGAGAAACAGTGATTTGAAGGGTCTTACACTTGTGACTTTCAACTTGGGACTTAAATTTGGAACTAAGGTTTGTTTTCTTTGACTACAACTGGCATCTTAATGTTTATGGTCCATCTTTTCTGTTTGGTCAATAACTTAGACCTCACGTGCTTTGCTTTCAGCTACTCCGGAGAGTAACTGCCCATCTCTTTGAAGTACCCCCTAATGACTCCGCAAAGTGAGCTTCAGGTACAACATATTGCCTGTTTAGGACCCATAATCCCAGTCTCCAAATTTGGTGGAAATCTGGTCATGTGATCTATTTACAAATAGACTGACACATACGTTTATTTGTATAGTTTCATGTTCTACATCATTCCCTAAAGGATTCAAGGTACTTTATGATTTTACACTTTTTTATGTTTTTCCAACAAACAAACAAACAAACAAACAAAACTAGAACAGAACATAAAACTGAGAGGAGAAAGAAACCTGGTCCAAGAATGCTTGGAGGTGAAAGTTCATACATAGAAAAGCACAAATGCAAACATGATGGCTGCATTTGTGTTGGTAAATCAACTCTGAGTTTCTTTGTGACAAAAACATAAAGGGATGCCTGATTAGTTATGAGATGCACACTGTTCAACAGATCAGACCATCACTATTTTTCAGAAGCTTGTCCTGGCTCCGAAAGGGGGCTCAGGATATATCTCATTCATTGTTTAAACTCCAGAGTGGTACCTGGTACTTAGTAAAAACTCATTAAATATTTTTTAGAAAAAAATGAATAAATGGATCAACGAAATCAATGTTTGCTTTCTCTAATAAATAAGTTGAAAATTATTTAAAGGCCTATTTTGTCCCTCATTTATCTTTATACCCCCCCCCCCCAATAATTATTCACTCAACAAAAATTTATTGAGGGACTGTTACATGCTAGATATTGTTCCAAGCTTTAGGAACATGGCAGTGAACAAAACATTCTAGTGAAGAAACAACAAATGAAGTGATATATATATATACATATATATATATATATATATGAAAATATTTATACAGTATATTAAATAGTGAGTGATCCTTCACTGTAGTAAGCACATGTTTCAATTTTGTATAAATTCCAGAAGGAGCCCTATCCCCCAGAAAACCCTGGAGGGTCTTCTAACCACAAGGCCTCACAATTGTAATATAACACCTGGGTCTGTGGAATGGCTTTGCTGGAGGCCTTAGAATGGTCCCTGGATTGTGTGCCTCCCAATAATGCCTGGGATGTCCTTTGAAAATTCTAAATCAAAAGACTCTGGGGTGGGAGACTTTGGAGCCCAAAAGCTCTCTTGGGAAACCCTATCCTTCTCAAATTAAGTAGTGAGAGCCTGAACTGAGGCCATCTTTAGAAACAGGATCTCCTTGTGGCCAATTTATAACTCTGAGTCATTCTGTTTCCTACTAAGGGAACTCCCAGGATGCCCCCCCACCCCCAAACCAGCCAAATACCCACGGTCAAACACGGTCATTGGCCCCTGAAGAATGTTCCTCTCCTTTCCTTTGGCTCTCCTTCAGCATACAGGGACTGTTCCAGCATTGCCCTTATCTGTGGCGCCAAGAAGACTAACAGTCCCATGACAGCAGGGGTTGGTAGGGCACGCACTGGAGGCTGCCTGACGGCCAGGGCCCATTAACCTCCTCTTCCAGCTCATTGTTTTACAAGTGGTCATCGCCACCTCGCCGCCCAGTCAGAAGCCAGTAGCAGCTTTATAGCCTACTTACAGAAAATGGCTCAGCACTTAGGCATTTTCTGGTGCCCCAGGGTTCAAAGTGAAATTAATTTCCATTACCTCCCATAATAAATCACCTCACCCAACACATGTATGAAATTCCATTCAAGAGACTCAAGTCATTGTGGGGCTCCACCGAAATGCATACACACTTCAGCTTGCACTTAGTTAATTTCTCTGCTTGGGATGGAGCTGATGGGGCCCTGCAAAACAATTAGGTTCCAAGAGAGCCAATGGACCTCGAAGCAGCCCTGTAACATACAGACAGGGAGCCAGCCGATGATCCTGGGTTTATGTAGAAGAGAAGGGGAGGGGGGCTATTTTTCCCTTGGGACACTTTTTGGTGGTTTCTTTCTTCCTCTCCAAGGCCTTTCTTATCACAGGCACAGATACACAGAACCTGGTAAAGTAATACGGACATCCGTCCCTATTTGACATCAATCTGGGTCTGGTTGGAAACATTTTGAGGCCTTTTGGGGTTATATGTGTGGCTAGTCATTCTGATTCTCAATCTTTTTATAAAAGAGACCACTGAATTATCCTAAGTGTGGCACATAGCTGGATAATGAAGAAACTAAATGGCAAGGTGTAGTGTCACTAAGACAGATCCATGGAGGTTGCAAGAATGGTGAGCATGATTCACACTCAACAAATCAAATGGAAAGAAACAGAAGATTATAATAGTAACTACTACCATTTATAATAGTAACCCCCATTGTGCCTACAAGGCACTAGTTTCTAACATTTACATCAATTAAGCTTCGTAGAAAACCTATGAGGTAGGTTTCTTTTCTTTTCTTTTTTTTTTGAGAACAGATTTATATTTATAGAAGATTGAAAAGAGGTCACAGAGAGTTCCTATATATCCTACACCCAGTTTCCCTTATTAACATTTTATTAAAAAAATGTTTATTTACTTATTTTGAGAGAGCATCAGTGGAGAAGGGGCAGAAAGAGAGGGAGAGAGAGAATCCCAAGAAGGCTCCACACTGTCAGAGCAGAGCTCGGAATACAGCTTGATCCCATGATCTGTGAGATCGTGACCTGAGCCAAATTCAACATCAGATGCTCAACCAATCGAGCCACCCAGGCATCTCAACATTTTACACTAGTGTAGTACTTTTGTTATAATAAATGGACCAATATTGATACACTGCTATTAACTAAAGTCCATATTCAGATTTCAATTTTTAGTAGTTTGATCAGGTATATTTTAGGATGCCCCATCTGTTGAAATTTGTCTAATCTTTTTTCTCATGATTATAGATGGAGGTTACAGTTTTTTGGGAGATGAGATAGGTATTTTTATTCTTATTTGCAAATGAGAAAACAAAGACTCAGTGGAATAAGGGGAATGACCCTAAAACATGTCACCAAGAAGTAATGGGGTCAGGTTTGGAACCCAGGTCTTTTTATTTTAATGACCAATCCTTAACCATCACACTACTTCCCTATAACCCAATGAGTAGGAAGCCCAGCTGAGACTTCAATCTGAAGTCCAAACTGATGTTCTTTCACAGAGATGGATGGATGGATAGAGTGATAGGGAGATAGATGATAGATAGATAGATAGATGACTGTTTATAATTGCTTTCTGATGATGTAAGTAACAAACTTTCACTAAATACTCAAGTATTATAGACAAGTAGAAAGTAAGAGTGCTCTGTAAACCCTCTGAAATCATTGTTACTGTTAGGTATAGAACCCTCCATTTTTTTCTATGCTTATGCCATAAATTATGTCAACATATTTTTTTTGAACATGCAAGTATCTTCCACTCAATTTTATACAAATATAAAACTGCTCTTAAAAAGTAAAATCTATTAAAAATTGGAAGTATCTTATACATATCGTTCTGTAACTTCTTAATATATCACACAACTTTATGGAATATATATATATATATATATATATATATATATATATATATTAGTTTAACATCAAACTTTATACACACTCTCAATTAATTGACTCTTTAACATCAAGTCTCTCAAATTATTATTCGTGCTTTTTCCACTAACATGGTGGGTCTAAAACTTTAGCAGGCATGAGCATCATTTGGGGAGCTTATTAAAAGTGTATATTCTTAGGCACCAAGGCTAGAGATTTTTATTCAAAAGGTCCTAAGTAGAACCCAGGAATTTAGGGTTTTGTTTTTTTAATAGATACAACTTCTTCCTCCAGGAGATTATATGTGATAAAATTATTATAAGTGATTTTGAGACGCTATTTTGCAAAAACGTTTAACTTCTTTTTTGTATCTTGGCAGTATAGTTCTCTTCAGTTTGGAATGAAGTAATCCATTTGGGCATCCAAACTTCAGAAACTCCAATTAATTGGGTAGAGTGAAATAAATCTGAATATGTGATTTTGAAAAATAATTGGTATTTGAGCTCTGAATGGACTTGCTTTAATGGAATAATAGATTTTACAGTATAGGTTGTGAGTACTTCACATATATTGTTTTAGTATGTGTTTTCACATTACCGACTTAACATTGTCTCCAGCAATCCAAGGGGTAAACAGATTACATGTCTGTGGCATCTTATGTATGAAATGCTTGAGAGCCAGAGGAGCTTGTGAAGGTCACATGGGTGGTGGTCTAGGTTCAAGGGCATCGACCTAGGCTGACTTTGTATCAGTTAGCAACATTTTGGTTAAATGACCTGACTGGCTCAAATAACAAGCTCACAGGAGAAATGACCCAGTCCAGGACTGCCAAGACTCTTACTTTTTGCAGAAGACATTTTCACACGGTGGGAAACTTCTCCATTAGTAGCTCCAAACTTACATTCAGCAGTATTATGGCTTAGGTTGAGGGAAGGTCTTCCACCCAATTTCAGTATAAGAAAGAATCCCAGAGGATTCCCTGAATTCTTATGGGCCCACCGTGGATACATACCAACATCTAGACCTACCTCTATAGCCAAGGGGATGGGGAGCTACAACTAGCCAAAACTGGGCCATGTGCCTAACCATGAAGCTCCATTAGAATCACGGGCAGAAGGGGAGGAGATGTAGACCCTTAAAGCAAGGAGCTGAGAGGCAGACACTGCTACTAGAATAAAGGGAAAGTGTACTAACGAGACAAAAACAGCCTATGTCTACCATAGGTTCTCTCCACATAACACTTTCCATTTGTGGAGCTATATCATTTTCAAGACACTTTTACATTCAGTCTCTTCATGGTAAAAGTCCATTGGTAATTAGCAGAAGCCATTAACATCAAAACAAAAGTGTCCTTTAGAAAGTTTGTTTCTTAAAGAAGATTCTATAATTACATATGTTCTATGGTTGAATGAACACAACATACTAATTTTCTTCTTGGTGATACACTCTGCACAATAGCATATAGAAGGTTCGAAAAAGTCCTGCAGTAAGGAAACCTGTTTAGCTTATTCATCTAACCATTTCCCAAAGTAATTTTACTATGGATTTTCCCCCCTTATATATAGCTATCAATTCACTTAGAACTAGAGTTCCATGAAACTCATTGAAGGAAATGCTATACCATACAATTCACCATTCAATTCCTTTGTTAGTAATTGTCAGTAAACTTCAGCCAAGACAAATAATTACAATTTTTAATAGGAATAGCCTGAAATAATAGTGCTTTACTGTAGAATATAAGATTCTGCAAGTAGCCTTACTACATTAGAGTACTCCAACTCTGTCAAACAGAAATACTTTTTTCTACAAACATTTTGTAATACTCCCTTTATCATCCTAAAATGAAATTCATAGATGATGAAACTTACCTATATTTTGTATATGCATTTTTTAAAAGATCAATGGTAACTGTAATATAAAAGAAATAAAAGAAAAACGTCTTAAACATGTGTGTCAACATGTAAATGTTTAGCTACAACTACTCTAGAACATCTACTGAAGAACACACTTGCACTTATGCGTAGAGTCTCCAGGAATGTGACAGCTACAGATGCAGATTGATAAGGAAGTGTTGTATTGCTAACTCATATACCCTGGGTTAGTGTTGCCATCAATGATGTGATTTTTCTTAAAGGGTCAACTACTCCTGGTAGAGTTCTACACAGGATAAAGGACAGTCTTCTCTATTTACACAATAGGTGCTTTGCTGGAAAATTCAGTCCATACTTTGTGTTTATATATAACATTCAGTTCAATTTTAAGCTCAAATAATTATAAAAAGATTGTTTGATTTACCTACAGGAAAACCTACTTGGACATTCAAAAGTCATGCAGGACACAGGGAACAATTCTTCATATGCAGTTTAGCCCACATAAAATGCAAGACATTTAGAATCCCTGGTCCTCACCCACTGAAAGCCATCCCCCAGTTATTTGACAAACAAAATATCCCCACAAATTTCCGCAATGCTCCTCATGATACAGAACTACCACCACTGAGAACCACTGAGATACAGGTTATCTTTTGGGTAGCAGCTAAATTTTGTATTATAATCAAAGTACTCAGTTCTCAAAAAGAAAACTGGAAATAGAAAATTAATTGTCCCAACAATGTTTCCAAAAATTTCACAAGGAGAAATGGATGGGGAATATTTAGGCCATTATTTTCTCTATTTGGAAAATAAGTTGATGCAGAATAAATCTAGTGCCCAGTGGAAAATGTTACCTCTTCATTTTTCTCCACAAAATCCAGGTGTCAACAATGAGAAAGAAACACACAAAGAACAGGGCAGGAATCACTAGTTATTGCTGAATTGCCATCCACCAAGCCCAGTGCAAAGTATACCACATTTCCTATTTCTTTAAAAGAAGCTTGGGAGAAAGATATAATTTTCCCTTTTTTGGCAAGGTGATGGGGGCTGCTAGATCTGATAAGTCTGACTGATGCCAAACTGTACTGTTTACCTTTGTCTTGAAGCACAGCAGGGGGACAGCAGTACAACACCAAGGATATGCCCGGGGTCTAAGTCCTGATTCTATTACCGCTATAGGAAATTGGGCAAGTCATTTAGTCTCTCTGTGCCTCAGTTTACTCACCTGTAAAGTGAGAGTGATCATAGTATCTATCTTCAGAGGATCATTATGAATATTAAATGGGTTACAACACTTAAAACTGTGCTTGGTATATAGGAAAGTCACATGATTATTAACTATAATAATAATTATCATTTCTTTTTCAGCTGCCTTAGGTAGTTTTGTAATTTCTTCCCCTGGATCTAAGTTTCTCTATCTGTGGAGGTCCACATTTCCTCCTTTTCTTCAGATAATGACTGTCACCACATGCCTGAGGCATTTCACAGTTCTGATGCAGCCACTGTCTCCCATCCCTACATCCCACTCCAGTCCCTCCTTTAAAAAAAAAAAAAAAAAAAAAAAAAAGGTGCTGCTTCATAGACACATGAAAAGATGCTCAACATCACTGATCACCAGGGAAATGCAAATCAAAACCACGATGAGCTATCACCTCACACCCGTTAGAATGGCTAAAATCAACAACACAGGAAACAACAGGTATTGGTGAGGATATGGAGAAAGGGGACCCCTCTTTCACTGTTGGTAGGAATGCAAATTGGTGCATCCACTCTGGAAAACAATATGGAAGTTCCTCAATAAGTTAAAAATAGAACTAGCCTGTAACCCTGCAATTGCATTACTAGGTATTTGCCTAAAGGATACAAAAATACTGATTCAAAGGGGTACATGCACCCTAGTGTTTATAGCAGCAATACCAACAATAGCCAGACTACGAAAAGAGCCCAAATTTCCAACGACTGATGATAAAGATGTGGTGTGTGTGTGTATGTACATGTACATGTGAATGAAATCTTGCTATTTACACTGATGTGGATGGAGCTAGAGAGTATTATGCTAAGCAAAATAAGTCAGTCAGAGAAAGACATGACATATGATTTCACTCATGTGGAGTTTTAAAAATGTGTATTTATTTTGAGAGAAAGAAAGCATGCACAGAAGTGGGAGAGGGGCAAAGAGAGAGAGAATCCCAAGCAGGCTCCTCACTGTCAGCACAGAGCCCAGTGTGGGGCTTGATCTCACAAACCATGAGATCGTGACCTGAGCTGATATCAAGAGCCAGACACTTAACCAATTGAGCAACCCAGGCATTCCACTGTGTGATATTTAAGACACAAAAGAAACAAGCAAAGGGGAAAAAAAGAGAGAGATAGAAGGAAACCAAGAAGCAGATTTTTAACTATAGGGAACAAACAGAAGGTTACCATAGGGGAGGCGGGTGGGGGATAGGTGAAATAGATGATGGGGATTAAGGAGTGCATTTGTGATGAGCACCGAGTGTTGTATGGAAGTGTTGAATCACTATATTATACACTTGAAACTAGTATTACACTGTATGCTTACTAACTGGAATTTAAATAAAAATTTTTTTAAGTGAAAACAAATTTTAAATATTAAAAACAAGTTTTGGGATGCCTGGATGGCTTAGTCGATTAAGCATCAGACTTCCCTTCAGGTCATGATCTCACGGTTTGTGGGTTCAAACCCCTCATCAGGCTCTGTGCTGACAGCTCAGGGCCTGGAGCCTTCTTTGGATTCTGTGTCTCCTTCTCTGCCCTTCCTCTGCTTGCTCTTTGTTTCTCTCTCTCAAAAATAAATTAAAAAAACATTAAGAAATACAAAAAATTTTAAAAACAAATTTTTTTAAGTTTTAAAAAAAGGTACTGGCTCTAGGAGGGTACATGGTAGAGAGAAACTGTTCCCAGCACTTCCTTTAACTTGCTGGGCAAACTTGGGCAGGTCACCCCAATCCTCCAGGCCTCCACTTGTGCATTTGTGAAGCCCAGTGACCGTTAAGATCCCTTTAAGCATCTTTCACCTCTCCCCATCCCTATCTGTACCTGGATGAGGGAGAATTCTGGAATTAGAGTAACAGAGACTTCCCTTGTTAGAAGCCTTTGTGGGTTTCATTCATTCAGCATCAGGCTTTTTTAAATGGCCTCAGCTACTCCCAGAAGTCAGGGTTTGTCAGCCTATTAATTTGAACTCCAGCCAGGAAGATGCTACAAATGCAGAGATGCACCTGCTCAAAGTGGGAACCAGGCTTTCAAACAGTCTGTTGGAACATTTGAAGCATTCAATAATTATTATCCTTGTTATTTGCACAGTACACTGACTTTTACATGCACACACACACACATACATACATACATACACACACTCACACGTCTGTTAATCATCATAGCCATTCTACAAGGAAAATGTTAGCAATCACCATCCCAATTTTGCAGTTGAGAAAACTGAGGCACAGGAAGATTATGTGGCATGCACTTGATTCGCAAGTAAGGCTCTAGTGGGACCCAGGTCAGCTGACCCGTGGTCAGATGTTCTTTGCATCACTGATAACAAGCACATAGAGGGCACTATATTCAAATGTTTCAGACATATGATTCAATCTTCACAATGGCCTTAAGAAATAGGTATTATCACCTATCTGTAAACAAACTCAGTGCCCACTAGACTTAAACCTCCCCCATGTGTGGGACCTATCACATTCTCAGTGAACTCCACCAAAGTTACCTAGATTGAAAGTGTCAGATTTGGGAACATGGCCAGATCATCTGTCTATTCCACACATACTTCCAGAGCCCCTGTGCTGAGACCACAAGGCTCTACCTGTGTGTGCAAAACAAACAGCTTCCCCTGTGTGCTCTGGGAAGTAGAGGGTCTGCAGGCGAGGAAGGCCCGTGTTTACTGATCACCTCCTTCTTGCATGCAGGGCCTTTACATCCATTACTGCCCCAGAATGGACCTCCCTGGAGCTCCTGAAGTAATGGATTCATCCAGTTTTCACATTTTAGTTTACATGTTGAGAGGACTCATACTCTTCCCTCTTGTCAAATCTGGGGTTAGGGGCACCTGGTGGCTTAGTTGGTTAAGCGTCCAACTCTTGATTTTGGCTCAGGTCATGGTATCACAGTTCATGAGCCCAAGTCCCAGGTTGGACTCTGTGCTGACAGTGAGGAGCCTGCTTGGGATTCTCTCCTCTATCTGCCCCTCCCCCCACTCATGGGTGTACACATGTGTTCTCTCTCTCTCTCTCTCTCTCTCAAAATACATAAATAAACATTAAATAAAAGATCTGGGCTTAGGACAACATATCAAGGATAACTTTTTGGGAAAATCAACATTAATGTATCATCTGAATTCCAAGATCCAGGCTGGATTGGAAGAAGTTCTTGAGACTGGCAGGAGATGGGCCTCAGTTCAGATTGAATGCCATTAAATTCACCAAACCTCCACACAGTGCTATTCCTGTGGCAGGTGCTTCAGTAAGCACTGCCAGCATAAAAATGAGGAAGGCCATCCCTGCCCTCTAATAGGGAAGACAGATGGAGAGAAATGTGAAGAAATGGAGGCAGCATACGATGTGGCCTCTGGAATCAGGGAAGCTAGGCAGAATCCCTGCTCCAGCCTTTACTATGTGACCTTGTGCATGTTTCTGAACCTCTCTGTGCCTTAGTTTCATCTATAAAGGGGAGATATGATATTAGTCCTACATATGTATTATTTTTGCAAGGATTAAATGACTTAATATGTGTGAAGTGTTTAGAACAATCCCCAGCACAAGGTAAGTGCAACCATGAAACCATTATAATACAGGGTGAGAAGTACAGCAACAGAGATAAATCCAAGGCATGAAGAGGGAACAGTGAATTCTTTCCAGGGCAGTGGGGGTCAGGGATGGCTTTATGGGTTTGGAAGGATGACTAGGATTTTTTTCCAGGAGACGTCAGAGTCAGGACAGATGCTACTGGTGCTAAGATAATTACTAACTAATGAGCACCTACTGTTTGCAAGCCCTGTGCTAATGGTTGGCATGGGTTATTTCATTTAAGTCTCTCAGTAGTGATTCCATGAAATTGGTACCATTATTATTACCATTGGAGACATGAGAAAATAGAGACCCAGAAAGGTTAAATAACTAACCCAAGGCCACAAAGCTGGTATGTGACAGACAGAAGTGAGACTTGAATAATGTTTGATGTCAGAACAAACTTTTTAAACCATAAAGTTATATTTTAGTGGCTCTGCCCCACTCACAATTATTGAAAGCAACTTTGTTCATTTCAGAGTTTGACCCTTTAGAATTTAAGATCCAGCCATTTGAAGAGCTTGCCTGTCAGTATGTCTGTACTCAGCCAGCTGAGTACATTGTCTCATTGGCTGATAACTACTATGTGGAAAGTGCTGGGCCAAGAGGGGACATCTATGGACAGGGGAGACTTCCAGCTTTCCTCCCAGCCACTGCCGCAGGCACCACCCATCTTCTACCCTTTCTCTGAGCAACCCTGTGACACCTGATGAAATAAAACCTACTCCAACAGGAGCAAACTATGGGCATCTGCTTCTCTGGCACTTTTAGCCTAATTGCTGCCCAATGAATATAATAGCTTCCCCACTATCTTTTCAGCAACACAAGCTCCTGAAGCCATTCAGAAAGGGCTCAACACCAATAACACTCACCCTACTGTCTGAAGGCTGAAATCCAATACCAGCCAGACGGTCCTAGTTTACAACTTGGTTTTCATCTCAACAAGGTCCCTCGGTCTCAAGTTTACTGCCCAGTTGCTAGACATCTGGAGCAGTCTGTGACAGCCCCTTAATCTCTCTCCTGCTTCTCACATCCCAGGGCTGCTAAACTCAGGATAGGATCACAGCAATACTTTTTAGGCTAAGAGCAGGCACAGCAAACTCCAGCTGAAACCCATTTTGTTGAACTGCTACCTATTGACCCCGAAGAGGCAACTGGCTCAAATAATTCCAGGTTTGAGTTTAGAGACCAGATGGAGAGATTCAGCGAATTAGACCTGCTAATGCAATTGACAAATGTGGATCCAAAATTGGAAAGTGCTTGCATGTAGCACCTTGCCCTAACTCTAGATCCTGCAAGGAGCCAAGAGAAAATCCAGCTCCTGATAACTAAATTTCAGGCACCTCAGTGTTTTGGTTATCTATTGCAAGGAAACAAAACAGACCACTCCAAAACTTAGTGGCTTAACACAACAGATATTTATTTATTTCTCATATTTTTGTGGGTCTACTGGCTCAACCAAGTAGTTCATATGCTGTCTCGCTTGGGATCTCTCATGAGGCTGCAATCAAACGGTGGCTGGACTGAAGTCATCTGGAATATCCAGGATGACTCCTCCCATGTCTGTACCATGGAAGGAAAAGCTGGAAGGAAGATAGGGCTCAGACGGGACCCCAAGGCAGGTAGGCTTATCTCTCCATATAGTCTCAGGGCTCCTTCCTTTCTACATGGAGTCTCCATGAAATTTCTTCAACTGAGTAGCTGGACTTATTATGTAATGGCCCAGGGGTTCCAAAAGTAGAAGCTATCAGTCCTTAAAGCTTGGGCTCAGAACTGGCAGTGTCACTTCTGCTGCATTCTACTGGTTAAAGTCATAGGGCCAGCCGGTATTTGGGGAGGGACCTTACAAGAGTGAAAATACTGCATGATCAACTCAGTGGAAGCCATCTTTGGAGCTGTTGAATTCTCCAAAGTGTATGCATCTACTGCTATAAACAAGTACAGAACCACATTCCCTTATGTAAGTAAGGAATCCTTACTTTCATCCTTTTACACAGCTGCCATTTGTTTCATATTTACCACAGGTAAGGCACTACACTAAATGGGTTAGATCACTGTTTTAGGCTTACAAAAACTGAGAGCTGGTCATTAGTACCTCTCTGTTACAAATGAACAAACTAAGACCATAGAGGGTAAATAAACTTCTCTAAATTATCCAGCTGGTAGGTGGTAGAGCTAGGGTTAAATCTAAGATCTGTATGCCTACAAAAAATATGTTTTTTCTATACTCAGACATAAGTCATAGTGTTGTCCTTTCTTATAATTCTGGTATGGTAAAAAGCCACAGTTGGCCAAGCTGAGGCTGTTGGTGTTTTGCCTGAGAACCCGAGGATGTGGAGGGTGAATATGGCTGCATGCTCAAAAGATTTTGCTACAGGCTTGTCAAGCTTTCTGCCCTGGGTTCCAGCCAGCCTACACTTGCATGGTTTTGATGAATTCAGGTCTTGGGCAGAAGACCTTTGGTTCTGGTTAGAGCATTCTTGCTTCTCTCCTGCACCCACAAATTAATGCAGCATGCTGGCTAGATCCTAACAACTTATTTCACAGCCTTCCCAGTCTTTGATCCCTCTAATCTTTGCCTGGACTCTTAACTCCTACTATTGGCCCTTCCAGAGTGTAGGACTTTCCTGCCCAGACCTGAGCTACCTGTCTGCTTTACATGACCTTGATTAACCTGGTCCATGCCCATCTAACCAGATAGTCCTCTGTTTCTGGTCTACTTGGATCTGTTTTTGGTTAATTTGTTCCTTCCTTTCTTCATTCGCTGGTCAGTCAGTAGATCTTTATTGAGGGCATTTCATTTCTGAGGCCTTATTCCAGGCAATGGAGATGTGACAGGGAGCAAAATTGACATGTATCCTATTCTCATGAACTTTCAACTCAAGTCTGGGAGATAATTAATAAATAAGCAAAATTATGATTGCTTATTATAAGAAAAAACGGGAAGCAGAAGAAGTGTAAGAAGATATTTTAGTGTGCACAGGAAGAGGCTGTTCTCAACAGGGCTGTTGGAAAATGCTTCATTTGGGGAGGGGGTACTGGAACAGAGCCAGGGTCCTTCTGGATAAGAAGAAAGTAGCCTGTGCGAGACCAAAAAAGTGATCATTTTAAGCAGAGGGAACACTAAGTACAAAGGAAAAGAGGTTGACATGTTAGGAGCCAGGCCAGTGGGCTTGTGGAGGAGTGAGGGAGGAGAGAGTTATCACACTTGGCTGGTTCCCACATGCTGATGTTGCATCCCAAATTTCATTAGGATGAAAGTTGTCTACAACAGAGAACACTCGGGGAAAGCTAGCTCCTCTGGGATGGGTTGAAGACCCTTCCTACACGAGTTCACTTTATGTCATTCCCACTTAGTTTTATAAAATTGTTTTGATTTTTCCTATTTGTCTCCTTTATTAAACTGTGAATTATTTTCTTTCTCCCTACCAAGTGTTCACCACAATGTCTGTCCGGTAAATATTTGTTGACATAAGGAAAAAAGGAATGTAGGCAAGAAGGACACGTGTTTGGTGATTAACCTGTTCCAAACCTGCCATTTGCCATCTCTGGTTTTATAAATCAAGTTTCATAAAATTAACCATCTCATTTCCAAGCATTCTCAAGGTTGTTAGCAAAACTTTCTCTCAGATGATCTGGCAGAAAGTTTCTCTACTTTGTTTTTACTTTTTCTACTTCTTAGATGCCAAGATTTTGAGCTATACAGACTTCCTAAACTCTCAAAATGGGGAGAATTTTCATGCAAAGTCCATGCTCTGCCCATCACTTCTGGATCCCATCTGTGGTCCCTTTACTACTTGCAGAACAGTAGTAGATTTCAATCTTTCCCTCTGGGCTTTTGCATCTATGTTGGGACTTCCTACCCCTTCCTTAAGGCAGAAGTTTCATGGAGAGAAAAGAAGGAGAATTTGACTAAGGCCAATTTGATTTTGGTTAACTGCCGGCTGAAGATCTAATTCAAATCAAGGATCAAAGTGAGGCTTTGTATCATCTATAAATTTCACAGCATTACTACTTCTTCATAAAAATATTAAAGTCAACTCAACAAATACTGAGCACATTTTGTCCCAAGTACTGAGAATATAATGATAAACATGATAGCCATAACTCATACCCGAGTTAGAAGAGAGGTAGTAAGTATAAAGAAGGGAAAAATTCCACAATTCTGTTGGGGGACATAGGATGAGCACATAGCCCTGTGACTGAATCAGTCAGGGTAGGTCAGGTTACGCTTCGGCAAAAACAAACAAACAAACAAAGAAACAAACAAAAATTTCAATGGCTTAGACAACAAAGATTTGTTTCTCACTCATGCTATGAGTCCAAAGCAGGCTGCCAGGGGATCCAAGCTAATGGAGCAACCAGCAATAACAGAGGGAATTTAGCTCAAGAGGGTCTGGAAATACCAATGAAATGCTACAGCCTGGGAGTGATACATGTCACCTCTCTTCACAACACATTAGCTAAATCCAGTCATAGTTCTACCCAAACAGGAGAGGATCAGGACCCCTCCTACATGAACAGGAAGTGATGTCTAAACTGAAGAATGAGTAGGAGTAAGATAGAGAGGAGAGCATGAGGATGCAGACAGGGTGAAGAGCAGGAAAAAAAGTTGGGGGAAAAGGAGAGAATATTATTTTGGAGAATGAAGTGTGGGGTAGGGAAGAAAAGAAGCATCCTTTGTTATCACTGTAGGGTTTAAAACATCATAGATGTTTCTCATATGAAAGAAGCAGACTTCAGTAAATCAGTTGACAATTCATTCATTCAGTCACTCAAATCAATTATGTACTCTTTCCAATCACACTTTATCTCCAAGACTTTTAGCTGTTTTTTTCTAATATTCCTTCAATGATTTTATCATAGTCACTGTGTGGGCAGATACCTATGAAAATACTTAGTTAGCAATTTCTTTAATGCTAATTCCATGACTTTATTATAATACTTTACTCAACCAAGAACTTGAGAAAAAAGTTTTAACCTCCATTAGTCTCAAGGAAAATCTCAGAATTCAAGAAAGTAAGGAGGGTGGGGCACCTGGATGGCACAGTTGATTAAGCTTCTGACTCTTGATTTGGGTTCAGGTCGTGATCTCATACTTCGTGAGATCGAGCCCTATGTAGGGCTCTGTGCTGACAGATTTTCTGCTTGGGATTTTCTCTCTCCATCTCTTTCTGCCCCTCCCTCATTCATACATGCACATGTGCATGCTCTCTCTCTTGTTCTTTAAAAAAAGAAGAAAGTGGGGCTCCTGGGTGGCTCAGTTGGTTGGGCATCCGGCTTCCACTCGGGTCATGATCTCACGGCTCATAAGTTCGAGCCCTGTGTCGGGCTCTGTGCTGACAGCTCGATGCCTGGAGTCTGCTTCGGATTCTGTGTCCCTCTCGCGTTGTGCACCTCCCTCGCTCATGCTCTCTCTGTCTTTCAAGAATAAATAAAACATTAAAAAAACTTTTAAAAAATGAAGAAGAAAGTCAGAGAGGAAAGTGACCTCTCTGAGTGAGTGACCACTTTAAATATCTGCAAATGAAGCCCTATGCAGATATAAGTAATGGAATTCATCTTCTGAATAGGGATTTAATTGATCTACGATTTTCTTTTTATCAGTGTATGGGGCCAACCAGGCAATGTCCATAGGCTTGCATAAGAACAAGAAGTTCCAGAAAATAATATTTTACTGAAGAATTTCAATGTATTTATTCACTGTGTCTTTCATCAAATATTTACTGAGAATATGCTGTATACCAGACATAGGAACTGAAGGTATAGTAATGAACAAAACGAAGTCCCTGTCCACATGGAACTGACAATCTGGTGAAGGAGACAGACAATGAACAAGGAAATATATGATGCATCAGATGGTGATAAATGCCAGGGTTAAAAATAAAGTAGGATAAGGAACATAGACACCCAAGAATGGTTAGGGAAGGCCTGTAACATAACAGATCTTAAGGAAATAAAGAAGGCTATCTGGGAGAACAGCTAAAGGAAGGCAAAGGAAAGGACAAGAGCAAAAAGCCTTAGGACAGAATCATTCTTGGAATGTTCACAGAAGCACAGAAAGGGGCCAATATGACTAGAGAAGTGTAAACCCTGAGGAAAGAAGTAAGAGATATTGTCTAAGAGATAAGAGAGAGAGACAGAAGTCTCTCTTCACTGTAAGGATTTTTGCTTTAAATCAGAGTGAAGTAGAAAGCTGGTGAAGGATTTTGAGCCAAGAGTGGCATGATGTAATTTAGGTTTCAGAAGGAAGACTTTGGCTGCTGTATTGAGAATAGAATTGGGGACTTTCAAGGATGAAAACAAAGATCAATAAAACTAAAGGCAACCTACAGAATGGGAGAAGATATTTGCGAATGACATATGAGATAAAGGGTTAGTATCCAAAATATATAAAGAACTTCTACAACTCAATTCCCAAAAAACAAATAACACAATTAAAATAATGGGCAGAAGACATGAATAGACATTTTTCCAAAGAAGACATCCAGATGGCCAACAGACATATAAAAAGATGCTCAATATCAATCATCATCAGGGAAATGCAAATCAAAACTACAATGATATATCACCTCACATCTGTCAGAATGGTGAAAATCAACAACACAAGAAACAACAGGTGTTGGCAAGGACATGGAGAAAGGGGAACCCTTGTGCACTATTGGTGGGAATGAACCACCACCGTGGTGTGGCCACTGTGGAAAACAGTATGGAACTTCCTCAAAAAATTAAAAATAGAAGTACCTTATGATCTAGAAATTGCACTTCTGGGTATTTACCTCCAAAATACAAAAACAATAATCCAAAGGGATACATGCACCCCAATGTTTATAGCCACATTATTTCCAATAGCCAAATTATGGAAGCAGCCCAAGTATCCATCAATAGATGAATGGATAAAGAAGATATGGTGTTGGGGCACCTGGGTGGCTCACTCGGTTAAGCATCCAACTTCAGCTCAGGTCATGATCTCATGGTTTGTGGGTTTGAGCCCCATGTTGGGCTCTGTGCTGACAGCTCAGAGCCTGGAGCCTACTTTGGATTCTGTCTCTCCCTCTCTCTCTGCCCTCCCCTGCTCTCTCTCTCTCTCTCTCAAAAATAAATAAACATTAAAAAAAAAAGATGTGTTGTAAAAGAAGACATCCAGATGGCCAACAGACACATGAAACAATGCTCAACATCACTCATGATCAAGGAAATACAAATCAAAGCCACACTGAGATATTGCCTCACACAGGTAAGAGTGGCTAGAATTAACAAATCAGGAAACTATAGATGCTGGCAAGGATGTGGAGAAACAGGAACCCTCTTGCACTGTGGGTAGGAATGCAAACTGGTGAAGCTGCTCTGGAAAACAGTGTGGAGGTTCCTCAAAAAGTTAAAATAGAACTACCCTATGACCCAAAAATAGCACTGCTAGGAATTTACCCAAGGGATACAGGAGTGCTGATGCACATGGGCACGTGTACCCTAATGTTTATAGCAGCACTTTCAACAATAGCCAAATTATGGAAAAGAGCCTAGATGTCCAACAACTGATGAATGGATAAAGAAGATGTGGTTTAAAAGGCCCCGAATAGCCAAAGTAATTTTGAAGAAGAAGACCAAAGCAGGAGGCATCACAATCCCAGACTTTAGCCTCTACTGCAAAGCTGTAATCATCAAGACAGCATGGTATTGGCACAAAAACAGACACATAGACCAATGGAATAGAATAGAAACCCCAGAACTAGACCCACAAACGTATGGCCAACTAATCTTTGACAAAGCAGGAAAGAACATCCAATGGAAAAAAGACAGTCTCTTTAACAAATGGTGCTGGGAGAACTGGACAGCAACATGCAGAAGGTTGAAACTAGACCACTTTCTCACACCATTCACAAAAAGAAACTCAAAATGGATAAAGGACCTGAATGTGAGACAGGAAACCATCAAAACCCTAGAGGAGAAAGCGGGAAAAGACCTCTCTGACCTCAGCCGTAGCAATCTCTTACTTGACACATCCCCAAAGGCAAGGGAATTAAAAGCAAAAATGAATTACTGGGACCTTATGAAGATAAAAAGCTTCTGCAGAGCAAAGGAAACAACCAACAAAACTAAAAGGCAACCAACGGAATGGGAAAAGATATTTGCAAATGACATATCGGACAAAGGGCTAGTATCCAAAATCTATAAAGAGCTCACCAAACTCCACACCCAAAAAACAAATAACCCAGTGAAGAAATGGGCAGAAAACATGAATAGACACTTCTGTAAAGAAGACATCCAGATGGCCAACAGGCACATGAAAAGATGCTCAACGTCGCTCCTCATCAGGGAAATACAAATCAAAACCACACTCAGATATCACCTCATGCCAGTCAGAGTGGCCAAAATGAACAAATCAGGAGACTATAGATGCTGGCGAGGATGTGGAGAAACGGGAACCCTCTTGCACTGTTGGTGGGAATGCAAATTGGTGCAGCCACTCTGGAAAGCAGTGTGGAGGTTCCTCAGAAAATTAAAAATAGACCTACCCTATGACCCAGCAATAGCACTGCTAGGAATTTACCCAAGGGATTCAGGAGTACTGATGTATAGGGACACTTGTACCCCAATGTTTATAACGGCACTCTCAACAATAGCCAAATTATGGAAAGAGCCTAAATGTTCATCAACTGATGAATGGATAAAGAAATTGTGGTTTATATACACAATGGAGTACTACATGGCAATGAGAAAGAACGAAATATGGCCCTTTGTAGCAACGTGGATGGAACTGGAGAGTGTGATGCTAAGTGAAATAAGCCATACAGAGAAAGACAGATACCATATGTTTTCACTCTTATGTGGATCCTGAGAAACTTAATAGAAACCCATGCAGGAGGGGAAGGAAAAAAAAAAAAAAGAGGTTAGAGTGGAAGAGAGCCAAAGCATAAGAGACTGTTAAAAACTGAGAACAAACTGAGGGTTGATGGGGGGTGGGAGGGAGGGGAGGGTGGGTGATGGGTATTGAGGAGGGCACCTTTTGGGATGAGCACTGGGTGTTGTATGGAAACCAGTTTGACAATAAATTTCATATATTGAAAAAAAAAAAGAAGTGGTTTATATATACAATGGAATACTATTTGGCAATGAGAAAAAATGAAATCTTTCAGCAGCAATGTGGATGGAACTGGAGGGTGTTATGCTAAGTGAAATAAATCAATCAGAGAAAGATAATATATGTTTTCACTCATATGTGGATCTTGAGAAACTTAACAGTAGACAATGGGGGAAGGGAAGGGGGAAGAAAAGTTACAAACAGAGAGAGAGGGATGCAAACCATAAGAGACTCTTAAATACAGAGAACAAACTAAGGGTAGATGTGGGGTGGGGGTGAGGGGAAAGTGGGTGATGGGCAGGGAAGAGGGCATTTGTTGGGATGAGCACTGGCTGTTGTATGGAAGCCAATCTGACAATAAATTATATTAAAAAAAGATGTAGTGTATGTATACAATGGAACATTATTTAACTAAAAAAAGAATGAAATTTTGCCATTCAAAACATGGATAGAGCTAGAGAGTATAATGCTAAGTGAAATAAGTCAGTCAGAGAAAGACAAATACCAAATGATCTCACTCATATGTGGAATTGAAGAAATAAAACAAATGGGCAAAGGAAAGAAAAAGAGACAAACCAAGAAACAGACTCTTAACTATGGAGACCAAATAGATGGTTACTAGAGGGGAGGTAGGTGGGAGGGATGAGTTAAATAGGTGATGGGGTTAAAGAGTTTACTTATCATGATAAAAAAATAAAATAATAATAATAATAATAATAATAATAATAATAAAGAATGGAAACAAAGAGATTCCTTGGGTCTATTCTAGGTGAAAAATAATTGCAATTGGCCTAGGGTAGTAGCAGTTACTATAATGATAAATGGTCAGATTCTGGTTCTATTCTGAAGGAAAAGCAGAGAGTATATGATATGTAGGGGATTGGATATGGTGTGTGAGGGAAAGAGTAACATATGACCCCAAGGTTTTCATGCTGAGCAACTGGATGGATGGAATTGTCATTTACTGAAGTGGGAAAACCTAAAAGCCCAATTTTTGACATGTGAAATTTAAAATGTCCATTAGACAATCAAGTCAAAATACTAGGTAGGTAGCTGGATATATAAGTCTAGATGTCCGGGAAATGAACAGGCTGGAAATGTGTATGTAGCTAAGAGAAAAGTATTGTGTAACTCATAAGGTGAAATAGTTACATTTTAGATGTTTATACTAGTCTTCACCAAACTACAGTTTATGAGAAAGAAGTAGAGTGTCATAGGGAAATGAAGATCTCCAGTAGAGTTAAAAGTAGTTCTTATACCATAACAGTGGGAACTTGATATCGATTCCTTAAGGTAAATGAGTGAAGAGTGGTGTTTGAATGAGCTCAAAATTAACCCAAATGTATTTTTCTAAACTTAGTCAAGGTCAGCATTGTCCAGATGTCTCCATTTTATTTCATTCCACAACATGTCAGGTACTATCAATATCTCTATAAAGATGAAGATTATGTATTTTTACTTCAAGAAACTCAGGATTAAGTGGCCATGCCTGGTGAAATATCCCACCTAGAGGGCACTTCTTGGTCAGATCAGTTCTTAAGAAGTTCAAAGGAGTCTTTAAATGGGATCTGTGGCCACAGATGAGTCCAGCAATAAGAAAAGTTGCAATCCTCTCATTGTATAACTGTAGCATTCAAAATATCCAGCTATAATGACAACATTTTAAAAAGAAAGTAGCATTTTTTCATTCCAGAACTATCCCCAATGTAGTACAAATGAAGTATTTCAATGCGTGGGGAAAGTGATTCTCATTGCTATTTTTTTTATTTTTATTTTTTTTAAGTTTATTTATCTTGAGAGAGAGAGAGAGAGAGAGAGAGAGCACAAGCAGTGGAGGGGCAGACAGAGAGGGAGAGAGAGAGAATCCCAAGCAGGCTCTGCGCTCCCAGCACAGAGCCTGATGCGGGACTTGAATTCATGACTCATGAGATCATGACCTGAGCCCAAGTCAAGAGTCAGATGCTTAACCGACTGAACCACCCAGGCGCCCCTCTCATTGTTATTTAAAGAAATAAAAAGTAAAGTAACACAAAGATACTATCATACTCAGGGTTATGAGTTCAAGCCCCACATTGGGGGTAGAGATTACATTAAAAAAAATAAATTAAATAAAAATTAAAAAAAAAAAAAAGAAGTTACTTGTCCAACACAGGGGAATAGTAAATTAAGCAAGTAATTTACCTTAAGTAAATTAAGGTACATATAAGATCATAAAAGATATTTATAGCATAATATTAGAGAGAAAATAGAAATAAAATTTATAACAGTATGATTTTTAATTATGAAAATACTCATCTAAGTGAACAAATTTTAGACGGAAATATGATGTAAGAAAAAACTTACTGTGGGGATTATCAGTGAGTTATTTTTCCTTTAAAGACCTTTCAACCACATTTTATGTTATTGTTAAAATAAAAATAAATGACTCTCATTAAATATTTTTCTGATGCTGCTTATCTGGGAAGCAACTAGCTAGGAAATACATTTGCTATGGAATGCTAGCCCCCTGGAGAAATGAGATAGTGCCTATTTAAACATCTTGAGGGTATCAGATGCTAAGGTGTAGTAACTTGCAATCAATACCTGTAACTTGATGAATTGGTAACAAAATCCAACCATCTGAATCCAATCTTTTTTTTTTTTTTTTTTTTTTTATCGTAGACTAGACTAAAAACAAATAGCAAGGTTTTAAACTATCAATTCAGGTAAAACACATAATTTTATCTTTAATGAACTTTAAAATATGATCTGCACAAAAGGAAGATAGTGTGAGGACCCAGAAAGAGGGGTGATCCAACTGTTGAGCCAGGACACTTCCTGGCTGGAGCCAACAGACACACTGGCATTCTTACGTGGGGAACAATGCTCAGCTCTCCTCCCCTGGGAGCCATGGCCGCAGAGCCAAGCCCTAAGTCTGCCTCCCAGATGGCACAAACACAAGCACATCTCTGATATGGGTCAGGGCCAAAGTTTTGGAGACAATTTCAGAAAAACCCAATATCTCTGGATGTTATCTGGACATAGCTCCTTAAATTCTGAAAAGGAGTACGAAAATGTCAACATACATTTTTGGGAACTGTAAATAGGGAAATTTCAACTGTTATGGTTCCAAGAGGTGTCTTGATTTCTTAACACATTATTTTTCAAAATAAGTGTTTCATTCATTTTCTACAAAGAAATCCATATCGAGTATCTATTTTGAGCTAGAAGCTAGAGATACGGTAGGAAACAAGAAAGACAAAGGTCCCTGCCCTTGGTGAAGATTATATTCTACTGGGAAAAATCTAGATTAGCTCTGTGCTTCCTTCAACTTTTGGCTAGGAAAAGATTAAGAGGCAAACATTCAAAGTAAAGATTGATGTTGCCTCTAAAGAATAATGATAAAACAAGATATTAACTAACCCAAATGAATTCCTAGAAGACTTTTATTGCTTAGTCTCAGATACCCTGAGTATCAGTTGATTGATACCAACACACTGTCCATGCAAGAGGCCATTCAAATACTAAAATTGAAGAACTGACATTGTTTTGAATGAAAGAAGTTTTGGATCTATTTCCTCTTCCTAATATTTGCACCAAGGACCGTTACTAGAAGCAAAGTGCTTCCCCATCTCTTGTTGGTTTTCCTTAATCCTATCAAACCTTTGTAATAATCCCCTCATTAAACCCTCCTAAATTACTCCATGTGAGTGGCCATCTGTTTTGTATTGGACTCTGATTGCTACAGCTTGGGAACTGGAACCTAAGAACTAGGTGGGCAAAGTGTTTCCCTCTAAAACAAAATTAACTTAAGTGGCACAGACCAACCCTAAATGGAACCCTTCATATATGCAGTGTGGAAAAATCTCTTTAATGCTTCTTTTTTAATCTCTCCCTGAAGATGGAGTTTATTTCTCATTCTTCTCCAGAATTTTTAAGGAGACAAAGTTATTTTATTCTTTCAGGGTCCTTTCACTTCAAGTTTGATATTTCTTCATCTAAAAGTTTGGAAAGTTCAATAAGGTCTGAGACCAGAACAGATGTTAGCATTTTAATATCAAACTTTAATATAATCCCTTTTGGTATTACTAATGATGCCTGATTGCTATAAGTTTCATAGTAAAATAAAATCATTTTGACTTTATTTTAGAATGATGGAACATATTGTAGTTACATGCTATTATTTCAAAAGAGGCTACCAGAAGGAGAGACAGAGACAGAAGTTAGTAACATGGGATCTATTACGAGTCTCCCCTGTCAACCATCTTAATAATAAAAATTGGTCTACTCAGGAAGCCAATTAAAGCCTCCTTACATTCTCCTTCATTGGCCAGAATAATGATGGCCTTAAAGCAGTCCAGTTGGGAAAAGGAAATGTTTCCCCCAGAAATAATGCACCAAAATTTCTGTCTTACAGAGGTATAAGTCAAATGCAGCATTAGTCTTTGAAATGTTTATCCAGTTTTCCCTGACTCCACTCCTTCCCACACCATGGACCTAGTTCAACAGCTTCCTAATGGTCTCTCTGCCTCTACTACAGCTCCTCTCCCTCTGTCCTCCATGCTCCAACCAGAAAGTTCTTCCTATAAAGTGAGTCTGATCATGTTTTTTCCCCCATGTGTCAAACCTTTGGATGCCATCCCATGGTCTACAGAATAAAGCAAACTCCTGAGTAATGCAAACTAGTCTTGGCTCCCTTTCTGGTTGTCTCTACTGCCTTCAATTACCCCAGGATCTATATTGCAGGTCCCTACCCTTCTATTTTCTGGATGTAGCTTGCTCTATCTCTCTTCCAGGGTCTTGCCCATGCTATCCCTCTGCTTAGAATATTCACTGACATCACTCCACTGTTAAGCCTCCTCAATGTCATCTCATGCCCAAGAGACCAAGTTAAATGTCACCTCCTGGCTAAAGCTTTCCCTAACTGCCTCCCCACAATAGCCTTCTATTACCTTTCATTTCCTTCTCTCTCTCTTTTTTTAAATCTACTAAATCCCCCTTTTTTACTTTGTTCAACGTTACATCCTTTCAGAATAGGGAAAGTTACTACCAATTCTCTCTTATAATGCTGTGCTTTTATGAATCAATGAATTCTAATTATATATTTAGAAAGGAAATAATGTTTATCTACCACCCACTGATGTACTGTGTGCATGATTTACATACATAGTTTCATTTAATCCTCACAGAAGCATTAAATAGAGACACACTATTATCCCATTTTGTTGATGAGAAAACTGAACTTCAAAACAGAGAAACATTTCTCAAGACAGTATAGCTGGTGGTGGGAAATCCAGAATTTGAACCCATATTCTATCTGAGTCCAAATCTGCGCTTTTTCCATTGTGTCACCATTTTCTCATATAAAAAGTTGATTCTCACACTTTTCAGACTCCCTTTTGCTTGTATAATGTTACAGATTACCAAGTACTTCCACAGCATTATCTGATTTGATCACAATAAATCTGGGAGGCAATTAAGGTAGGATGAAGGGCCTCTCTTTATGGATTGGAGGGTCAGAGGGGGGAATGATTTTTCCAAGGTTGTTAAACCCAAAACCAGAGGCACTAGGACCAGATGCGTGTCTCCTAAGCCAGGGCTGTTTCTGTATAACAGCACTATCTCCAGCATAGATCTTATATTTTCTTCCTGGAAGGAAAGAAGACTTGGAGCTTCAAAACAGTGTGTCTGTCTACAGGGGCTCCAAGTGAACTTCCCACACATCTTGCTCTTTTGTCCTATTGTCACCCTCCAGGACTCAACATCTGCCCTTGATTGGTCAGCTCAGCTGAGCTCTAAAACAGAGATTTCAACATGGTAAGCCAGCAGTCAACTCTGACCTCAGATATGGGATTTAATTTTGGTTTTTGCCCTACACTGCATTTTTAAAAATGTAATTAGTTCCTAATTTTTAAAGATCAGGTGCCTAGCTTCTCTTGGAAAAAAGAAAAAGAAAAAGAAAAGCTGACCTTGCTAAAATCACTGGATCTGACAATGAGATGAGACAAACACCCTCCATTTCCTTCTTTTTTGTACCTTTTGGCCCCATGGGCTCCTGCGTTTCCAGCTCAGATCTCACCATTCAGGATTCCCAGTAGATCATTTTATGATGCAGAGGGCTTGCAGGAACACCTGCTACAAATTTGCCTCCTTCTCTAATTTTCTTCTCCAAGTTTAGCGCCAGATTCTGCCTTCCTGGAATGATTACTTTCTTTTAAGCATTGAAGAACATCCTCTATGAGGACAAACTCTTTGCCCCTTCATGCAGGAATAAAGATACCGGGCGTCGTCTACTCCTGAAACTTCATTCCATCTGTGCTGGTGATTACTCTTTCCTAAATGCTCCAGAGGAAAAGGGCATTGGTGAGTAGGAAGGAATTGTTTCACTGCAGGAGATGAAGAATAGCTTCTGTCTGCTAGGCTTCTGTTCTTTGTTTCACCTTCCCTAGTTTCTGAATGACACTATGTAAATTCTATGGTCATTTCTGAATGACCATAATGTAAGTGACAAAAAATATTCCTCACTAATCCTCCTGGGTCTCAGTTTCCTCATCTGTAACATGAGGGTGGCAGATCTTTTGTTCTTTAAAGGCCCTTCCAGGACAGATTCCATATGTTTCCACTCCTATGTGGATCCTGAGAAACTTAACAGAAGACCATGGGGGAGGGGAAGAAAAAAAATGGTTAGAGAGGGAGGGAGCCAAAACATAAGAGACTCCTAAAAAATGAGAACAAACTAAGGGTTTATGGGGGATGGGTGATGGCTATTGAGGAGGGCACCTGTTGGGATGAGCACTGGGTGTTGTATGGAAACCAATTTGACAATAAATTTCATAATAAAAAAAAAAAAATGAAGGCCCTGCCAGATCTAAAATTCTCTAATGCTATGAGGGAACCATCTTTAATATAAATCCAACTTTTTTCTTAAAAGTGTTTTACTCCCCCAGTTGTAATTAAAAATGTATCCTGATTTACAGGTAGAAAAACAGCCTAGTGAATTCTCATAGTGTTTTTGCTGCCCTCAAAGTCAGGTTATTTCCTGGATATATATGAAGCCCCATGATTAATAGAAAGCTGATAGCTGATAGTTTCTAGGCTGATAGCCAGGAAACATGGTTGTGCCACTTACCTCCTATATGATTCTGGGAAAGCCCCTTTCCTTCTCTGGGCCTTGGTTTCCCCATTGTAAAATGAAAGCATTGGATTACATTCAACAAATCTGTGATGGTGGATGAAAGAAATACACATCTGGGGGCTTGACTAGCAGCGGTAATGGAAAAACAAACACTGGACAGAAGGTCAGGAGACCCGGGTCCTATTAATAGTTCTGCTACTCACTAGGTGTGTGACTTTAGGAAGTCACACCTATATTCTCTGGGACTTCATCCCTATTAGCATTTGTCACTTTACGCTATTTGTTTGTCTTTAATCTATCCAGCATCATTCATTTTCATAACCACTTGGACCTTGCGGTCATCTGAGTTGCCCTCCATCCAGGAGTTTAGTTTATTTGACTAATATCTATTGAGCATCCCTTGGAATCCCAGGACTTTTCTGAGAGTTGGTGATAGAGTCAGGAGTGGGCTGCCCCAGTGAAGCAGACTCTCTGGGGAAGTTTATGGTTCTGTCTTATACACACAACACCAAGTCTGGTTGCTGGTACAACTGATTTTCTTCATCCTGCATTACCTTCCCTTGAAAGCTTCATCCTTATCCTTTCCTCCAGCTCCCACCCAGGGCTCACCAACACCTGCATGTTCTCTCAGGGTGCGCCCTGCCCCCACTCACACCATTCTTTAGTTCGCATCCACCCAGCTAAGCAGCCAATGAAAGTAAGCATATGTGTAAATATTAAAAATAAATGTGTGCGGGTGGATAACTATCCCAAAGCATGGTGTGAGCAAGGGCTCTGGGCTTAGGAGAATGTGGATTCAAATTCCTGTGAAGCTACTCACTGGCTGTGGGACTTTGGTCAACTTCCTTAACCTTTTGGAACCTCAGCTTCCCCATCTGTAAAATGGGGATAACAATAGTACCTATCTTTCAAGGATAGTCTTAAGGTTAAGTAAGATAATGCATGTTGATGTTCAGCACAGTGCTTGGTCTGGAAGATTTATTATTATTATTTTTTTAATGTTGTTTTTTATTTTTTTAAAATTTACATCCAAATTAGTTAGCATATAGGGCAACAATGATTTCAGGAGTAGATTCCTTAATGCCCCTCACCCATTTAGCCCATCCCCCTTCCCAAAACCCCTCCAGTAACCCTCAGTTTGTTCTCCATATTTATGAGTCTCTTCCATTTTGTCCCCCTCCCTGTTTTTATGTTATTTTTGTTTCCCTTCCCATCATCTTTTTTGTCTCTTAAAGTTCTCATATGAGTGAAGTCATATGATTTTTCTCTTTCTCTGACTGACTAATTTCACTTAGCATAATACCCTCCAGTTCCATCCACGGAGTTGCAAATGGCAAGATTTCATTCTTTTTGATTAATGAGTAATACTTCATTGTGTGTGTGTGTGTGTGTGTGTGTGTGTATATATACATATATATATACGTGTATATATATATACACATATATATACATGTATATATATACACATATATATATACATGTATATATATATACACATATATATATACATGTGTATATATATGTGTATATATATATATATACACATATATATACCACATTTTCTTTATCCATTCATCCATCGATGGACATTTGGGCTCTTTCCATACTTTGGCTATTGTTGATAGTGCTGCTATAAACATGGGTGTGAGTGTGTCCCTTTGAAACAGCACACCTATATCCCTTGGATAAATGCCTAGTAGTACAATTGCTGGGTGGTAGGGTAGTTCTATTTTTAGTTTTTTGAGGAACCTCCATACTGTTTTCCAGAGTGGCTGCACCAGCTTGCACTCCCAGGCCTGGAAGATTTTAAACACTCAACACACAGTTGCTGTTATGACCAGCACAAGGTCCAGACAACGGCATTTGTGGGCAAAATGATACCAGAGATGTTCCAGGAGAGGAGAGACCTTCCCATCACCCCCAAACTCATGCCAATTAGCCTATATTAAGGATGGCATTCACAAAGCCTTAGTTCAAAATCACCCTCAATGACACAGCCCTGGTGAGGGAATCGGCCCCAAGATTGCAATTTGGCCCTTTTATTCCTCAGTGTAGGAAAGAAAACCTTTGCCAGTTCCAGAGACAACGTATCATTCCCCCAACACATGGTTGTGACTTCCAGTGCAGAGACTCTGCAAACGTGCTTGCCAGGGGCCTTGTTGTGCAGATATTGTATTTACAAAGGGACTTGTTCTTCCTTTCTGGCACCTTGAAAGGAAAAAAAAGTCCCTGAATGAGAAGAAGGATCAAGTGGCTGCTTTGCATGTACAGTGCTTCTTGCCTACAGATTGTGCCACAGTGTTGGAGGCTAGGTTTCATAATTACACAGTGCTGGCACACAATTACCCACAATTAGGCTAATTATATAAATAGACTATGATTATCTGAAAGATAATGTTAAATAACACACAAAGAGGACTGGATGGTCCTGAGGTAAATCTGAGGGGGTTGGGGGAGGGGAATGAAAGAGCAATCAAGTCAGTTCCCTGGGATCCAAGCACCAGGTGCTAGAGGCAGGCATCAGCTTCAGGCTTCCCTGGCCAGCCTCCCCTCCTCCCAGCTCAGAAACAGGTCCTTTCCATAGTTTCCTTGGGTGGTCGCCCTTCAGGTAACCCCACAATGTTACCTTTACCATCTCTGTCTGGTAACACAACAAATTATAAAGGACAATTGGGTTGGAAACCATATCTAAATTTCGGGCCAACACCAAAGCCACACTGCTGACATTTAAAAGCAAGCTGTGGGTTCATTCCATATTTCCACACTTTACTGATGGGCTTGTCATTCTTAGATGGTCAGGCCAGAGCAATTAAGCAAAGGTTTATACCATCATAGAACTTATGCTGACTGACAGAGGGCCTTCTGCAGAACCTCTGGCCTGCTCTAAATACTGGCTGCCAGCTTCACATTTTGATAAATGCTTGTTGAAATCTGAAGAAAAAGAGATCACTTCACAAATACGTACAAATAACATTTGGGGTTAATATACCTCGTTTCTGTTTCTGTTTCCTGGACTCTCTTGGACCAGAATTCTCCATATTCATTCAACAAATAGTTAACACCATTTTTTTTTTTTTCCTGCAGTCTCCAAATTCAGTGGAAGTAGAACAAGGAACAAAACAGTCATGGTCCTTGCCCACCAGGAGTTTCTACTGGAGCTGTAGGAACCAGGGGTCTAGGTTCTGCGTGCCAGTGGATTTGCCTTTGCTAGGACTCTAGAGGCCTGTGTTGTTGCTCCCAACTATCCACTCTTCCCTCTGGCCCTGTTGTTTGACATGTGATGTGGTAGTTCTTTTCTCTAGAAATGGAATTACTTCCCTCCCCCACTTTTGGTGGGCTTGGCCGGGTGACTTGCTTTGGCCAGTGCAATTTGTGCCAGGGTAAAAGTGAGCTCACTGCAAACTTTGTCCTCAGGAGACATAACCAGTGTCCACTCATCTTTCAGAGAACTTCCACCCTCTGCCGTGAGAACATGCCCTGTGTGTCCTGATGGTCTCAGCAGAAGGAGAAAGACATGCAATAGACCTAAACTGAAATTACAGCCAATCCCTACCTGTACAGCAGACATGAAACAGGAACTTTCTGCCTGGAGCCATGCCCAGCAGCTGACATCAGCAGGACCACACAGCTGACCCTCAGATGTAGGTGTAAGAAATAGATACTAATGGTCACGTGCCACTGAGATTTTATGGTTGTTCTGTTACACGGCATTTTTACGGCAAAAGAGGACTGAATCAAAGACTCTTTGAAGTTCCAAAAATGACTTGAGTATAGGATGTGCTTCACCTAAGAAGATGCTGAAGACAAAAAAGTCTGGAAGGATACAAAGCAAACCAAACTGTTATAACGGTGTTTTCCTTTAGAAAGAGATTTGGGGAAAGGAGCTCAGGGTGTGGGAAAGGGACTATGTGGTTTTTATTCTATATTCTTTGACTCTCTTTAGATTTTAGTACCAAACATTATTACTTTTACAATTTTAAAAGGAATGTGTTTAAAAAAAAAACAGTTCATTAAAAAAAATCCAAAACATGGAAATGAGAAGAGAAGACAAACATTCATCAAGCTCTTCTTGTGTTCTAGGGAGTATGTTATCACTTTATATACATTACCTCGCTTAATTTTTACAATAACCTTTCAAGGTGGGTAATACTCTGTCTGTCTTAAAGATGAGGAAACTGGGCTAGGCAATTTCTGATAGCTTGCCCAAAGCCAAACAATTAGTATGCTGGGAAGAGAACGTTTGAATTCAAGGCTGCCAACCTCAACATGTCATCCTTTCCTTGGTGTATTGTTGCATGCTGGAACAGATGAACAAACACTGAGGGCCTCAGTTTCCCCTTCTGTAAGAAAGAGAGGTCAGGACTGCATCATCTGTTACGTCCCTGATAGTCTAAGATTCCATGAGTGGAGATTCACATCATGAAATAAAGATTCTTTACTTTCAGAGGAATACAACCAAGTTTCTTTTAAGTATAGTGCTCCCCTAGCTCACATAAGTGCTCATTATTTCCAGATCATTAACTGTTTGACATAGAGATTTGGCTGAGAAACACGAAACTCAAGTGTTAGAGGACTCTGGCAACTGAAGATCAGTCAAATGTGGATAATGGCTTCTGTTACTATAATGCAAGTCTACAGGAAAAGATGATTTAATTTATAAAAATTCTATCAAATACAGCTTTTCAGGAATTCATCTGTTGAGTACAACAAGATACATCTGTACTGTATTATCCAAATAAGTTCCACCTGGCAGGCAGATGACGGTAATGCTTAAGAGGGTGGGGGTGGGGGCACAGAAAAAAAGGAGTTTTTAGAAAGTACTTCCTCAGCTCACTCCATTTTAACTTGTTCTATTCTATCACACCCTTATTTATAGGTAGCACAGAGATATTAAATTTGGCCAAGCTATGGATGATGCACTTTCATTAACATAAAAATGGATTAATCATGAGAAATTCCTTTCAAACGTCATTCCACAGTATGGAAAATTGGGAATGGGGTGGGGGGGAACATGGGAAAAAAAAAAAAGCAAGAGCCCATTCTTTGTCCAACTGGCCTTGCTTATGATGAAATTCATAAAATGGTCATGGAAGCTGTGTAATGTGAACCCCCAGAGGATTGTTCTAGCTTCTGCCAAAATCGAGGGCCCTAAGAATGTCAAAGGAAAGAAAACAAGCTATTAAGAAAACTCACCATCATTTGGGGGTATTAAGAAGATCAAGACAGGTTATTTGGATGTCTGGGAAAGTTGGGCTTGAAGAATGCTTTCCAGGTCAATATGATTTAACACACAGGATTCTTATTATAGACCCTATTCTGCCACAGGTGACATTTTAACTTTCAGCAGGAGATCTCCTTACCCTCTCTCCACCCCCTGCTCATTTTTCCTCCTAGTCTCTGTGGCTTCACCCAGGACAATGTCATCCATTCTTATTTGGGCCTTTGTAAACCAAAATACCTCCAGTCTAAGAAGTTAACTTCAAGGGGCCAGACATCTATTTCATTATGAATATCTGTCTAGACTTAAAAGGGATCACTCAACACTGCCTCCCATGGTCCTGTGAGCACCATGACAATAACAGGCCAACACAAGACAGACACACATGCACCCCACCCACTCCACCCCTCGGGGCTCTGACTAACCTTAATAGATTCTACTTGCAATAGAAGCAAATGGGAAGTAGGGAGGCTTCTCGGTTGGTAGAACAAATTGTGCTGTATGCAAAGACTAATTTTAGTTTCTGAGTTTCTGGTTTTCTCTTCTAAAGGCAGAGGTGGTTTCCTGGTTTTGGGGGGAAGTCTAACGTGGTCAGCCTTATTAGCCCTTGGGTTCATTATTAAACTAAAAAGATCAAGAGGAAAATGTTAGCTGATTCTTTTGTCTACAGCTGGAAATCTGGTGCAGAATTGCTGAACTATAATCAACAGGTGAACTGTAAGAGGCAACTTTCTTAGGAATCATGTTAACTCATAATTGCTCCCTTTTGTCATCCCTTCTGAAAAATGGTGATATTGAATGGTCTCACGTAGTGTTGATAAACTCATGATGGGGTTGGGGTAGGGGATCAAGTCCTTTGCCTCAAGACAGAGGTTTTACCAAGAGAATTCTCCATCTGGATTTTTATTTGAAATCTCCAGAGCAAGTTTTTAAATGTATGCATTCTCAGAAACAGCCTTCTTAAAGTATATTCTTCTCATTTCATCTCTGAGGAGAATAAGGCACCGATATGGACACTCAGACTAGATTGTACATGTGATATTAACAAAATAATACTGGAAAAAATATATAATAACCAAATTAACATTACTATCCTTAGAAGTATGTCAATAGGAGGCCACATGCTTATTCTTTTGAGGTTTCCTTTGCTCCTAACTTTCTCCTATCTCCTTGGGAAAAAACATTCAGACTCACTTCAGTCACATGGAAAAATTAATCTAAATACTTCAAAATTCTTTTTTTTTAGCAAAAAAAAAATGACATTTGCCATGTTCTACCATTTACATGAGATTTGGTACCTAAAGATTGTTAATATTTCCAAATGTCAAGTCCACCATTGAAGGATTATTTGCAGCTATTAAATGTATTCCAAAGAATGTAACACAGACCTTTAAGGTAATTCTAAAGTTGTTAACAAGGCAATGTTTTTGGATTAAGGCTTTCTATGGAGGTGGCTATGTAGAGGAAGCCTCTGCTCACTTGCATGCATATATTCAGGTCTCCATGTTGCACAAACTATGGAGGGTCTCATTGTATTCTATGTAAATAATACCCCTTGGGATTTTGTAACAGAGGACTCTGTATATCCTACTTTGGATAGGATATTTTGTCTGGGAAAAAATAATAGTATGACTTGAATTGCTCTCCCAGTCTTCATGGCAGCCATCCTTTATTGCATCCTTTTACCAGTCTAAGTCAGAATATCAGGCCCTTGTGGGTTATAACAGTTTTCCCCTTAAGTATATTTTTCATCCTGTGGAGTCACTGAGTGATAGTCCTATTTTATTGCTAATTATTCTCTGTCATATATGGGACTTTCAAACAAATGGGCACTACCTTCTGGAGATGTTTAGGTTTTTTATGTTTTCACATTATTTTGTAATTTTTATAGGACAAAAGTGGCAAGATTAGAAACATTTCTGTCTTAAAGTTGGTGAGACGGTCTGGGTTAATGCTAGTCAAAAGGCTTGGAGTTTAAACCTCAGATGTGGTTGAGAACTTTACTGCTGATGTTGTAATTTTCCTTTAATCTTTTCATAAACAACAACAACAAAAAAGCACAGTTAAGAGGGAGATTGGAAAAAAATGACAGAAACTCCTAAAAAATCCAAGAATAGGAATTGGTCATTGGCCCCATTTAACCATTTAGGTTTATAGGTCACATTAATCAATATTTGGTTTCATAGCAGATGTGGAGGAAGTGAAAAGTCTGGATTCCAAAAGAACCCAAGAATACTGAAAAGTATCACATTTCACACACGTGGGGGAAAATGGAGAGAGAAAAGATTTATGTGTATCTGAAAGCAATAAGGATAAAAAAAACTCCTCATCAAAATCACTGTTGAGAAAACAGATTTGAATTCTGCCTAAAGTTCTCTTAATTAAGTTTCAACATCAGCAAGCCATGAATAAGGAGTATACTCCTCAGTACAACAGCAATCTGGTGTCCCACCTCGCAGAAGAACACTTTAAAATCACACAGGTAAGTATCCACGCACGAAGGCAGGCATTCCATCTTTCTCTCTCTCTCTCCATCCCTCTCCATCTCTCTCTCAAAACATTCGGAGTTTAGCTCCTTGTATCTTTTGCAGAAGATATTTTGTACCTTTTGTTCATTGAACAAACCTTTACTGAACTGTCTTGGAGGGCCAGCCTTGCCACTAGGTAAAGAAATACACAGAGAAGTTTGACTGGTGAAGCAAAGAAACCCCAAATGGTGAAAATTACTAAAAATAGGAAGGGTCTTGAAAAAATATTGGAGCAAAATTGAATGTGGAGAAGGAGAACACTTGCTCCCCTCCTGGCATCCACTCGACCCAGATGTATTTGTTAATTCCTACTGTGTGCTTGCTGTGTGCCGGGCACCCTGGAGAATACGACAAAAGCAGAACAGAGCTTTCTCTTCTCACGAACCTTGAACTCATATTTTTAAGTTTTATGATACTCTTCTTTCCAGGCCCTCTTGAACTCAGTCTTTGCTTGCAGTCACCAAATCACACAGCTGGATGCTAGCAGCCATGTCTGCCCATTTCCAGCTGGCTTGACTATGTAACACAATTACAGATATCCTACTAATAATTTGAATCAGTTGTTTACCAGTACAGTTATTTTAAGGCCGGCATGTGACTGCTCCCGGCAGGTTGGTGAACAGAGGAAAACGGGAAATGAATGAAATCATTTATTAACATTGAAAATAACAATTTGAAAGGTGCTGCATCCTGGGGCAAATAGTACTTGGCTGCTGCAAATGAGGGAACGGGAATTTTCCAAGGAAAGGGCTTACCTGAAAGAATTTTCCCAAATTTGGTTTTGGTGTCATGGAAAAACACTAAATTCAAAACAATGTTACTGATTGCCAGACATGTCGTCAAGAATCACATGCTCGCTAAGAACTATAACATGAACATTGTTGTTCAAAATAACTGCAACCTTCATGCCTTGAGTATATCCTGAAGATAAAAGAGAAAGAAAGAATAAAACAGGATGTGGAATTTTTATTGTGCACCCATGCATACCGGCCTAGTAATAACGATGTTTCCACAAACACCATGTTGTCTACGTGTCACAACACTGGGACACCTGGGAGTTAGAATTGCCAGTTTACAAACGGAAAAAAATGGAGGCTTGGAAAGAGTTAAATAACTTGACTTAGGTGACACAGCTTGTAGATAGAGTGTGACTCCAATTAGGATTCATGTCTTTCTATCAAACTGCAAGTCTGCCCTGACTCAAAGTACTCTCTCCAATAAGGGGACTTATGTGAGGGAGTAGTAGCTCTGGGGGGAAATTCAGAAATTTTCTTACTGAATAATCAGTTTAAGTCATGTTAAACTCTTAAGTCACAAATCGTACTTTATTTATTTACTTATTTTTATTTATTTATTAAAACACAGGCTACTTCGTGAATTTGTGTGTCATCCTAGCCCAGTGGCCATGCTAATCTCTCTACCACTCAAATTTTTAGCATATCTGCTGCCTGAGTGAGCACCAAATCACGTTTTAATTCAGTCTGACAAATTATGTATTAATCATATTTTCCTTGAAACGTCTGTAAGTCTAGAGTATTATTAAAAATTGAAAAACATTTTGATTGGACAAACATTTAGTTGTCTTGTCCTTACCTTTATCCTGGGACTCTGCATTACTTTGGGGATGGGCAGGGACCCAGGAAGTCAGTGCGTAGGGAGAAAGATAGGTCTGGAAGTTGTCACTAAAAGGACCAAAGGATTTTATCATATGGAAATAATCAATAAGTGACAACTTTTGAGTAAGGATGTTCATTGCAGTGTGATGCAGTGGCAAACTCAGCAGTGCCCAAATGTCCAACATAAGAATTTGGATAAATAAGAAGCTGTTTTGTACACTGGGGACGTTTTCAGTGGTTAACAATAGTGGAGTGTTGATTGATGGTGGATATCTGGGGGTTTGTTATCCTATCCTGTTTTGTGTGTGTTTGAAATTTCCCATGATAGGGGCGCCTGGGTGGTTCAGTCGGTTGAGCGTCTGACTTCAGCCCAGGTCATGATCTCACAGTCTGTGAGTTCGAGCCCCGCGTCGGGCTCTGTGCTGAGAGCTCAGAGCCTGGAGCCTGCTTTGGATTCTGTGTCTCCCTCTCTCCCTGCCCCTCCCCTGCTCATGCTCTGTCTCTCTCTGTCTCAAAAATAAATAAAAACATTTAAAAAACATTTTTAAAAAAAGAAATTTCCCATGATGAAAGATTTTTAAATATTGACCATCTCATAAATAATTTTGTGATATGTATGTGGGAAAAGTAGATTATTAAATATAGTAGACATTTCCATTGTTCATCTGCATTTTCCTCCCCTTTCAAGTATGTGGGAGGATTATATTTCCCTGTCCCCTAGCAGTTGAGCAAAATCATATAACTGGTCAATAGGTGTAGGTAGAAGTGACATGTGTCAATTTCAGGCTGGAGCAATTAATTGCCAGTGTGTGACTTTACAGCCCTCTTTATTCCCTATCTCTGTGAGCCTTTGTCCCTGGATGAGACCAACACCGAACAGCTTCCTGACAAAGCAGAGTGGACATGTAGTGTGAGCAAGAGATAAACCTTTGATGTCGAGAGCCGCAGAGATGTTTGCTGCTTGGCACTGCTTAACGTATCTTGATTGATAAACAAACAATGTAACTTGACAAGAATACTCAGCCTGCTCCTTCTGTTCTGTAAAGTCTTTATGCAAATTGCATTCTCTGGATAGCTTCTCCACTTAAGTTCATATTAAAAAAGTCAGAGCCCATAGGATTTGGCAGGTCATGGAGTCCAGTTATAAACACTGAGGCCCAGAGAGGTCAAGTGATTGCCTAAGACACAAAGATTCAGGACCAGTTCCTAGCAAATATATTCATTTTATTGTTTGTCTCTCCCACAGGGATTTTTGCCTGCCTGTCCAGCTGTAATTAATCTGTAACTCAAAAGGATGAATGAGTGATAATAACAATGTATACAAAAACAATGCTATCAGTAATACATATTATCACATTTTACTCTTTTCTAACTTGGAGAAAGGTAAAACTATAATTATTTAAAAATTGAGGCCTAGAGGAAGTAAGTGATCTTTTCTAGATCAAAATCACACAGCTGAATCATAATAGTTTACAATTTGCTGTGGTCTTTTCCTGTACTAAGCATCTTCCGTGTTTTATTTTATTTGCCTCTCACAACAATCTTGCAGGATCAACTGGATTATCTTTCCCCTTTTATAGGTGAGGAAAGAGACAAAGAAAAGTCTATGGAATTTAATTAATTCATTCAGCTAACATTTGCTAAATACCTGTGAAGTCCAAGCAGTGCTGTATGCACTAAGAATAGAGTACTGGGCAGACAAAATCCCTTTCTCATAAAGCTTAAATATCTGGTGGGGGGATGGGGGGGAGAAAGTGATGTCTATCAGGAGCCTCTGATGCCCCCTCATAACCCCTAAGCCATATCTCTGAGTTGAGCAACTCCCTGAAGGCTCCCATCACTTGGCATTGATAGTGTGTTACCTCAAAAGTGCACCTAACATCTTTGTTTTCCCTCCCTGGAGGTATTTTGGCCTATAAGCAGCTCAGATGTGGGCAAGGAATTAGCACCTGTCGATGCAAACTTCAACCAACAGAGAATGGGAGCTGATGGATAAAACTCCCAATTCCCAATGTAGACAGGCAAATAATAAGAAGTTTAATGAGCAATTATATTAAGTGCTATCACAAATGTAAAGTAGGGTGAAGGGGTAGAGAGGGATCTTGGGACAGGGATGGCAAGGCTCTGTTTGTAGGTTGGATATCCAAGAAGAACCTCTCTAGGGTGGTGAATGGTGAACTGATGATAAGGAGGCAGTTCTATAAAGATCTGGGGCTGGGGAGGAGTGTTTCAGGCAGGTGGAACAGTGGGTGCCAAGCCCCTAATGAAGAAACAAACATGGGTGAGAATAGTATACGAAGTGGAAAAGGGAGTTAGGGGCCAGAACAAATGGATCTGATTTAATTTTTTGGTTGGCAAGGAAAATCAGAAATTATTTTCATTATGATGACAGCCTTAGGAGGGTTGCAAGCAGGGGTGTGATAGGACTGAATGGAGTCTTCCAAGTCCAAAGCCCAAGTTCCTTATCTTTGTATAAGGACATGGAGTCAGTTGCTCTAACCAAGACCACACCCGACAAGAGCAGAAAGTTATTTATGTGTCATAGAACCATCCAGGGTCTAATAGCTGATATAGCAGCCCCATGGTGCTGGGGCCCCAGAATTCTTATGACTTTCATTCCTTCAATAAATATTTATTTAGTGCTTATTATGTACCAGGGCACAGGAGGTACAGAGGTGATATATGTATATATATAGTTGCCCACCTTCACCTTATATTCTTGTAGGAGGCATAGACAATAGACAAAAATATAAATTGTAAGGTATATTAGAAAATGGTAAGTTCTTCTAAGAAGAACAAACTAGGTAATGAGTAGGATGGGGGTGGAGGTGGGGTTGCAATTTTAAATAGAATTTTCAGGACACACCTAGTTAAGAAGTTCACATTTGAGCAAACAATTTCAGGTGTGCAAGTTAACCATGTGGCTATCTCGAGGAAGACCATTTCAGGAAGAAGGAACAACCGGTGCGAAGGCCATAAGACCAGGTACACCAAGTGTATGAGGAAGAGCAAGGAGCCACTAAGCAGTTGGAGCAGAGAAGTGGGTATAAAGTAGTAGGCAAATTTGGAGAGGTAAAAAGCCCAGACCATGAAGGTCCTTATAGGTTATTGCTAAGGACTTCCCATCTCTGATTCAGGTGGGAAGCATTGGGAGGGTTTGGAAGGGAGTGAATTAATGTGACTTGGTAAAAGTTAAAAGAATCCCTTTGGCTTCTCTATGGAAACAGACTGATGGTGGGGAAAGGGGGGGAATAGGATAAATGCTGTGAGGTCATGAACAGCTACTGTAGTAATCCAGGTAAAAGGTAATGATGGCTGGTACCAGTAGAGCTGGGGAAAAGTCAGTGAATTCTGGATATATTTGAAAATAGAGCCAATGGGATTTGCTAATGGACTGGATCTCTTTCTTTGATAGAATAAAGAATCAAGATAGCACTGAGATTTTTAGGCTGGGCCAGATGTCCTACGAAAGGATGAGGCTGCAATACAGCAGGGTAGGGAAGATTGCAGATGGAGTAGGTGGAACCATCACAACCTAGGGGGTTGCCCTCATCTTCATGGTCAAATATACATTGCTACTTCGCTCTGACTCCACATTCCTACACGTGGAAATAGAGGAAGAGAGGAAGTGAAGAGCATTCATTTTAAAGGCAAACATCTGATGTTGTTCATATGTCTTCCACTCCACATTCCTTTGGCCAAAATTTTGATATCTGGTTTTAAAGACAACTAAGCAAAGTCATCTTCAGCTGGACAGTCATGAGCTCAGCTAAAACTTGAATGTTCTTTTTTTATTTTTAAAATTTTTTTTTAACGTTTATTTATTTTTGAGACAGAGAGAGACAGAGCATGAACGGGGGAGGGGCAGAGAGAGAGGGAGACACAGAATCGGAAGCAGGCTCCAGGCTCTGAGCCGTCAGCCCAGAGCCCGACGCGGGGCTCGAAATCACGGACCATGACATTGTGACCTGAGCTGAAGTCGGACGCTTAACCGACTGAGCCACCCAGGCACCCCAAAACTTGAATGTTCTATTCATAAGAGAAAAGGGGAGAATGGAGAGTGGGGAACCACTTGAAGTACCCCTGGGTACATTGCCTTCCCAACCAGCATCCAAACACAAGTGTTCTGAATCTTGCTACTTAAGGCCCTTTCTCCTACCAAGACGTTCTTCCAAACAGTCCCCTCTTGCTTAAGCAGTGAAGCACTTACCACAAATCCTATCCCACCAATGCCAGGTGAAGTGCTAGTTTAAGTTAAGACATAAGTCCGCTCCCCATTCCTTTATGCAACAAACATCAACTGACCATCTACAGTGATCAGGACCATATAATAGAAGCTTTGAGAAAAACAAAAATTAATAAGACTTGGTCCATGTCCTCAAAAATAAAGTGGCAGAAGAGGGAGGAACATTTATACAATGTATTCTAATCAAAGGCAGAATTAAATTAAAGTAATAATAAGATGTAAGCAATTGGTTATAGGGACAGGGGTGCTTGGTGAACTGCTGTTTGAGTGGGTCATTGAAGAGTAAGAAAGATTTTGCTAGACCAGAAAGGCGAGGGAGGGCATTGTAGCCTAAAACACAGATGTGGGGCGGGGTGGGGGGCGGGGAATGCACATATTGTTCAAGGGATGATGAGTCGTCCATTGGGCTGTGGTATTTCCTAGAGTGCATGGAGGGATGAAACATGATATGAGGTTGGAATGATGGCTTGGGGTCAGACGGTGACAGCCTGAAATCCCTCATCAAGGTGTTTATACTTCATTCTGCAGGTGCTGGGGAGTCGTTTAGGGTCTGTGAATTTGGGAGTGACTCTATCTGACTTTGGTTTTAGGGCAATTACTCTAGCAGTAAGGTGGAGTGGGTGGGGAGAGAGATCTTAGAGGAAAATTATCCCCCCAGCCCACCTTTGGGAATGCCCGCCCTTGAGCCTGTCAACTGCTCACTTTTCAAACCGATGGTTTCTCTGCTGAGCTTCTCAGAGTGTCCCGGACTTTCTGGAATTTGATGGTCTTCAGTGCTGTAGAAATGAGCCACCCCACATGTTTACATTGTGCCTGGATAGGGAGAAAAGCATCCTACTTAATGCTTGGGGGATATAGGACTGAAAGGTATTTGTCACAACCCTTGGGCAAAGATGTGGCCCTGGGAAGCTTCTCCACTTAAGTTCATGTAAAAAGTCAGTGCCCATAGTATTTGGCAGGTCATCTCGTCCAGTTATGTATACCATGGCCCAAGAAGCTCTAGTGAGTGCCTAGGGCACAAAGATTCTGGGCTAGCACCTAATATCACAGGCTCCCTCACCCTGTGTTTTATCTCACAGCAATAACCACAAACAATCCTTGTCACTCAGTAGAGTCTCATATTTATACTAGCTAATTTGGGCCCAGCATTTGAGCTAGCATGGACTGAGAAAAAAATGGACAAGTGTTTTTTCTAGTAGCTACCCCAAAATTTAATTAAAGCACTTTTTAGGCCTAATGATATTTGATACACATTAGCACATTTCCAGTCAACTTACAGAATCATAATCTCATAAAGACTTTGAAGTTCATCTGGTCCAATTATGCAATCTTCAGAATTCTAACACTTGGTTTTGTGAAAGGCACAAGGGCTTAAACCAATTGTTGTCTTGGGTTACAGAATAATAAAATGTATTAGTTGTATCATTCATTCACTCAATGAAGGGAGTGACAAAACTGATTCACGGTGCTTATAGCTCAGTCTTCAAGATGCTTATAGTCCAGTAAAATATCTGTATATGTCCTTCTTTCTATCCTCTACTGCCCTCAGTATCCTTGTTATTGATTTGTCCTGTTTAGCAATTTTAGCACTTTGTTCTTAGATTTATTCAACAGCCTGAATTTGACTTTAGGGGAAAGTAAAAGAAACTCTATAAGTCATATAGAGACACCTCTCAACTCTCTTTCTTCTACCCCAGACTGCACATTGCCTAGTGCAAACATCTGCTGAAGCCTAAGTTCTTGCTCTGCTGTGTTTGCTGGAGAGATTTTCCCAGCCAAGACCAGTAATCATTGACAAGCAATATGGAGACCCTTGACGGGGCCTGGAAATAAATTGCCTTGGTGAAAAACATGCCAAACTTTAGCCATAAATTACCCTGACAGTAGCAGCTAGAGAAAATCTGGTTCAAATAAGGATCCATTTGCCCCGTGTTCAAATTACACATCTTCCTGGGGTTAAACTCCTGGAACGAGCCCATCACCCTTGTCATAGGAAGACTTTTGCTCTTCAGGTTCCTTTTTACTCTTGAAGCACATACTGGCAGGAACAGCGTGTATGCTCCAAAGATAGAGCCAGCAGTTGTAATCATAGCAAAACACTTTTCTGTTTACAAAGCCCTTTCTTACATGTATTTGTTCTCAGTGTGGAGAAAAGACAGATTGCAGTTGGGGACAGGATATGATTGAGGTGCTTCTACCTTCCTTCTACCATATAAAACCAAATTCCAATTCCATGGTGAAAGTTCTACAGATCATTAGTACTTAATGCACCAAAGAGTTGAGTGCAGTGATAGTCAACAGGCATCTTGGGATCTGTAACTCTACAGTTGTGCTATCCAGTACAGTAGTTATCTGTGGTTATTGAGCTCTTGAAATAGACTAGTCTGAATTTAGAAGCCCTAGAGGTGTAAAATACACACCAGATTCTGAAGACTTGCTATAAAAAAATGTCTTTAATATTTTTTATATTTTTGCATATTGAAATATTTTAGATATGATTAATAAAATATATTATTATAATTAATTTCACCTGTTTCTTTTTACATTTTAAAATGTGGCTACTAGACTATTTAAAGTTACATGTGTGGTTTGCATTATATTTCTATTGGACTGTGTTGTTTTGAAGGCCTGTCTGGGGATGAGCTAGTTTGAACCTCCTTAACCCCTCTTTAATTGTTAAGAAGACACGCCTCTCCCTAGCATGGCAGTGCTGGGAATCACTTCAATAGAATCTAGGAGACAGACTGGAGTTGTCCAGATAAACGCCTTATTGCTTCCTTTCTCCAGCCCCAGGACCAAAAGAAGGAGGCCACTAGGGGTGTCTCTGCCTCGAGAAAAAAGCCACAGAAGAGATTTGAGAGACGCCCATGTCTTGAAATAAAGTGAAAATATGGCAGCCACACATAACGACAGGACTAAGGCCTGGCTGGATACAAAAGACAACCAGTGCCTTGGTCACCAAGACACCCAGGAATTTCTCTGTCATCGAACTGACCCACTGAAGAAAACATGCAACCAGGAAAATCAGTAAAGAGCCTTGCTCTCATCAGCTTCATGCTGTGACAATCTTCTCTGGTCAGCTGAGATGAGACTATCCACAAAGTGGTCCTGGCACTTAAGCCTGTTTAAATCAATGGCTGGATGGGTCTTCTTTCATAAACTTGTCTTCCTACTTCTATCCTTGCCTCAGCTGGAGTATCTCTTTTAAAACCTAAGTTAGATCAAGTCAACTAACTACTCAGAACCTTCCTGTGGCTCCTGGTTAGCCTCAGAGTAAAAGCCAAAGCTCCTACAGTGGCTTGTGAGACCCCATGTCACCTCCCTGACCTTATCTCCTACTCCTTTCCCCCAGCTCACTCAACTCCCAGCTCTGCCCTTTCCCTCTGAATGATGAGATCTTTCTCTCATATCGACATGGTTGATGGCCTCATCTCTTTAGGCTTTGCTCAAATTTCAATTTTGTAGCAAGGATTCCCTGATCACTCAGTTAAAATTGCTATATGCCCTCCTGTACCCTTCTTTATTTTTTTCTTTTTTCAAAGCACTTCCTGTCTTCTAAGAAAACACCATAAAACTTTCTTATTCATCTAATACTGTCTGTCTCTCTCCACTGGAATATAAATATAGTGAGGGTAGAACCTTTGTATGTGTATGCATGTGTCTGTGTATGTGTGTTTTGTTTATTGATGCATCCCAAGAAACTAGAACTCAATATGCATTTTTTGGTAATAAATAAAGGGAGTTACATAATGTCGATCAACCTTTTTCTTCCTGTCATTACTTTTCCAGGGCAAACCTATATCATCTGGTGCCAAGAAGGCCCCAGTAGCATCCCAAGTCCTCTATCTGGCATGCAGGTCTTTCCAGGTCCCATCCAACTGAGCCCCCTTCCATCCCATCCTTTTGCAAAGAAGACATCCAGATGGCTGACAGACCCATGAAAAAATGCTCAACATCATTAACCATCAAGGAAATAGAAATCAAAACTACAATGAGATATCACCTCATTGTCATGGCTAAAATTAACAACATAGGAAACAACAGATGTTAGTGAGGATGCAGAGAAAGAGGAACCCTCTTGCACTGTTGGTGGGAAATGCAAACTGGTGCAGCCACTCTGGAAAACAGTGTGGAGATTCTTCAAAAAATTAAAAAATAGAACTACCCTATGATCCAGCAATTGCACTAGCAGGTATTTACCCAGAGGATACAAAAATACTGATTCAAAAGGATACATGCACCCTGATGTTTACAGTAGCATTATCCACAAAAGCCAAATTATGGAAAGAGCCCAAATGTCCACTGGCTGATGGATGGATAAGGAAGAGCTGGTGTATATAATGGAATATTACTCAGCCAGCAAAAAGAATGACATCTTGTCATTTTCAAGGATGTGGATGGAGCTAGAGGGTATTATGTTAAGCGAAGTAAGTCAGAGAAAGACAAATATCATAATGATTTCACTCATGTGTGGAATTAAAGAAACAAAACAAACATGCAAAGAGGGAAAAAAAGAAACAGAGAGGCAAACAAAGAATCAGACTCTTAACTATAGAGAACACACTGATGGTTACCATAGTGGAGTTGGGTGGGGGAATGGGTTGAATAGAAAATGGGGATTAAGGAGTGCACTCATCGTGATGAGCACACGGTGATGTATGGAAGCGTTGAATCACTATATTGTACACCTGCAGCTAAAATTGCACTGTATGTTACTGAAATTAAAATTAAAAATTAAAAGCAAATCCACTAGATACTTGTGAATAGCCAAAGTCAGTAAAATACAAACGTTTGGCAAATGCTGGGGTATGGATAGTTAATGATGGACTCCTCTAGCAGGCCTCTGAGGCATAGCTCTTTTACTATAGAGTATTTAGTCTTAAACCTGTAGGCAATAGGGAATCATTGAAACGTTTTTAGTAAGAGAGGTGTGATAAAAGTGGTGCTTAACTATTCATTCTTTTCCATTTTTCAAGGCAATTTTCTCAGAATCAATTTAGATAGTCCTAAAACAAACTAGTGGGTTCACATTATCTCTGACCTTGCGGGAATAGCTTAATTGAGCTACAATTTGTAGACATGAAACCCTTTTATAAAGAGCCATACGATCTGGACAGTCTCACTGTGTATTTTCCAAAGTTGAAAACTTTTTTGTTTAGTCACGAATAAGTTAATAAAAGACCTACATGATTGTTCTACATTAAAAGTGGTAACAGAAAATAATATTTTTTGCTTTTGCAAATCAATGATTTTTCCTTCATCTGAAAATGACAATAAAATCTAATATATATTATATATATTATATATACATATACATGTATTTTTTGCCTTAGTAGTCAGAAAAGCTTAATTCGGTGCCCTATCATGCTATTTACCTTACCACCTATATCTTGTAACTTTTGGGGAACAAGGAATTAAGCTCTACCACCTGAAGGAAGGAGTATCAAAAAAATTTGTGGACATAGTAATTTAATAAATATCTGGGAGGGAGTTTTTATGAGGCTACCAAGCATTATTTTAACTCTAAATCAAGTTCTTCTTCCTCCAAGTAGATTTTCTAAACAATAAGGATTCTCATCCTTGGAATGTCTCACACACAGTGTGTATATTAGCACATATCAATCTTTGTTCACTATGAGCTACCTGAAACACACATTCTTTTTTTTGCCATGGTCCAATGGCTGTGCTCAGACTTCTAGCTATAATACTATCGTTTTTCATTCCAATGGTCAAGACACACTGGATCTAGCCATTACCTCTCATTTCACAATCAATCATGCAAGTCCTTGTGCATTTTTGTCTCTGTATGTACGTGTGTGTGTGTGTGTGTGTGTGTGTGTGTGTGTAGTTTTCAACTCTTGCATTCTTTTTAGGTATAAGAGTTTTCAAGGATGTTGGAGTCAGCTAGACTTATGTTGGAATCTCAGGTTTGCCAAATATAACTACGAAATATTGGGTAAGTCATTTTATCTTTCCAAACCTTAGGTTTCTTTGGGTCAAATATAAATGCTTATACCTACATATCCAGATTGTTTTGATGATTAAATTAATTGATAGAGGCAAAGCCCCAGTAAGAGTGTCGAGCACAGAGGGGAGCATATTAGCTGTGGTTTCCTCACCATGACCAACCATAGTCATAATCCCAAACCTTGACTGATCTATGCTTTTATACATCTTCTGGAGCTATTGGTTTTTCACACTGTAGTTTGTGGAGTCCTTAGAGGCAACCTGGAAAAAACTTATCGATGGAACATTAAGCTTCTACTTCTGCGTCCTCCAGAACAGTCTGAATTGAAGTATTTTATACATTAATTTCAGCATAAGATTTTAGTTCAAAAAAAGTGAATTCTAAAATTTATTATTGTTTTTTCATTTTTTTATGTTTAGTTTTGAAAAAGAGAGAGCACGAACGGGGGAGAGGCAGAGACAGAGGGAGACACTGAATCCGAAGCAGGCTCCAGGCTCTGAGCTGTCAGCACAGAGCCCGACGCAGGGCTCTAACCCACGAACCATGAGATCATGACCTGAGCCAGACACTTAACCGACTGAGCCACCCAGGCACCCCTAAAATTTATTATTTTTTTAAAACCTACACTATAAGTTGCAGAGGGGAGAGGAAATCTAGTATACTTTTCTTTGGTCATAACTCAGTATAGACCATGAGATTGTACATGTCGTTGATGTTCAATAAATGTCCAACCAATAAAGGAACTAAAACTCATTTTGGCTCTTGGTCTTGTAGCAGAATGTGGAATATTTATCCACTGATTTTTAATATCCAAAACCACACATGACCTGCCTGAAGATGGTTATATGGTATCCTTAAAAAAGATCAACATAGGGCACCTGGGTGGCTTAGTCAGTTAAGCGTCCAACTTCAGCTCATGTCATGATCTCATGGCTAATGAGTTGGAGTCCTGCATTGAGCTCTGTGCTGAAAGCTGGGAGCCTGGAGCCTGCTTTGGATTCTGTGTTTCCCTCTCTCTCTGCCCTTCTCTCTCTTGTGCTCTGTCTCTCTCAAAAATAAACAAACATTAAAAAAAAAAAAAAGATCAACACTATAAATTTATTTTCTCAGAGACCCTATAAACATTGGGCTGTTGGCACTAAATTAAATATATTATTGGGGTGCTTGGGTGGCTCAGTAGGTTGAACATTCGACTCTTGATTTCGTCTCAGGTCATGATCCCAGGGTTGTGGGATCAAGCCCTGTGTCAGGCTCCATGTTTAGCATGGATCCTGCTTAAGATTCTCTCTCTCTCTCTCTCTCTCTCTCTCTCTCTCTCTCTCTCATTCTGCCCTTCTCCCCTGCCCACACTCTCTCTGTCTCCCTCGAAAATAAAAAATAAATGTTTTATAAAAAATAAATAAGTAAATAAACAACCAAATAAGCAATTGATTGATTGATTTGCTGAGTAGTTTCTAACTGGAAAGAAGCTGTGCTCCTGAAACTTTCTGAGGGCTTATAAAAGTTTATAAAAATTCTTCTAGTCTCTGTAAATTCAGTTTGGAAGTTGTATTTCACACACTTACACTCATGCAAGTGCACTGAGACATATCTCAAAGCAGATACCAAACTGCCAATAGTATTTATTACCAGTTTATAGATTATGTGTATTTCTTATTTTTCCTCTTTGCTTATCAGCCTTTTATAATTTTTCCATAAAACTTAATAAAATGTATTTTACCAAGAAAGTATATGAGGAAGAGAGACAGAAACAAAGAGAGAAAATTGAAACATATTATTGAAATTGAAAGCACAATATTGAAATCTGCATTCACATTTCTTTCCCTAACAGATTTTCTCTGCAGTCCTCCTTGAAATGTTGTTCTCTGAAGCTCTCTGTGTCTCAGTTTACTGGTGGCAATGCCATTTGCAGCTTCTTTGCATCTCTGGTAGACAGGCATGGTAAGTCAATGCCCCTAGTGTGCCTCAAGAATTACAAAAGCCATCATCCAAAGGTAGTTATATACTTAACAAGCCCCTGAAAAAGGGACAAACCTGATGATGCTTGAGGATTTTGCATATTATTTGGACATTGCAACTGTTTTTGAAAAGACAAGAGAGTCATAGAACTCTACAGCAGATTCAGAAAAGAACATCTATTCCATCCTGAGACAACTGAAGTTCAGAAAAGGGGATGTGATTTTCCCAGGACGATTTATATCTTCCCATGAGAGCTTATTCTCCACCTTTTCTTGGCTGCTTTGCTCAATCATCACAGCTCTGTATGGTCAGTTTTCTCTTTAGTTGGTTTTTAGAAGCTGTACTTTTATTTCATTATCCAGGTAAATAAGACCAAAAGCAAAAATACCTTGGAAACAAAGCTGTACCTCATTTCTTCTGCCATGATTACTTTGCTTAATGACCTAAATGCACCATCACTTTGGTCAGGCTATTGATTTATCAAGTAAGAGGGTGTTATTGAAAAGGAGTGAGTCAGAACGTCCACACAGAGAAATATTGCTCTCAACACACTATGAGCAAGATGTTGGGGGTGAGGAGAGGGAGAGTGGAGGTGGTACACAGGGAGTTAGGAAAAATAAAAGACTATGTTTAAGATATAGAAAAAAAAAATTACAGTCTCCAATCTGCTCAGTTCACCCAGATTATGGAACAAAGACCAAAGCCAAGTGATCCCCACTGGGCCTTGTCCTTTTGAAACAAATCCCAGCCACATTCTTTACCTGTCCAGGCCTGGGCTGCCAGACTTGCACTGCTTTTGATGAAGCCAAGTATCCTTGTTTGCTATGCTGTCATAACAAATTATCACAAACTGTGTGCCTTAAAATAGCAGGAATGTATTCTTTCACTGTTTTGGAGGCTAGAAGTCCGAAATCAAGATATTGGTGGGGTTGGTTCCTTCTAGGGGTACGGAGGGAGAACCTGTTCCATGGCTTTCTCCTAGTTTCTGGTCATTGTCAACAACTCTTGGTATTCATTGGCGTGTAGATGCATCACTCCAGTCTCTGCCTCTCTCATCACATGGTATTCTCCCTGTGTCTCTTCTCCTTTTCTTATAAGGACCCCAGTCATGTTGGAGTAAGGGCCCATCCTACTCCAGGATGACTTCATATCAATGATTCCATTTGCAATTACCCTATTTCCAAATAAGGTCACATTCTAAAGTGCTGGAGCTAAAGACTTCCACATATCTTCCTGGAGAATACAATTCAACCCATAACAGGGTCCAATGGACTTTAACTGAGCAAAGAATGTGTTTCCTTCATTGCGAAAAGGTCAGTGTCCAGTTGGGATAATCAAATGTGGCAGCTTTGACATTGATGTGTGAGCCAGTGCTACATGAAGAATGAGGAGAGGGCAACAAGAAGGAACACTAGGGGCATTTATGAGAAGGTAAGAGTGAATCAAGAGTGGTTAAGGTATGAGTTTGGGGCAAAGCAGATGAGGTGAACAGGGGAAACACCCCTGGCTCACAGGCACTTCAAGAAGTGTTGGAAGTCCTAGCAAGCCCATGGAATGGACGAAGTTAAGTTCACCACTGGAAATTTTGAAACGGTTGAGCACAACTGCTTCCATGCTTGATAATTCTAGTCTCTACCTCCCTGTTTGCCATTCTGTGTCGTATCCTTACAAATACATGTGACAGCCACCATACTACTCTTCCTCCAAAATTCATTAGAGTGAGGGCTGCAAACAAAAAAAAAATTCTACAGGGGCCAGATGATAAGAGAAACAAGTGAAGTGGACTGGGTATAAAATACTGAGAGTCCATCGATTTTCAGTTGTTTAATTGGTACTGGGTCTCAAAGCTGGGGAGAATGAAGAGAATGTTAGAGAAGAATGTGCCCCACCTTTAGAAGGAGCTGTGTGGCTACAGCTGCCAGATGGAAGTGTGCAAGAGGGTGCTGACAATGAGGGAGGTGGGGGAAATCCGACCTGGTCTCCTCTTACCGAGCTGTGAGCCCACCGGCCCCATCAGCCTGGGGCAGCCCCTTGTTCTAATTTATGCAAAGTACAGGAGTATAGACAGAGAGCTGGTTCCAGCTTGCTATTGCCAGACTACAAAGTGTACTCTGTTTCTAGGTCTTTGGATTTTTGAAGAGAAGCTGGAAATCTGCAACTTTGTATGTAATCTCCTAATATTTCTACATTTTTAAAAATTTTATTTATTTTAGAAAGAGGGAGAGAGCACACATGTGAGGGTGGGGGAGAGGAGCGAAGGTGGTGGGAGGGGCAGAGAATCTTAAGCAGACTCCACACTCAGAGCAGGGCCTGACATGGGGCTCGATCCCACAACTCTGGGATCATGAACTGAGATGAAATCAAGAGTCAGATGCTCAACCAACTGAGCCACCCTCATACCCCATAATCTAACTTTTACATGGTGGCTCCAATATTGTAAAAGCCTGCATAGGCCAGTGAATCCATGGCAGCAGGCTCTGTGCCCCAGTGTGTGAGTCTCCTCTGGTGGGCACAGAGGGGATGGCACCACACCAGTGTACTAGCGTACTATCAGAGGGTCACAGGTGAGTATATGTATAACCCCTGCCTCCTAGAGGACTTCAGAATTAGTCACACCAGCCCAGTGTCTCAGTGGAGAGGTGCTGGCTCTCCTGGACCCTCCCATTAAGGTAACCCCCCCAGAAGGCCTCTGAGTGTGAATTATTGGTGAGTGGCTGCGAATTACCAGCTGTGTTACCTAAGGCAAGTCATTTAACTTGTCTGGGCATTTGTTTTTGCATCTGAGCCAGCTCTCTCAGAGGTGCTTACAATGATTAAATGAGATAAAGTTTGTGAAGCCCCTGCATATGGCTGTCATTCAGTGCATGGCAGCAGCCATTACTTTCAAGATTTGACTGTGAGGACATGCTGATACCCTTTTCATCAGGAAGGGCTGCCGCTGCATTCTTATTCTTGTCACAATCAGACTACCCCTTTGAGTAACAATGCCTAATATCCTGCCCATAATTGTCACAGCATCCAACTGTGGGGATCAGAAACCTTCATCACCACCTATTATTTACAGGCATAACAAATTTAGTTATATTCAATCACGTGAAAGGAACATAGAAATGGTTTAAGATACTATTTCAATTTCCTCATTTACCAGATGAGAAAACAAAAGCTGAGAGAGAGAGAGAGAGAGAGAGAGAGAGAGAGAGAGATTCATCTGTGGCCACACAGTGAAATATTAACAGAACATGAAATGCACTTCATATCTATGTTTTTTGTTTTAATATTGAGCTTGAAAGAATTTTATGCTTTTAATTGAAATTTTGAACATTGTAGATGTTTCAAACATGAAGTAATAAATGTATTCTTGATGGATTTGGCAATGAAATACCAATTTTCTGATCTGAACTAAAATGTAAAAAATAAAAATACACTGTCCAAACCATACCCCCCATTATCCACCCCATCTTTGAAGGGAATGAATTGTATTAGAAACATCTTGCTTTTGGAGGCAATCGAAGCTGTATTTAGCTTTTAGAAGTGTAGGGTTGGCTTTGATCTCTTTTTTGGGGGAACCTGGGGAGCAATGTGCTGGTACCTTCCTTATAGAGATGTGAGGATTACATGATCAGTACTTGGAACCTTATTAGTCCTCAATAAATGGTAGCTTTGATCTCTTCCTTTTCATTCCCACATACTACACCCTATATACCCCATTCCTGCCCAGAAAACACACATAGACTTCACACTTCTACACTGTACTAGGGGCATTTTGGGGCCACACTAGTGTCTTTTATTTTATATAGTTCTGGAAATAGTACAAGACTGGCCACCATGAACATAGTAAAATTTCGTTGAATTTAATTGACTTACTGTGCTGCATTCAATCATAAGAATTTAGATTATGCTCAGAGAACAAATTCATTCACACATTTGTTTGTGTGTTTATATCCCACCAAATGCTACAAAGGATTTAAGTCTACTTAATTGCTTTAGGTCAGATGTAAAATACTTGATCATATTTACCCCTGTGACCACTTTTAAATGTCTCTGTTACAACACAAATGTGCTTGATACTCTGTTTACATGTCAACCTCCTGAACTATACTGTGAGCTTCTAGAATCTAGAAGCCAAGACAATATCTTAGTGTTCTTTGCATCTGTCTCAGTTCCCGGCCTTGTGCCAGGCATATGTCAAGTATTTCATTAAAGTTTGTTAAACTAAAGAACCAGGTTATTTGAAAGAAGTTTGATGAAGAGAGAGAGGCAATGTTTTTTGTTTTTTTTTAAGTTTTTAAATTTATTTAGGGGGGCGGGGAAGGCAGAGAGAGAGAGGAAGAGAGAGAGAATCTCAAGCAGGCTGTGTACTGTCAGTGCAGAGCCTGAACTCATGAACCATGAGATCATGACCTGAGCGGAAGTTGGACGCTTAACCAGCTGAGCCACCCAGGCGTGAGGGGCAACTGTTAGAGGCAAGTGTTAGTTTACCTGATAGAACAGGTTTCAAGAGTGGGCAGAAGGGGAGAGGACCAGAGCACAGGTGGAGGGATTAATCTTTGATAGGAAGAAGTCTAATAATAAGTGGGATTTGATTTCTCTCCAACATGACCATCATCATTTTCCTTTTAGGGCTATGCACACAGCCAGGCACTAAATATTTCCCAGTGATTATTACCAAAGCAAGGCCTGGGAAAAACATTTGTAACAGAAAGAAATATCACAGTGAACTATCCTCCAAGAGGGCTGGAACCAGTATCTGTGTTTATGTTATAGATTAAACTGAATATGACTTTTTAAAGAGAGAATTATAATTTTCTCACACAATATTAATCTTTACTACATAACATTTTGAGAATGGAACAGGTCCAACAGAGAAGAGAAATGAGTTGCTTAAGGTTCCAAGTCACATAAATGATAATAGTAATAAATATCTTGACACTATCGAGTAGCAGTTTTAGAAATATTTCATTTTTCTTCATCAAAAGTTCTGTGGGGGGTTAACAAAGCATGAGTTGTTACTTCCCTTCCAACATGGATTAGTCATGGATTAAGTCATTTGGAGTAGACCAAATTCAACAATACTATTGTTTATTCATTAAGCAGCAGCAGTAATGTTACAGGCACAGGGCTAGCTCTGGGGGACACAGAAATAAACGAGGCATAAGCCCTATCCTTATAGAAATTACTTTTTAATTACCCCAAACCCAACTAATTGAAACTTGTCTGTAGTCAAGTTTGAGGAAAAGTAGGCAAATAGGAGGATGAGTTCATCTTTGACGATTCTGCATTTTTTTACAGCAGCAGAGTATCTCCTAGGGCTATTCGGCATTGAGCCCAGTCTTCCTCACAGCAGCTGACATTTTCCATTTCTGTGATGACCCAGTGCTCCTGTATAATCCTCTCAGACTGCACTGGTGGGCACACGCCCTCCCCTCCCCTTGGAGATCTGAAATGTGTGTATAAACAAGAAGCACAATAGAAACACCTGTGGAGCTCCCCTGGGGGTCAGGTGTGTGGAATAGCTCTGGAGTTAGCACCCTTGTTTCTGTGCACTGGAGAATCTGTTTCTGATTTGGACCCTGCACAGGAAGTGACTTGAATTGCCAGATGGAATTTATATGTTCTTTTTCAACTTCTCTCACAATTGCTCTCTTCCTTCTCTCTACCCTTTCAATTGCCAAGACTCTTGCAGATAAGAATACAGATAAGAATGCAGATAAGAATTAGAGAGACAGGAAGCTGCAGCATGATGCATGGCCAGCATTTTGCAGAGCAGGATGGAAAGAAACAAGGCTTTCTAGGCTGTGCATCAGTGGATAAAGCCCTGGAACTTAGAGGTGTACTTCAAGTACAAACTTTTGGGCAAATGCACAACAAAGTTCAGGACTTAGTGGAAAGAACCTGAAAGAAACAGTGGACATCCCAGTATCAGGGCTGCCCATGTGGCTACAGTGTGGGATTCCTGAAGAAAGACACAGACTTCCCTAGGTAAAGGGTTGATTGTCATCAACTCCCTAATAATGAGACAATGCATTTATTCAATGTGAACTGCATGCCAGGTGCCATGTTAGTCTACAGACTCCATCTGTATTTACTGTAACCTGATCCAAGACAAGCTTTTTAGATCACTACTGTGATTATCTTAATTATATGAATAAACATAGACTCAGAGAAGTAAAGGAACCACCCAAGAGTTCATGGCCGGAACTCAAACACACATCTGTCCAACTGGCTTTGCTTGTAACCATTATTCTCTACCACCTTGTCAGAGAAGATCAGGAAACTGATAGCAGAATCCATCATTGATCCTTTATGATCTGTTCTGTCCATTTACAGTATACTGTATATAGTTGCAAGTCACACAATATACTTTTTTTCTACAAAGTGTGTTCAGTCACTTATAAAAAGCCCTCTGTCCTTTCATAAAATGTAAGTGCAAAACAATACCTGAAAAACTCCTGGAGATAGAAGACAAAAATGACAGCAAGTAATTGTAAACTATAAAAATTGGGACAGCACTTATTTGCAACAGAATCAACTAGAAATGCTCAAACTGAAAAATAATGAAAGGTTAAGGCCCAAAAGTTCAATTTGGCAGCAGTGAAAGGATGGAAAGTATGGGAGAGAGATACTTAAATGAATAGGTTTAGTATGCATTTAACTTGAGTCCTAGGAGAGGAGAGAGAGAAAATGCAGAGATGATCAATTATCAAATATTTCTCTGTGATGCATTTTTCTAGTACATTTTATCTTTTCTGAGACCAGGATTTATCTGATAACTGATAGCCTCCTACTTTTACTGAAGCTAGACAACTGTTATCTATTATCATTGCCTGTGCATATGTGAATAGCAAAAGTGCAAACAAAAACTTGGAGGAAAATCCCTGAGACAGTAGTGGAACACTCTTTCCACTTGCTAGAAAACAAATGGTTATGGGAAGAGGATGAAGGAGATCACACAGGCATGTTTAATGACATTTTCCAAAGAGAAGTCACTCGTAGGCTAGTTTTATATAATTTCAAAACCAGATTAGGAGCCCATCACTAATGGCTTTTAGTTCCTTAATGGAATCTTTGAGGAAAAGCTATGGATGCAGAGTAGCCAAAAAGTGATTCAGAAGACTTAGATTCTTTATGGGAAAAAAATTTTTAGGAATACCTGTGTAGGTGTTTATTTTGCTTATGTTTTCCTTGTTGGGTATTGCAATGGTTAGTTTTATGTGTCAACTTGGCTGGGCCACAGTGTCCAGATATCTGGTCAAACATTATTCTGGATGTTTCTCTGAGGGTGTTTTTTAGGTAAGGTTTGAATAAAGGTTATACTTTGGAGTAAAGCAGATTGTCCTCCATAATGTTGGTGGGCCTCACACAAAACACTGAAAGTCTGAATAGAACAAAAGGCTGGCCTCCCCCACATAAGAAGGAATTCTCCAGGAGACTGCCTTAGGACTCGAACTATAACTCTTTTCAGATTCTTCAGTTTGCTAGCCTCTGTCATCAGATTTTAGACTCGCAAGCCTCCATACACACATAGCCAATTCCCTGAAATAAATCTATCTGTCCATCTACCTATATATACACTCACCCATCCTATCCATTTCCCCACAAATGCATCCTACTTGTTCTGTTTCTCTGGAGAACCCTGATTAATACAGGTATGAGCAATGATATATAACACAATTCTGTCTAATAAAAGGAATTCTGTCTAATAAAAGAAGATACAAGAGGAATGAAAAGCAACCAAAATGGGGGTACCTGGGTGACTCAGTCAGTTGAGCATACGACTCTTGGTTTCGGCTCAGGTTATGATCTTATGGTTTGTGAGTCCAAGCCCTGTGTCAGGCACTGTATTGACAGTGCAGAGCTTGCTTGGGATTCCATCTCTCTCTCTCTTTTTCTCTTTCTCTCTCTGTCCCTCCCCTTGTGTTTTCTCTCTCAAAATAATTAAAGGAACTTTAAAAAAAGAGAGAAAAAGAAAAACAACTAAAATGGAAAATGATGGGAATAAATCTAAATAAACATTGTATATTATAATAAGAATTTTGTCTGAGAGATAAGATACAGAACAAATTCACAAGGAAACGAAAACACGTAAGTGAGAAGGGGGTAAAAGGAGCAAAAGTGTGTGATGATCTTTGTTTAGTCTGGGAGGAGGTAAATTACCAAGGACCATTAGACTTTGGTAAGTCAGTGATGCATGTTGTAATTTCTAGTGAAATCACTAATAGTAAAGGAATATATGCATCCAAACTGACGAAGAAAAATGTAATAAAAAATAATCCAAAGGAAGGAGACCAAAAGGGAAAGAGAAGCCTAATAGAACAAGCAGGACAAACAGAAAGCAAATATTAGATTGAACCGTATGAAATTATTGGTTTGTAGGAAAAATGATCAAATATTGGCAATTCCATATAACTCAAACAATAGTGAGATATATTTACACAAATACATAAGGAATGATGATAATGTTGGTATCAGACATCACACTAGCACCACTGCATGAGTTCTGGGTGGAAAGGATACTGAATACAGAATTCTGAATACTCAGCCAAACCAGTAATCAGTAGTAAGAGCCAAACTGAGACATTTTGGGACTAGGAAGAAGTCTGAAAGTTTGCCTTCCACACACTCCTTACTTAAAAAAAAAATTATTCAAGGAGGTACAATAGCAAAATAGAAACTACATCATGTAAATAAAAATACATGGATTATAGTAAATAGTTGGTTTACTAATAGTTGGTTTACTAGTGGTTGGATATAAACTAAGAAGTAAAGGAAGAGCTAGAAAAAAATGAAGGGAAGCTGTTTGGAAGATTTTCTGTCAAAGGGCAAAGTCTTCTTGCAGACTATTGTTTCTCAACAGGGGACAACTTTGCTCCCTGGGAAAATCTGGCAATGTCTGGGAACATTTTTGGCTTCCACAACTGGAGTGGGGATTGCTACTGGCATCTAGTGAGTAGAGGCCAGAAATGCTGCTCACCATCCTATAACGAACAGGAACAGCCCTCTATATCAAAGAACAATCTGGCTCAAGTAATGCCCCAAATGGGAGTAGTGTCAACTCCAATGTAGAGTATTACATTTCCTTCACCTTGGATAAAGTCATACTACTTAGTTCTGTATACATGATTTCTATGTAACTATAGTAATAACATTGAGAGTCCTTAGTTGGTTTATGTAAAAGAACAGAACATGTTATATAATATTATATAGTTTAATATAATAATAATAATATAGTATAATCATATACATAATGAAGAAAAATTGATGGTGGAGGAAGAAAGGATGGAAAGAGTACATATTACAGATTGCCTGGAGATCTTATTAAAATACAGTTTTTGATTTAGGAGGGCTGGGGTGAGGCTTGAGATTTTCCATTTCTAACAAGTTCCCAGGTCTTTTTCCTCCCTGGTAATATTTATTTATTTATTTTCTTTATGTTTTGAGATTTCACCAGGAAAGTCTCCACAACAACAACGTATTGATCATTTATTTTACGTTTACTATTATTTGAAGACAAGTGTCATCAAATGTGTACCATGAGAGCCCCTTTTGTCAGACTGAAATTTCTAGCAAGCAAGAAATAGCATTTAAACAGGTTTCCCTTTAGTTTCTTCCTTCTGGTTGTTTTCTTTTCTCTTTCAGAGAGGAGTGAGAGCTTTTGGATTGCATTGTGTCTTGATTTTATATTTATCCCCCCTCTGGTCTGGATTCCTCTAAGGCCAGTGTTTTATACACATGATGATGCTGATGTAAGACATTCATTCATGTATTAATTTCATAACATTTAGTGATTGCTTGCTGGGTGCCACATTCTGTTAAGGGCTGGACACAAAATGGTAAATAGACCATACAAGTCTGGTTGGAGTCTTTCTGGGAAAGCTTTTGTTGCTTTCTTGAGAAAAAGAGAGATGCATCTGGGGAAAACCTTGCACTTTCCTTTTCTTCGTGCCTTGAGCATAGGAAATGACAAGAAAGACCTAGAGGATTGCAGAGAGAACATTCCTGAGCATTGCTCAACTGCTGAACAAACATTAGCAATTAGTTATCTTTAGATTTCTAGCTAGGAGAGGAAGTACATCCTCATTCCTTAAGCTTTTGTACTTGGGTACTCTTCCTTGCAGCTGAAGGCATTTTTGACAGACACAGCATACACAAGTGATTAGGAACTGGATGTTTCACAGTGGTGTTATCAAGTACTTGCAATAATGGTTAATGATACTGCACAGCAGATTTTACATTATATATAAGTGGGAGGAATTATATATATATTATTATTATATATATAACATGGGAGGAAAGGATATACCTTTATTGCTTCCAATAACAGGACTAGAACCAATGGACCAAAGTTTCAATGGGCCAAATTGAATTCAACATAAATTAGAACTTTCTAACAGGGGCGCCTGGGTGGCTCAGTTGGTTGAGCATCCGACTTCAGATCAGCTCATGATCTTGAGGTCTGTGAGTTCCAGCCCCACGTCAGGCTCTGTGCTGACAGCTCAGAGCCTGGAGCCTGCTTCCGATCCTGTGTCTCCCTTTCTCTCTGCCCCTCCCTCACTCATGCTCTGTCTCTCTCTCTCTGTCAAAAACAAATAAACATTAACAAAAAATTAAAAAATAAAAAAGAACTAACAAAGTATTCCATTCATGGAGTGTGCTCTCTTGCAAAGAGATTGATTCTTAACCATTAAAATTTTCAGGAAGAGGCAGCAACACCATAGCTTAGGATTCTAGCATTGTGTGGAAGGTTAGAGGAGGAACTCCTAATATTCCTTCTTACTCTAAGGTTCTAATACCACTTTTCAACAATGAGTGTCAAAATCAAAAAAAAGTTTTAAATCAGAAACTTCTTTTAAACCATTAAATCTCAAATTCAAATAGCCAGAGCACCCGGTTCCTTAATTCTGATTGGTATTTTGTCAGACAGAGATAATAGTAGTTTTATCCAATTCCTACTCAAAAATGAAACATTTCACTTACATATAAAATGTGATTTTTTTTTCTTTATGAGTCAGTAGGTAAAGAAAATGAAACCATAGTACAAAACCTAGATGTTCAAACATATTGAAGTGGTAAATTTACACAGGATTAATAAAAGCTGTGTACTAAATGTGTAGTATGAGTTCCAATACAGCAAAAGAAAATAATACTTTTAGCTAAAAATAGCCTGTAAACAATTACAGTTATAATTCCAGGCAATCACTTATCTTGGCATTATAGACGAGTCCAATATGTTAAAAGTAATTTTTAAAAATTTCAACAGAAGTTATTATTAAAAAATTACAGTATTTAGGGCTCAAATGAGAGCCTTGCCGAGAATGGCATAGCCATCTATCCCTCTGCCCACACAGAGGGAAAAATGGCATACACCTCTCAGGTTATATGACTCACTCACTACCTGAGAGATATAGAACATATGACCCAGGCCACTCCGGAGAAGTCAGAACATATTTTAAGAGATAATTGTAAGAAATAAATCACTTTTTAATTGCTGGTTAAAAAAAAAAATTGTTGTGCCATTTGTACAGACAGTGTTGGAATTGTGTTCTCCTAAATTAAGCAGTTTGCATCCCTCTGGGAAATGCCAAACATGAACCATGATAGGGCCTCCCACTGGAGTTCTTGAGCACAGGAAAACACCAAACCAAGTACTGGGTTATGTACAAGGTGAACAAAAGTGACATGATCTTGAATTTCATACAGCTTCGAGTCTTATTGCTATGAGCATCACATAACTAAAGTGCAGTGGAATATGAAATACTGATTTATTCATTTTAAGTGAAATAATTTCTTTCTTGGTTTCCCTACTTTAAATAGAAACAGCTCATTACCAAGAAATGAAAGTTTACTCACAAATAAGTCACTGGGTTCTGCCCAATGTTTATGGCTATACAAACCTATTAGACTATGGCTCTGATTATAGTTAGGTGAAATAAACCTAAATGACATTTCTGAAACTTTTACAAATAAGTTAATTTTAAAATGGCAAATCTAAGTTTCAAAGTTGGCCTCATGAATATTTACAGTGGATATTTTCTACTCAGCTTTTTGTTTTCATCTAAGGTACAGGTAGTTTCATGTTTGCATCAATGATTTCTTCTAATTTACTTTGACATTTCAACCAGTTATGAACGCTTCTTAATGTACACCTGTGGATAGGCTAATTGGCCCTTTCACAAATAGACATGTTTGAATCCAAAGGGTCCATTTTGCTACATGTGTGCTAATGCTACAACTGCCTTCATCAATATAATAGTCTGAAGAATTGGTTACTCAGGAACAGGTTTTCTCCCTTCCCCCAACTCCAGCATTTTTCTTTCTAATGATACTTCTAATTGAAAAATATTCTAAATCTAAGCCACTTGGATTGCTGAGTCATGCTAAGTTGTGCAATATTATGTTACATTCCATCTGGCATTAGATAATATGTTAGGATGTAGAATCTTGAATTTTAATTTAAAATACGTTTCAGATAGAGATAGATTTCAAGGTATCATGAAACTACCTATAGTTCAGGATTTATCTTGAATTCTATAAATAGCCTTTACAATGGCCACTATAAAAGGAAAACATTTTTACATTCATTGTACCAAATGTGCTTTCCATATCCAAATGTTAAAAATTATTGGCATTCATTTGAAGAACTTGTTAAGCATCTAAAATTTTGTACCAGCAAGTATCTGGAATATGCCTTGAAGCAACTTCTGTTTACAGACAAAGTCTGTAAGATATCCAAATACCACTGTGATGTGTTTACAGTTTATAAAAGAATTAAATATCAAGTCCTTTTGGGTGTGTATTTCTAAATGAGCATTAAATGAATTGGGGGAAAAAACTAGAAAATTTTCATGTCTGGTTCATGCCAAATGAACGATTGCACTCATCGCCCCTTTTCAGCTTACTTTTGGTTGATGAGGGACTCTCTAATGGTCATTAAGGTCATTGCTGGGAATTAGTTTACTTTTGTAAATGAGTTTCACCTGGAAATGTCATTTCAATGCAATCAACTGTATCATCTTGGGCCTATGAGCAATGATGCTGAACTACTGACAGATGGAGAATTTTGAAATGAGTTCTAACTAATTCTGACAGCCATCACTTCCCACCACTCTTAGTTAAAAATTAACTTCCAATAGTGGGAAAGAAAGATGATGAAATCTACCCAATACCTACAAAAGATGTTTCATATCACGAATTGTTACCCATCATTTCTTTTTTGGGAGGGAGCATGGGTTGATCTAGAGAGTCATGATGACTACCAAATACAACCAAAAGTTCATTACACTACACTGCCGACAAAATTAAACTTGTAGTCATAAGGAAGCAGTCTCCCAGGGAACATCACTGTTACAGGAATCAAAAAGTATTATGTTGGTGAAAAAGAAGCATTAAAATTCACCTGCATGGAGTTCATTTAGTTCAATTAGTTCTCAAGGCTTGCCCTGTATTTATTTATTATTTTTTTTTAATGTTGATTCATTTTTGATAGAACACAAGCTGGAGAGGAGAAGAGAGAGTGGGTGACACAGAATCTGAAGCAGGCTCCAGGCTCTGAGCTGTCAGCACAGAGACTGACGCGGGGCTCGAACCCACAGATGAGATTATGAGCTGAGCTGAAGTCGGTCACCCAACTGACTGAGCCACCCAGACACCCCTCGAGGCTTGTCCTTTAAATCTTGCCAGGAAATGGAGAATAGTAACAGCACATTTTTTCAATTCAAGATCATTAAAATATTTAAGAGAGTCCCTGTGGCTATCTGGGTACCACACAGAGCTAAATTAGACTTGGTTACTTCTTAAAAATAGAAAACATAAAAAGAAAGAAAGAAAGAAAAAAACATAAGCAAGAGAGAATCCTCTTTCATTGGAGGCTTTGAAAGCAAGAACTAAGATCATGGACTTTGGGCTTTCAGTAGTGGAAGTGCCCAATTGCTTGAAAGATTTATACTCTGGTATACTCAGGGTAGCTTTATCGAACTAAGAACCAAATAGAGGACTTTGGTAGAAGCATCTGCTCAGAGTCAAATGCTAATTTTGAAAAAAATTGTGTGAAAGATGGCTTTTGTTACTCTAATTACCAATAGACGTTCTACCTTTTCCCATCATGCATATCTCTTTTTGATACCTTGTATCTCCTCTCAGCTTTGAGGCTCATGTGCCAGTGATGGCCAGGTACAGAAAGGCAAGCTTTGTTGCTATCAATCCTTGGCTTTAAAAAAAGAAAAAAAAAGCATATGAGGACAAGATGGAAACATTGTAAATTTATTTCAGTAATGTAAAAAAATGTAAAAAGAGTGGCAGCCCTCATCACAACAATAAAGGTGAGTAAATGTGTTTGAACTGAGGATGAAAAGTTGAGAATAGGTACTCAAGAGATGGAGTCAAGTGGAGTTGAATAATACAGTTATGGGTCAGTTGTGCATAGGAGGGATTTAATTCAGGAATTGAGGACCATGTTTGAAGTGTGTGTGTGTGTACATATATATATATATATGTATGTATATATATATACATACATACATATATATGTTATATATGGGGGAGAGAAGGGGTAGAGTGAACATAAACAGATTAGAATTTAAGTGATCACCATGATGCAATAAAAAAAATTTCAATTTAATTGTGGAAAGCACTTAAGTGTGGCAATATCTTTGAGAAGTCATATAATACTTCTTAAAAAATATATAAGCATCTTATATTGGGAAGTTTGGGAAAAACTAATCTCTCACCTCTCTTCTCTAGGTTCAAAACCAATTAAGAGGTAGACATGAGATCTGGATGGGGCTACTAATAGAGTATAGAGCTTTCTATCACTTCCCCCCTAGTTTATATCTTGGAATTCTTATACCCACCTAGCTCCTCAGGGACATAGGCTATGCAATGCTCCTGGAATGCGAATGAGCAAGAATAGAAATGCTGGAGGACAGCGAGGCTCCCGGCTTATGTCCCAATCCTGGCTGTTTACTACATGGAAATAAAGTCTGAGAAAGCACAAGCCAAGAGAATGCAAGAAGAGATGCAAGAGAATATAGCAAGAGGCCAGGCTACACATGAAATAGAGTAATAACATTCTACAGTTTAACTCAACCCAGTAGAGCAATGTAGAACAATGGGCATTGGGATTTTACTATCCCAGCTTAGATAAATCTATTCTCTTTGAGAAAGTAAAAATAGGAAGGTGGAGGAAAGAAGCTTCTCTATTTCCATTCAGAGAGAAGAAAATGTTGGATAAAATTCCTAATTTATGGGCAATAAAGGAATATGTAAAGATGGAAAAAAATTTTCTTCCTATACTCTTCTGTCATTTTCTGCTTCTATTACTCAAAACTCTTTTAGATACAAGTGATCGAAAATTAAAAGTGACTCAACACACAAAAACCTGTATGTGAATAGTTTATAGCAGTTCTAATTTTAACAGCCCCAAACTGGGAACAACCAAAATATCCTTCAAGAAATGAATGGTTAAACACATTATGGTATATCCATATCCGCATCATGGGATACTATTCAGCAATAAAAAAGAAATAAACTATTGATATATGCAACTTGAGTGACTCCGAAGGACATTAAAAGAGTGAAAAAAGCCAATCTGAAAAGATCACATACTGTTTGATTTTCATTTATATAATATTTTCAGAATGATCAAATTTTAGAGATGGAGAACAGATTAGTGATGGCCAAGGGTAAGGGATGATGGGTGGGTTTGACTATAAAGGGGTAACATAAGGGAGGTCTTGGTGGTGATTGCAGTGGTGGTTAAATGAAAATACATGTGATAAAATGGCCTAGAACTATTCACACATACTGTACCAACATCAATTTCTTGGTTTTGGTATTATGCTGTACTTAAACTGGATGAAGAGGACACAGGACATCTCTGTACCATTTTTGCAACTTCATGTGAATCTAGATCTTAAAAAGTAAAAAAAAAAAAAAAAGAAAAGAAAAGAAAAAGTGGCTCAAGTGATAAAGGGAATACATTGGTTTATGGAATAGGATAGTCCAGAAGTTGAATCTACTTTCAGGCAAACCTGGATTAAGGAGCTCAATCGGGGGGCCCGGGTGGCTCAGTTGGTTAAGGGCCGGACTTCCGTTCAGGTCATGATCTTGCGGTTTGTGAGTTGGAGCCTTGAGTCAGGCTCTGTGCTGACAGCTCAGAGCCTGGAGCTTGCTTCGGATTCTGTGTCTCCCTCTCTCTCTCTGCCCCTCCCCTGCTCAAAATTAAATAAACATTAAAAAAATAATAAAAAAAAATAGGAGCTCAAGCAATGTCACCGGGCGCTTGCTCTCTCTCTCTCTCCTTTTTTCAGTTCTGCTCACCTTTCTGTGTTGACTTCATTCTGCTGACAGCTTTCTCCATGAAGCTGGGGAAGATGTCAGAGATCTATGCTTACATGATCCAATAGTAACCCGGGAAGAAAACAAATTCTCCATTTTTAGGGAAGACTCTAAATTTTGGATCAGATGTCTTCTTGGAACAGATCATTGTTGCCAAGAAGAGGGACTACATTGACTGGTTACGGTGGGCTGGGGGAATGTGTGCGTATGCTTGTGTGTGTGCACACACATGCACAGAAATAGCTCCATTAGGACCTCACTGAGGAAGAGTGGTTTCCCAAAGAAAAACTGAGATGGTTTTATCAAACTCATGTTAGGCTGGGCCAGGCAAAATACAGATTTCTACTATCCTATTAAAATGTCACAGTGATAACTCTGTGGATATATATAAATACTTGAAAATCTAATATTTGAATATTGATAAAGTATAATGAAGAGTGGCTACAGGTTTAAATTGCATGTATTTTTTGGGGGGTGGGGGAGAAGAGTTAAGGCTAAAAAGACTGAATAGAATTTAGTAACTAGCTAAAGATCTACCAGAAACATGATAAGATGTAGGGCAAAATGAATCTCAAATTGCAATGTAAGTGAAGTTAACAAAAAACTACAAATTCCCCATGGTCTCTAAATCATACAGAAAACTAAACTTTTATAGGTAAAATGATGGAATAGCTGAAATAGGTTAAATTGAAGTTTTGGGGAAAAAAAAAGTAGAAGCCCTCTAACACTGATTCCAGGATTTAAAAATACCCACTTATGCTCTCAAACCTGGAAAATACCTTTTTTTATTGGCAAAACCCCACTGTGATTATCTATTAAGCTCAGTGGTAGCTGGAGACTTTTTTGAGTTGGGGCCATTTTAGGTAGTGCTCTGTAGCAAAAGAGAGAAAGAGGGTTGCTGGTTGTCAGAGATGTACTCTGAGTGAGGAGATTCTCTTCAAACTGTGGGGGCAGAGCTAATCGGGGACTAACAACATAGTTCAGCTTGAAATTGACTGGGGAGGTAGAAAAAACTGGCAGACTTGTTTGGAGAAAGCAAAGGAATCAGGCAAAGAGGAAAACATAATGGCAGTCAGGTGGTGATCTTTCAGACTCAGCTTGAGTAGATTTGTTTTATTTGATATGAAGAATTCAGAGTGGCAATATACTTGGAAAAGGAACATTTTCAAATAGCATTTTGAACAGTGAGAATTAGGGTGGGAATTAAGAACCTACGTTATTAATTGCTACTGGGAAAAACAGGAGAGAGTAATATATATATATTTTTTAACGTGTGATTCTGGAATAGTCATATAAAGGGAGAATGGGAAAGGATGTGTGCAGGGGATGGTAGAAAGGATCCCCAGCATTTCGTTTTTGAGAAGTGAGAGGGTAAGAACATTCTGCAGGGATGAGAAATGAGGCTGAGGACAAAGTCCTGATTATAGAACTGTTTTCCTCTCATGTCACTAATCTTCTTAATTATACCAAACAGACATCTTTCACCTTCCATCTGTTTGAAAGTATGAGAATAAATATTTTTTTAATTATAACTCCTGGCTTATTTTGTCTTATATCTGCTTTAGGTATACAGACACATACGTGATAGAAATATCTCAGAACTAACCTTTCCTGACAGCTCTTAACTTGACAGACTAATCCCTATAGTGTTATGCAGAACTTGCCATTTGCGGGGCTTGAGTGGTTTGTTAAATGATGTTCACTCTGAGAAGTATGGACTATCTGTCAACTACTGTCTTTTGAGGGAAGTTACAGGAGAGGGAGAACTTAGTACTCTACCTATACATTTAAAGAACTATTTTTCTGTGCTTATTCTTAAAACACCTACTATATTTTGTATTAGTGTCCAAGTGGTGTCTTCAGACTTTGAATACAGAATCTTAACACAAAAAGATTCAGGATATAAACCAGTGATTTTGTAACATATCTTACCTTGAATAGTGGCCAAAACCTCAGGAGCAATTTGTGAATATGCAATTGATTGAATAATCAATCCATACGATTTGTGAATGTCTTCAGTGATACTATAGACTTTTGTTAATAATATTTTAATAATACTTTAAATTGTTTTTGTTTTCATATAAACAATATGAGATAAATATAATTTACTTATAAATTATGATTTTATAATTATAAAATGCATTGAATAAACTTCCACCAAATCTGTAGTATAATCAATTTGCTGACCTTCATCCACAAATTAAATTACCTAATCACAGGTGACCATGGGAGTGGAACTGGTTTTCTGTAGTAGATACTTTTTGTACAGTTATCCGCTCCACTGTAGATGAAGGCAATGTTTACTGTCTAGGGTTAACAGCAACCCTTTTATACCAATCTTAGTTCAAAATCCCAATTCTGCTACCATTTAGTTGTGGGATTTTTTTTGGCAAATTAATAAAATTTTCTAATTGTCTTCTCTCCTTTTTAAGCAGAAAAATAGATATACATCTTCTGAAATAGTTGGGGCTAGGAGTTCGGGAATTCAAAATTCTTTGTTTCGGAAAGGCAATATAGTACACATACTTGCTGATACAACACCCTCAATGGGATCTAGGACAACACTCCATAATCAGTAACATTCTGTAGTAAAACCTTTGGGTTTTTTTTTTAATGTTTATTTTGAGAGAGAGAGAGCGAGAGAGAGAAGAAGGAGGGGGGAGGGGCAGAGAGAGAGGGAGAGAGAGAATCCCAAGCAGGCTCTGTGCTGTCCGTGTGAGTTGGATGCAGGGCTCAATCCCAGGGATCGTGAGATCATGACCTGAGATGAAATCAAGAATTGGGTGCCTAAACCGACGGAGCCACCCATGCGCCCCTGAAAACTGAATGTTCACTCCAAGTGGGATAAATACTCTCATTAGTTTCACATTAGCGGAACTCAGGTTTTACTGCCCAAAATTACAGAAACAAAAAACTTCTAGTAATTTTCAAAACCTATGAAGTTTTAGAACTGTGTATGAGGGGCTGTGGATCTGTTTTCTTTTACTATTATTGTTTTTTAAATGTTTATTTTTGAGAGGGAGAGAGTGCGAGTGGGGGAAGGGCACAGAGAGAGGGAGGCACAGAATCTGAAGCAGGCTCCAGGCTCTGAGCTATCAGCATACAGCCGGATGCGGGGCTCAAACCCACAAACTGAGATTGTGACCTGAGCTGAAGTCCCATGCTTAACCGACTGAGCCACACAGGTGCCCCTGTTTCATCTATTTTAAGTTTGTTGTGAAGAATAAATGAAAATTGCATTTAAAGCACTTAGCACATGATAAGAGCCCCCCCCCCCCCCGCCCCAAATGTGACTATTATTAAAAGGTATTGATTGATGGCTCCTTCCCAAGGATGGGATACTTCAGAAGACTTGTGACTGGAATTCTCTCTCAAGGGAGGGTTAGAATGTCTATTCTACAATCTGTATCTGTAACACCAAAGCTCTAATTGAGCAGTTATCTTAGATATTTCTAAGTTATTTAAATGTGAAAGAACCAAAGGATAATTTAAAATAAAATACATTTCTCATAAATACTAATTCTTCTGATTATTAATAATAAACTCAGTATTTACATGTATAGTTCTACTTTAACTGTTTTGAAAACACATGAGTTTGCTCCAGCACCACTGAGAGATCAGGGGAAACAATTTGAGCATAATGTGCATTTCGTCTTTGTGTTATTTCATCCATATGAAACACTAGGTGAACACAAAACACTGCATCCGGCTGAACCAAGCCATGTAGGAGTACACAAAATGCACACACCTCACAAGAACGAGGAGCCATGGCTATCCACATCTGACCTTATAAATGTCCATCTAACTTTGGATCACCCTCCTTCCATTATTTTACATTAACTTGTACAAGCTACAACCCTTTGACACCCAATTTTATAGGCAAACTTAACTTCTTTTTCAAAGCAAAGTGCCATACTTATTTATTCATTTATACATTTCTTAAACATTTAATGTGTGAAGCTGGGCTACTGTTGATATTAGCTTCCAGTCTTTGTTTTATTGTGTCAATGACAAAGCTTTTGAGTGTTGTGTCCCCTAACCCATTTTCCCCATAAGCTCTGTGGTTTTACTGCATAGTTCTGCACAGCAGTGGTGATTTTTAGGAATACATACCGGGTGTGTATTTAGCATGTACACAGTTAACACAATATCCAGGCACATAAGAACAAGTTCCCCAGCTAATTTTAAAAAGTAGGAAATCATAACATAAACTTACTTTTTAAAAAATGTTACTCTACAAAAACGAATGAATGAAAAAGATTGGTGGATTTAGCACTAACATGTCAAAAGAGGTTATTTGAAACTAGTAAATCCCTACCATAAAACTCTGTTTTATAATCCTGTTAACTTTATAGAGATTTTTAATCTAAAACACTATTTTTAAAATATTTATTTTGAGAGAGAGAGCGAGCACACATGCAAAAATGGGAGAGGCAGAGTCAGAGAGGGAGAGAGAATCCCAAACAGGCTATGCTGTCAGCACAGAGCCCTACGCAAGGCTTGATCTCACAAACCATGAGATCATAACCTAAGCTGAAATCAAGAGTTGGGTGTTTAATGGATTGAGCCACCTAGATGCCCCTAGAACATTATCGTTTAAAGTACATTCTTAGAGATATTACTAGGAGTGCTTTAATAAAAAGATACATTTTTATATTTAAATAAAAAAATGGCCATTTTTTTTTTAGAGATTCATGAACAGTATATAAAGGTGAAATAAAATGTCTAGGGTGTGCAAAACAAAAAAAAACCACACAAAATCAAATGATAAAAGGGATACTACAGGCAAATGTGGAAAATTTTGATAAATGGATTCAGTGTTAGGATTATATAAGGGTTCACTGCCTTATCCTCACTTAAACTTTTTTTTTTTTTTTAACGTTTATTTTTGAGACAGAGACAGAGCATGAACGGGGGAGGGGCAGAGAGAGAGGGAGACACAGAATCGGAAGCAGGCTCCAGGCTCTGAGCCATCAGCCCAGAGCCCGACACGGGGCTCGAACTCACGGACCGTGAGATCGTGACCTGAGCCGAAGTCGGACACTCAACCGACTGAGCCACCCAGGCGCCCCCTCACTTAAACATTTTTAATAAGTTTGAGGTTTGAAAGGAATTTGAGAATTACTGGATTAAATCAAATAAGATGCTGGATGGCAAGACTTCAGGGTTTACATTGTCAACGTGCATGATCAATGTCCCAAGAGACTCTGTTTCCCACTCTTCTTTTACACAACACTCTTCTCTTAGTAGAATATCCAAGGTGAGTCATGTGTGTGGACCATCCTTTGGACACTCATCTACAAATAATACTGAGTAATCCAACTTATTCTCAGAAACCATGTTCAGTGTTAGTCAAAAGAGACTGAGCATCATCGAGGTTCCTCTCTGATCTTTGATTTGTCACATATAAATTATTTGTTGTCAGCTGATACTAAGAGCAGTCTATTTGCGATAGCAGTACTTAAAAAATTCACACTTAAAAATTTGACATAGATGGCCATGCTGCTTTCAGATATGAATAAAAAAGCCAACTGCAAAACAATATACAGCATGATACAAGTTTTGTATAAAACCAAGCATACAGGTTTGGAAATGACCCGGTGGGGTACCTAAATTATTAGCAGTGGTTACAACTGGGATGATATTGGTAAGGGATGAGGAGGGAACACATTTTTACTGTCTATAGTTCATGTCAGTTTTTCAAACAAGATATTATTTTTTAATAAAAATTTAGTTAAAATCTGTCTATAGTGTTAGAATAGTGGTTACCTTTATAGGAAGGTGGGATACAAGGGAGGCTTTTGGAGATATAATTTTCACTTCCTTGATCTAAGTACTGGTTACATGGATGTGTTCATTTTGTGAAAATTCACTGAGCTATATACTAATGATTAGTCTCCTTTTTACATGAATAAAGTTCATTTAAAAATTGTTTTCCAGGCACGCCTGGGTGGCTTAGTCAGTTGAGCACCTGACTCTTGATTTCAGCTCAGGTCATGATCCCAGGGTCGTGGGCTCAGAGCCCTGTGTTGGGCTCCATGCCGAGGGTGGACCCTGCTTAAGATTCTTTCTTTCTGCCCCTCCACTGCTCACTCTTTCTCTAAAATGATAATAAAAAAATTATTTCACAGTGACTTACTGAATAGCATTCTTGTTCTAGTTTAAATGCATGTAGTTTCTCTGTATTCATATAGTCAACAGCTTTCTTTCCTCACAATCATTATGATTTCTTCCCACCACTTTCTCCTTAACATGGTTGTATCGCAAATGCATTATTATTAATTTTTATAGAAGGCCAAACCTCTAGCTTATAAAAATGGCATATAAGAAAATCATTCACTCATACTCAGCCATACAAAAATGAGATCTTGTCATTTCAACATGGATGGACCTAGAGGGTATTGTGGTAAGTCACACAAAGAAACACGAATACCATATGATTTCGCTTATATGTGGAATCTAAAAAACAAAACAAACGAACAAACAAACAAAGCAGAAATAGACTCATAAATACAGAGAACAAACTAGTGGTTGCCAGAGTGGGGAGGAGTGGGAGATGGGGGAAAAAATAATCACTCACATCTTATGGTATGAGGTGGACCACGAGGTGTGGTCACTGAATCCTGCTAGCTATTCATCATTACCTAGTAAAAGGATGTGTTTTTTTTTTGAAACACATAATTTCCTAAGACAGATGGAAAGGAAAACAGGCGAAAGTGACTGGTAAATAGGCAACACAACTAAAGGCTTAATGTCAAAGGGACCTCAAAGAAATTGCATGGGTGGCTCTTGCTATGACAGATCCTGTGTGCACATTTATAAACATGGAATTGCAGACCCAGAGTTGGGAGGAACCTGAAAGATTATTATTCCATCTCATACTCTCCCACCAGATTTTAAGTTGAAAAACATGACTAAATTAAAGGTCCTAAGATGTTTCAACTGGTTGTTAAGTGGTTGTTTGTTCTGGTGGAACAGTTCCCAGGCCACATAAAATTAAAAATGTGCTTGATCAAATATTTGTTGCACTCAGAAGATGAACAGGTCAAACACGGCAAGTGAACAATATGATTAATTGCAGCTCCATATATTTCCTATAGGAGAAGGAATGATTAAAAACATTGTCTCACTATCATTAAGGAATCTACGGATTATTTTCAGACTTGGTGCTACTGCCATATACCTTGATCTAAATTGAAATACAAATCTACAAAATTCACATGTTACACAAAATGATAGTTTAAAGTGTGTAAGGGGTGGTAATAAGACAGAAAAGCCAACATTGTAAAATCTACATCTTTAATATACCGAGTAGCAAGGAACAATATTAGTATTTTATTCATGAAGACTACTTAAATAATCTTTACAACAACTTTATGGGCACATATATGTACATTTGTACATCAAAGTATTTTTGGAAAGTAAAGTCACATGTGATTAAAATAATGTAAGACTAAACATATCCTGTGCCATAATTTTATCACTTCTAAATTCTCCTTATTTTAAAACAAACAGTAAGGATAACGTAACTCACTATTATTTTCTAAAATGTCCTAATCAACTTGTTGTAGCACAGTAACACTGATCTGCCACCATGCTGACTTAGGGATCTCAAAAGGTAACAAATATGTTAGTAACTTTATTAAACCATAACTTTTTCTGTTGAAATTTCATATTTGCTTAGAATACAAAAGAATAAAACAGAAAGAACTTCATCTTCTGCTTGTTAAAGTAATTAGGGTAAACTGAGCTTTATTTAAGATGGTCTTCTTTCAAAGGTTTTAAATAAGTTCCTGAAAGGGGACTGGCAACAAATCTTTTTAAAAGGAGACATGTCAATTTCGTTTTCCTTGATTTTGAAGTGACTTATCTTAGACTTCCTTTTGAAATACTTCTTCCAAATTTTCTAACCATGTTTGCCTTTACTTTATGGATGTTTCTTTTATAGTCTAGAAAGGAAAAAAAAAAAGACATATAAATATGGTAAAAGTATCATTCAAAAATAATTTTCACTTTTCATTCAACGTATAAAAATTTGTTAAAAATTATAACCAAATAAGAAAAATTTATTTTTAAAATTCATAGTTGTTAACTAACATGATTTAAAACATGACATGAAAGAAACATTAACAACATTCATTTAAAAATAGGAAATCATTTCTCCATGTTGTCAACTGAGTTTGACAGGTATCAAGTAATATCACTGAATAAACCACTACATTTACTTTTGTTCTTTTTCAACTATTCTACAAGCATTGCTCTCTTTCTTTTTTGCATCATTTTTTCCCCTCATTCTTTGGGATTACTTCCCTAAGACTTTTAAACTTTCATATTTTTCCTATTTAAGAGTATAATTTGCATCTAGTACTTCCCTAAGTGCTAATCCTGATCCCATAGCCCTTATTCCTTTTCCTGCCACCTCTCAAATGTCCATTCCTCTGGTTCTTCATAAGCCTTCACCATGACTGCTCAACCAAGCCGTTAAAAACAGTGCCACTGACTTATTTACAGATCAGCCTAATCTCTTATCCATTTTCCTGGTCACATTAGGTTTTAGTTTCAGGGGCACTTAGTCTCTTGACACTCTTATTTCTCAGTAAATAGCAGTTACCTTCTTTCCCACTGATGTTCCTTTGTTTTTTTTATTTGTACATTGTTAGTTGGAAAACTCAGATAAAAATATTCTAGGAAAGGCAGCTCTAGTTCTCTCTTACTTTTCTAGTAATTTCTCATGTGTATTTGGGCATTTTCACTTGGCTATCCTAATACACATAAACTATTACTGCCCCTTAAACCAATACTTCTTTCTAAGTACTCCATTATCCTTAATAACACATAATCTTTTAACTTAGCTTTAGCTCCTCTTTGCTCTGGCAAGCACTGCAGTTTAGTATCAACTCCTACATTCTTCTCTGTAGAATTTTTTAATTCACCTCTCTTTATACATGAGATATTTAATGCATTTTTATACCACTCTTAGGAAATAAGCACATTAGGAAAACCAAATCTCTATTTGAGAAATATCATAAATTATTTAGTTGTAAATTATGATTTCCTGGGGAAATTTTTCAGGAGACCAATGGGGCAATATATATCTATACCAGCTGCACATACACATTTTTAAACATTATTAAGTTTGGCATGCTAACCAAATAATTGTAGTAAATTTTACATTTCAGGACTTTTTTGATTTTTAAAATTTTCATTAAAGACATTTCCACTGAACTTAAGGATGCCACTGGCTACCACAATAAGTAAGGATTTATCGATACAGTTCGGCAAAGCTATTGAGAGATTTTGTATTACTCTAATAAAGAGGATTGACAGGGAAAAAAAAAGTTTTCATGTTATTCTTAGAAACCCTCATTATCTCATGAAACCCCTTTAAATTCCAAGCACCATAATTACAAGTTACTTTAGGGAAGAAACCAAACTGGGTCTTAAAGATCTTGCTATCTGTCACAGAACCTAGCATATAGTCAGTGCATAGTAAAGAAATACTTCCTAAATGAAGTCTTATGAATTACAGTGTCAGAGAGACAAACGTCTGGACACCAACGCCCAGATGCTGGTTTGTGCTACTACCTCTACTTTTACCAAAGATGTGGTTTTGTTACTACAGATTCATGTCACTGCCATATGCAATTGAGAAGATGTAGCGGTCTCCATCAGCATCTTTTGCAACTTGCTAATGTGGTTTACAATATGACTATAACTAGATACAGATTGAAGCCTGGCAATAATTACACTAATGATTCAGAGGCCAAATTATTAAAAATAATAAGCTAATAAATTTCAAGTAAACTGTAAAATACAGTTAATCATTAACTTATTAAATAATACATTTAGCTAATTATTTCAATTATTACTTAAATTATTTATGAATTCTTCTGCAGTATGGGTGTAAAGAATACTGAGTTAGAAGTCTGGCTCCACCATGAAATATCTGTGTGATTTCAGGTAAGTGTTTTCTATTTTGTGTCTTAAATTTTCTTATCTGTAACATGGAAAGTCACACTTATCATGTAGTAAATGTAATGGGTAGATAAAAGGAGATTCTTATGAGAACACTGTAAAAAAAAAATGTACTATACATATGTTTGGCAATCATGTTATTAAATCTCAAATTAAGAGCTGAGACATACCTGCTGTTGGTCTGTTTTCTTGTAAGTGCTTATCACTTGCATTATCTTGTCGAACACGTTTGGCAAATCCAGAATTTACCTCCACAGTTAATGAAGTATTTGATGCAGAACTTGAGGGAAAAAAAAAATTATTTTAGTAAAGCATTTTTTATATTTAGAATTCTAATACATATTCTACATGCAAAAAAGATTAAAGAGAAAGTGAAATCATAAAACAGTTAGGTTGCAAAATTCCATAAAATTGGAGGTACTAAACACATTTTTGGCCCATAGGGAAATGTAGTGATTTTAATGATGTTTACTCAAGTTGGAGATTATGACTGTAGGTATATGTAAACAAGTCTGTAACAAAATATTTTCAGAGTGCCCTGCTAGAATATAAGCAAACTCTATTATTCCAAGTGTAGAGATAAAGAACACCCTGCAAGAGGTTAAAAACCAAGTTCATATTATACATTTGGAGCATGAACCTTAATCTGGAGAATATAAACAAGTGAGATTTTTGGAAACCTTGTTTTTATATCGAAGCATGGTAATAGACTGAGAATCTCTCTCTGATTACTACAATTATAGAAACTGAAATGAAAAGAATGGCCTATTTTCATTTGTTTTGTCTTAAAAAAATTTTAAAGGGTCAAATTTCTAACTCAATTTGAGGTGACATATTATGACTAAACACCTACTACTATGGCCTCATGTTACAGGATATACAAATAAGTTAGGCATTAATAACCCCTGTCCTGAAAACTTACATAATGAATTTATGGGGAGTGGGGGACAAATAAGACAAATACACAAAATAATACAAGGTAAAGCAAAAAACAGTGCTGTAGGTTTTTAAACTACAAGGAGCTGTAGGTTCCTGATTTTAAAAGTAGAAAAAACAAAACAACTGAAAGATTGTGGATAAGAGGAGTTTGATCTGGGTCCTGAAAAATAGCAATCCAATCCTTCTTAATCCAAAGAGGATCAAGTTTTAACAGGCAGGGTTGGGATCCAGTGAAGGATAAACATCCCCCCTTCATACTGATTCAAATAAGCTAATTTAGGGAGTTGCTGATTAAAAAAGATATCATATGCCATTTTACAAGTTGATACTAATTTGAATGTGGGTTGCATTAACACTTGGGGGCTTCCCTGTTATGGCAACAGCTTGCTCTAACCAAATAGTAAACTGATGTGGGTGTGTTTGTGGAATAGGGAGAAGATGGATCAGTTGTATGGTAACTGACAGTGGTCAGAAATGGCAACTTACCATGATAGGAAAGAAAAACAGGCATGAGCACACTGAGTGCTGGCAAAAATAAATCAACCTATGTACCTCAATTTTTCTAGAGCCTGTGAGAAAAGTAATTATGGTACTCCAAATGTAATTTTGCCTACTCTGTTCAAGAATATAAGTTATATCTACTCAAAATGCTAACAAAAAAGTACTAGTATTATGAAAGCAAACAAATTTGGTTGTAGAAATTCTCCATTTCTAAATGGTGCTAAATAAACTAAGTTACTATAATTCTGTTTGGGGTACTAACTGCCCTTTTTGGATAATATATGTATCCGCTGTCTAAGGCAAAAATTCTTTTTTGGTCATTTGGTTATTTCAAGTATAGAGATCAATGTCATGGGTTACTTTGGATAAGAGTTAGTTTTCCTAACAATTTATCTTAAAATTACCTTTATTATTATGTGGTACGATTTTTCACTTTGGTTCTAGGACCTCTGTTTTTACTCATAAATTGTTTTTACTTGAAAATTAGGCTTTCGAATAAATCTATCTGAAAGAATCTTCATATTTCGAGGAATGAAATAAAAAATAAGTTATATATTTATATATAAGTAAAATACCTGCAAACAGTTTTTTAGAATTTAGATAAAACAGTCCACTAACGAAATGTTTAACATTCATGTTATAAATTTATTTTAGATTTACGTTGGATCACAAAATAAAAAGACTTAAAATTGGTATGAGTGAAAATTCAAATTATCTTAAAGACTATATTGAGAAGAAATTTAATAACTCTTCTGGTTATGTGTCAAATATACTGTTACAACTATTAATGAAAGTAAAGATTTAACCCCTGTCCCTTATAAAAGTAGTATGTTTCTGCATTATGTTAACATAATGCATTTCATATTCTTTCAGTTGAGATAGTTTCTAGTTGTACTCATTAGATGCCTTTCAGAATTTTATTATGGTTTATTTTTTTTTTTTTTTGAGAAACAGAGAGCAGGGTTGGGAAAGAGAGAGAGAGCGAGAGAGGATTCCAAGTAGGCTTTGTGCTGTCCGTGCAGAGTACGATGCAGGCTCGAGCCCACAAACTGTGAGATCATGACCTGAGCCAAGATCTAGAGTTGGACGCTTAACCAACTGGGCCACCCAGGCACCCCTAGATGTCTTTCAAAACAAACCAAAAATGTATTATGAATGTGAGACTCATTTCTGGGTGCTAAGCTAGATTGTGAAACAAAGAAAAAAACCAACTAACCAAATAAAGACAAAGCAAACAAACCTCCAAAACTCTGATTAGTGTAATTTATAAGTACAATTTTACATATGTATATATTACATTTGATAGGTTGATTTATAGTTAAATCAGTGTGCTATAGTGGTATTAAATAATCTGAAATGATTAAAAATTTCATATTCTCAATTTAAGCAGTAACTAAGAAGTTGAGTTTCATAAGTTTTTAGAATATCCAGTGCTTTTTGGACTGTAATTTTTTTTTTTCAGAGAGAAAAACTGGTACAAAATAATTAAAATAACTATACATATGGAGCCTTCCCTTCTTCATTTTTAGAAACCACATTAGAATACACATACACACCTAAATATGTACATAAAATGGAAAATATGCTAAGTGGAAAATACCAGAGTTTATTACTCTCAAACTCATGTAGGCTTAATTGGGGAAAAGGAAGATTAAAAAAAAAAAAAGTAATTATGTACATTTCTAGCATTAATCTCTTTTAACCTTAGTTAATGGCAGGATCTAATTATTGGTACCAGAGGGAATGTAATAGAGCAATTAATAGGCTATGAGAAATCTTACTTTCTTCATATGTCCTTTAATATTATTTCGCAATATTAGCTGCTCATGTGGAAGCTCTTTAATTCATCTAAAACCACTCTAAATATAATTTTCATACCTGGACATTTCTTGAAAACTCATTTGATTTTGATAATGATGCAAACATTTTGAAATGATAATTAGCTATAAACTTTTGCTACATCTTAGTTAACACAAAAGAGCATGCTATCAGTGAAGAACCACAAGAACCAAAAATTCCAACACTAATTAGCAGAAAGAATAACACAATTGACGCAATGAAAATTAGTGATAAAATGGATGAAACGTGATGGTTAGCTAGGCTCACTCATTAAATGATTGATACTCATACAGGAGCCAGACAAACTGCATCATTCAAATTTGTGCCACAGCAAAATACAGAAATTTAAACGTTATGGATAAAGACATTCTAGAAAAATCAATCCATGAATCTTAAATCTATGTTCCAAGGTTCTGCTATACTTTGGAAGGGAAAAGGACAGATCTTAAATATGCTAATGAGGTAATACTCTATGTGGCACAAACAGACTATTTGTAAATTTGTTTACACTAGCCCAGATGATAAGAGGTTCATGGTGGAAAACAGTAAACTTAAAAAGAGTTATCCTATCTTAGGATCTTATACTCTTCCTCATAATCACATGTCAAAGAAAAAGAGATAAAGCAATTCAGTCATTTTATAATATAACCATTTACTACAATCTTGTCATTGCATTCAGTGTCGTGAGATATAAAGACTACAAAATGGACTTTGTGTCCTATAATTCAGTATATTTAAGATTTTTTCCTTGTCTTTGATTTTTAGTTGTTTTATTGCTACGTAACTAGGTATGTTTCTTGTAGTATTAATGCTGTTTGTGGTTTGCAGTGCTTCTTGAATCTGTGATTAGTTATCTTTTGTCAGTTTGGGAGAATTATTAGCCAGTATCTCCTCAAACACTGTTTTCCCCATTCTTTTTCTCATTTCTTTCTGGGACTCAAAATACACACATGTTAGATCTAATTGTGTCCCATATGTCTTTTTCACTCTGTTCCATATTTTCGATCTTATCCTTTTGCACATTGGTTTAGATAGTTTTCTGTCAATCTGTCTTCCAGTTCACTAAACTCTCTTCTGCTGTGTCTAATCTATTAAAAAAATTTTTTTTATTACTTATTTATTCTTAAATTCAGTAGATTTTCATTTTTCAGTTCTAGAATATTCATTTGATTCATTTTAATACAATATAGTTCTTTCGGAAATTGTCACTGTTTTGTTGAACTTAATCACAGTTACATTTTTAAAGTCTCTACCTGATAATTTTAATATCTGTATCACTTATGGATCTTCAGTTTTCAGTAATTTGGTCCTGTCTCCTGGTATACTTGGTGATTTTTGCTTAAGTGCTAAACATGTAAAACAAACAAACCAAAAACCTGTATATGCTCTAGGTATACTTCTCCAGAAATTAATTTCTTCTGGCAAGCAGGCAGGACAGAGTTAGATCACTCTGATCCAAAAAGAGACTGAGTTGTTGTAAGGTCTGTTTCAGGCTTTCAAGAACTGGTCTATCTCCAGTTTGCCCTACTCCTACAGCACAGGCCTTCAAGAGTCTCAAATAAAATCCTGAAGGTTTAACAGCACCTTTTCTTCTTGATGGATCCCGGTACAGTTTTTGTGTCCCAGCCGCATGAGAATGTCAAAACTCTACTTAATACTTCTGCTTCTTTCGGCTTTATTTCTTGGCCTCTTATGCCACAGAATTCAGAACTTGGCAAACATCTTGAGGGCAAAAGCTACATACAGAACTATTTTATTTCCTTAGCTCAGTGAGACTGCTGGTAGCTGGAGTCTTCCATTTTGTGCTTGGCCTCTACACTTGATGCTTGGCAAATGCTAAATGGAAAAAAGAGGCAGAGAAGGTTTGACTCTCTATAGCTTGTCTTCCTTTCCTCTGCATCTTAAACCTTCAAGTCTTGGCTACGTTGGTTGTTCTCCAGTGCCTTTAAAGCAGCCGTTGGTTGTATTTTATCAGCTTTTATAACTTGTTGATGGGTGGGCTCGGTCTGATATAAGCTTACATTGTCATAGCCAGAAATAGAAGTCTCTTTGCTCATTACATTTTAGTCATATATCAAAATACATTTAGTCATATATCAAAATACATATTTTAGGACTGAAGCAATTAATTAATGTATAAAAAGAAAAATACCAAATGAGTACAAGTTGTCACCAGAAGAAAAGTTAAAATTAAATGACATTTTTGAAGGCCAGAAGACTTTTCAACTTATTTTTAATTATCTGAGATATAGAATACTTTATGTAAATAGCAAGTGAAATACTTGGGATTTATCAAGATCTGCTTTTGATAATATAAATCCAGTGCTGCATTCAGAGCAATTAATTATATATACGTTTAAATATGAATTCACAGGGGGCGTTTGGGTGGCTCAGTTGGTTGAGCATCCAACTTTGGCTCAGGTTGGTCATGATCTCATGATTTGTGAGTTCAAGTCCCTCATATCAACTTTGTGTGGAAAATGTGGAGCCTGCTTCAGATTCTGTCTCCCTCTCTCTCTCTGCCCCTCCCCTGCTCACATACATTCTCTTTCTCCAAAGTAAAGAAACATTAAATAAATATGTAATAATTCACAGTTTAATCACATGAAATAAAAAGCAACTATAGGAAACAAAGTATAAAGATGATCTTATGTAAACACTGAGTCAGTTTATGTTTAATTGTACCTTGTTAACTTCCGTTTCCTTTTGGCAGCCGCAGTCATTGCCATGTAGGATGGTACTATGGTTGGTATAGGCAGAGAATGTTTAGTTGAAAATGAAGAAGAGGCAAGCCTGCATATTAAATAAAAAATAAAATGAGTACTTTTGATTTGTACTATGGAGAAAAATGAACATACACTTTCATAATTAGAATATTATTTTGTATGCATATACAAAGAAAAATATTTTTGTAGACTATAAAGCCTCTCTTGCTTGCCCTAGGGTTTTCTTCTTTTTTATCTCATAGAAAGAGTTGCTCTCAAGAGATTTCTGCATCCCAACAGCATAGAAAGGTGAAGGTATCATTCTTCCCATATATGGATTACTTGTGATTAAACAGATGAAGTGTACAGGACATGAACTGAGAAGAAGTGAGAAGGCTGTTTGCTTGGATGACATGTAGTCAGCCATACCTTAGATATATGATGATTCAGGGTAAGCTGAGGTTCACCGAACGTGAATAAAAAATGTGAGATTTTCTTTAGTGAACATATTAATAAATAAAAGTAAACACAGTAATCCTCTGATGATGGCTTGTATCATCTAACTTTGGAGTAGGTAGGACAAACTAAATATACCTTAAGGTTTCTTCTAGTCTACTGAGGGTCAATCAACTAAGATATCAAATTAAAGACTTTAAAATATTGTGTTAGTGGATTAATATTTATAAAAACAAGATTTAATGAAGGTAAAACACTGACTTTTGTAATCAAGATAGCATACTTGACTCATGAAATAGACCTTAAATATAACTAAAGAAGAAAAAAAAGCTACGGTTTAAAGACTATGTAAACAAAACAAAATGAAATAAAAACACAAACAAAAGAAGAACTGGTAAATACTCTTTTTTGTACCTTTGTAAAATGTTATTGTTTGATAGTGATTCTTGTTCAGGTAATTTACTCTTTAAGCTCCTGGTGTCTTCACATATAGTAAATGTAGAGTCCAAATCTTCCTGTCCATATTCTTTCTTCCTGCTGAGAGGAATACCTGCTTCACATAACATTTTCAGAGAATTATCACTGTTTACATTTGAGCTGATGGTCTGAAAACTTGTAGAATGTGATGATGGTTGTAGTAAGGTCACTATAGATGAATTTTGAGTTTTTCTACAGTCTTCTGGTGTATACACAATAGGTTGAAGTTCTTTGCTGAGAGAATCATTGAGCTGCAAACTTTCAGACAGTGTAGACTTTTGGGGATGTTTTGTGTTCAAGGGAGAAGGCATTAATTTTCTTCGGGTTCTTTTTTGTGGAAGGATTTTAAACAGATTAGATTCACTTGAAGATGTACCTATTCAATAAAATTAAAAAGAAGCTCAATAATGTCACCTAAATAGTTTTCCAATAACCATATCAGTTAAACAACAACATCACCACCAATAATAAAGTACATTTTCTGCCAACTGATTAAAATTTAAAAGAAAGTTGGAAAGAAAAAACATAGTTTATTGCTAATAACTTTAAATAATGTTAATGAACTCATTATAAAGAGATTCTGGAACAGAAAATAAATAATAAATGGCTAATACCAACCCTAATTCTTAGAGATAGCAGAATTTAGATTTTATGTTTGATTTATGTTTAAGATAACAAAAAAGTACTCAATAATCGTACACACAGAGATTAATAACTTAATAACTTAGAGATTATAAAATATCACCAGTTATTTTTTAATTGGGTGGCAGTCTAGTCTAAATTAACAAGAATGGCAATAACCGATAAAATCCCAAGTGAATGAAAGAATTAAATCTGTTACTATCTCAGATATGATGGTTAATAAAGCGTTCTGATCATTTGTTTCCTATACCATACATAATTCATCAGTTTTTGAAAATTAGATTAGTACCTTAAGATAAATGAACATAATTTGAAGAGGTCAGAATACTCTTACATGGCCCTTCCTTATCACTCTGTACAAGTAAGTCTCCTAAATGTCAAGAGGTCGTCAAGTTTAATGAACTTTTCTTAGCTCTATCCTACAACTTCTGTAGCTTTTCAAAATGATTTCCCTCTCCAACATCTATTACCTTCTTTTTCCTTCATCCAGTAAACATATATATTTCCCTAAAGATCTGTACTTGACCTCTAGTCTTATTCTACACTCTTGTAATTATCCTCTCGCCACTACTTTCTCAGTCACCTGGGTCCCAAATAACTAACTCTTACTGTTTCCTTGCATTTTTGAACCTCCACCAATCCTTTCTCTCTTACACTTAAACTTGAAACATAATGTTGATGTCATTCTTCTGACTAAAGGCTTTTAGTGATCTTTAAACAGAAACATGATATCCAGAGATTATTAGTAAGGAAATTCCTGTTTCTTGTTCCAAAATTAAGAGACAAATTGTTTTGTTTGAACTTAAGTTTGAATTCCCACAATCTAGACAGGCTTAATATTTACCTCTCAAATACCTTTTTAAAATATATACAATAATGAATTGATTGAATACATAACAATACACTTCATCAGCTCCAGTGTGCTAATCTTGTCTTTCTTAATTAACTTTCCGCTGCTTTGCCAGTTTCATTCACAGTGAACTTCAGGTGCCTGACATGAAGCAACTTTGCTGGAGGTGTATTGTCAGGAAACTACAATGTGTATTTCTGCCCATGTTTTCAAATCGTGCAGTAAGATTCCCAACTAATGCTATATTTGCTTTATGATATAATACTAACTTAAATAACACTGAAAGCTGCATAAGTGTTACATATTTCAATAAAGCAATTCAAGCTTTCAACCCAGTTAGAAAATACACTTATAATAATCACTTATAATAATCAGTACATGCATTATTCTTACTATGTTAGTTGACAATAGGCTCTGCTATGGCGAGGTTGACAATTACCCTCTAGGAAAGACAATTTAAAAACAGGAAGAAAAATATGATCCCTGTTCTACTAAGGAATTTTACTTTTCTGAGAACTAGATAAATGAGATCCAGATCTTAAAATAATTTTCCACTCCCTTTAACATGACATTTGTCAAATTTTCCATTACCAGATATTTTTATACTAATGCTGCAGTGTAAAGACAGTTACTTTTCTCCACTGTGCTGCTACCACCAATTTGGTGGCTATTAATAGCTGGAAGATTAACTTCTTTTCCCATGAGAGGCAGCAGGGGTATATAGAGGATAGAAAACTATATCAAGGATAGAGAGCTGAATTGGGAGTCAGGAGACTTGGATTCTATTTCTGGCTTCAGCAACAACTCACTGAGTGACCTTGGGCAACTCACTTAAGCAGTGTGGGCATTAATACCCCCTAAAAAAGGCTGGTGCGGGGGGGGGAAATACTACCTTCATGTACAGGGAGTTTTCTAGGATTAGGTAAGATCTATAAAATACTTAAGGTTCAAAGAAAGGCTCTAGAAATGTAAATATGATCCAACTGTTAGCACTACTACTTTTACAGAGAAAGTTATAATTTACTTTCCATTAATACCTTATACACAGTTATCACAAAAAGAACACATTTCAAACAATGTCTCATTTTTAGTTTATCAGATAACCAGTTTACCAAAGCTGATAGTAAACTGTAATATAAACCCAAAGTGTTGGTAAAGCATACACAACTAAGTGTTCTTTAAAAATGCAGGCTTCATAACAATATTGTAAAACTTAAAACACAATGGAACATGAAATCTCAAGAGATAAGGATTATCCAGAGTCACTATTTTTCTTGTACATAGTATCTAGAAAGGGATAATCTCTGGAGTGGCACTGGGCAAATTCCCATGATGGTGGACCACTTTTACCCTACTGCTTGTAAAGAACATGAAAACAGGGGTCTTCCATAAGACACTGAAGAAATATCCACCTGTTCTCTGGGATAATTTAAACATACAGCCAATATCAAATTTTGATATCATCAGACTAACAGTTTGTCAGTGAAATCAACAGCAATGTCATTATGACACATCTTTAGCCATAATTCTGCTCTCTTGGAAAGAAAGATATGGTAACTTCAAGGAGAAACATGGAGATGTGGTAGTTAATGTAGATTCACATACCATGGTTTTCCTGTGCCTGGATGAAGAGATGCTACAAACCTACAGCATACATGCAAAACACAAATCTAGAGGGTTCTTTTATATTTATCCTTTCAATTATTAAATACATACAATAATAAAAAGGGAGCAGAAAATAGATGGTCATTTTAGGACTACTTAGGCTGACTAGTTGCTCAGAAAGGCACAGGAGATAACCAGACTAAAAACAAGATTTAGAGGCTTACATAGAAATTCAACAATCTACTGTTACTTGATAAAGAGTTTATGTCTCCATTTAATCCATGAAAACTAAAAGAACACAGTAAACTGACATTTGACTTTGAATATGATTTCCATAATATATAAATACAATTATATGATAAACAATTATTCTCTTTTAGGCGATAAAGTGAAGTATATTAAGTGGGCGTGGCAAACTGGAGACTTGTTAGGTTAGGGACACTGTACATTTTAATAGGCTTTAAGAACCATTGGGTATGCTAGGTCTATGTCTATAAAAGAGATTTGCTGTACTTTTCCATTAGAGGATGTACAGTAACTTTCCAGAAGACAAGGCTTGGGGCAGTTGTAGTTTCCCCTGATTCAGACTGGGAAAATACTATCTAACAAGATTCTGTAATTCTTGGGCCTACAGAGTGGAAATGATAAAGAAGGAACCTGGAGGCAGATTATAATTCCTTTAAAAAAAGCTTCATAAAATGAGAAAAGGAATCATGCAGTTACAGACTTGCAGAACAAGGGACTCTAACAGATGATAATAGTCAATAAAATACCTCAGGAACATGGTGTCACACAGGAGAGGATAGCAAATTAAAAATGCATTGTTATAGGCTCTTAAAAAGTGGGATAAAAATGATTGGTAGCCCCTTGGAAGGACAGCATGTCTTCTCTCCTGGGCATTTCCATCCCGCAAACCAACTGGCATCATCATATATTTAAGTATAGGAGGCAGTAGGTAGCAATGTATCTTATGGTCTAGAAATAGCAGTTTTGGGACTCTAGCTCTTCAACACATTGTAAGTATACTGCATTTCTACTGCTCTGAAACAATTATGATCCATGGGATATAAATGAATATGTTGAAATTCATTTCCAGATAATAACAGTAACCATGTCAAGACACCTAAAAGAAGTCACTACTATTATTTCCAATCTAGTATCAATGTTTATTTTAATTACAAAATAAAAAAAAAAGTTTTCGTCAGCTATGGTACAAGAGAAATAACTAAGAGGACTGTATCCGCATAAAGAGAAGTCACTGTTTGTTCATCCACCCAGTATTAAGCACCCACCATGTTCCAGACCTTTTTTAGGTTTTGAGAATCTAGCAGTAAACAAGACATTTAATAACTTACATTTCTGGGGAGAGAGGGAAGAAAAGTAAATTATCTTCATTAAGATAATCATGACAAATTCATTTAAATTCAATAAAACATAGAAATGTAGTAGAGAGCGATGGGAGATAGGAAGGGTGTTAATTAGATGGCCAGGGAAGGTGATTCTAAAGATGGGAGATGGGATGCGACGTGAACGGCTGGGAAGGAGTCAGCCCTACGAAGATATGGGAAAGAAGCAGAGGAAATAGCAAGTGCAAAGACCTGATGGCAACAATAAATTTGTTGAGCTCAAGGAAAAGAAAGAAGACTAATGTGATTGAAGTGTAGTGAGTCAGAGGGAAAACAGAAATAAGAAGAGGCCAGAGAGTTCAAAAGGGGCCAGCCAATGTTAGGGCTTATGAATGAGATAAAATGAGATATTCTAAGTGCAAAGGGCTATCTGTGGAGGATTATTTTAAACATGGATATGAGGTGATATGATTTATGTTTTAAAAAAAGATTGCCTTGTTTAATGTGTAGATAACAATATGAATGGGTGAGAGAGGAAACAGAGAAATCAGTAACATAGCTATTGCTACAGCTCAGGCAAAAAATGAGAGCCTGGACTAGACTGGTAGCAGTATGATGGATGTGGGAAGGGTGTTGTAATCAAATGACCAGATTAAAATTATACAAAGTAAATTCAGAACATTTTCAATGGCATACATACATGTGACTAGCTGCCCAATAATCAGGACCAAAGATAAGGACTTCACACAAAGGAGCAGTATTTCATATAATTTAATCAACAAAATTGACAACTTTCAGTGAAACCATGAGCCATTTCTATGTGAGCAATTACAGAAAAGTTCAAAAGGTCCTAAATGTCATTCCTTCAAATTTGGCATCCTCATTGTTACTGACAGCTTCTTCCCCCCACTCCCACTTATCACATTTGAGGTCCTGTCCTCTACTGAGGAACTCTGATTCAAGTAAATGCAGGTGTCTGGGAATCTGCTTCCTTCCCTGTCTAGTTTGGATGCTCATGGACCTGAGGCAGCAGATACTTTTTGGGGTTTGAGGATATAGCTTCTTATTCAGAGATGATGGCTGTTATTGTCATGATTGGGTAAGGAAAAGGAAAGAACAGGAGAGAGGAGAGAGGTTCAGTAGGAAATGGTTCTAGAAAAGGGTGGCAGAAAGACAATTACTGAAAATGGACTTTGGCTCCTAGGAATTTATACAAAGGGAGGGAAAGATTTAAGTGAACAGAATGATACAGAAAAAGTATCCTTTTTTAGGTCAGGCACTCTACTTTCTCTGCAAATTCATCTCTAGACACCCTCTAACAATTGAAACAGATTTATCTTCAGTTCTAGGCATAGACCTACTATGATTTCAGATACAAGGACTGACTGCTCCACCCCCAATACCTTGTTGATTGATTGCTGCATTCAATTCCTTAAAAAGGAGCCACTGCATTTTAATGCGTATTTAGTGAAGCTTCAAAATGCAAATGTGGTCCCATAATGAATGCATTTTGATCAAATAATATATGATATACATGGTATCAGAACCTTTTCTTTTTGATAGGGAGGGAAGACAGAAAGGCATCAAATACTTGGAAGAATTTCTCGCTGGAAGAACCAGAACTTGGTTGGCTTCACCTTGTACGTGTTGTTTTAGAAGCATCCATGGTACAAGAAGGGACATGAAGGTTAACTTTGCAAAAGACAATCAATTTTAACCAAGATGGTAATCTGAGTAGAGGCATCTAGCTTCCCTTCCACATTTCCTTTAAAATGACCATATAATAAAAATAGGAGAAAACTTGTCTTAATGTTGGTGATAAGGGAAGAATATTACCTGCACACTAGGGCATTAGAGGACTTTAGGGATGATACTGTGTACCTAGAACTAGAATAAAGAAAGACATGGAGGAGAATATGATAAAATATTCCCCCACCTCATCCTTCAGTGCTATCCCTGGGAGTTGAGTAAAAGACACTGGCAGAATGTTACTAGAGTCCCTTACATTAGGAATAGGAATGAGGGAGTAGATGAAGTAGAAGTAGAAAGGATGAGACAAAGCTATGGGATGCAGTAAAATGGTAATATCTGAATACTAGCAGTAGCACTAAGAGGCCCTCAAACCCAGTCCTGGCCCAGCTGTCTCAGTATTGAGAGGAGTACGGAACAGAAAGTACCCAAACCTGTGGGCCTTGCTCCTAGCATTGGTACCACACTACACGTGGATCAGAAGATCTTGGGCAAAATGGCAAAGTTTCTAGCTGATACTACCTAGAGCTCTGGTTCCTTTTCTATACTCCTGGGGCTGTTAGATCCATGAAAAGGAATGCATTTGTCCCCCACTTGTGGACCCTAATTTCTAGTTGAGTATCAGCAAGTTATGGGCAAAGCATACTGATAACACGTATTGAGGGAACTCACTGGATCAGTAAAAAGACATGGCAGAACAAAGGAATGGCAGAACTGGCATACAAACTCAGGCCTGTTGATAATCAAGATGCATGTTCTTCACTCCCACACAAGATGGAGTCCCTACCACATGGAGAATGAAACCGATTAGAATAATGGCTAAATAAAACACGGGATATTCATAACTACAAAATTATTTAAAGCCATGTTTCATAGATTATCTGAAAATATGGAAAAATGAAGTAGTGTACAAATTGTACACACAGCATGATCTCAATTTTGAAAACAAAAAACATACACATACAAACTCTGCAAGCAAAAAAGGTGGGGGAAAGTTAAAGAAAACAGCAGAAGGAAATATGCATAATCTATTAAAATATTAGTGATTACGGCTGGAAAAATTCTGAATGATGTTATTTTCTTCTTAAAGTATTTGACTACTTTTGTAATAAACGTATAATTGCTCCTCCAAAATTGTAAATAGCAAAAATATTTTTTAAAATAAGAGTAATGTAAGGAATGAGACAAAAACAAATAAAAACCTAGCTCTCTGAAGCCTCAGAAAATCTCAGGAATTGGAGGCATGAGGATGACTCTGAAGGCACAGGGCGGAGCTAAAAACAGAACTGATTGAAAGTATGTATAAGGAAGTTGGACCCCCTAAATTCTTACCCCATCAATATCACCTGTCCTACCAGATGATTATTCCTTCATCACCCTGTTAAAAGACATGAGGTTTTATTCTCTGGACAGGTGGAGACTTGGCGCCATCATGCAAAGATTACATTAGGGGTTTTTTAGTAATTTCTCAATAATGAATGCACAGATTTTTCTCCTACTGCTCTAATACACTGGTGCCAGACTTACACACCTCCTAAATGGGAAATCAGAATTCTTCATAGACAAACCATAACAATAAAGACATAGGTACTCACATTTTCAGGCTCCCCAAAACTATTTTTTTGGAGATCACCATAAAGTAAAGCTGAAAGACCTAACTATGTACACAGAATATAACTAGGGTCACCAGATGTTTGAGTATGTATCTTTCAACACGATAATCAGGATAGAGAACTACATGCAGGAAAAAAAAAAAAAAAAAAAAGAGAGAGAGGAAATAGACAATGTAGAAATAGAAGACTGTATTAGAATAACCACAATTAATATCTTCAGAGGGATGAGAAATTACTACATTGATGAAATAGAAACAAAATGTTATGGAAAGAAACACTGAATTACTAAAAAGAGTTCTTAGGAATCTAAAATATGAGAGGGACGAAAAATCAAAATAAAGTCTGTAAGATCAAGTGGAGGACATCTCTTAGAAAGAACAAGCAAACCGAAAGAGTTAAATACAAGAAGGCAAATAAAAGAATTAGAGGCTCAACCCAGGAAATCCAACATCAGATTAGTTAAGAGTCCAAAGACAGAGCAGGAAGTAGGAAAAAAATATTATTATATGGAGGTACATGTATGTATATGTGCACACATACATATATGAACATTTCTCAGAGTGAAAAGATAAAGATTTTCAGAGAGAGAGAAGCCCAGACTATTTAGTTTAATGAAGTAAAAAAGACTAATACCCAGGGTACATCATTGTGACATTTCAGAAAACTAAGGATAAAGGGAAAATCCCAAAATCTTCCTTAGAGGAAAAAGTCACACACAAAGTACGGAGAATAAAAATGGCATGTCACTTAACAGCAACACTGGGATTTAGAAATCAGTGGAGCCAATATCTACATGGTTCTTAGAAAAATTATTTCCAACCTAGAATTCTATACCTAGTCAAATAACCAGATAATATAATGCCAAACATGCACTATCTCAAAAAAGTTTACTTCCTGCACACCCACTGGAAGACTCTATTGGAGGATGTATTTCTGTAAAATAAGGGAGAGTAACAAAAAAGAGGATGGGAAAAAAAGCAAGTACTACATACAGAAACAATAAAGCTATACAAGAAAGAAAACTTTCATATTTTTTTGGCTCAACAGGAAACAATATTTACTTGAACACACCCTAGAGATTTATTTTTACAAAGCTGAAAAACTTTTGGAAAGATGGGAGTAGGGGAGGAAACATATATAGAATGTAAAGGTATTAAATACTTAGGGTCCAAAGTAAAAAAATAAGTAGATGATATTTAAAATTGGGAAAATGTAAGCAAATAGGAATTAGCAGTATAAATTTGAAATTTGGAAATTAAAAGGAAAAACCAGAAGTTATCGCTAAAAGGGGAATAAGAATTGGGAATGGGCAACAAAATGGCAGAGATATTTCCACAAATAGGAGTACCTGTTAGCTTTCTAACCTATGCACTATGTACACTATGTACATATTAAAAAGTATGTATTATTACTTTTATAAAAATGTAAGCTGGATTTTAAAAGCAGATGAAGGTGGAGAGGGGAGAGAAAGCAGAGGGGGAGGCAGACAAACACACATACGCACCCACATGTAAGAGTTTTGATGAAAATAAAATAATCAGACTTTAGAGCTGTAAAGAGAAAAGCAGGCCAAAATATGTATCTTGCTTGTTCTGGGAAGGCTTTACTCAAAATCTGTGGACCCCAAGTGGGGTCAAGCTAGCCAAAGCTGTGAAGTTTTACATTCAAAAGTCTAACTGAAACATGTAAACAAATAATATGAAAGGAATGGGCAAAAAGAACAGCATATGAATGTTCTAGGCCTAGGGAAGGTGGGAAAGATCTTTACTTAGCCCTACTCTCTAGATGCTTACCACCAACCTCCCTCCCCATGTCATGTTTTCTCTGGCATATAACAAAAAGCAAGGGAGAACAACTTCCTACCCGGAAAAATTTAAAAAGGGCTGATAAAAATGTGACTCAATTATCAGAAATAAATCATTCAATATGGTGAGAAATGGATAAAATAGATTTAAAGTCATGAGTTCCAGAATGAAGGAAAATTCCTTTTCTTCAGGGACCTGCCTGTGTAATCTGAATGCCAGCAGATGTAATGTTGATATACCAAAAATATATAGAGAACAATAGCAGAAATAAAAATAACATTTAGGATAGCAAAATCTCTAAGAAAGAAGACATACTTTGTATAAGAACAAGGATTTAATCAGTTTGTCTTCAGATATTCTAAGTGTCTTAAAGATCTCCAGCTTTAGTTATTGGATTTGTTATACCTATCTTTACCTTCACATTTAGATTCCATATGATGACATGACATACTTTAATTTCTTTATATGTTTGTTGAGAAATATTCAGATGATTAAACAGAGAGAGGTCACTTTAAGGATCCGCAAATTTTCTATTACTATTTTCTACTTAACCGGATTATATAAGATTGTAAAAACACTTTGGGAACTACTCAGAGAATTGTTCACTGAAAAATAACTTTGGTATTTCTTTAGTTATAAAGGCCTAATACAATTATTCTTAAGTTCAAGAGGATCTTTTTAGGCTTATTAACACTTCACATTGTTGAAGGCACATATTAATGAGGTAACAATATAATGCACCTGATTGCTATTTCTAGAATCACGAGGCTTTTCTTAAAAATAACAATTTAACAAAAATACATATGACATGCTAAAGACTTATTGATAAACTCCTAGTTTAGGAAAGAGGGTAGGCGGTGGAAGTTATAGGATTAAATAATAGAACTTTTCGAAATAATTATGTGCTATAATTCAAAACAGGACTTTAAAAGTAATCAGAGATAGGACTACTGAAAGATATAGAAGAGCTCCTCTTCTAAACCCTATAATAAGTTGTGTTTAATGAATCCAATCCTAGTCTTTGTAATACTTATCCATTAATAGTTTACGAAACATCTTAAAATATTTATATGATGCTTTAAGGCATCTTATGTACAACTGAAAATGTGCATTTCAGGATAAAGTGGTTAGTGTTCTATTCATCTGTTCCTGCATTATGGCTACAGATTTCCCGCTTTAAAAAGTTTGTTTACTGTAAGTCCATAGAGAGGCTTAAAAAGGAAGTCAGACAAAAACATTTTGTTGAGACTGCCAAGTTTTAGAAGCCTTTCAAAAGACTTTTAAGTATTAAAACCACTTTTAAAATGAACTGTAAATGCAAGCACTAAAGTTGTGGATTAGATGGAAAAAAAAAATACAATTTTCATCTGTGATTGTCCAGATTGTAACACAATATTACCTAGGTTACAACTTATGTACATTAACATTTGTGTAGTTTGTATAGTATTATACAGAATAAAATATGCTAATATAAGCCACAGCTTAAAATCAAAATAAAAACAGTGACAATCATAATGAAATTAGAATAATTTGCTTCTCCATTAAATTACATTTGTTAGTGATGAAAAGAAATTATGAATAAATATTTGATCCCTGGGTAAGGAGTTAATGAAGAAGTAAATGAAATTGATATACTAATTAATCTACCACTTGCCATCTCTTTCTCAAACTTCTGGGATCTTAAGGAATATGATCAATTATGGTAGTATAATAAAAACAGTAAGTTGTATATTTTGACTCTTAATGAAATATAGGACAGTCTCATGAAAAAGTATATGCAAAAGACCTGAAGAGAAACATCTAAAAATGTATTTATTGGCTGTATTGTTCTTTAAGCTATTTAAATCCACCTCTAAGCACAATCTAGTCTTCTTCATTATTTCTATCAGTATTTCATTTCTCCAAGAACCCTATCCCACAGATTTGGTTGAGGAATCTGAAACATTTCTAGTAGAAAGCAGAAACAGATTGCTTTCATATCTATCTTTCTGAAAGTAGTTTTAAGGAATGTGTTTAAAAAAATCTTGCTAATATTTATTAACTTAAAAATTATGCCTAAAACTTAAAAAATGTTTTAATAATATTTATATTTTATTATAAAAATTTCCTTAAATAGGCCCTAGTATTGTTATATTATTAACATATGTGTAAGTATAATATTATATATAATATATGCCACTTATTACCCGATCCTGCTAATATGCCAGGATATTATAGATTTAAGTTAATTATGTATTATATAATATTATACATGTCTATAATGTTTTAATAATTATCACATAGTAATTATAAAATAATATATAATAATAAACTATGTATATTGTATAATACCTGGCTACATTAGATCAGGGAAGAAGAAATAGTGGTGGTATAAATGAACTAAATCTTCATCAGAATCAGAAGATGATAAAAATCTAAACATAGATAAATCAATAAACAGCAGTGTAAGCATACTGTTTAGAAATACTAGATAAATTCTAGCAGTTTGTTATGTCATCCATCATGAGTTTCAGTGAACAACAGAATAAAAACTGATATGCTGATTTTCCTAAAGGTAGTTATAAGAATGTTGGTATATTTTTATTTTTAAATAATTCTTTGATTATTATTTTTTATTATAAGAAATGCCCTTAAATTAATAAATTATTAAGAAAGTCAGGTCTAAATAATTTTAAACCAAATGTCACTGTGATATTCCTATGTCACAGAAATCATGACATTTAGCTATCTATCTATATTTAAATGTTTATTTATTTGAAAGAGACAGCGTGAGCAGGGTAAGGGCAGAGAGAGGGGGAAAGAGAATCCTAAGCAGATGGATTAGGATTAGGATCCTAAGTACACTCGGAGCAGAGCCTGACATGGGGCTTGATCTCATGAGCGCAAAATCATGACCTGAGCCGAAATCAAGACACTTAACCGACTGAGCCACTCAGGTGGCTAGCAATCTACATTTTTTAAATGAATTTCCACTTTAGAAATTCCCACTTTAAAGCAGGTCCTACTTCTTTCCTAATTACAGATCACCAGAAAAGTCACAGTGGGTACCATCTCACACAAAGAACCAGAATTTAGTATTAGATTATCTTATAATTTGTTGTTCACAGCAAGAAAGTGACATGCTCAAAATCATATCAATCACATTTGTTGTTGACAGAACTCAAGTATCTTGATGAAGTCAGGTAAAGAAACCAAAGTAATAGCATATATAATTATAACGAAGACTTAAAAAAATAAAATTTCACAGATTCAAAAATATGAATAGAGGTAATATATAATTTCATCTCCCCAAAACAGATTCTATCTCCTGACTACTACTGTCAGAAAAAGAACGTTAAGAGTGAATGAAATATGGGTATTTTTATAATTTAAAGTTGGGTTACATAAAAATTAAAAATCACCATGAATAAAAGAAAAAAAAAGTACCATACATGGCAAAGGGTTTAAAGCTCTTGTATGTGTACATGTCTCTGTCTGGGTATTTATATATATATATATATATGTATCTGTGTGGTTGGTTATCTTTGGTCTACCAAGAAAGAATTCTTAAAAGATGAATAAGAAACATGAAAGAGAAAAAGAAAGCAAAGGAAGTGAACAGGTAATTTAGAATGAATCACAACTGGACAAAAGCACATAAAAAAATGCCCACGTTCATTACCCATGTAAAGTGGTAGATTCTACAGTTATAATAGTTCTGGGGAATAATTTGACAATGCATATCAAATACTGTGAAAATGTACATACCCCTTGATCTAGCTATTCTATTTTTTAGGGGCTTAGCCTAAGGAAATAATTAGACAAGCTGTGAAACATAAACACACAGAGAGATGTTTAGTGGAATGTTACTTGTTAACAGCAATAAAATGAAAACAAACTAAACGTTCATTGGTAGGGGATTAGGTAAGCATGCAATTGTTAAAAGTAATTTAATTTCATATTTGATAGGAAAATGTGTGTAACAAGTGGTTCGGTGAGAAAAAGGTGGTTATCAATTCTATGTATAATAGATCTCAATATTTATTGTTTAAAAAATACCAACTGCATATGAATGCTTAGAAAAAATGTCCAACTATTAAAACAAAATATTAATAGACGTTAATGAAAGACATCTTATTTCTTTTGGCTGGACTTCTTTTTCCAAATTCAAATAAATGAACATTTATTGCTAAGATAATAAAAAGGCTAAAATATTAGTGAAAGGAGAAATAAAGTTAAAAATGAATTACAGAAAACAGTTTCTGACTGCCAATGAAGATACAGTTGCTGGGGAGAGAGAAGGTAAGGAGTGGTAATCACTGTAACAGAAATACAAAAAATATGGTGGAAATGCAAGGGTATGTACAGGCCAAGGAGAGAGGACTCAGTAAAGGGAAGGTTCATAAAGAAGGCAGAATCTGAACTGGACTCTCAGCGGGGATAAGGATTTTAATAAGTTAGGATGTGGGATGAAGCAAGAGGAAACAGCATTCAAGATTGAGGGAAAAGCTTGGAAACTAGAGAGGCAAGAAACAGAAAGTATGTTTAAGAAAAGCCCGGGACACCAAGTGCTGTAGAAAAGTAAGTCTGCAGCTTGAAAACAGACTGGCAAAAGCCTTAGAAGGCTCTCCTAAATAAGGGGGTCTGCACTTTATTAGGAAGATAATTGTAGTGTGAAGGGTAGACTGGAGAGAGGAGAGACAGGAGAAATGGAAACTAGTTTAGATATTGCTATTATTATTCATTTCTTACATCACATTTTCTCAAAGTGTTTTAAAATAAGTTGAATCAAGAACCATCATTCTATTTCCTGTCTTTCTCTCTTGGTTTTAAATAAATCTCTAAAACACAAGTATGAATTGGCAATTTCATGTGATGTCTTAGGTACGAGGGGTCTATATTTTTTAGCTTTCTGAAATATTCCACAGATGGTTCTTTTAAATAAAGAGACTAGATAATTTATCACTAATGAGTGAAAAATCCCTCTCTTAAAAAATGGGCAGGCCTTCTGGGGTCATCTTTTGATGTGCCATATCAGGTGTCCTGAGTGATTTTACCCAGAGGAACTAATTTATCAAGAGCTTAAGACTGCAAACGTTAAAAGATTTACAGAGCTGTACGTTAGTGTAAAAAGCAGAATGCAGTATTTAGCAAACATGAGTCACAGGCTGCAAAGCAGGGTTCACGACAGGGAGACATTGATGAATGGGATTAGATCTAATTGAGGCTTGGTACAAAATGATGGCAAGGATTTTTCTTTTGCTAGTACTCATGTTAATATGTACGTGAGGAGGTATTTTGGGAAACTATGCTAAATTAAAATTAGTTGGCAAAGGTCTAAAGTGAAATCAAATATTAATATATGCATTTCAATAAACACTTCTAGGCTACAAATGCTTGATACAATTACTGTACTAATCATAAATCTGGATTCCTTTAACAGCCTTATGACTCATGGAATTCAGTTGCAAATGATACAGGTGAGTGAATTTTAACTATTTAAAAGATATGTAACTTTAAGGTACTACTGATTAACCATACATACAATAAACATTTTATAATGCATTCATATGACACTATTGTGGTTACTGCAGTATTAATGCTTATATAGATAGTTTACAGCTATTTACAAATATTGCAAAGAGAGAATACATTTTCCTACGTATTAAAAAATTGGCATAGTGTTTTAAATTAATCCAACACTCTGAGTAATAAATCAACCATAACCTTTTGATACTTGCCTTTGTGGGAAATAGCAGATACCATGTTTTCCACTCAGTCTCATTTTCCTACTATTCATGCTTTTTTTAAGGGGGGGGGGGGAACAATGCAAGAACCTTATAATTTATAGTAACATTTACAGTTATGGATGAGCAACTGAACACTGTTTTGTCTACGAGGAGAATAAGGGCCAAATGAAATGTATTTAAGGATATAAACATGACTTCCATTGTCTATTGGTAATGATTAAATTTTATTGCCAAATGGGAAAATACATGGAAAATTTAGGTTATAAATATTTTTGCTATTTCATATTTATTATATGAGGAATTCATCTAGAGACTTATTTTTTTAAATGACATATTCAAGTAATTTTAGGGTAAACCTAAACTTACATTGGAACTATATTCAATCATAATATATCTACTATATAGAAGACACTGATTCTACTGGTATCTTTTCTTTTATTGTACTTTAAGATAAAAACCACTAACATGAGGTACAAAATTTAAGAAAAGGAAAGGTTAGAGACAGAAATATTACTAAATGTGAGTTTCCAGATGGATAATGAGGAAATCTTGACTTTTCATTTAATGTCAGGAATTTTATCCGTTCCATAAATAAACCTTGCTGCCAGCACCCCCATCCTGCATGGCACTCAGTGAGTGCACTTTCTGTTTTCCAGACCTAAAATAGGTGCATGTTTTACTCCAAGTAAACAGACATTTAGTTTGGAGGCAAAGATTTCAAGTCAAATAACTATTCCAAAATCAAGCACTGACATTGGTAAGATATTAAAATGAACAAAATTTTAAAAGTTAGTTTCTTAAGAGATAATACAGGCTTATTAATAAGAAAAATTTAAATAATCCATGTAACAAAAATATAAAATATTGCATTTAGGAATTTAATAACAAATGTACAAAATATATACAAAGAAAGTTCTGTTCTAAAATTTTGCTGAGAAACATCTAAGAAAATATGAATATGGAGACACACTATTGCAGAGTGAGAAGATTTGATGGAGAAAAAATGTGAAGACAAAATTAACTTACAAATTTTTAAAACTATTTTATTTCTTTGGAATTAAAAAAATTCTACTAAAATTTATTTCTTAGGGGCAGCTAACAGCATTTTAAAAACAAAGAATAATGAAGGGGGACTCGCACTGCTATATATCAAAGATACTATCAAGTATCAGTTATGAAAATAATAGCTACTAGTTCTAGGACAGACAAATAAGCTAAAGAATAGGACAGAATAGGATAAATAATTCCAAAAAAGGAATTATAGGACTACCTATTGCATTTAAAACAAAGGTACCATGAGGATGGACTATCAACTTATTACACAAGAATGTCAGGTTCTTTGCAAAAAATTAAGCTAGGTTCTTGCCTGTTACCTTACATCAAAATAAATTAGAGAAAACGAAAGTAAAAATTAAAAGAAAAAAAAAAACCTTATGGATAAAAAGACCTTTTGAGGAATTATTCCAAAAGCAAGAGAGAAAAAAAATGAAGTTGTTTTATGACATAAAAATTTTAAAAATTCAGTATTAAAAGGGGTATCTCAAAGTTTAGAGTTAATGATAAACTTAAGATATTCACAACATGTATCTTAGAGGAAAGAGTTAATATCCCTTGATGATTTCATCCAGTCCTATGGCTTTAAATATCATCTAAATGTTAACAGCTCTCAAATTTATATTTCAGTTTGGACTTTTCTTCTGAACTCCAGATTCTTATCTCCAACTGCTTCCACGGCCTCCACTTGGATGTATGGTAGACAAATTTAAAATGCCCCAATTGTGCTTTAATCTTCTGCCACACCCACCCTACAAACCTGCTCTACCTGAAGTCTTCCCAATCTCTTGTAATGTGACTTGATTCTTTCTGTTGTTAAATTCAAAAACCTTAGGGTCATCCTTGACTTTTTGCTTCCCTCACATCCCAAATCCAATTTGTGATGAAATCCTGCTAGTTCTACCTTCAAAATATATTGAAATCTGACTACTTCTCACCAACGCCATTGCTACCAATCTGGTCTGAGCCACCATCTTTCACCTGCGTTATTGTAGTAGCCTCCTGTTTCCACTCTTGCCATACTACAATCTACTCTCAACTCACCAGTCAGAAGGATCTTTTGAAAACATGATGGAAATATGTTACTTCTCTGCTCAGATCATGCCATGGTTCCCTGATTTGTTCAGCGTTAAAGTCTAAGTCCTTATAATGACCTATAAGACTTTACTTGATCTGCTTTCCTCCACTTGATCTTTGTGATCTCATCACTGTCTACTTTAATTCCTTTTTCTTTTGTACCAATTATATGTCCTAGCCATTCCTTGAATATGTCAGACTGTGTTAGAGATCTGCGTGAGTTGTTCTACCTAAAAATGAGTCTTCTCTCAGATATCTACATGGGCAACTGTGAACTTCTTCACATTTATCAGTGAAGCCTACTGTGACAATGCTATTTAAAGTAGCAACCTCTCCCCCTCCCCCTTCTGAACTCCCTGTATTTCTTTGCTCATAGCATGTACCACCTTCTAAGATTTGGTTACTTTACTGACTATATTTATTGTCTTTCTTCTTGCCCTAGAATGTAAACTCCGGAAGGGTTAAAAAATTTGTTTTGTACTTTGATGCATCCTTAGCATAAGTATCTGGCACATAGAAGTTCAATAAATATTGCTGAATGAATAAACATTCATATCCTAAGCTCTTGTAAATATGTAACAATTTTTACAAAAGATGACTATGCAAGAAAAATGATCAATTGATGGCTAAGTAATTCACAGAAAAGAAAATAGATCCTTGAATAGATGAGAAAAAATATATTCAACTATACTAGTAAACAAAGGAAAAATGGAAAGAATATTTATGGTTGAAATTGGCAAAGAATCAATAAATTAGCTAGCAAAGACAAAAGAGGGAGAGAGAACCCCACATTCAAAATGATTTAATAGATATATCAACCAATGACAAGGTATGGGCCTTGTTTGTATGCTGATGAAAGGACTTAAAAAGAAATCATTTCTAAGACAAAGGGGGAAATTTAAACACTAATTGGATAGATATTTAATGACATTAGGTATGAAAAGGATATTGTGTTTTCTTTTAGAGACACTAAGATGTAAATGGAAGAAATGATACGCTGAGATTTCCTTCAAAATAATCCAGTACAGATTTGATGGGGTGGAGAAAAGCAGATGGAGTTCTCAAGACTAGCCATGAGATAAACCTTAAAGTTAGGTGATGGGTTCATAGAGTTCATTACTGTATACTTTGCAATTTTACGTATGTTTGAAAATAATTTTCTATAAATTAAAAATTAAAGATACTTTAACACCAAGAGTTGGTGAGAATAAAGGGAGAAAGGAACACATTTTCTTACACTGATGATGGGAATTAAAATTGGTATAATCACATGGGGGTGGGAGAAGTTACTAAGCAATATATACTTCAAACTTTAAAAAAATGTGCTTATTTCTTGAGTTAGAAATTTTACTTCTAGGAATTTGTCATAAGGGTAATCAGACATGAGCATCAAGATAAATATACATATTTGCTTACTGCAATATTATTTATAATAAAAAGTTATTAAACAATCTAGATGCCTAACAACAGAGCACAGAATAAATTATTATGGTTAATCTCATCAGACTTTTAAAAGCAATGTAGGCATTTTAAATATAAAGACTGCTGCTGATCTAATAAATACTATTAAAAGGTCCCTAATGCACCAGAAAAACAAAACAAAACAAAAAAAACAAACAAAAAAAAAAACAAATCCAAGTCTCAAATACCAGAGCATTTAGCATTTTTGAAATTTAACAACAACAACAACAACAACAACAAGAAATTTGACAACAAAACTACTTATTACCTATTAATGAGAATGTAGGAAAAAAGTCAGTAACACATGTATAAGCTTAGATGAATGAGACACATTTTTAACTCAGGTTTTGCTTAAGTTGAATCTCTTCAATTTTCTTAAATGTGTTAAGGCTACCATTAATAGTATAATTTTCATAATATGTTATCTAGCTATTGCTTCATATCTTTAGAAACACAAACATAAATTTCACTATGTTTTTTTAATGAACGATTTTATTTTAGTATTCTAAGACTAAGGAAAATAAATATTTATAAGTGGACTTGCTTTGTACTCCATGCCCCTTCCCTGTTACTCATCTTTGACTCCCTACTCATAGTGAATACAACATATAAAATTCATGGAATGAATAAGACACAACAAATAGTTAATCTATGAAATCATGTGAACAAAATATTAAACAACAAACCAAGAACAAAACATAATAAAAACAAAACTCATCTTCTGATACACTTTCAAAAGGAAATACATGTTTATAAAATGTAACATGACTTCAACAGTTTTTCCTTTTAAAAATGTTATGAAAAGGAATTATGAGCCAAATAAATGTTGTGTTTTACTGCTGACAAGTATAGTCTATGCAATTACACTGTAAGTGAAATATGGATTTTTAAATAAGTAATAATGACCATCAGGTGGTCAGTATTTCTCAATCTTGGTGTTAAAACACTATTTCCTCTCCAACATCTTGAGTACATTATATAAGGAAAAAAAAAAAAAAAAAAAAAAAAACCCAAGGCCCAAAAGGTACAAGAGAATCTGAAAAAAATCTTAAGTTTTCTTTCCTAAGATCTCAACTAGGTTAGTTCTAATTACGATAGTACTTTATTAAAAGAAAAAGAGGATATAAATATGTATCTCCAAATTCCCACTCATTTTAATGTAAAAATATTAACATAGGGAACTTAATAATAGAGAGCTAGGTAATCCAGACCAATCTCTCTACTGAAGGCAGTAAAAAATTCTGGACAAAATATAAAAAAACATATGGTTGAATGCACAGAAGAGCTAACAAGATTGTGAAGAATTATAGGTAAGTATCAAGAGAAAGTTGGGAACCTCTGGAAGGTAATCTCTGCATTTACAGCTATTTTCCCCTTGAGATTTTTTGCTGATCCTGAAGGAGGTGGCAGAAAAACTTAATGTTGTTGAGAACTTGGTAGAACTGGGGTGCTGGCGCTTGAAGTTAGGGCAAAGTTCTTCCTAAACCCTCCTTGCTTTGAGTTAGAACTCTAAACAGCTTATGCTCTTGAGGGTAAATCAGGGGGTAGGCAGACCCTAGCAGAAGTTTCTGTGTAGTTTCAAATTATCCCAGTCCTTAAAACTGGACTACAGTGATTTTGGATTGTTAATGCCATCAGGGGCCTAGAAGAAACAAATGTAAATCCTCTCTGAAGGAAGACATTACTATGAGAAGTCAAAGTATTTCTGTAAACAATTCTGCAAATACATGTCCGATGAACAAAACTTAGCATGTCTTCAAGGAAATGAGACCACGTGAAAGAGAACCAGAAGAAAGAGATAACAGAAACAGACCCAGAGGGCTCCAGACCTGAAATTCTCAGACACAGACTTTAAAATAATTACACCCATTGTGTTCAGTGAGAATTTTAGTCAACAAACGGAGTTTATAAAAAAGAATCAAATAGAAATTCTAGAACTGATATACAACTGAAATTAAGAACTTGATGGATTTAGGAACCATTTGACACAGCTGCAAAGAGAAGTAAACTATAGAATGTGTGAAAAGAAATTTCCAGAGACCAAAAAAAAAAAAAAAAAAAAAAAAAAAAAGGCACATATAAGGCAAGGAGAACTAATGTGAGATAATCCAGACACAAAATTTGAAAGTTCTATGAACCTACATAGAGAAGTAAAAATAAAATCATATAGGAATAATAGAGCAAAACTACTAAGACCCAAAAACAAACAGAAAATATTTTGGGAGATCAGAATTCTGATTATATTCAAGGAAGAAATGACAGCTGACTTTAACAACAACAAGAAAAAAAAAAAAAAACCCAGAAGATAATGAAATGATATCTTTAAAGTGCTAAGAAAAGAAAGAATACCAAACTGGAATTCTATACCCAGCAAAATAGTCTTTAAGAAAGAAAGTAAAATAAATACAGCTTCAGACATATAAAAACTAAGAAAATTCATCATTAGCACATCCACTGTAAAGGAAATACAAAAGATTCTCTGGATGAAAGAAAAAATTTATTGGATGGAGATGCAGAGATGCTGAGAAAATATAGAAGAATAAAAAGAGTAAAGGTGAATACTGATTACATAGACAATAAAAAAAAACACATTTTATGGGTATATTATATATAGAAAAATAAAATGCATCATAACAATGGTATGTCAGGAGAGGAGTTTACCCAGGTAAAGAATTTTTTAAGTTTCTAGCACTGTTTGAGGGTGAATGTAACATAATTACTTTGATAAACAGACTTTGATAAAGCAAGGATACATAATGTTACTCAAGGGTAACTACTAAAAGAATATAAAAAGAGTATATAGTTTCCAAGCTGAGAGGTAAAAAAATGGAATATTAAATATCACTCTATCATTTTAAAGCAAAGTTCAAAAGAAAAAGAATTTGGAATAAGCAGGACAATTAGAAACGTGCACAAGATGGCAGGTTTAAAATCAAATATCAATATATTCATCAAGTAGAAAAGGAATGAATAGTTTAAAAGATAAAGACTGATAAACAGAACAACAAAGCAAAACCCAGAGATGCCTGGGTGGCTCAATGGGATAAGTGTCCGACTCTTAATCTTGGCTTAGGTCATACTTTCAGAGATTGTGAGTTTGAGCACTGCATTGGGCTCTGCGCTGACAGTGTGAAGGCTGCTTGGGATTCTCTGTCTCCCCCTCTCTCTGCCCCTCCCCTGCTCACAGTCTCTCTCTTTTTCTCAAAACAAACTTAAAAAAAAAAAATTATATATAAAAAAAGCAAAACCCAATTACATGCTGTTTATAAGACACATATTTGATTTAAAGTGAAAGAATCAGAAAAAAGATGAACCATGAAGACATGAAGCAAAAGAAAAGTCGGACAGCTATATTAATAGTAAACTTAGGGTTAAGAATAGAACTTTCTCCCTGAGATCAGGAACACGACAGGGATGTCCACTCTCACCGTTGTTGTTTAACATAGTGTTGGAAGTTCTAGCATCAGCAATCAGACAACAAAAGGAAATTAAAGGCATCAAAATTGGCAAAGGTGAAGTTAAGCTGTCACTTTTTGCAGATGACATGATACTATACATGGAAAATCTGATAGACTCTACCAAAAGTCTGACGAAACTGATACACGAATTCAGCAAAGTCGTAGGATACAAAATCAATGTACAGAAATCAGTTGCATTCTTATACACTAATAATGAAACAACAGAAAGACAAATAAAGAAACTGATCCCATTCACAATTGCACCAGGAAGCATAAAATACCTAGGAATAAAACTAACCAAGATGTAAAAGATCTGTATGCTGAAAACTATAGAAAGCTTGTGAAGGAAAATGAAGAAGATATAAAGAAATGGAAAAACATTCCCTGCTCATGGATTGGAAGAATAAATATTGTTAAAATGTCAATACTACCCAAAGCTATCTACACATTCAATGCAATCCCAATCAAAATTGCACCAGCATTCTTCTCGAAGCTAGAACAAGCAATCCTAAAATTTGTACGGAACCACAAAAGGCCCCGAATAGCCAAAATAATTTTGAAGAAGACCAAAGCGGGAGGCATCATAATCCTAGACTTTAGCTTCTACTACAAAGCTGTAATCATCAAGACAGCATGGTATTGGCACAAACACAGACACATAGACCAATGGAATAGAATAGAAATCCCAGAACTAGACCCACAAAAGTATGGCCAACTAATCTTTGACAAAGCAGGAAAGAATATCCAATGGAAAAAAGACAGTCTCTTTAAGAAATGGTGCTGGGAGAACTGGACAGCAATATGCAGAAGGATGAAACTAGATGACTTTCTCATACCATTCACAAAAATAAACTCAAAATGGATAAAGGGCCTGAATGTGAGACAGGAAACCATCAAAACCCTAGAGGAGAAAGAAGGAAAAAACCTCTCTGACCTCAGCCGTAGCAATCTCTTACTTGACACATCCCCGAGGGAAGGGAATTAAAAGCAAAAATGAACTATTGGGACCTCATGAAGATGAAAAGCTTCTGCACAGCGAAGGAAACAATCAACAAAACTAAAAGGCAACCAACGGAATGGGAAAAGATATTTGCAAATGACATATCAGACAAAGGGCTAGTATCCAAAATCTATAAAGAGCTCACCACACTACACACACGAAAAACAAATAATCCAGTGAAGAAATGGGCAGAAGACATGAATAGACACTTCTCTAAAGAAGACATCCACATGGGCAACAGACACATGAAAAGATGCTCAACGTTGCTCCTCATCAGGGAAATACAAATCAAAACCACACTCAGATATCACCTCACGCCAGTCAGAGTAGCTAAAATGAACAAATCAGGAGACTATAGATGCTGGAGGGGATGTGGAGAAACAGGAACCCTCTTGCACTGTTGGTGGGAATGCAAACTGGTGCAGCTGCTCTGGAAAACAGTGTGGAGGTTCCTCAGAAAATTAAAAATAGATCTACCTTATGACCCAGCAATAGCACTGCTAGGAATTTACCCAAGGGATACAGGAGTGCTGATGCCTAGGGGCACTTGTACACCAACGTTTATAGCAACACTTTCAACAATAGCCAAATTGTGGAAAGAGCCTAAATGCCCATCAACTGATGAATGGATAAAGAAATTGTGGTTTATATACACAATGGAATACTACTTGGCAATGAGAAAGAATGAAATATGGCCATTTGTAGCAACGTCGATGGAACTGGAGAGTGTGATGCTAAGTGAAATAAGTCATACAGAGAAAGACAGATACCATATGTTTTCATTTTTATGTGGATCCTGAGAAACTTAACAGAAGTCCATGGGGGAGGGGAAGAAAAAAAAAAGAGGTTAGAGAGGGAGAGAGCCAGAGCAGAAGAGACTCTTAAAAACTGAGAACAAACTGAGGGTTGATGGGGGGTGGGAGGGTGGGGAGGGTGGGTGATGGGTATTGAGGAGGGCACCTTTTGGGATGAGCACTGGGTGTTGTATGGAAACCAATTTGACAATAAATTTCATATTAAAAAAAAAAGAATAAGCACATGAGTAAGTACATTTTGTAAAAAAGGGAAGATGTAAGAATTCTGAAATATATAGATTTAATAATATAATCTCAATGTATAAAAACCAAAAATTGACAGAACTACAAGGACAAATATCTCCTAAAAGATGTCCATCCCTAGCTCCTGGAACCTGTGAATGTTACATTACATGGTAAAAGGGATTTTACAGATGTAATTGAGGTTATGGAATTTAAACCAGGGAGATTATCCTAGATTACCTAGCAGGCCCAATAGAACCATATGAACCCTTAAAAGCACAGACTTCCCTTTAACTGTAGGCAGGAGAGATGAAGCAGAAGGGAAGGTGAGAGAGATTCGAAGCATGAGAATGAAGTGTCCTGCCTTTCTTGGCTAGGAAATGAAATGATGAAGAGGGCAACGTGCCAGGGAATATGGGTGACCTCTAAAATTGGAGAATGACCCCTGGCCAACAGCACCAAGAAAACAGGGACCTCGGTCCTACAGTTGCATAGAATTGAATTCTGCTAACAACCTGAATGAGCCTAGAAGCACATTCTCTCCTCAGAACATCCAGGAAAGAGATCCAGCTGGCTTACACCTTGATTTGGCCTTCTCAAACTCTAAGTGGAGTTACCAGTTGAGCCTGCCATAATTCTGATCTACAGAACTCGGATTATTTTAGGTTGACATATTTGTGTTGATTTGTTAGGGTGGTGAAAGAAAACTGATGCAAAATAGAAAAATCCAATGTAATAAAGGGAATTTTTAATAGGTCTCCTCAGTATATGATAGAATGTGAATTAAAAAAAAAGTCTGTAAGAGTAAAATTTGAAGAACACAGCAAATTTGACCTAACAGACTGGCAATATATGACTACAAAATACACATTCTTTATAAGCATACTTGAAACACTTATACCAGCTAACTATATGTTGGGCATAAGACAAGTCTCTATAATCTTCAAAGGATTAAAATCATATTAAGTATTTTCTCTGAATACAATTCAATTAAGCTAAAAATAAAAAATTGGATGGAATATGCTATAGCTTTTTAGAGAATAAAAACTAAAAAATATTAAAACTAATCTACCAGTTTTGTGAAATATTTATCGGATGCCTATATGGCACTTAAAAAAGTATGATTCTCGGGGCGCCTGAGTGGCTCGGTTGGTTAAGTGTCCAACTTCGGCTCAGGTCATGGTCTCACAGTTCCTGAGTTCAAGCCCCACGTCGGGCTCTGTGCTCACAGTGCAAAGACTGGAGCCTGCTTCAGATTCTGTGTCTCCCCCTCTCTCTTTCCCATCCCCACTCATGCTCTCTGTCTTAAAAGTAAATAAAACATTAAAAAAAAAAAAAGTATGATTCTCATTTTAATTGCTTCTCCAAGCCTGAACACAAATGGAAATTTGCTCAATCTGAAAGTGCAATTTTAAATAAAAAGTGAGGAAAAAAATGCTCCATAGGTAAAAGAAGAAATTACAACAGAAATCAGAAAATATTTTGAACGAATAATAATCTAGAATATTATGTATCAAAACTTGTGAAATGAAGTTAAAGCTGTGTTTAGAGGGAAACCTATGGACATTAATGCATAAATTAGAAAAGTCAGGTGAAAGTTAATGAACAAATATCCATCTTTATCCAGTCAGAAATAAAAACAGCAGTATAAACCGAGTAAAAGTAGATGGAAAGAAATAATAAAAGTAAAGATAAAAGCAATTAAATAGAAAATAAAACCCACAGTGAAAAAGGAAACAAACACCTAAAAGGAAAAAGCTACAAAATAAATATTTGACTGACCGTTTTGACAAGAAGAGATCATACTAAAAGAAATAAAATCAAATACACAAATCTACAGAGATTTGCCTCATCTTCCTCTTAAAATCCATTGACACAGCATCAGCAATAGAAAAAAGAAACAGCTGCCAACATCAGAAACTGGGTAATTTTTGGAAGTTGGAAATCACGTGGATCAGATCAACAGAAAAGCTACAAGGAAAATTGGGACCCCACTATTGTATATATGAGAAACGCTTTTCCCAAATCTGTAAACTCAGAAAAAAGGAATGGGGAGAGACTACAAGGTAATTACCAATGATAATCAGATTAACTGATCAATGGATTGACTGCGATGTTGTACGGTAAATTAAAACTCTCTAAACAAAATGGAAACCTCCTAGTACCAGCATTGGAAACAAAGAAAAGTAGAATAGGGCCTTGGGAAGATCCAAACTTCTAGAAAGACAGAAAAGTTTGGAGGTAAAGTCTGAGAGCTGCAAATTTAAAAAGAATACAGACCAGTTTAGGGTTGCTATTATTTTGGGATAAGAATGAGAGAGGTTATCTCATATACATTTGGCATAGAGAAAATTTTGGAGTTTGATAGATTAATTTTTTAAAAAATTACTTGTCCTATATTCCAACAAATCAGTCTCTAGGAATCTGGTACATATGCACAAATGTGAATATACAAGCATGTTTTCTGATGCACTGTTCACCAATAGATCAATGGTTAAATAAATTATGGTACATCTATTCTCTGAATTCTCACAATTGTTAAAAAAATAAACAAATAAGGTAAATTCTTTAAGCATATACCCTAAATATGTTCATAATAAACTAGACAAATAAAAAAAAAGTTGTAGATCAATATATATTATGTGCTATGATTCATATGAAACTTAACAAAAAGCTAGAGTTAGATTATGTACTACAAATATTACACATTCACATACACACACGGATGCACACATTCACACACACTATAAAGACAATCAAACTGTTAAATGTATTTATTTCTGAGACAGGACACAAGATTGGGTTCTGGGGAAAGTTGAAGAGGCCATTCCACTTGTACGTGTAATTCTATATTGCCTGAATTTATTTTAAACATTATATGTTTGTTTTGCAATTAAAATGTCCTAAACACACTTTGATAACAAGTGATATATGGCAATAAAATATAGTTTATTCTATGCTGTTAGTTGATCTTAAGAACAGATTATTATGTATTACAGAATATAATATTCTTGATTATCATCTTCATCTTTAAATGAGGTTAACTTTTAAAGAAGGGTGGAAGTACAATTATTCCATCAAAAATAGGTAAAATAACTTAAAGGTTTTATTGCTAGAGTTATTTAGGACATCAAGCATATTTGGCTCTTAAACCTTTGAAAGGTACTGGTTAATGAAATGATTGTGAAGCTAATTTTCCCATTAATTCTCACAAAATAGCCAAACCTATTAAAAAATTAACTGTTCTGGAGATCAATATATAAAGGAGGTTACTCTTTAGGAATAACCTTATAATTTACCTAATAAAAGAAAAGCTGTACTTACAACAAGGAGATTGATCTGGTGGTCCAAGTTGTGGAAAGGTCATAAGAACAGAAACCCCTGTTAGGTCATTTTGCTTTAAAGTATGCTCATTAGTTTGGTCAGCCCAAACCACCACTTTCTTTCTCTCTACCAAATGTTCAATTTCTTTGAAGTCAGACTCAAAAGCAGCATTTGAAAGGCCAGCTTCTTTTAATGCACAATACTGTTTTCTTAGGACTGGAAGCAAAGCATTCAATACTCTATATAAAAAAGGTGACAAGAGACATAAATATTAAATTTTAAATACACTATTACAGTTCTACATAATATCCTAAGTATTAGCACATCATTAAATAATATCTTGTATATGTTTTCATTTAGATATTTCAATAAAATACCTCAACATATTTTCACTACATTAAGTACAGAGTGGAAAGAATCCTGGATGGGAATTACAAGCACCAGGGTGTAGACTTGGCTAGTTTTCAATTCCAAGATGATCTTGGGTAATACACGAACTGAGGTTTCTTCTCGATAACTTGGGGTACAACTAGACAGTCATTACTTAAAACAGGAGACTACTGTCAAAACTAAGTGAGTTAAATACATGTAAAAGGTTTCTACAAAGCATTATGTGATTTATAAAACAAAGATACTGTTATTACTCATACTAAGTACCATGGAATTAAAATGAAAAAATGCACTGTTAAATGATGAGATCCGTTTCAGGCATATAGTATTTTGAAGGAACCGCAGAGTCAAATTTCCTCCAAGATAGCTCTTTATGAGTTAAAGCAATGGCTTTCAAAGCCATTCAGAGGGGTTCCAAGTAGAAGAGTTGTGGACAAGGATGGTAGCTAAAGGGAATCAAAGGGGCACTGGATTCTTGGCTCTGATTCAAAATCTTGCCTAATGCTATCAATCAGAGCAGTACTGAATGTATCTTTTTATGTATTAGACCTCCATGTAAGTGCTCACTGAAGAAATACCACAGCTAAACAGTTATAAATTTATACACTCAATTAATGGTTCCTAATTTTTATATCAAGGAAGATGTCAAACAACTTGAATGACCTTGAAATGCTTCGGACCTGGTTGATTCAGTTGACTCATAACATCCGGCAGAAAAGGATTATTTGAAGTATGGTAGGGCAGCGGAAAAAGGATAGGCATTAATTTTAACAATCAAGGAAATAACTGCGCTTTTACCTCAGAGACTTAAATATTTAGATAGTAGTACACATAAATTGTGACACTGCCCCTTTTTGGGAGGGTAGAGAGTACTCCATTTAAATCACGTAGGCAACAACTATAGGGAAAAGTCATTAAGTATAAAGTCACTAAAAGAAACAGTATTTATTGAGCACCTATACTAATGAGGTGCTGTGCAGAGAACACATAACACAGCCAGCCAGACGTTGCTATTCTTAAAAAGTCTTGCTAGTTGGGGCACCTGGGTGGCTCAGTTGGTTAAGCGTCCAACTTTGGCTCAGGTCATGATCTTGTGGTTCATGGGTTCAAGCCCTGCATCAGGCTCTGTGCTGAGAGCTTGGAGCCTGGAGCCTGCTTTGGATTCTGTGTCTCCATCTCTCTCTGCCCCTCCCCTGCTCCCACTCTGTCTCTCTCTCAAAAATAAACACTAAAAAAAAAAAAAAAAAAAAGGCTTGCTGGCAAGGTTGGCCCTTGGTTGACATCTTAATACTTGAATTTTGAGAGTGTTCTCATTTTCAGAACTAATAAGAGTGGCTCACTGTACTTAAACTATTTGTATAAGCAATATGGTTTATGCTGAACAACTACTTTCCTCCTGGAAAGTCTGGAATTTTGGTACAGGCTAGGAAGAAGGTGCCCTTTGTAACCAACTCCCAGTAAAAACCCAAGTGCACTAATTGTATAATGAGATCCCAAAGTTTAGACAACATTTAAAATGTATTCACAACTTTTTGCTGGAGGACTTAAGCACATCCTGTGTGGGTCCAAGTGGAAGAAGACACTTGAAAACTTGCATATGGTTTCCTTTGGACTTTGCCCCATTTGCCTTTTCCTCTTGCTGATTTTGTTTTGCATGCTCTTGCTATAATAAATCATAACTATGAGTACAACTATATGATGGGTTCTGTGAGCCATCGTAGTAAATCATCAAACAAGGAGGTGGTCTTAGGGACCCATGACATACATATGTACTTATATTTGTTTGAATGTATTTATGAATTCATTCATTTATATTTTTTGATTTAATATTTATTTATATTGCAAATGATCACCACAATAAATCTAGTTAATTTTCATTACTACATGTAAGTTTTTTTTCTTGCAATGAGAACTTTTTTAAGATCTACTCTTGAGCAACTTTTGGATGTACAATACAATTTTACTAACTATGGTCGCCATGTTGTACATTTTGTTTCATGATTTATTTATGATGGTAAATTTGTATCTTTTGACTCACTTCACCTATTTTGCTTAGTCCCCAACCCTGGCCTCTGGCAACCACCAATCTGTTCTCTGTATTGATGAATTTTTTTTTTTTTTTTTTTTTTTTTAAGATTCCACATAGGAGTGAGATCATTTGTTATTTCTCTTTCACTGATTTATTTCATTTAGTATAATGCCTTCAAGGTACATCCATGCTGTCACCAATGGCAAGATTTCATTATTTTCTTATGATTGAATAATATTCCATTGTGTGTGTATAGATATATTATACACATAAACATATACCACTTTTTCTTTAACCTTTCATCCACTGATAGTCACTTAGGTTGTTTACATATCTTAGCTATTATAAATAATGCTGCAATGAACATGGGGTGCATATATCTTTCTGTGTTAGTGTTTCATTTTCTTTGTATAAATACTGAGAAATGGAATTTGTTGATCATATGGTAGTTCTATTGTTTTTTTTAAAGAAAGACTAAGAGAGAGCAGAGAGTGTGTAAGCATGAGCAGGACTGTGCAGAGAGACAGAGATTGTTAAGCAGACTTCATGCCCATGGGACTCAATCTCATGACTGTGAGATCATGACCTAAGCCCATATTCAAGAGTTGGACACTTAACCAACTGAGCCATCCAGGTGCCCCAGTAGTTCCATTTTTAACTTTTGAAGAACCTCCATACTGTTTTCTATTGTGGCTACACCAATTCCCATCAATAATACACAAGGATTCCTTATTGTCTTCATACTTGGAAACACTTGTTATTTCTTGTCTTTCTGGTAAGAGCCATTCTAATAGGTATAAGGTGATATCTCATTATGGTTTTGATTTGCATTATCCTGGTTAGTGATACTGAGCACCTTCTCATGTACCTGTTCACTATCTATATGTCTTCTTTGGAAAAATGTCTATTTAGATCTTCTGCCCATTTTTAAATCAGATTGTCTCTCTCTCTCTGTTATTGAATTGTATGAGTTCTGCATGTATTTTGGGCATTAACCTTTTATCAGATATATGATTTGCAAATATTTTTTCTCATTCAGAAGGTTGCCTTTTCACTTTGTTGTTGGTTTCCTTTTGTATGTAGAAGTTTTAAAGTCTGATGTAATTTCACTTATTTTTGCTTTTGTTTCTTCTGCTTTTGGTGTCAAATCCAAAATATCATCTCTTACCACCTATGTGGTGGTAAGGAGCTTACTACTTACATTTTCTTCTAGGGGTTTTATGTTTTCAGGTCTTATGTTCAAGTCTTTAAACCATTTTGAGTTAATTTTTATGTATAGCGTAAGACAGTGGTCCAGTTTTATTCTTTTGCATATCACCCTACTGTATACTCTTGGCTCCTCTGTCATAAATTAATTGACCTTATATCTGTGGGTTTATTTTCTGGGCTCTCTACTCAGTTCTATTAATCTACATTTTTTTTTTTTTTTTTTTTTAAATACACAGAGCAGTTTCATTTTTTTTTAAATTTACATTCTAGTTAGTCAACATACAATATACTACATGCTTGTTTTGAAACCAATACCATAATGTTTTGATTGCTACAGCTTTGTAATATAGTTTGAAGGAAATAAATCAGACAGGAAGTGTGATACTTTGTTCTTCTTTCTTGAGATTGCTTTGGCTATTTGGTATCTTCTGTAACACTATACAAATTTTAGAATTTTTGTTCTATTTCTGTCAAAAATGCCATTGGAATTTTGATTGAGATTGTATTCAATCCATAGATTGCTTTGGATGGTATGGACATTTGAACAACATTAATTCTTCCAATCCATGAGCACAGAATATCTTAAATTTATTTCTGTCTTCTTCAATTTCTTTCATCAGTATCTTAACAGTTTTCAGTGTACAGGTCTTTCACCTCCTTGGCTAAATTTATTCCTAGGTATTTTATTCTTTTTATGCAATTGTCAATTGGATTGTTTCCTTAATTTCTCTGATAGTTTATTAGTATGTAGAAACCCAACAGATTTCTGTATATTGGTTTTGTATCACGCAACTTTACTAAATTCATTTATTAGTTCTAGCAGTTTTTGGTGGTCTTTAGAGTCTTCTATATATAGTATCATGTCATCTGCAAATAGTGACAATTTCGGTTCTTGCTTTCCAATCTGGACTCCTGTTCTTTCTTTTTAATGTCTAATTGCTCTGGCTAGGACTTTTTTTGTTTTGTTTTTTAGATTCTACATAGAATCTATAATAATATATATAATATATAATTAATAATCCAAGTTTTATGTTTTTGATGACACATTTTATGTCTTTTCATCTTATATATCCATTAATTATTACAGTTAGAGTTTTTCTTTTAACTCTCATACCAGCTTTTTAAGTAATTAATTCCCTACCTTTACTATATATTTCCTTATACCAGTGAGATTTATACCTTCATGTTTTCTTATTATTAATTAGCATTCTTTCTTTTCAGCCTAAAGAAGTCTCTTTAATGTTTTTCATAACACCAGTTTTATGGTAATGGATTCCTTTAGCTTTTGCTTCTCTGGAAAATTCTTTATCTTTCCCCTTTAGTTCTGAATGATAATTTGTTGGTGGTTAGGGTTTTCTTGGTTGGAAATTTTTTTCTTTCAGCACTTTGAATGTATATTAAATCAGTTTTTTTGCCTCCACTACACAAGGTCAGAATAAGACAGTTCACCTCCTTTTTAATGTCATTTAAATCCTTTCAAAATCTTTTAAGGAAAGTATTATGGTCTATTAACATAAAAGAAAACTAAGGCTTAGTGAGGTTAAATAATTTATGCAAGTTTATTCTGCTAATATAAAATAGAATTCAAGACTAACTCTAAAACTCATACTCTTTCTACTATGCTGTTACCTCTGCTTGTAATGTTTTGGCTCACCAATTTACTAAATTGGAGAGTTAGTCAGAATTTTTTGCCCATTTTGAAACTAAAATTTACCTTAAAATGTATATATGTCTTATATAATAAATACAGTATGGGTAAAATAAATTAATGGGTTTCTTTGATAACTTTAACTCTTGCAGGTGGTTTGACTGCTAGTAAAAGAATTTTCATTGTCTGTTCTAGACAGAGATACAGAAAGTATGAGGACATTAGGTTGAACTTTTATCCACAGAAGAATATCTCCCTAAAGTTCTTCCTTTCCTTTTTCTTCTTTTTTTTTTTTTAAATTTTTTAAAAAATGTTTATTTCTGAGACACAGAGAGACAGAGCATGAGTGGGGGAGGGGCAGAGAAAGAGAGGGAGGGAGACACAGAATCTGAAGCAGGCTCCAGGCTCTGAGCTGGGGCTTGAACTCACAAACTGTGAGATCATGACCTGAGCCAAAGTCGGTCGCTCAACTGACTGAGCCACCCAGGCGCCCCTCTTTTTTCTTCTTTTTAAAGTAACTATCCTAATATGATTTCCCTTACATGAGACGTATGGAAAATTAATTGCTAGATATGCAAGAATACTAGAACTGCAGAATTGTAGACTGGTGGAAAGCCCTTAGAAAAATAAATTTCTTTTCTACAGAGCATGAAAGTGACACCTAAAGAAGCCACTGACATATAACAAAAATAAAGACTTATACTTTTTAAATATTATGTTTCAAAAGATGTTACTACTAAGCTAGTAGAGCATGAAAGAGCTACTATAGCATCACATAAAAACTGGTACAACTGAAGTTAAAAAATATACATTTTTAGTAATTTCATTTTAATGACAGAAAAATCATTCTGGAATTATGAATACTTAAAAACTGCCTCCTTAAAAATTGATTTGGTATTAATAGTAATTGCTTCTAATAATTAAGTTTTATAGAAAAATGCCTTCAAAACTTTATTATAAAGCAATAACAATATTAGTTGGAGAAGAACTATTTTATACTTTATCAATGTTTTCTAACTCTGCATACTTTCTGATGCTGGCAGACACTAAAAAATAATGTATCCTATACCTAATAAAACTCAATTTTCTGGAAAACAACTTCTGTTTCAGGTTCTTTAGGGCCACAATGTTAAAATTTGTAGAATAGGTAAATCCATGCACTTACGCCTCAGTTTGCCTGTGTTGCTGTTCTTGAAGACAAGCTAGATCCATCATATGTTTAATTTGTGCTTTCAAGTCTTTGTTCTGAAGGTGCAAATGGTGACAATGAAGATCTTTACTGAGCTCCTGGGGAAAACAATGCAAACTACACTTCAGATTCCTTTAAGAATGTTGAAATTAAATAAATTTTAATAAAACTTATTTTATATTGGTGTTAATAATTTTAATTTTTTATATATAAAATGATAATGTTTAGAAACAATTTGACAAATAAACATATTGGTATAGGAGTTCTATAACTTACAAGCAAGATAAGTTTCAAGTTTCTCAGAAACTAAGTGTTAGGAACTCAGAACAAATTTTATTCTGGTGGCAGTTTCTTGGTCTATCCAATTTGTTGATAATGCTGTGAAAATACATGAATATGACCAGTTTTTACTTAAATGTCACTTCTTCAGGGAAGCTTTCTCTGAGCATTATATTTAAAGATGGACACTCTACTACCAATAGTCTCTGCCAGAGCACTGATCAGTAATTGTTTCATTTACCTATTTGTTTGTTTATAGTTTCACTATCTATACTAGAATGTTAGGTTCAGAACCAGGAGGGGGGTGTGTCAAACTATTTTAGTGTTACAGACCTAGTGTCCAGTGTCTGAAGTTGCATGTAATAAAAATTTCTTGCCTTCACTCACTCAATCTGGTGTAAGCTTCATCCTAGAGCAAAAGTATGAAAAGTCTTTTGTAGCTGCCCATTTTCCTAAACTTCATGTGCTTAGGTACAAGTGTTCTCCAACCTATCACCTAACGTCCTTCTTCTTTCCTTAAGCCTACTATACCCTCAGTAGGAAAATGTCAGCTAAGTGGTCATATGAAAGAGTGAATGGGATAGTCCAATAGCATTCTCAGAATCCTTAACTGGGAAAATTTTACTCAATACGATGAAAGGAAATGAAATCTTTTGGACATCTGAGGGGCTAAGACAGCAATCCGATAAGCAGGGAAGCTAAGCTTGGAAACTTCCTCCTGGAGACAATTCCCATAATCCATTTTAACTTTTCAATATTCCTTCCTAACCTGCATTTGACCAGATTATCTAAAAGCTTAAAACTGTTTTTTCTTTTTCTTTTTTTCAAAACTTCCTATGCCAGTGGTAGGCACTATGACTGGAAATAATGTCATTTAATATATCTGAGACAGAGTAAACTTGGGGGTTGTTTCTTTACATGATTTATATTTCAAGAAATATAGCATGCATTTTAGAGAAAATCCTTCCTAGGGAATCAGGATAATATGGTTAGAGCACTGGCCTATGAGTCAAGTTGTCTTAGAGATGGTTTCAGCCAGGACAAAAGTGCTACCTTAAGCCAAAAATATAGTGTTTATGGAGATCACTTTACTTGACTACAATTTAAGAGCTTGACTAGATGATCTCTATAGTCTTTTCCAGTTAGAAAATTCAATGATCCTAATGGTCTGAACATATTTGCCAAATATTCCATCCTTTCTCTTAAAAAAACAAAACCCTTCTTTAAATATTTCCTCCAATAATTTTATTCTTTTATCTTCTTGAATTACTTATCTCTTAAAAAGACAAGCCTTGAATGTATAATTATATTAGTCAACAATGGGCCTTGGCTAGCTTGTTGTCTTTGGAAAGCCAAGTTTACAATGGGAGTCTTTTCTCAAAATTAGCTATTTTAAAGCAAGTAAACAAATAAATAGATAAACAAGTGCAAAAATTTTAACTCTAACCTAAAGCCATTTTGACAATGATCATTTTGAAAACAAGACCATATTAGAGATACATGGTATCTAACGAATAAGTAAAACTTATAAATAAGTGAAACAAAACCAAAAACTACTCTAAACATTCAACACCTGCTGCCTTTCCAAGAGAAGAGGCTCTTGTGCTGTGAATGAGAAACACTTATGTGCCCAGGACTCTCAGCTGTTTTCTCAGAAAACCTGTCACTCAGCACCTGGCTTGGGTGCTCTGGTAGGTGCTCTGACGGAGGCTGCTGCATTCTATGATGAGCCCTTACAGCTTTAGATGCCTTAGACCTACGTGGAATTTTAGAAGCTACCTTTTCTAAACCTAAATAATCTCTAGTACAGTTTATTGATTAATCACTGTCTCTTTTTGCTTACTCCTCTTGTTATATAAATGTCTATTCTGTCATCTTAATATGAATACAGCATTAAAAAAAGTGTCCCTTAGTTTGCTTCTAAAGTAGATACTCTTAATGCTGATAAATAGAAAAATGACTTAAAAAAAAAGTGAAATTATATGAATGTGACCTCCCTAATCTCTGGGAGAAGATCTGTATAGCTTTTTGATCAGATTCTCAAAGGCATCTATTACCCAAAAAGGTCAGAATCACTGTTCTGGAGGAAGAATAGAAAGTGCATTTTGTAATGCAGCTGACACTTTTCTTTGGCTACTGACATGTATGTTATAGATGCTGAGAATACTATTATTTGTCAACCATCTACTATGTGTTAGGTGGTGCTAGGCCTCTGCATATAGCATCTCATTTAAATATTTAAATATATTTTGAAGACAGGAAATTAAGACAACAAAATTAAACAACTTATCCAAAATCATACAACAGTGTTAGAGGGGATATTCAACACAACTACTAAATAACAGAATGACTAACCACTCCAACTCTGAAGTCTAACCTTTCCCCAATATTTACATTCTTTCTCTGTAGGGAATATTCCAAAGTGCTTTATCAATTAAATTATATTATAAAATATTATTAAATTATGCTTTGTATTACACTTAATACCTAATCTACTGAATTAATCCAGTGGCATGCTTTCGGTAAGATACTTTGAAGACTTCTAGAATAACTGAAGTGTAGATCAAGTTGTTGGCTGACCCTCCACAAATCTCCACACTGAACAATTACTCAGTTTCTACTTGTCTTTGGTTTTCTTTTTAGGAAACAGGGTATCTGCTGTTTGTTGCTCACTGCTCCTTTCACTACCTTGACTGTCATCACTGACTGCTCCCTCTAATCTTCTCCCTCTCCAGTCTGAGCTGTAATGCTAAAAGATGGCCCCTGATAGCTATTGCTAGACAACCAGAGAATTCATTTCCCTAATCATGGTGTACTGGGTAATACCTTTTAAAATTACCTTTGAATATTAACCATTACAACTTGGATTCGTTTGTTACTGAATATACTGAGCTTTATTTTATCTGTATTGATAATCAGTCTAGTGCTTTTTTAAAAATTTCAAAGTTCTAGGACTAGATACCAATTTGCTAATACATAGTAGTGAATTTCAGAAAAGCACCACCAAAGTAAAGGCTGTAGATACTCGTCCTTAAAAAAAAAAAAAAGAGTGTAAAGAAGTTGTTCTTTTAAAGTATTAGGTACTTGGATCAAAATTAGTTACTTTGTAGTAGGCATCTACTTGTCGCTTATTATATATTCATTTCCCTCTTCTTTCTTATTAAGAAAACTCTAATTTTGTTCAGGGTGATAATGTGTCCAGCAAGAACAGTCACCTTTCCATATTCCCTTATATCTAGGGACAGTCATGTGACAATTCTAGCCAATAAGATGTCTGTTAAGAGTTTCTGGAAAAGCTTCTGCTCTCCCCCGTTTTTTTCTCTCTTCTTCTTCTTGGCCTAAGTGTGAACTTGAGGCTAAAGATGAAATGATGACATGGCAACTATGAAATGAAAAGTAGAATGATGACATTTTGGAGGTGCTATATTGGGAACGAACTGCATATTCCCAAGACTTATTGTGAAAGGAACAAAATACAGCCCTAAGTGGTAAAGGCAGTAAAGTCACATTTCTGTAACCATGCGGATGAAAAGAATTCTTATCTGATTCAGCCATTAACCATTACCCATCACTACTTTTTATAATCCTTTGCCATTCTAGGTGGAATATCTTCACTTTCGTACACACACATACAGCTTTCAAATCAGCTTTCATTAGCCATAATACAAGTAAGGGTGACTACATTTAAAACTATTTTTCCACAAAACATCAAGCATTAAAACAAATTACCTATATGATGAATCCTCAAATAGTTTGATTACTTCATTCTAACTTAAGAGCCTCCCTCTCTCTCTGCCCCTCCCCCGTTCATGCTCTGTCTCTCTCTGTCCTAAAAATAAATAAAAAACGTTGAAAAAAAATTAAAAAAAAAAAAAATTAAGAGCTACCTCATAAAAGGAAGCGATTGCTTAAGAGTAACGTCACTTAAAAGTAACCTTACTCTTCTCAAAGTACAGAAAAGGCAAATTTAATGGGTAATTAGCAAGGCAGATGGTATATTCAAATATAAATGGTAAAAAGAATCAAATCTCAGAGAGATGGAGCAATAGTTGTCTTATGAAAGATATTTACTCCATGACAAAGACAATGGGTTTAAAGAACTCAGTTTTTACAAAGTGAATCTGAACACATAAACACATCTTACCTTTGGAATATGGCCATTTTGACCTAAGAGCTCCATTTCGGATTTTACACGATGGAGCCAATTAGTATTCTCATCAAATTGCTTCAATTCCTCTTCCCTTTTCTTCTCTAGGTAGCAGCGACGAGTTTTCAACATTGCAAGTCTATGATCTCGTCGGCAAGTGGCCTGAAAAATAATGTATTTAATAGCCAGACTAATTTTTATGATATTTGATGTATGTGATATTAGCAAAGTAGTAAATTTTCTTGTAAGTTTGCCATTGTAATCTATTAAGTTAGACTATACTTTTATATTTAAATCTATTTCCCCTTTGAAATCTCCACAATACTACTGCTTGCAAGAAAATAGGAAATTGAGTTGTGACTCATTTTTATAAAATTACATGTTGAGAGTTTATGGCTTTAAGAATTTCACTGGCCAAATTGAAGACTATAACTTTGTGTGTGTGTGTGCTAAAATACATTCCATTAAGTGTTGCATATGAAAAGTTCGTACAAGGTCTGATAATTCCCACAATTTTACTCAAAATCAAAGTAGACACAAGTCCCACCTTGCCTTTCCTACAACATGAAAGATGTGAAGAAATAACTCTGCTCTGATTTTGCCCACAACGCTTTTAGATAGGCTGGTGCAAGTAACAGAAAATAAAGCTTATATCAGAGTGCTTATAAATATCTGATCTTACCTGATGATTGGTTCAGGACTCATAATGGATATTCTGAATAGTTTTGATGTTTTATGTAGGCACAAATCTGGCCTTTTGGCTCTCTTTAAAAGCTAACTTCTTCTTTCTTGCTATCTTTCATAAAAGATGTATTGAAACTTTTGGGGAAAGCCAGGCATTAAAGACATTTGCAAAAATGTGAAACAGTGTCATTCTTTTCACTATCTCTTTTGGTTTGTTTTAGAAAATATAACTCGGGGCGCCTGGGTGGCGCAGTCGGTTAAGCGTCCGACTTCAGCCAGGTCATGATCTCGCGGTCCGTGAGTTCGAGCCCCGCGTCGGGCTCTGGGCTGATGGCTCGGAGCCTGGAGCCTGTTTCCGATTCTGTGTCTCCCTCTCTCTCTGCCCCTCCCCCGTTCATGCTCTGTCTCTCTCTGTCCCAAAAATAAATAAAAAAAAAAAACGTTGAAAAGAAAATATAACTCACTAGTTTTCATTAAAGTGTTAGTTATGTTGTCATGCAATGAGCTAATGGTTTTAAAATTAACTGATACTAAATAGATTTTTATAAGTCTCAATTTGAATTTTTAATATAGGAATACTGGTAGATGGAATTCATATGAACAAAAGCTCTTTTAGGTCCTAAATAATTGTTTTTTTAAATAGGAAGGGGTCCTGAGACCTGAAAAGTTTAGAGCCACTACCTTAACAGAAGGTAGGATATGTAGCTTCTTGACTTTCTTCTGCTGTATTCAGCAGGTAGGAAAACTTAGGCAAGTTAATCTCAGTGGTTCTTTATCACCTCATCTGAAAATGAACATAAAAGTATTGTACCTGCCTGGAGGAAGGCAGTTAAATCAGATTATCTTTACTTGGCTTTAACATTTATAAATGTTGTAGGAACTCTTAGAAACCAGGGCAGGAAATGCTCTGAGGCTCTCATGGCAGCCAATAATTTAATACCAAAAAGTTCCTAACTCAAAACCCCAAAAAGTATGCTTTTGAGTTTTTACTTCTAATGTCCATCAAATGTATCCTCTATGATGGTTCCCTATGGGGACATTTTCCATCAAGGTACTCATAATAACCTACTGTTCTGAAATAAATAGCAAATAACTATCTGAGAATAAATTCTAAATATGCATGTTAAACCCTGACATTAAAGTAAATGCTTCCTGTTAAGGTTTAAAAAGAACTTTATACACTTTATTAACAAACCCCCAGAATACCACAAAACTTTTTAAGTGAGAACAAACATATAATTCTAAAATTTAGGTGTTACTACTGCTCTGTGCAAAAGGACTGCTAATGTGGTAAATAAACTCATTATTTTGCTAAAAATAATTTGCAGATTATCTTTATATGGTCATAAAATTACCCAAGAGCTTCACTTTAATTGTAATCTCAGAGTCTATACTCTGGAACCATTTCTGCCTGAATCAATGTTATGAGATTCTTTTAGCACTTCTGATAATAAACCACTTTTGGAGAGGGTCCAACACAGATATAAAATTTCTTGCCTTAGCAAGCAGTTTAGTAAAACTATAGTTTGACACTTTAGTGTGTAAAAATCAAAACAAAAACAACTCAATCTCTATAGATGTCTTCCTATGTTTTTCAATAATTTAACCCAAACCGATACACTTAGGAGGTTTTATCTCCATTGTTTACCTAGTCTCATGAAAATACCTATAAGAACTGGAACATGCAGATTGAAATGACCAAAAGTAAGAAATCATAAAAGGTAAGTGGGTTGAAAAAAAGGCAATTAAGCAGAAGAATACAGATGAAAACAGAAAAAAAAAAAAATTAAAAAAACCCAGCCAAACCCATTCCCCTACTCCATCTTACTAAGTACTCACATTTTTGGTGTCAATCATATCTAACAGTGATTTTTTAAATAGACATTTTTTGATAAGATAAGGCACAATAAATGCATACTCATAAGTAAAAATACTAATGTTGAGAGTGTAACAGCTACTGATAAGCTGGCATCAGTGATATACTAATGAATCCTTTAAGATTAGTTTCTTAGCATATCACATTTTACAATTTCATAGGCTGGAAAAAAAACTGAAATACTAGTGTTTTAAAGCACTGTTTAAAATTTGATGGCTTTCAACATTAAAACATGTGAAATTTTTATATAGAGTTGATACTTGGGGGACAGGAGAAACACATTTGGGGTAGAGGTCTAAGAGGACTGAAAAGTTATTTATAAGAGTTTTTTTTTTTTTTTTTTTAGTATTTTAATGTTTATTTATTTTTGAAAGAGAGAGTCAGAGCACAAGCAGGGGAGGGGCAGAGAGAGAGGTGACACAGACTCTGAAGCAGGCTCCAGGTTCTGAGATGTCAGCACAGAGCCCGTTGCAGGCTTGAACCCACGAACCACAAGATCATGACCTGAGCCGAAACCGGACTCTTAACCAACTCAGCCACCCAGGAGCCCCTATAAGAGACAGCTTTTGAATAAGTAATTTGCAAATCATCTCATGTATTATCTATGTAACTAATTTCATAAAATAAAAATAAATTAAGCTTATCATCAGTGAACACCAGAACTGGGGGGGAATAATTATCAAAATGTTTATTTTTCTGCTCTTTGGTGATTTGGAGTGGCATACACCTAGGAATACATTATTTTTTATCCTGTTTAGAACTCATTCTTCTTGAATGTACATCTTATTGACATCTTATTAGTCCTAGAAAATTCTAAGCCTGAAATGGCATATTATCCTTTCCCCTTTTTGCACTATATACCTCCTTCATAACAATTATTAGAAGAATGCATGCCTTTTCAGTCTGTCCTTCATGCAACAACATTTTATTTACATTTGCTATTTTTTATCCTCTATTTGACATAGTCTCCTCAGATCTCCCAGTTCAGTAATTCATCTTTAGCTGTATCTAACACATAGAAAAGGACAGAGGTAACAGGTTCTGGAATCAACTTGCTTGAGTTCAGACCATATAGGTCTGATACTAATGAGAGGTGTGACTTTGCCCAAAATGACTTCTCTGTCCTCTGGTTTCCTCATCTTAATTATGAGGATAATAACATATCCCATAGGGTTTTCTGAGAATTGAGTTAATGCATGCAAAGTATTTAAAACATTGTGCCTATAAAATGAACTTATAAACTTCAGTGAATAAATCTTTAATTTCTGGACATTTCATTTGTTTTCTTTTTGTATAATATATGTTCTTTTGACCTTTAATTCCTTTATCATTAATTCCTACTTTGACGACTTTAGTCATTTTTATAGTTTTTTTTTTTTTTTTTAACGTTTTATTTATTTTTGAGACAGGGAGAGACAGAGCATGAACAGAGGAGGGTCAGAGAGAGGGAGACACAGAATCTGAAACAGGCTCCAGACTCTGAGCTGTCAGCACAGAGCCCGTCGTGGGGCTCGAACTCACGGACTGAGAGATCATGACCTGAGCTGAAGTCGGCCGCCCAACCGACTGAGCCACCCAGGCGCCCCAGTCATTTTTATAGATTAAAAAACTTTTTTTTAATGTTTATTTTTGAGAGAGTGACACAGAACATGAGTGGGGTAAGAACAGAAAGAGGGAGACACAGAATCTGAAGCAGGCTCCAGGCTCTGAGCTGTCAACACAGAGCCCGATGCGGGGCTTGAACCCACAAACCATGAGATCATGACCGGAGCCAAAATCAGACCCTTAACCGACTGAGCCATCCAGGTACCCCAGTAGTTTTTTTAGTTTTTAAATCAGATTGCTCTAGTGTCTGAATTTTTGGGGATCCTGTCATTATTTGCTAAGTCTGCTGACTTATTTATGGTGGATTGTTTTACCATGTGTTTTGTAATTTGGACAGTGAGTTCTCATTAGTAATTTGAGTTGAGGGTCTGTTTCAATAGGCTATTTCTGTACGGCTTCTGCACGGTTACCCATAGATTATTGCTGCTCTGATACCATTTTCTATGTTAATTTTTCATTTTAAGGCTTTACTAAATAAAACATATGGATTGTAAAAATTCAAACCTCAACTCTTTGAAAAGTATATTTATAATGACAATCTTTACATGAGACTTTTTCTTACTCTAGGCGTGGTTGTCTTGCTGATTAAGAAGATGTTTCTTCAAGGTGTACCACCAATATGAACAGTGAAGGCTTCTGAGGTTCCCAGCTTTACGTGGGGTCTGCCATTTCTATCTCCCTGGTCTCCCTTCAGTCCCTTATCTAAATAGCAGTGTACATCAAAGCTAGGGTATCGGGAGTGGGCTGTGTATATGGAGGTTGTAGGGCAGTGTACAATTGCATAAAATAATAAAACCAAGTAAAAGATGGTCTGCCTTTTCAAGTACCACGCAATGGAAATTCTAACAGTGTTAGTGATAAAATATTCTTTCCTGGAAAAAAAAGATCTGAGTTTGGTCTAAGTTGTACATTATCACCTACATCTGGGATATACTGCTCCCACTGCCTCACCTTTGATACCCAACATTTCCTGAGTGCGGTAGGTTTATGTTAAGCATTCCAACAACCCTCACAGAAGCAACAGTTCCAACTGAGATTTTGTTCTTTTGGTTTCCGTTTTCTCTCTGACACCTAGGAATTTAATTTTCTGTCTTGCATACGTAACTATGCATTTGAAACAATCTTTGATACATTTCCCCCAGCATTTCCAGGTATTTGTAGTGAATGGGCGATTAGATAACATTACCTATCACATTTCTAGAATTAGAAGTCCCCATGTCTTTACAGTGCCTAAAATTTAATTATAAATAAATACCTTTTCTACCTTGTCTTCAGAACACATCATTTCAATTTGCTTATGGCACTGTTGTTGATAGAATGATTTAAGTTCATTTTCTTTTAGTAACATTTCCAACTTCAGATATTCTTGTCTAATTTCGTCTCGATTCTGGAACAAGCAGTTCAGAATTTCTTGAAATCTACCAAAATTAAAAATTAAAACACATTATAGAATCTCACTAATTTTGTGACAGATGTTACAATGTTTACCTAAAGAAATAAATGAGCAAAGGAATATATATCACTCACAGAACTAGACTAAACGACAAACAGCAAATAGGTTAGAGTGACTGTTTCCTATGAAATTACAAAATGTTTGGAAAAGAATATTAAATTATTTTTACTGTATTCTTCCTCTTTCAAGGAAGATCATGTTATTAAAAGATATGGGTATTATAAGGCCTCTATATATAAGTTATAGGTATGTAAGTCATATACTCTATGTAATCCAGCTTCTTATTAGCAAAAATATTTTGTTTGTAGGAAAAGGATGATAATTTGGACCTGTACTATCCCAATTAACAAGGCCCCAGAAGCAACACATTATTGTGTGTTGTTTTGATGTTGGCTCACTGCAAAGAAAGAAGCAGTGGGTGGCATGATCATATGGTGCCTCCATGGCCCCCTAGGGAAAGTGAGATAGCCAGTTTTTAGTTTCAGAATTTGTTACAGCAAAAACACACCATAAGGTTAGGTACCCCCTACAGCCTGGCTAAGAGTCAGCTGACACTGCCAGGACCCAAAACAACCAAGTTTGCAATGTGGCAAACCTAGAAAAGCCACTCCAGTGTCTTTCCTCCAAAGGCAATGGAGATTTAGAGAATCAAAGTTGGGGAATTTGATTCACAGCATCTCCAAACACATAAAAGGCCTCAAGCTGAGAAACTACTATAAAAGGCCTAAAAGGAACCTGCAAATCTGCATCCTCCAGGGTCACCAGAACACTGGTCACAGCAATATTCTAGTTTTGTAAGTATATATTTATGTTTTAAAATCTCAGATCAGGTAGGTCTGAGCTACAGTAACAGTATAAATAGTCACATACAGGTAAAACTCTCAAAGAAAAATTAACTGTGAAGCCTTTAAAATACAACTGTAACAAAGTATATGCATTTAAAAATAAATGTTCCTCAGCTAGAATTTTAAATGTATTTGTGAGGACCTGTGGTAAAAACATTGCCAATTTACGTCAGTAGTTCTTAATGAAACTCTATTGGGAATGGCTATAAACCACAATACATCGACTTTACTGCAGTTTTGTCAAACTGATAAATATTTCATAGGAAGTATGTACGGACATTGCAATTCCATTGTATTATATTACAACACGCTAATGCCAGTAAATGAATTGATAAGTTATCTTTAGGTTATACTCAAAGATAATTTCTCAGGTTTTTTAATAACATTTTATTCAAGGACATAGTTAAATATTGGTCAATTTTGTAATTTTGTGGTTCAGACTTATTTTAGTTGGTGGGGGTCTATTGTTTAGGATGGAAGAAAAGGTAAGTAATAGTATCAAAGGTTTCTAGAGATCTCCTTTAAAAAAAAATTTACCATTTTAAAACAGTAAGAACCCTAAGGGATTGACTCATAACTATTTTCTAGTCATTTAAAACATTCAAGTAACTAGTAACAAAAATATTTGCCAATAATTTTAGGTGATACATGATGAATATTAAATTCTACACAATTTTCGTGATACACTCATAGTGAAGTTTTATAATTATTCTGTATATAAAGAACTGTACTTTCTCTTTATGACTTCTCCTAGAATAGCTTTGATAGGCAGTAAATACTGTACATTCTTCCTTTCATCTCATTCAACCATATAAAAATGTTAAGTTTATTTTTAAAAAGACACTTTGCAAATTCATGGCATTAAAAAAGCTCTATGTAACAGTATGATGGATATGATAAAAGTTATTTCATATATTTCTTTCAGGAGACAGCTAATTTTGAGGGAAAATGACAAAGGCTATGGGGTATATAACCCGATTATTAAAGCTTCTTTGTAATACAAGTAAATTATTTAACATGTTGTACAAATTAAAACTCTAAAGGCTTTTACTCTTGGTTAAATCAGGTTGAAATGTGAAAAATACCCCCCTGAAATGCTTATTTCATAGTTCAGGCCATCTCCCTCCAGAATTATCTTACCAGAGGGAAAGGTTCAAAACTTAAAGCCATCAATTGCAGAAAAGTTTAATAAGGTTTCAACTGATAACTAAATCTGGTTAGATAGTGTTGAACAATTCCATGCAAGAAAGGAGTCCAATATATAGGTCAACTTTATGCTATATTAAAAACTGATTGTCACTCAGAGAAATAGTTGTTTAATTACCTCTTATGATATTTGTAAAATAGCATGGTATGGAAGAAAAAGATTAAGATTTAAAAGTTCTTGGCTTATCTTTGAAAAAACAATATCCCACTTCAAATTTCAAAGGATTGTTCTAGTGATCAGATTAAATTGATATGGGGCTAAAAATCATCAAAAACTATAAAGTCATCTACAAAGATAAAGTACTATTACTAGAAGTAGCAATCTTAGCATCTGGGGTCAACTGAGTCAGAAAACATTATTTTTTTCAAATCAAGGATATTTTCCATAAACTTCAAAATACAAATCCAATTTTAAAAATGGTGTCGTACCTGAAACTAGGTTGAAAGTCACTGTCAACTAGTCTTCCTTACATATAGCAAGATATCTTCTATAACCTCTAGAGTTCCAAAACAGTGTGAATAATCATTGGTTTCCAAATTGTGGTTAGTTTCTCATACTAATGATAACAGAACACTGGCTCTGGAGAATGTCAAGTAACTTTAACTTCAGTCAACTTCAATCAAGATTGAACAGATTCCTTTATTATAAGACCTCTCAGAGCCTTTAATAAACTGATATACTTTGGAAATCACCTAGAATCCTCAAGTAAGGTGTAATTTCCAAATTTGTTTGATCCAAGAATTTCTTACTGCCTTCTTAGAGCTACTCAAGATTCACAGCTTTTGAACTAGCATCCCCTTTGGGACAATTTGGAAAATTATCTTAACTGCTTAGGGGAGAAGTATTCGTGAATATCGTATTATCAACACCTTTTTTTTTTTTTTTCCCAATTACCTGCTAGGAAGCTTAGTGGGAACCTATCAAAATTCCGTATTAATTTATATCGCTGAGAGATGTCCCTTCAAATAATTAACCAAACTAAGTGAGTTATTAGAGTTATACATAGTCAAGAAAGAGTAGATAAGATTCATGTGAACTATACAAATAATGATATTATGCCAGATGAGATTGCCTGAATGTTTGTTACCCAAAATTCCTATGTTGAAACCTAACACCTAAGGTGATGTATTAGGAAGTGGGGCTGTTGGGAGGTAATCAGACGAGGGCAGAGACCCTCATGTGTGGGACTAGTGCCCTTATAAGATAGGCTGTGGAGAGAGAGATCTCCCTTCAGAGTTCATGTGAGGATTCAAGAATTGAAATCTTCAGCTGGAAAGAATGCCCTCACCCAACTATACTAGCCCCCTAATCTTGGGACTTCCAGTCTCCAGGACTGTGAGAAAGAATTTTTGTTTATTTATTTTGTTTATAAGATGCCACTCTGTGGTATTTTGTTACAGCAGCCTGAGTGGAATAAGACACCTGAGAAGAAAAATATGAAAACAGCTAAGAACTAATTTCATAAGTGACGTAACTGGCTTTACTTTCTCCATCTTATACCCAAGTCCTGGTATAATCACAACTGTGTATAATCATAACTAAAATTATCTGATCTCCGAAGTGTGCAAATAAAGAGCAATCAGTGACTTCCTGAATTCAGTTGAGAATATATATAAAGACATACTTACACAAAAAATGATGATAACATAAAATATCTGACTAAATCAAAACCATAAAATCCTCAAAATGAGATCTTAATGTCATTTTTACCTTTCAATTTCTTTTTCCTGAGGGTTTGAAATCATTAACTTTGCTTTGTTATTTTCATCAGTAAAGGCTTTCTGTTCTTCATAGGCTTTTAGTTTTTCTTTTAACATTAAAATCTAGTAGAGAGAAACACTAGTTAAAATACAAATTATTTGTCTCCATAATACATGGCTACAGAAAAATGTTAGCTGTGAAAAATAACTGAACATGCTAGATTTTCAACTATAATAGAAAAAAAATGTCAAATTTTTAAGCAATTAAGTTTGCAGAATCCCATAAATGAAGAACTAAAGGAGATTAACATAAAGAGAAGACATACCTCTTCCTTCTGCTCATTACAGATCTTTACATACCGAGTTATATGATTGTCAAGGTTAAGAACATTGCTCTTCAACTGTTAAAAGATAGAAATTATGATTGTATGTAGGTAGATAATAAGCACATAGCTATATATACATACATATATATATATATATATATATATATATATATGAGAAAAATGGCATTATATCCTCATTAATTCAGATCCATGAATTCAAAATTTGAGACAATTACAGTCATGTGATAATCATGATCATTTACGCTCATGTTCAAAATCTATGATAAGAGGACATGCTGAGCACATCTACAAAATAAATGAAATTATAAAGAAATTATCTTACTACCTGAGAAAAGATACTTTTAAGAACTTACAAAACATTCATTCACATTATAATTAAAATTGCCCATTTTCTTTTTCCTCTGACTTCTAAGAAATTTAGAGATAATTTTAAGTTTCAATCATTTTTAAGTTCAACTAGTTTTTAATGAGTTCTTATTACATTTTATCCTTTTTATAATTGTATGGGCTCTTTGGCAGCTATGGAATAGTGGGAAAACATCAAAGATATAAGTCCAAATACTTGATTTCAAGGCCCTGTCCACTTCTTACTTAACTGATTTAGAATTTGGTACTTAAAATTCTGAGTATCAATAGGTTGGTGTAAGGAATATATGAAAAACATGTGAAAAGCTTTGTGTACCCATATAATATAATCTTTCCCAATTAATTATATAAAATGTATATAGACATTTCTCTAAGGAAGACAATAACTGGCTCATCTTCATACAGTGGGAGTAGCAGAAGGGTAAGCAGGAGGAGAAATCATCATACTACCTGAACTCTAGGTTTCTTCCAACCCTGAGATCCTGTGATTTTTAAACATATATCATGTTTGACCTAAATTTCTTTAAATTGCCCCAAATTACTGGCGAGAATACTGACCTAATCAATAATTATTATATTGTTAGAGCTATATTGGTTGCATCAATATCATGAATTATTTTAAAGGGGTTATTTACTTCATAAACTGAGCCAGATATATCTATTTTACAGATGAAGTGACCGTGGCTTGGAGAAATTACCTAACATGTCCAAGGTTTTCAGGAAGAAAGGGCTAGATCTGAGCTATAGCAGATGGCATCATCCTTGGCTATAACAAATGTGTTAAAGCCTTGATCAATTACCCCAGGGTGCCATCAAAATATAATGTGCCATGATGTGAAAAAGTTTAGGAAGAAAGGCACTAAAGCATTCTAGCTTCCAAAAGACTAAATAATGGTATCTATTATATATGTAATCAAGATGCTTAATGATTTAATTGTCCAAGTAAGTGCTCAATTAACCAAGCCAATAAAGACATTTCTAACCCTGTTTGCTAATTCATTAGTAAAAATACAATATTTTTCAGAGTTATAAAAATAGTATACATCTAATGCCCTTACAACAAAGGCAGAGTAAACACACTTACAGAAGATTTAATGTCCTTTGCACGATTAGCATACTTAAGAGTGTTATATGTGTCATCGTAGAACACAGAGGAAGGACTAACAGCAGCTATCATTATAGTTTGACAGTTTCCTCCAAGAGAATCCTTTAACAAGCGAGTGAGCTTACTATTTCTGTAAGGAATATGCTGATTCTTTCTCTGAAAGAACAAAAAAAGAATTCTTATGTCATTTTCCACATTTAAATGCAAACCTGCTATCACTTCACTCTAAGAATTTAAGCACTGCCCAACTTTGCAGAGACTTATGATATAATTGGTGATTGAAATGATGATGATGAATCTTATGGAACTATTGAGTGAATATATAAAACAAATATCCTACCTAAGGATTATATCCCCATCTCAATAAACGTTAGCTAATTAAAAAAAATCAATATTGGTTTATGAGTTGTGATAAGTACACCAGATAAATGTGAAATGTTAACAACTGGGAAAACTGAATGTGGAGTATATTTAAGAAGATCTTTCCATATTATTTTAGCAACTTTCCTCTCTTAAAAAAATAAATGTCCGTTAAAAAAAAATCACCATTAAAAAAAATTAAAATACAAAAGTATTACATGCCCTATACAAATATAATAAGAATTTTGTATGGCATACAGCTATTTCTCTCATTAAATAATTAGCTAACATGGACATAAAGTAAATTAAAATTATAATTTTACAGAGACTTCATCTGAAAGGACAACAGAGTTCTAAGAGAACTTAATACTTCTAGGTTCCCCTTTACTTAAAAGATACAGTTCTGATTTTAAAGTAAAAATCAAAATTTCCAAAAAGCACATTTTCTATATAAAAACAAAACATTATAATGTTGAGCTAAAAGCAATCTTATGCTATCTAGTGTAGATCTTTCATATTATACAAAAGACTAATGGAAGATAAACCAAAAGTGAAATGGCTTGCTTCGGGTCATGTGCCTGATAATTCAGAGCTAGAAATGCACCCGAGGTGCCCCAGTTCCCAGTAGTACTGTGCTTTCCACTATAGCAGTGTTTCCCAAATAGTGTGGAATGTATATTACTGGTGTTAACTTGAAATGATTTTACATGTACAAGTCCATACGTTAAACATGGACTCATAAATGACTCAATAGTTGAGAGTCAATTATTAAAAATTTAGACAGTATGGAAAAATGCTATAAATGGCTTAAGTTCAGAAAATCAGTCTCTTTATCATGCTATTTACATGTTTGACATTTTAACTTAGAATATAAAAGACATATTGCCTTTGTAATCTTTATGTGATTTCAGGAACTTGCCTTTTTTAAAAACACTTCCCAAATCATTTTAATTGTATTAAATCAAAATACAACATTTTCCTAGCATTCATTGACCTGTATTTTACTAACTATAATTTCTTAAATCTTGAACCTGGCTTGAACTTGATTAAAAAAAAAGTCATTTTTACCAATACAGAAATTGTTAAATATGCTGTATTCTAGTAAGCACTCCAGCATATAGACGTAAAATATTTTTAAATGCCTCAAAGACATCTAATAATAAACATGACCTTATTAGGTGATTTGATTATACTTTATATCTTAAGCCCTTCTTCCCAAGAAAAATTAAAACTCTAACATTTAACCCAATCTTACAGTATATAAAATACAAACCAGAACAAAATTTAGCTTTTCTAAATATGGTTTTCATATTCATCCCAATTCACTTATCATGCTTGCTGTGTAGTGATCATTAAGTGATCATTTTATTTTTTTAAATGTTTATTTGAGAGAGAGTGAAAGGGTACATGAGCAGGGGAGGGACAGATAGGGAGAGAGAGAATACCAAGCAGGCTCCATGCCATCAGCACAGAGCCTGACACGTGGCTTGATCTCACGACCCATGAGATTATAACCTGACCCAAAATCAAGAATAAGAAACTCAACCAAATGAGCCACCCAGGTACCCCTAAATGGTGATTTTAATAATCAGGTAGAAAATAGGTGATGAGAAAGTACGATAAAATACTGACTATGAATATGATAGTCAATCGTTTTCTTTCAACAAATTCTGATTCTAAAACTAGAAATTAAAACGAAACAAAATATAGCTTTATTTGATATACTAGGCTTTCTGTGATCTTTGCCCTATATACAAATGACATTGGATTTATAATAGACCATTAAAACAAAATTATTTTGGGGCGTCTGGGTGGCTCAGTCGGTTAAGCGGCCGACTTTGGCTCAGGTCATGATCTCGCGGTCCGTGAGTTCGAGCCCCGCGTTGGGCTCTGTGCTGGCAGCTCAGAGCCTGGAGCCTGTTTCAGATTCTGTGTCTCCCTCTCTCTGACCCTCCCCTGTTCATGCTCTGTCTCTCCCTGTCTCAAAAATAAATAAAACGTTAAAAAAAAAATTAAAAAAAAATTATTTTAAGTAGTATCTTTCTAGGAATTATACATATTTCATCATTTCAATATATTTAAATAAGTAAACATATGGCACCTACCTTTGTATCTGCTAAGGCATTGATAACATTCCCAAGAGCTAAGAGTGACCGATTAATATTTGTGCCTTCTATAAATCGGGTCCCTTTAGCACTGGTAGTACTGGCTCGCTCAGACCCTGCCAGATCAATGAGTGACATCTTGGCAATTCGTACATTTTGACTGATACTTGCTGTTCTGTCTTGTTGTCGCAAATAAATCTTTTTGAAATTACAGGAGAATAGGAAAATGAGGATAAGATTTAACAAAATTAAAAGAGAAATGTGCACTTTATTTTTAAAAGAGCATGAAATCAAAATTATTTTCATTTCAAAAACATACTGAAGAAAGTATAATATTCTGACTGGCTGATATGTAAGAATACCAGAATTATGGAAGTTGAAAAAAACCTCAAGAGTGAGATTTCCCGTATGTGTACCAGAGGGCAAATGACTGTTGGCATGACAGAAGCTCAAAACAACTACCATTTGTGTTCTGGTAACCCTTGAACCAGAACATAGACTTACCAGTGGTGGTGGTAGAGAACAGGTACTCTAGAAATAATACTCTTTTTTTTTTCTTTTTTAAATTTTACTTTATTTTTTATTTTTTAAAATTTACATCCAAATTAGTTAGTATATAGTGAAGCAATGATTTCAGGAGTAGATTCCTTAATGTCCCTTAGCCATTTAGCCCATCCCCCCTCCCACAACCCCTCCAGCAACCCTCAGGTTGTTCTCCATATTTATGAGTCTCTTTTGTTTTGTCCCCCTCCCTGTTTTTATATTATTTTTGTTTCCCTTCCCTTATGTTCATCTGTTTTGTCTTTTAAAGTCCTCATATGAATGAAGTCATATGATTTTTGTCTTTCTCTGACTGACTAATTTCACTTAGCCTAATACCCTCCAGTTCCATCCATGTAGTTGCAAATGGCAGGATTTCATTCTTTTTGATTGCCGAGTAATACTCCATTGTATATATATACCACATCTTCTTTATCCATTCATCCATCTATGGACATTTGGGCTCTTTCCATACTTTGGCTATTGTTGATAGTGCTGCTATAAACATGGGGGTGCACATGTCCCTTCGAAAGAGCACACTTGTATCCCTTGGATAAATGCCCAGGAGTGCAATTGCTGGGTGGTAGGGTAGTTCTATTTTTAGTTTTTTGAGAAACCTCCATACTGCCTTCCAGAGTGGCTGCACCAGCTTGCATTCCCATAGAAATAATATTCTTAACAGAACCAAAGGCAGTGGTCAGAATGCTTTGCCTTTGTCCGGGGACTTTTCCTAAAGGAAAGGTGAATTTGATGTCGGCCTAAATTGGAGAGTAAATGTATTCTAATTCCCAAAATTGTTGTATGTTGTTATATTTAAGAAAACATCCCATATAAAAAAAAATAGTAAAATGTACTTGTCATGTTCAGCTCGTTGGCATACAGCATCATTTATTGAGCCAATTTAGGTTACTTTATAGTTTAACTGAAATAAGCTAAGTGGCAAACTTAAAAAGATGGAGAAGATTAGCTATTATATCATTATAAAACTCTTTGCTAATATTCTTATGAAGCAGGGTCTAAGACATTTGGGGGAAATTTCAGTGTCACAGATAAACATTTCTCTCATGACCACTGATAAATGAAGAGTCATTGGAAAGAACAGAAAAGATTAATAAAATTTTATGGACTAGAGACTTTCTGAATGACTTGACTGCTTCCGATATGAATTCTTTCAACTATGTCAATTTCTTTTATAAGATGTGCTCCAATAATATAATCTGGAATGAAGCTATAAAATAATTTGTATTTTAACAGGACCAGAAGCTACAAAAAATAATATATATTAACCTATGCTTTAACTCTTTCTAGAATTGTATTCCTAAAAAGAACTGTAACAATGCAATTAATGCCCTTCAGGAATGCAACTACTCACACAGTCCCTATGGTGAAATCTTTAGAAAGTGAATCAGTATCTCCCCAACTTATTGGTTCTGTAAATCTAGATCTATAAAGAGAAAGTTTGCTCTGAATATAAGGTTATCTTTAGAAAAGACTAAATATTTTTGCTAACTTAAAAAAAGAAAAACAACTAACTCAAGGAAAAAACCCTCTAACACTACTACCTTACTATCCTGTATCTTCACACATGTAAAACTTTATACTTCCGATTTACATCATCTCAATTCTGAATATTCTTGATAAAATCTTTTCAAAGCTGTAGAGTTAAGGAAATACTGAGTAAGAAGTCCACAGATGAAGGGATTTTCTTTGTATATGTGAAAACTACCACACATGAATTTGGCTTTGTTCATTTTAAATTGAATTTTAAGAGCAATAGTCTAATGGCCTGTTACCTGGAAAACAGCATGAGAACGAGAAGATGTGGCATTCATGTCAGTGGGATGCTGTGTCCTGTTTCTGTTTCCATTATCCAACAACTGTAAAATTTCCTCTGAGGATTTGGGCTAGAAAAGTTTAAGTGAAAGAAAAATATACAAATTAGCCATCTATCTTTAAAATTTTTAATAAACTTTCAACAAGAAAAAAGACTTTTAAAGATAAAAAGTAAAAAACGTTTTCTATAAATTGAATCCCATTAAATATTCCCCACCCCTCCCCTCCAGGGAATTGAAAATCTATGTGTAACTTATGATTTCCCCAAAGCTTTACTAATAATGTGCTGTTGACTTGAAGTCTTTCTGATAGTAGGAACAGGTGATTAATACATATTTTGCATGTTACATGTATTATACACTGTATTCTTACCATAAATGAAAAAAGGGAATGTTATTAAGAGAATCATAAGGAAGAAAAAAATACATTTGCAGTACTGTACTGTGTTTATAAGAAAAAAATCTGCATATAAGAGTACGCGTTCAGCTCAAACCCATGTTGTTCAAGGGTCAACTATACTTTGGTGTTCTATGAGAAATAAAAGATAAAATCTTTTCTTTCTGTGGAGATAAAATATAAATGTATTATGCAGAACACATGGTATTAAACTTTCAAGTAGATTTTTAAAAGAAAAGGTCATTCAATTATTTCAAAGGGAAACAATACTAAAGATATACTCTGATTATTTTAACTCTGCACTTCATTATTTTTCTATCTTGAACACAATGGAAAAAAAGTAAACGGCTAAATAATCACACTTGCTATTAGCATAAGGAAAAAGAAATTTATAAACATACCTGATGTAAAGTCAACCCCTGAACAACTACCCCTTTTTGGGCGTCTTCCCGAACGGCAAGTGGTCCTGAATTTACTAAGAGGTCACGAATCTGTTCATTATATACCTTAAGGGGGGAAAAAAACCCAAAAACAACTGCTTTAGCACTGATGTTGAAATAATAGTGATAACATCACATATGCTACTGATTTAACGTTGTATTAGAATTACATCTTAAAGGTAAGCATCAACTCATTTTCATTCATCTCACCCATTCTACCTCTTGTTGCCATTAATTTTCTATCGTCTGAGAAAACAGAAGTTTTATTACCTAGGTTTGCAACTGAAATTTAGAGGTGAGTCATTATATTCTTACTCTATAATTCCTAGTTTGATAACTACAGTGAAACAAATAAGATAGCTGGATGTGTCTTTTCCTATTTTCTGGAAATATATGGGACATAAGGTCTTGGGAGATTCTAGTAAGTTATATGGAGATGCCATGGTTCTTACTGAAGATATATGTTATTTTATTATGCCCCAACAGTCAAAACTTTTTAAATTTTAGAGCTTAAAAGTTAAAGAAAACCCATACTCAGGGATATATTTCATTTATCTTTTAATTGCATTAAGTTTAATATGCAATTCTTAATAATAAATTCCATAATAGGACCCCCTCCCCCCCCACCACACACTCACACACACACACACACACACACACACACACACACCCTTCATTCGAATGATGAGGGGAACTGAGGCCCTAGAAGGTTAAGTGATTTGTCCATGGTCACAAAAGTAATAGCAGAGTGGTGCCAAATAGCTTTACCCTACTGCATGGCATTGAATACACATCTGTATTTTATGTCTCTGGCAATATATATATTTTTTAGTAATTTTGTAAGCAAGGCATAAAAATGGTACTATTGATTTTATGAATTTATCAAAGTTACTGAATTTTCTACTTGCCAAACAAATCACAACTACAACTAGTGATAAAACTTAAACACATACACACACACACCCACACCCCCCCACACACACACACAGAGAATTAAGGCTTTAAGAAATATTTTAAGTTATTTCCATGTTCTAATAAATAGCCAATAGTGATACTTCATTTCTCGTAAGATTTTCTACAATGAATGATAACCATTTTTAAATGTAATAAAAAAAATTTTTTTTAACGTTTATTTATTTTTGAGACAGAGAGAGACAGAGCATGAATGGGGAGGGTCAGAGAGAGAGGGAGACACAGAATCCGAAGCAGGCTCCAGGCTCTGAGCTGTGAGCACAGAGCCCGACATGGGGCTCGAACCCACGAGCCGTGAGATCATGGCCTGAGCCGAAGTAGGATGCTTAACCGACTGAGCCACCCAGGTGCCCCAAAATGTAATAAATTCTTAAAAGTAGTAAAATCGAAAGAGATAATTTTTGTTGGTTGTTATTTTTCTGATAAGCAGCAGTCACTTTTCAAACGCTTCCCCTTACCCATTTCAATCACACAAAATACACAATTAGAACAATCATTCTCAAGCCAGTCTACACATCAGAATCACCTGGGAACTTTTAAAAAACCTAAGATGCCTCAACCACAATCCAGACCTATTAAATTAAAATGTCCAGGGGGTGATACCTAGGTATGTCTATTTTTAAAAAGCTCCATAGCCAACTCGGGTGCAGAGCCTGAGTGAAAAACCACTAGATTAGACATTGCCTTCCTTACCATTAATAAAATGAAGGCAGATTAAAAGAAAAAACAATTAAAAACATTATAAAAATAACCAAACTTTAGAATTCCCCCAGTTACAAAAGGATCTAAGGAAGAAATAATGAATACTGCTATGCTCTTTCCCCAATTAAGTTCAAAGCAATTTTTTCAACACTTACTTATAGACAATGAGTTTTTTCAGCAACCTACATATCTTAATCAATTTTTGAAATGTGAAGAAACTTTCTCAGTAGGAACCAAACTACAAGATGTCAGTAAGAGAGCTGTAACCAGTAGAAATGTTCTCTCCGATACCACAAACGAATAGGCAGTAAAATCACGGATTTGTTTCTGCACTGGCATCAGAAACACTATCTGAACACAAAGTTAAGAGTGCCTACCACCTAGTTATGATTTGTTGAATGTCAGCTACTACTAAGAAAGCAGAAGTCCTCAAAGAATGATGGCGTATGTCAAAGGACACAAGAGAAACATGAAGGAGACTTGACTGGTCAAATCTAGCATAATTTGAGCTTTATAAATAATTATGGAAAAGGTTTATAAGCTCTTAAATAATAATAAGAAACCATGAGTCCACACTGATGTAATGAAGAAAAGGAAAAGCTCTTTCCGTATAGGAGAAAGTGAGGAATGACTATAGATGAAATTATGGAATTTAAGTATCACTATCATCTACCATCATAATAACTGATTCAGGCATGAATCATCAGTGGATGCCAATAGTAATAGATGAAAGTTTGAGGAGTAAGAGGATAAAGGGTAAAGTAATATCTTTATAGGGCAGAAATTTTGCCTACATCAACATAATGAAATGGATCAAAGTTAACCAAACCAGTAATGGGACTAACTAACCACGTAAGTTATGATACCATAAGAACTCATCATTACTTCTACGGTGTTCTTGCCAGTTTACAACCTGAATCCAATTGCTGACTAACACAAATTAGAGGTTTTATGACAGTGACATAAAACAGAGAAAAAAAATCCAAATTAAAACTAAAGAGATATGACAATTGCATGCAACTTATGATCTTAGATTTCCTTTTTCAAAAAGGGCAACATTGGAATAATTGGCAAAATCTCATTAAGATTTATAGATTAGGTAATGGTGTTCTATCACTGTTAATTTCCTCTTTTTGATAACTATTCAGTGGTTATTCTTGTTTTTACAAGTTTGTAACTTAAACAGATTAGAAAAAAGAGGAAGACACACACATACCAAGGGAAAAAACAAAGGTAGTAAAGGTAGTAAAATATGGGGGATCTGGGTGAAGGGTATCTGGAAGGACTTTGTGCTAATCATGCTACTCAGAAATTAGGCCAAAATAACATACTCAGCAGAAAGAGATAAAGATGCATAACAAATACCTAAGAGCAGGAATTTCAATGATTTTATACATTCATAAGAAAATTCCTATATGATAAAATAGTTTGAATAGGCCATGGAACGTCTTAAAGATTTTGTAATACCATTGACTCATCTAAAGAATGATATTGTCAACTCACCTCCAGATAAGAAACTGCAGTACTACATACTTTCTCTTCTTTAATCTCCTCCATAGATTTGTAAAGGTCTAACATCGTTAGATACATCACTCCAGGTTCAGCAGCTGATCCTAGCATCGTGTGGGTCTTCCCAGCTCCAGTGGCACCATATGCAAGTACTAAGTTTTTATAAAAGGGGGATCAAAGCTCTTTATTATGACACACAACATTACTATATCCACTGTCCAGTGGAGAGTTCAATCTGTATATCCTGAACATAACCTTAAACTCATTAGATCCAAAATTAACTTCTAGGCTTATCCTAAAACCTAGGAATTTTAGCACAAATCTGCTCTTAACTCCTGTATTCTTTATTCTGGTTAATGGTACTGCTCGCCCCCCCCCCCCCCCCCCCCCCCCCCCCCGCCCCAGCTCATCTGCTCCCTTTCCTCTACAGCACTCTTAAAACCTTTAATCAGTTATCAGTATCCCTACCTAGTCTCAATCTTCTTTAATTCATCTCTTAGAATTTTGTACAGTTATTTTTATGAAAACAAAATCGAATATGTTAAATCTCCTTAATTGTTCCACAGTCCTATATGAGAAAGTAGAAATTCCTCCACTTGGAATATTAATATTATTAAGCCCTCTCTCTATCCTATTCCTTCCTTGCTGTGGTCTAGGCATATTAGATTGTGCGACGTTCTCTGCATGTGCTGCTCCTTATCTACTCCACTGCCTTTCCATTGAAGAGTTCCTCCAGTTAATCCAGCTGGAACACTTACACCTGTTCTAAATATTCAGCACACATGTCACTTTTCCATGTCACAGGCAGATATGTGTACTCCCTCATTTGAGTTCTCAGTATATGCTGCACATCCTTCTATTCTAGCCTGTATCACCCTGTATTTCCAACTGTGAGCTCTAAGTCTGAAACTGTGTATCCTTCACAAATCGCCAATCGGCTGAAACAAAGCAGATATCCACTGCAAGTTTGCTGAATAAATGAATTCCAATAGAAGCCATTTATAAAATTCCTTTTTAAAATTTGCTTTAGGGGCGCCTGGGTGGCTCAGTCAGTTGAGTGACCGACTTCGGCTCAGGTCATGATCTCACGGTTTGTGAGTTCGAGCCCTGCGTTGGGCTCTGTGCTGATGGCTTGGAGCCTGGAGCCTGCTTTGGATTCTGTGTCTCCCTCTCTCTCTGCCCCTCCCCCACTCATGCTCTGTCTCTCTCTGTCTCAGAAATAAACAAACATTAAAAAAAATATTAAAAATAAAATTTGTTTTAGGCAAATTACTTTGTTTTCACAATTCTCTCTAGCATAACATAAAAGTGATGTTTGAAGAACAAAAAACAAAAAGCTACTCTGAATTACATATGGCAATTCCTGACATAATAATCAATTAAGACAATTAAGTCCTCATATTATTACTGGTAAGAATATTTTTATAAGTTAAATTTCCCTGCTAAACCAAATATTAACAAACTACTAAAATACTTTTCAACAGAATTAATTGAACTGATAAATGTTTCATTTTGTTCTATATTATGTAAGCTAGTGGTAAACTGAGAAGTCTTAAGACAGTTGGATCATAGTGTAAAAGTCAAGAAGAAAACAGAGATTCACTATTTGCTTGGTGGAGACTTTTTCATTTGGAGTCAAGAAAAATTTTAAAAATCTCTAGAGACAATATGGAGTTTCATGAATGAGGAAAATATACACTTAAAAATGAGAATAACAGCAGTTCTAATCAATAAACCACATTCTATTCTTATTTGACCAAGACGGTAAGTCTTCTGTAATAAAACTGAATGAGTCAGAGACAGTGAAACATGTTACAGTTTTGGGGTATCTTAAAGAAAATGTCATAAATGGTGGTAATTACAAAAATAAGATATAAATAATAGTGTTAAGGGCCTTTGAAACACTGAATTAACTGGCCTTTTGGATCTCTCTCTAGGAAATGAACATGGCTGTTTTGAAAGGCAAATTAGAGATCTATCCAGAACACTAGAGATGCTTTGTGGGCTGAAGATATGCTGAAATAGCACATGGTACTCAATTAACATGGCCTTTTAACATTTTTATTTCAAGGTACTATAAATGAAATGTCCAACTATTCCCCAGGGATAGATCGTTGTATAGGTAAGCGGAGAGAATACTAATGAATTAAACTGTGAGAAATCTGGCATCAATTACAAGATATGTGTGGTTTAATAACATAGGAAACTGAGAAGATGACTGCCTAAAGGGACCATAGCAAGGCTCTAGAAGAGAGAGTTTCAAGATATGTTATATGTGATAATTGAATTTCAGTATATGTGCTGCTGAAGTGAGCACGTGATAATTGAGTTTCAAAGGAAGTCTACATTTACAGCGAAATACTACTGAACTTAATAATTTTTAGCAAAAAGCACCTTAAAATTGATTATATTTAGAAGAATGGGCCAAGCTGATGTACATTCTAATGTAAAACTGAAATCAGGTGGAAAAATTAAACTCTAACTGAAATAATTACCTGTGCAATTATATCCATTCAAAAAACTACGAAGAATTGGCTTAGTAGTGTGTTCAAAAACTTCCAATTGAGTTGAAGTTTCATCAAAAACAGCATCAAATACAAATTTGAGATCCTTATTTTGTCTCTTTGTAATATCTCGATTTGCAGTTTTCTTTCCATGGAAAAAACTGATTTCTTCTTGTTTGGGATCAAAAACTAGGATATGCTTATCCACAACATGGACCACTTTATGGAATCCAGCTGCCTTTTCTTTTGTATTTTCAGGACGCACACGAACAACTACTTTCATGTGGTGACACAGGTCTTCCTCGGTGACAGACATTATTGACTATCTTGCTTCTGTTTATGTGAAAGCCTGAATATTTCTCTGTAATTAAAAAGGAAAATAAAGTATTAATATTAATTCTATTATAATATGACTGGAATGTAGTAGTCACTAAAAAAACTATGAATAATTCTATTCTACTCACCTGGTAAATGTTACTGGAAATATGTACATTTAAAAAATACAATGTATATTTCACTCCTTGGTTCAAAACCTTACAGTCGTTCTTTATTTTATTCAGAGTACATGTTTAAGTTCTCTAAATGGTCTCAATTTCCCATTTTATTGATCTTCCCTTTGTTCCCTCCATTCCAGCTAACACACCAGGCACCCCAATAAGGTCTTTCCACTAGCCATTCTATTACAAAATGCTTCCCTCAATATCTGCATGACTAAGTCCCTCGCTTCTTTCAAGTCCTTGCTCAAATGTTGCCCTCCTCACGACTTATTAAAACTACCAAACCAATTCCTAATTACTCTTATACAGCTTTTCCCCCCCAAACACTTACCATCTCCAGATAGTATATATTTTTACCTATTTATTGTATTTGTTGTTTATTTTCTCTCTTCCAAGTAAACTATGCACTCTTTAAAGGCATGCATTTTTTTAAATCTGCTTTGATTACTGATAACGTTCCAAGAGCCTAAAATGGTGCCTGACACATGGTAGACTGTATAACTATTTGATGAATAAATACGTTAGAAAATCTAAAATGTTTTTAATTTTTTTTCTTAGTTTTAACTTTTAGATTCTAGGTTATTTTCTGGATAATTGAGATTTCCAAATTATTGATCTTTGTTAGTTTATCTTCACTTTTACTATTTAATTTTATGTGAGACAGTCTAGCCAAAATTTTTTGAAGTTTATCTATTTTGAGAGAGAGAGAGAGTGCGCACATGCAAGCACGTAAGCAGGGGAGGAGCAGAAAGAGAGGGAGAGAGAGAATCCTAAGCAGGTGCCATGCTCAGCGCAGAGCTCAACATGGGGCTCAACCTCATGAACCATGAGATCGGGACCTGAACCGAGATCAAGAGTCGGATGCTTAACCGACTGAGCCTCCCAGGCGCTCCAATCAGACAATTTTTAAACCTACCATCACTGACGTACAGTAGACTTACAGAATTACAGAGCAGATTAGGATCTCTGAACACATCATCGTGTATATGCCATCTTTATCACCTTCATGCCTGGGCTAACTAATTGAGGCATCCTTGTAACTATTTTTAAACACAGGGGTTTGTGAAGATACAGGTAGAGAAGAGTCTGGATGTATCAATTTCCACTGCCAACAGGCTTGCAGCCAAGATCACTTTTATTAAAAATAGTTCAAAAGCCAAGACTTTCCCTTCATTACCATGATGATTCTGAGAGATCTTTTCCTGTCCATCCCCATAACCCAAACTAAAATAGTGCTGAAGTTCTTGTGAAAGCCAAAGCTTGGTTTTTGGGCAGCCTAGCTGTGGTTGTATGTGGTTTAACAATAGTGTTTCAGTCTAAGTGGAAGCCCAGGGTCTGACTTATACTTCAGGCAGAGAGATTTATCAGGGTTTTGTGTGTGTGTCATTTAATTTTTTGTTTTGCGATATAATCTGCTCACTCTGACTACTGTGTAGATAACACACTATAAGGAATAGAGACTAGTTAGAACACTTTAGTAATATAAACAGGAGATGATGCTGTCAACTCAGAAGCAGGTAGCGGTCATATTCTGGATGTATTCTGAAGGTAAAGACAATAGATTTTCCTGATAGATATGCAGTATGAGAGAAAGATAGGATTCAAGAATAACTCCAAAGTTCTTGGCCTGAGTGTTGGAAGATCTAGAAATCTACAAATGTCAAGGCGGATAGAACCCAAGTTAAAAAAGTACAGTTTGTCCTCAGAGTCCTAATGCTCTTTGAAGCTTTTAATAGTTTTTAGAGCTTCAAGTGACACTAAGATTTTGGGGAATCTTTAAATGAAGGACAGGATCATCAACTGTGTTAGATACTGCTAATACATAAAGTACACACTAAGAAGTAACCATGAGATTTAGTAACATGGAAGCCGACTAGAAGAAAAGTTCTAGGGGAAGACGGGACAAAAACCTGATGAGAGAAGACTCGGTGAACACAGGTAATAATAATACAAAAGTGAGCCAAGAAATGGTGTGGGGGAGGGGGAAGGTTAGAAGAAAATATTTTGTTATTTAAAAAATTTTTTCTTTAACATTTATTTATTATTGAGAGACAGAGAGACACAAAGCGTGAGCAAGGGAGGGGTAGAGAGAGAGGGAGACACAGAATCCAAAGTAGGCTCCAGACTCTGAGCTGCCAGCACAGAGCCCGACGCAGGGCTCAAACTCACAAACTGTGAGATCATGACCTGAGCCGAAGTTGGCTGCCCAACTGAGCCAGCCAGATGCCCCAATATTTTGTTATTTTAAAATGGGATGAATATCAACAATGATAAAGCCATACACTTTTGGGAAGAATTCAAAGAAGGCCGAAGTAATCTAAAAGCAGGAGACACTGGACACAGCACTCCCTTTTTAGGACTCTGTCTTTCCCCAAAAATAGAATGCTGAAGAGGGAAGGATGGTCATTTTGATTCCAACAGTCAGGTTCCATCCAGAAGAATTACCTTCTGACTAGCCAAGTCCCACAAAGCACCTATGCCTCACCTCTGTGACCTTGGACAAGTTACTTATTCTCATTGAGTCTCAGGTTTCTCATTTGTATTAAAGAAATAATACCTCATAGTTGTGAAGGCTAAAAGATATAACAAGTATTAAGTGTATTAAGGCATTCAATAAATGTCAATTCTCTTCCCTATCCACCCCCATTCTTGTCTCTTCTTGCCAGAGATATGGTTCATCTTTTTAGTGTTTCCCAATGGGCTTATGATGGCCCTTTGGATAGGACAATTCTTCCTTGTTTGGAACTGTTCCATATATTAGAGAATGTTTAACATTTCTGACCTCTATTATAGGCCAGTAGCATCCCACATTCCGGGTGATACCAAAAACTGACCTCCATACACATTTCTAAAAGCTCTTAGGAATATTGAATGCTTTGATTTTGACGGATACAATTCCCCTCCCCGCCAATGATAGGTAAAATACACACAAATGAAATGGTTAAATAAGCACAAAACATTAGGTAATTATTTCAAAATAGACCTTAGAATCTCAAGGTTGGATGGGATCTCTTGCTAATGAATTAATTAACGAATCAACTCAATATGTTCACTGTTAGATGTTGGAGCCAGATACCTTAGGTTAAAATTCCAGCTCTACTATTTATTGGCTGTGACAGCAAGTTACGTAACCTCCCTGTGGCTCAGTTTCCTCATCTGTAAAGTGGGACTAATAATGCCTACCTCACAGAACTGTTGTGAGGAACTTAGAACAATGCCTGGCACACGATAGGTACTACAAGTGTTTGCCACCATTGCTATTATTATTATTATTATTATATACAGTGCAGTGAGAGAAAGTGGTATTAGTAAAATAGTGACACAAATATGTAAAGGTGTAACTATGACAAGTACTGTAAGGTAAATAAAGGTTAATAGTGCTACATAAGACTATCGTGGGGGGCTCAAATAGTTAGAAAGCTTCCTAGAGGAAGTGACAGGAGCAGAGAGTTGAAGGATGCATAGTTATTAACAAGGTTAAAAAAAAAAAAAAGCATTTCAGGAAGGAAAACTAGTTACACATTAAATACATATGAGCTAGGCATTTTCCTGGGTCTCAGGATAGATGGCAGGAGTGTATGTGTGGGCTCCTATTTTAGATGGGGCAGTTGAGAAAAGCTTGTCTAGTAGAGTGTCTTTTTACAGAAACTGAAGAGGAGTGGCTCTCTGGGACAAGAGTATCTTAGGCAGCAAGTCTGAAGGCCTGTGGTAAGAAAGAGCTTGTGGTGAAGACATAACTGATTTAAGCATGGTCAATCTGCTTAAATCTCATTTCTTTTAGCTGTTTCGTTTTACCTAATTGCAACTTTACAGTATATAAAGAAATACTCAACTTAGCTTTACCCAGTCCTAAGGCAGCTGGAGAGAACGAAAGGGAACAGAGGGGCGCCTGGGTGGCGCAGTCGGTTAAGTGTCCGACTTTAGCCAGGTCACGATCTCACGGTCCGTGAGTTCGAGCCCCGCGTCAGGCTCTGGGCTGATGGCTCAGAGCCTGGAGCCTGTTTCCGATTCTGTGTCTCCCTCTCTCTCTGTCCCTCCCCCGTTCATGCTCTGTCTCTCTCTGTCCCAAAAATAAATAAACGTTGAAAAAAAAAAAATTAAAAAAAAAAAAAAAAAAGAAAGGGAACAGAGTGGGTTGCATTAAGAAGCTATAACTAGATAAGAGTGCGGCCAGATTTGGAAAATCTTGAGTACAGGCTATCAAGTTTAGATTTAATTTTGCAGTTTACTGGAAACTGCTGAAGGTATTTTAGAAGACAAATGATCTTACTCAAGGAATACATCAAGTAGAAATACTGACAAATATCTAAAGGGGTTTAAGAAGTATAAACTCAAATACAACTTTGTTTTACAACTTGTTACAGATTTTAAGAAACACATTGATCTTAACTTCTAAAGTATCACATATTTCTCCAATTTTTTCAAAACAAAGGAGTGACTATAATTTTCTTAATAAAAACACCCAAGGTCAACAGAATCACCAAAATGTAAACAAGTAGTCTATGTTCAAATACACTGATGTCTTGGGGGAGCCTGGGTAGCTCAGTTGGTTAAGCATCCAACTCTTGGTTTCAGCTCAGGTCATGATCTCACAGTTCAAGAGACTGACCCCTGCGTTGCGCTCTGTGGATGGCTCGGAGCCTGCTTGGGATTCTCTTTCCTTCTCTCTCTGCCCCTCCCCCACTCAGGGACACACACGTGTGCACTTGCTCTCTTTCTCTCTCAAAATAATCACATAAACTTAAAATATGAAGTTTTTCCTACATTAATGCATGATGCCAGTTTTTTTCCTGACATGGCCAACTAAAAGTGATGGGCATCTAGTTGATTCTGAATAAAGGCACACAGAGAGCAAATTCTTTGACCATGTTGACCAAGAAGCAACAAAAGAAAAGCCTAGATATTGCTATCTGTGTAATAATGTGTTGATTCAAACATTCTTTTCAGATGACTGTTCAGAAGATAGAATCACAATTTCTGATTAATTCTGTCATATCTACTCCTAATTATATTTGTTTAATAGAACCAAGAGTAAGCTGCTAGAATTTCACTGATGGGACTAAAACATTAAAGATAAATACTTCCAACACCACTGTTCATTATAATAAAAAGGTATCTGTTTAGTCTTGAGAAAGTAGAATATAAATGAGAATAATGAAGAGGCTTCAGTTGCTAATCTATAAAGTGATAGGATTGGTGAAAGGATAAAGTCCTTTTCTAGCTCTAATATTTTATTATTACATGTGATTATTAAAGGGTCTAAGAAAGTGACAAGAAATAATAGCTAACGGGACTGTATGTTTTTACCATTATATACCTAATCTCTTGCAGTGAGCCTAGTCAGTAGCATGTTCTCAAATATTTGATTAATGAGCAAATTAATAAATTATAAAAAGTAGACACAGAATCCAAGAGAGTAACTCACTCATTTAGAATAGAGGCAAACATACAATATATTTCTCTGAAAGAATCAACATATTATAGTAAGTATGACTGAAGTAATAGGCAGTTACAATGAGGATTCTGAGGCATCAAAAAAAAATTTTTTTACATAGTGTACCCAGTTTCTTGTTTACAAAATTAGGAAAATGGGAAGATCATCTTTTATATGAATTATTGAGGGTGGTTAAGACACCATGCCATGTTATACTTAACAAGGGTAACATTTAATTTTCTGGGACATTCACTTATATAAAAAAAGCTCATTCCTCTGCTACATTTAATGAAGAGGTGTTAAAATCTAATTCTCTACACCAGCTGCAAGATAATATAAACCAAGTTGAAAAGGCAAATTCTTAACTTACAAGCCACTACTGTTCACCCAAGAAAAAAATATAAACCAAATAAGTTAGACTCACCCCCAGTTATGTGCAAGTAAATAATAAATTTTATTTAATTCATTGATTGCATGCACTGATGTCTTCTTCAAGAGCGATCAGATCATGTTATGTATCTCATGTCATTCCCTAGCTCCAAACTCTCCAATGACTTCCCAGCATCAGAATAAAATGTAAACTCCTTAGCATGTCTTGTAGGTTCTATATCTGGCCCTGTCTACCTCTTCAACCCCTTCCTTAAATGTTATCCTCCTCCTTGATTACTCTGCTCCAGTCACACTGTCCTAAATGTTCCTAAAATACTCAGTCTTATTCTAACCTCATAAACCTTGCACTTTCTCTTCTTTTCCTGGAAGGCTCTACCTTCAGACACTTGCAAATCTTAATCTCTCAGTTCATTATTCTGGTCTCTGTTCAAATAGCACTACACAGAGGCTTTCCCTAAAGATTCCATTCAAAATAGTGTCACCCTGCCTTTTCCTCTTTAATCTCTTAAGGGCTTTATTTTTCTTCTTAGCATCTAGATTAACTGGAAAATATTATTTGGTTACATATTTACTGCTTGTTTCCTCTTTAGAATATAAGCACTATGAGACTATGGACTTCATTTGTACCCTAGAAACTTGAACAGGGCTTGTTCAATATTTACGACTCAAAACACACTTGTTCAATAGATGAATGAATGAACTAATGCAGCTTTTCAAAATATATGTGCAAAAAAATAAGTGCAGAATAGCAGACTTGGCATGTGACCATTTGAATTTTTAGAAACATACATATTTGTATATGCATGGGCTGTCTCAGGAAGACAACACAAGGAATTGGTAACACCAGTTGCCCCATGGTGGGGAAATATGAAGGTCTGGGTGACAGGCAGGCTTACTTTCTACTGTATATTCTTTTGTAGAATTTGGATCTTAAACAAGACTAATTATTTTTATTTCAAAAACAAACCAAAGGAGAAAGTACTAAAATTTACCTTAAGCACAATCTTCCATTTAATAACATTGTATTTATGGAATATTTTCTATTGAGCTCTTAGTATACAAATAGAAATTGCTAAGCAACTTACATACTTCTCATTTAATCCCCGTAATAATCTTATAATATAGGTATTATTATCATAGGAAAAATATAATATAGAGAGATTAAGTTAACTGGCTAAAGTTAACTTGGAAGCACAAGACATGAGATTTGAACTCAGACTAACTGGATATGAAGTCAAAGTATTTAAATCACTACTCTTTCAGTTGTAAGTATTTAATCTCTAGAAATTTTCTCAGAGAGAATAAAAATATATATTCGCCTATTTTTGATAGAAACCTCAGGGCCTAGCGTAGGAGCTCTTGAATGAATACTGAAATAAAACCAAAAGTGTATGATTTCTTTCTGCTTGTGGGATATCCAACAGCATCTATTCTCAGCAAATATACTATTGAGAACTCTTAAATTAGATCAGTAAAGTGATAACTACTATTAATGAACAATGATTATCATTTGAGCATGTTATGTATGTCAGACATACATATGGTATGGTAAACATTTAATATTCATCATCTTATTCAATCCTTAAAATAATCATATAAGGCATACTCTACAATAGTCTCCATTTTACAAAAACAGAGACTTAATTTAGGACAAGTAATTTTTCCAAGATGACATAGCTAGTAAATGAGAAGCCAGAATGTAGACTCATGTCTAAATCCAAAGCCCATGTCCCTAATGATTACACTCTACTGGAATAACAACAGAACATTTTCAAACAAAGGAACAGAAATGCTGCTCAAATTATCTTGAGTGTGGAGTTATACAGTTATAAATGATTTCTTATATTCAAACTCAAATCTGAATTAGATTCAGGTTCAACAAGCATTTTTTAGGAGCAGGAACTATCCTCCACAATATCATTTATAGTCTCTATGCAGCTTACACCTCTCTGGAAATAACTTTAGTGTTAGAGCTAGTGCTTCTACTAACTTAAAAACATCAGGGAGGAACAAAAATTTCAAACGGAGTTTAAGGGTGGCGCTAATATCTGGGCTATTTTTTCCTCCTAGATTTCATGGAGTTACCATAAAAGTGACTTTATTGTGTACTTTAATTGATTCAGGCTATCAATGGATATTGACAAGATGCACTTTTAAAGTGAAAATTTTATGTACTTCTATATACTTGCTCAGTAACAGAAGAGATTAATTACTACCGTTAAAGGCAGATAATCTTTGTTTACTGAAAAAGTCAATTCTTACAATGTAACGGAAACTTATTCACAAGCACTATCTAGTCTTTGGATCTGATATTCTCTAGCACCAAAGTTCATAAATACTTCCCAGAGGGCCTGAATGTAGTGGAATAACGCTACCAACTAAACCCTGTAGAATGCTTAACACAGTCTACTCCATAGTTCATAGTAAATAACCTAAAGTATGTATTATACAAAATTATTCAACTCTGGACAAATAAACTCTTTTCATAAACAGCAGTTAGCCTTGATCTCTCTGTAACTGAATGCCTAGTAAGCTGCTAAAAGTCTTGCATAAACTAAGAACAGAGGGTAAAAGGAGTTCTGATTCATTTGCAAAGCACTTTGCCAAGTGGTATCGCTTCCATACCTCATCTGATTCTTGGCAATCCCGTTACACAGTGCTGGCAGGTCTCATCTTGACGCTACAACTGAGACTCAGAGGAGGTTCCCGACTGACTTTTGCCACGTTAACACCAGGACCTTGCAGGACAAAAAGTTTGTAAGTTGGAAAACCAAAATTCCTCATTACATAGTTAAGCTCAGAGTTACATTTACAACTGTATCTTAAACAAAACATTCTGAATTTGGAGTCCGGAACGAACTTTACACTGTAAGGTGCAAGGCAATTAAAGTGCTCTGCCAGTCTAGGGAAAGAGCCAGGATGCCCTTTAAAACTTCCGACTTTCTCACAATTTAAGGCAGGAGATTTTTGCCCTTCCTGTGGAGCAGTGAAGGGCTCCCGATCAGGTAGAGCCCTGCTCTAGCTGGGACTCGAGTTCCTCTTCCTTTCACTTTCTCCGGGGACGCTAACTACCCGCCCCCTACGCCCACCTCCCCTACCCCCCCACCCCCCACTCAATCCTTCGGCGTTTGTCAACAAGCCCATCCCGTCTTCTCCTCAGGCGGCCGCAGGAGCCTTCCGTTTCCAGCGAGATAGGCCATCAAAAGAAACGTTCCCGAGACGAGAAGTTTCTCCTCACGTGCCTCTCACTCACCTCTGGTCCACCAAAGGTTACCGCGACACTTCACTTCGATGTCCGCCTCCCCGCGATTCAAACTCGGCAACAAGATTCAAACCCAATCCAGCTTTTCCAGCACCTCGTTTCATTGGCTGCCGACTTCGTGACGCAATCACGTCGGACGTTGCCGTGGCGCGTGGTAGCTTGGCGCCAGTAGTCTCAGCCGCGCGGCTCTGTGGAACCGGCCTTGCTGCGCGTCGCCAGGGCAACGCGCACGGCTGTTTCCGGAGGCGTTGGCCGAGGTGGGCGGGGCTAGACCGCAGCTGCAGGTGGGAGGTAGCCACCTGGGATCCTCAGACCACTTCAAGAGCCGCGGGCGCAGGGCCCGGTCCTTGGGTTCAGGGTGTGAGTGAGACGGGAGCGGGCAGGGGTTGGCTTGTGCCGTCTGCTGGGGGAGAGGCGGAGCCTGTTGGGTGTGGGTTAATGGATTCTGAATGTTTATCTTCTTTTCTCTATTGAGTAGTGAGGCCTCCAAGGCACAGGTCCCATGCTCTGGAAGGTGTAGGGACCTGTTCCTTTCAGCCACTTTCACTTAAACCGAACTGGGGTCAATTCGCCTCAATTAATTGAAAGTCCAGAGCTTTAGGTTTGAGGTCCTAGGCTTCATTTCTCAGGACTCCCAGGCCTACTCCCTTTATTGCTGACTGAAACTATTTGGTGTTTTTGACATTCCTTTCTGATGAGGACTTTACAAAATAAATTCATTTAAATTTATTGGCTTAGTTCATTTTTGGATGCAGTGTTTTTTAAAGTCCTAGATTGTAGATATTATTTCAAAATGTACGGTTTAAAAAGAAAAAAAAATACCAGGAAAAAAGGGAAATATGTTTGCTAAGATAAGTCCATTTTATTTGTCAGGATGTTTTCAATAGCATGATCTGAATGTCATTGTTATTCTTTATATTAACATTATTGTATCCATTCTGCAATTACTGATTGTAGACTTTAGGGACATAATAGCATAAATAAAAACTCCCTGCCTTCTTGGAGCTTATATTCTTATATGGAGCTTATCACCATAATAAATAGGATGGCACAACACATTGCAGAATATTATAAGTGAAACAATTATGAAAACTTCTACATTATGGACACTTATTTCCTTTTGAAGAAAATCAGAAGCACAGTGTATTGTATATGATGCATGTTATATGATTGTTTCTGAACTCTGGATAGTGCATCAATAAAGATATTAATTGCTGGCTATATTACATATATGTTAGCTAACACAACAGTTACTTGTGTGGTGCTGGGTTTGGTAATAAAATTGAGAAGTCTTTTTATTTTATTTCAAATATGTACTCACTCTATAGTACTTGATGTCCCAGGCATTTTGTTAACTCTATATATGTTATTTTATTTCACTCTCAAAATAGCCCATGAGATACAGGCACAATTTATTTTACTTAAAAAACAAAAACAAAAACAAGTTTTCAGAAGATCCCTAAAGGAAATTTAACTGTACAAACCAGCCAATTCAGAAATGAGGCATTTGTCTCAGAAATAATTTCTAGGTTAAGTGATCTTAAGATACTTAATCTATTCTGAAAATAGGTATTTTAAAACCAATTTCTTGTAAAATTGCGTTCATTATTGGTGAATAAGAAGTGTTTTAGATTTCATTTATTTCGACACCACATTGTAAGCCTTGCTAACAGGTGTTTCCACACCTAATCTAAGTGCTTATTTTACATTTAACTTTAAATTCTGCCTTACAGTTGCCATTTAGCACATTTAGATGATGAGGTCTATATTCTTAAAGTATTGTGTAGTCAAAGCAAAGAAACTTTAATGTTACAATAAATGCCATCACTCTGCCAGTTGGCTTCTGTTTGGCAAGACATCAAGAAATAAAACAAAGTATGAGACTAGTGTATTTTGTAACGAAATGAAGGAAAAAGAACCGAAACCATAAAAACATAGGACTAAAGGAGACAGAAATTCCCACCTTCTGTTAGAAATTGGGAGTATAATGTGTTACAATAGAACACGGAAATTTAACAGAGGCTCATAGTAAACGGAATAGAGTGGAGTTAAGAATAAAATGGAGTTAGGTTTAAAGTTGATTCAGACATTAAAAAAAAAAAAAGTAAAAGTAAATTTAAACCTGGCAGTGGTAGGTTCTTATTTCCGCCCCCTCTTCAGGAATGCTATTTGAACCCCCTCGTGCCTGCAGGACCCTTTGTCAGCTGGGGCCTGAAAAGAGCGGAACGAAAGGCGGACGGTTTTCGGTTGCTGGGGCGGAAGTGGCCCAGATCTGTCCGTCCTTGCAAGTTTCCCCCAAGGCTGGGACCTAGACATGCGCCAACTCGTGTTCTCTGGCACCGTAGTAGTGGTCGTCGCTGGCCCGAGTTAGAAGCCAACAGTGAATTCTTCGTGCCTCAGGTGAGGAGAAGGTGGCCGAGTCCCGGGAGCTCTCTTGGAGCTCACCCCAAGCCTTTGGGGGAACTTCCAGAGGTCGCTGAATTCGCCCAGGACAAAAGGAAACACGCCCCTGCTCCCGCTTTCCCTCCTAAACACTCACTCATCCTGAGTTCAGAAGTTTGTGAACAGTTTTCCCTCCTCCGAGTATAATTCTTAGGCAAAAGGATGCATTCTTCCTGAACTTTAGAACCTCTTTCAGTTTCTCTCCTTTCGGCTGCCAGCCTGCAGGCTGGGTTTTTGGCCTTAGGAATTAAGTTTTCGAACGTTTTTCTCCACTGGGAAAGCTGAGTGCTAAGATGGTAACGGCACCGTTGAGGAAGTAGTTTTCAAAGGTATCACTCACTTCTGTACCCACAATTAAAGAGTAACCTGGCCAATTCCCTGCTTTCAACAGCTGAAACTGAACTTTGCTGGCAAAGCTAAAAGACTTACCTAGGAAACCAGAGTTGGCTCAAGCGGCCGGTTTCCCGTCTCTCCGCTTCCTTCCTGTGACCAGAGGAAACTTTTAAAGGATCTTAAATCCTGTAGGGTGTTTGGTTCATAGCCAACTGCATGAGCGCTCTGAGTTATCTGGTAGGACACTGGGCTGCGGAAAGGAAAGAACATCCTCCTTTAGAGCTTGTCCCCTTCCATTCTTGGGAGATAGTCAAGGAAACCACCAAAGAGGAAGATTATTTGAGGTCCTTTCTCCATGTTAACCCACGTTAGTAGCCAATTGCTGCATAATAAAATCTTCAGGCTTTGTACTTGAAACATAGTTGAGTAAATACGTATAAATTGAATGCAAAAAGAAAAGAATTAACGGTTGGCAAAGGAAACTTTTTTTTCTATTCTACTTGCGGTTCTGTGCGCACTTCCTGTGCGGTTCTGATTCCTGTACTGGAATATTATAGAGATGTATAGATGTATGTATATCTGTCTATTTAAATATACATCATACATTTATCTAGGTATATATTTAAATATAAAAATATGGATATAGGATTAAGCAATAGGATATTGGCTCTTTACAGAAAAAGTAATCGATGAGATACAACAAATATACAGTCAGTATAATTAAAGTGCCATGCAATTACATGGGTGCATTAAATGGAGCTAGTGGGCTATGTTTGTAACATAGAAGCTAAGATTAAAGGCTTGGGATAGAATGCTGGAGTTACAGTTCTAGCTTTATGGCTTTCTAGGTATGTGACCTTTTGGCAAATTACTTCTCTGTTTTTCTCATCTGTAAAATAGAAATAAGTATACTGTCTATCTCTAAGAGTTGTAAGGATAGAATGAGTTTAGTGGTATTTAGTAAGTGCTTAATAAATGTTAGCCTCTATTTTGAAAAATGTTAGGAACACTAGGTTTTGAGGGTAGTAGGGTTTACTTTGTATAAGCCTTCTTTTTTTATTTTTTTAAAGTTTTTTTCTTTTAATGTTTATTTTTGAGAGAGAGAACCCTTGCCGTGCACATGCGTGGGGGAGGGGCAGAGAGAGAGGGAAACAGGAACTCTGAAGCAGACCCCACACTGTCAGCACAAAGCCCTACCTGGGACACAACCCACCATCCACTTGAGCCATAGTTGGATGCTAAACCGAGTCACCCAGGTGCCCCTGTATAACTTTTCAGAAACAAATGAGGCATAATTAATAATTTGACTAATTTGAAACTGGTGAACATTGAAAACTTTACTTAAAACATTCCCCCCCTCCCCCAATATTTTTCCTGTGTCACGTTTGCCACAAAATTCTGTGGATTATGCCTTAGGTAAAGTTGGCGTATTTTTAAGGTAACATCTTGTTGATACTATATTTATATAATATAAATGTATTTCTTTTCTAGTCATTACGTGTGGTCAACTTTTCAACATCATTTTTCATTTTCTGTTGCAAAAGGAAGGGAAGGCATATTTAAACAAGATATTTATGTTTCTTTTTCTTTTTTGGAGGTGGATATTTATGTGTCGAAGTATTTTGAGAATGTGGTTTTTGGTAGGGTCTGTCAGGCAGGCAAAATTTCCTAAAGCAAGTTTTGTTAAAAATATTCTGTAGAATTATCCATCCATTCACTTTTTTTTTTCAGAAAACACTAAGCACTGAGTGTGCATCTGCTTTTGTAGATAAAAAGGTGTTATCTTATTTTTAAATAACTCCTAATCTATGAGGACTAAAAAACAGTGTTAACTCTGCATTTACTATAATAGTATTAAAAACATTGCTTACAACCTGTATAAAAAGCATAATGTTTTTAAAACGTTTTCTGTTAATATATTTACATACTTTTTTCCTCTGCATTTAAGAGTTACAGATTGCAGAATAAAAAGGAACAAGTGTGAGAAAGTTAAGGAACTTAATCTTTATTTTCTTGTTTTTTGGGGGCAAGGACAGACAGTTAAAACAAAGGTGAATACGAAATGCCAAAGTAGGCTCAGTTGAGTGTTTATAAGGTTAAAATTTATTTATTTTTATAGATTTCCTAAGCTTTTTTTTTTTTTTTTAAGTGTTTATTTGTTTACTTTTGAGAAACACAGAGCAAGCAAGCAGGGTAGGGGCAGAGGGAAAGGGAGAGAGAGAATCCCAAGCGGGCTCTGCGCTGTGTGTGCAGAGCCTGAAACAGGGCTCGATCTCACAACTGTGAGATCATGACCTGAGCTGAAATCAAGAGTCAGGTGCTTAACTGACCGAGCCACCCAGGTGCCCCTGTAAAGTTATAATTTAAATTGAAACATGCTTTGCTGATACAGGCCATCTGAGACAATCTTGTCAGAGCATATTCATAACAAGTCTGCAAGATTTTCACAGACAGTTTTACCTTTCTTTCTTTTTAGATAAACATATGTAGCTTTTTCCAGGGACAGTTCCTCAAAGTTAAATTAAAGATGAAGATTTAGCATTATGAGAAAAAACAAATAGAAGAGCTTGAAATGAAAGACTACCTGAACCTAAAATAGGATAATATTTATAATCCCTTCAATCATCCAGATAGTTTTTTCAAATAAACATTTCTAATGCACTGAATCCGTTCTTTAGACTTAATTAAAATTAGAAAAGTATATTTCTGTGGTGCCTAGGTGGCTCGGTCAGTTAAGTGCCCAACTTAGGCTCAGGTCATGATCTCATGGTTCATGAGTTTGAGCCCCGTGTCGGGCTCTGTGCTGACAGCTCAGAGCCTGGAGCCTGCTTTGGATTCTGTGTCTCCCCCTCTCTCTACCCCTGCATCACTTGTGCTCTGTCTCTCTCTCTCTCTCTCAAAAATGAATAAACATTAAAAAAAAGTATATTTCAGAAAAATGATGACTTAATAAACAGTTTTTACATTTCTAATAATTAACATGTTAATGGTCTTAGAAGCTTACCAGGCCATTTTAAAAAGTTATACAAAATTACATATTTTAAAAATCCAACAATCATGATATTTTTAATTTTTTCTAGATTGGTTGACCTACAAGATGCTTCGATACCCATATTTTTGTAAAATCTATAAAGAATTTCTATCATGCTGGTTGGAATCTGGCATATTTAATTTAGGTATCTGGCCAAAAAAAATACATGCTACAACAGAAAGATGTAATGAATATGAAGCCCAGGAGCAAACAGATCAAACTGGAGCTCAGGAGTTACATAGATCTCAAAATGGAGATTTTGAAGCTATGACTAAATTACATATCCCAGTAATGGTGGATGAAGTTGTTCGTTGTTTGGCACCACAAAAAGGCCAGGTAAGTTGATTAGTTTTTTAAATTTTTAACACTTTGAAAATTGAGATATTCACTTATCTTAATATTCACTATTTTAAAGCATATTATTCAGTGGATTTTAGTATATACGCAAGGTGGTACAATCATCACTATCTAATTCAGGAACATTTTCATCACTTCAATAGGGAATCCCATATCCATTTGCATTCACTCCGCATTGACCCCCTTCCTTTTGCTCCTGACAACTACTAATCTATTATTGTCTGTATGGAGTTGCCTAATCTGGAAATCTTATATAAATGGATTCATATTATATGTGGCCCTTTGCATTTGCTTTGTATTATTTAGCATGTTTTCAAGATTCATCCATGTTATAGCATGTGCCTGTACTTGATTTCTTTTTTCCCTGAACAACATTGCATTTATGGGTATACCACATCCTTTTTATCCATTCACTAATTGATGGCATTTGTGTGTCCACTTTTTGGCTACTGTGAATAATGCTGTTATGAACATTCACGTACAAGTTTTTGTAGGGACATATGTTTTCACTCAGGTATATACCTAGGAGTGGAATTGATGGGTCATATGATATTCTATGCTTAACTCTGAGGATCTGCCATACTGTTTTACGGAGTTGATTAGTTTTGTCAAGTAACTGTTTTAAAAGAAAAAGAACATTACATTGGCTGAGTGGTTTGGGTATGAAAACAATTCTAGCATAGCTTGAGAATTTTACTATCTTTTTAAGAATGACTATAGACAAAGATAAGGATATGAATTCCTGTTTTCTTGTTTTGTTAGACTTTTCAACTACCCTGCTTTTTGATTTAGAGTTCTCCAGAGAAATAGGACCAACAGGATGTGTGTGTTTGTGTGCATGCATGTATATGTGTACGTACATGTGCATGTATGTGAGTACATATGTGTGTGCACACACATGCGTGAGGTGGAAAAGAGATTGAATGATTGATTTTGAGGAATTGAATCTCAGTTAAAGAGGATTGGTAAGTCCAAAATGTGTACAGTAGGCTGACAGGCTGGAGACCCAAGTAAAAAATCTGAGTCCAAATTGAGTCTGCAATTTGCCGGCAGAATTCTTGTTTTCAGGATGTCAGTCTTTGTTCTATTAAGGCTTTTCACTAATTGGATGGGACCACCCACATTATGGAGAGTAATCTGCTTTACTTAGTCCAGTAATTTAAAATTTAATCTCACTCCCCCCAAAAAAACCTTGACAGAAACATCCCGAATAATAATGTTTGGCCAAATGTCTGGGTATTATGGCCCAGCAAAGTTGACATAAAATTAACCATCATACTTGACTTATTTATAGTGTTGCTGGCAGGATTATATAAGGTTTTAGATACAAAAATGCTTTAAACTCTATAAAGAGATCACAAAAATGTTAGGTAATATGATATCCAATATGATAAAGCTAGAATTTCTGGAAATTAAGCTCATTCACAAGAGAGAGAAAAAAAAAACCCTTTTGTCATAGTAAATTTTCATCAGATGTGTTCTTATAACCTAATGCTGATACTTAGCTTACTGACTTCAGAAATATGATCTCTTATTTTAAAAGTTATTATTCCCTAAATCAGTTATGTACGTTTAAAAGTCACACCTTGGTTCTTTTCCAGGATATAGTGGCTTAATGGTTAAGAGCAAAGATTCTATAATTGGACTTCCTAGGTTTGAATCTGTCATCTAACACACAAGTGTGTACATACATTCACACACACAGCTCTTTTTTTTTTTTTTTTTTGAGACATGTTCAAGTTACATCAGATAGTTTTCATGAACTAAGTTCTAAGCTATACACATAAGGTATGCTGGAATGGGTGGATGTTGCTCATGTGAAAGCCGTCATTAATATGACTTAGGTTGCTTTACCACAAAAATATTCATTTACCTTATCCTTAGGCAGTATATATGTAACAAGGTAAATCCAGTATTCTTAGATGAGATTATGTGTATAAAGCATCTAGGTCAATGCTGTCATATAGTAGGGACTCTAAAGTATACATGAAAATATAAATTAAAAAATTGGATCAAACTTCCTGTTAAATATGACTTAAAGTGAAATTCTCTTCATTTTCTGTAAAGATTCATAATGCAGGAATAGCAATTAATACCCATACCTTAATGTGAGTCTAAGAAAAATTACATGTAAATATATACGATATATTTGAGATCTATAGGAGAGGGAAGGGGCAGTTAGTAAAAAAGTGGAACTGAATTTAGTGGCTTGAATTTGACCTCTGGAACCAGAAACTAAAGCTCGTTGTATAAATTCGCTGAAACTTAGTAACAACTAAATATTTATTTTGTAATAACTAAAGTAGAAAAATAGCCAAACAAAAATAAACCCCACAAAGTCTCCTACTAAATCAGTATTGGATCTGCCTTTGTTCTAAAACCAAGTGGAATAAAATGAGACAATTTTACAACTTGACCTATCTTGCTGTTTCATTTGTTCAGGTTCCTGACAAATGTAATGTTGGTTTATTTTGACATTTCCATTGTTCTGATTTGAGTTGGGTTTTCTGGTAACTTTTTATAGAAAGTTTAATTTTATGAATGTTATATTTGAAAATTTTCATGCGAGGTACATTTAGAGACAACGTTATTTCTTACCTTTTCTGCTGTCTGGCAGACAGCTTTATTCACTATTCCCTTAATCTTCAAGTAATAAAGAACTGGTGACAGTTCTTGGACAGGAAAGGTCTTCATTTCTTCCAGAATCCATTATTTGCTTCTTTCTTCCTGAGCCTTTTCCCCCAAATCATTTTCTTTTGCAAACTATGAGTCATACACTCACTTGTATCAATCACCCACATAATTATTGTTTTTCACATCACCTTCAATGGTGAATTAACAAATGAAAGTTTTGATCATAACAGGAACCTTAAAAATATCTAAATATAGTTTTCAATGAGGCCTTGTTCATTTAATAGTAATTTTTTTTTCTGTAACATTTAAAAGTTGCTTACTTCAAGCTAATTTGGGGGAATTTGTTCTATATCATAACCAATTTACTGTTATTAATTTATATTACTATTGCAAATACATGCAAAATATTTATAAATTTGGATTAAAAGAAAAAAAAAGTTCTTCCTTTGGGAGGTATAGAAGGGATTGAATAAATTATAATTCTTTCTCCTTGGCAAGTTTCCATTTCATATTCTGGGTGGATAACTTTTTGTAAGAATATATTATTCTAAAAATTTTTTCTTGCTTCTGGAGATGGTTTAGTGTTGGCTACTGTGGTCAGTTTTTCATTCCTAATTTCTGAAAAGTGGAGAGAAAGCATGACCCTGCCTAGTTGAAGATGGTAGCAATTTGGAGGATATAGACTTGATATTTATTTTTTTCCTAGTAGTAGTGCCAGTTTAGTTTGGTGCCTTGGGGTTTCTGTGAGAGTGATAGGTTATGAGGCAGGTGATGGACATGCAAGGACTAGTACCAGTAGCTGTGTAATTTTGGGCAGGTAGCTAATCATGACTGTGCCTCAGATTCTTCATCTGTAAAATGGGGAAATGTGACGTACCACCTGGTCACTGTAAGGATTAGGTGAGTTCACATATGTAAATTGCTTATAATGATATCTTCCAAGTAGTATGAACTCAATAAACATTAGCTGTTATTATTAGGGGGGATAGTAAGGGTCAGAGCTGGTAGCTAGCTAGATACAATAAAACTTAGGAAAAAAATACCAAGAGATAACAAAGGTGGAAACAAAAGTTCAGGAAAGGTGAAACCAATATGTCTGGAATTGGAAAAAGTAGTTTCCTTTGCACTATTGAACTCTCCTTATTGTCATATTTCTGGTCTTGAGTCAAATTTCACTTTATCAGGCAAATTTTTTCTAAGGCTCCAGAGGTGGCAGGTCTTCCTGTTATACATTCATTGAGTCATATGTTTTTCTTTCATAGCATTAATAATAATTTATAATTATAATTTTTTAATGACATTATTTGTTCAGTGGACATTTCTCCTAACAGACTGTCCTCTATGAAGTCATAGGTGTGTTTTTTTGTTTTTTTTTTTTTCCATTATATCTTCAGTGCCTGGCACAGGCCTACAACATGGTGGGTTTTATAATGATTTTTTAAGTGAATGAGTAAAAGTCAAATTGAAGGACAGATGAGAGGCACAAATAAAAAGAATGTCCCTTGGGTACTAAGGTTGCTTCTTGGGCTCAAGACTTTATATCATTCCAACTTCAGTGTGACAGGTCTAGTCCCTGGTGAGGGAGTAGATACAAGGACTGAGAAAATGAGCTGATATCTAAACTGATGCAAAATCAATTATGATAAATATCAGAGTAAGATTGTAAGGTTGGTTTTATATGTACTCGAAATCATTATCTTGCTATTTTGATATTCTAACATTTAATATTAATTTCATAATTACTAGATTTACTGAAGTTGTCCTGGTACCAGTTATGATAATTTTCTTTATAAAAAGATTCATTATTCCCTGTATAATGGATTTTTCTTAAGATCAGGAGCAATATTTTACTTGAAAATCTTTATAATCTTTAATGTAGAGTAAACATCAAAGAGAAAATCCTGAGACTATATGTTTGCTGTCTTAAAACAATTGAAGGCTGATTGGTCACACAGAGGAGGAGTTTATTTTGTTTGACCTCAAATTATTTAAAAAGGAACTTTTCTGAGAGACAGGACCAGTACCATAGCTCCTGTAGGGAGTTGCCTTTTTTTTTTTTTTTTTAGGAAGGACTATTAAAATTTCAGATGGAATGGACTGTCAAAATGTAGTGCTTCCTCTCCCATATATTTTTTTAAATTTTTTTTTAAGGTTTATTCATTTTTCAGAGACAGAGAGAGTGTGAGCAGGGGAGGGGCAGAGAGAGAGAGGGAGACACAGAAGCTGAAGCAGGCTCCAGGCTCTGAGCTGTCAGTACAGAGCCTGATGCGGGGCTTCAACTCATGGACCGCAAGATCATGACTTGAGCCGAAGTCGGACGCTTAACCGACTGAGCCACCCAGGTGCCTCTCCCATATTTTTTAAAGTATAGGTTTCTTTGAAGTAAATTTTTATTTTACATTGCATTCTACCAATTATTTGAAAAAAATAATGTTTCCATCTTAAAAAATGAGGTAGCTAATTAAGTGAACTTTGCATCAGAATACTTTCTGCAGTGTGATACTTCCAGTGTTACACTGGTAAATATTTAGTGCCTGGTCTGAGAGTCAGGGTGTGGTGTAGCTTTAAAAACAAAAACAAGGGGCGCCTGGGTGGCTCAGTTGGTTAAGTGTCCGACTTCGGCTCAGGTCATGATCTCACAGTCCATGAGTTCGAGCCCCACGTCGGGCTCTGTGCTGACAGCTCAGAGCCTGGAGCCTGTTTCGGATTCTGTGTCTCCCTCTCTCTCTGACCCTCCCCTGTTCATGCTCTGTCTCTCTCTGTCTCAAAAATAAATAAACGTTAAAAAAAAAACCAAAAACAAAAACCTTGATTTATTTTGTTTACAGATTTTCATGATATATGTATTCCTATCATAGGCCATTTCAGCCTACCAACCTAATGTCACTGATTGTAGCCTTAGGGAGAAATATGAAGAGCTGGTGCTCTTCAGCTGGTATGACCAATACCAGGTATGATTCTCATGATGCCATGAGATATCTGTGAATTATATAATGGCAGAATTTTTGCCTTACGTTTCTGAAAATCAGTATGGTCTGTAGAGTTCTTTTGTCTTTGTTCATTTGATGTTCCCTAGTTAAAACCTTTGTTTTATGTTTCTCTGCCCTAGGAAGTACCATGGTATAGCCAAAGAATATTGTTTTTCATACATTTTTTAACAACAGAGTTCTTTTTTCTCTCTCTAATAAATAATCCCAAACATAAGACAGATAAAAACAGCATTACATAGTGTAAATTTGTTTATATAATTTAGTTGTGACAGAGTCACTTACGGAACAGAGGCGTTTTGTTGAGTGCAAAACTTCAAAATCAACATCCGTGTCTTTTTTTTTTTTTTGCATAATTTCAAAAATTTTTTAAAATGTTTATTTAGTTTTGAGAAAGAGATACAGAGCAAAAGTAGGGGAGGGGCAGAGAGAGAGGGAGACACAAGATCTGAAGCTGACTCCAGCCTGCTAGCTGTCAGCACAGAGCCCAGTGTGGGGCCTGAACTCACAAACTGCGGTGAGATTATGACTTGAGCTGAAGTTAGACACTTAACTGGCTGAGCCACCCAGGTGCCTCCCCCACTTTTTTTTTAATTAAAAAAATTTTTTTTTGTTTGCATAATTTGGATTCACAAAGGTATATTATAATTTATAATTTATAAAATGTAAATTTTTTAAAACAGTCTTCCTGAAATCTGCTTAATTTTTTAAAAATTTATTTTATTTATTTTTATTTTATTTTAGAGAGAAAGTGTGTATGCAAGGGGGCTAGAGGGCAGGGGTGGGGGAGAATTCTAAGTAGGCTTCATGCTCCATGCGGAGCCTGATGTGGGGCTCAGTCCCATCACTGTGAGATCATGACCTGAGTTGAAACCAAGATTTGGACACTTAACTCACTGAGTCACTTAGGTGCCCCTCAGCTTAATTTGTAGTTAAATTGAGGTGGTAAGAGAATTTTTAATTAGATTAAAAAGGACACTATATATTAATAAATATTCATGTGCCTAGTGCCAGGCCATCAAATTATATGAAGCAAAACCTGACAGAATTTTTATTTTTATTTTTATTTTTATTTTTATTTTTGAGAGACAGAGTCGGGGGTAGGGACCAGAGAGAATCCCAAGCAAGTTCCATGCTTACCATGGAGCCTGACATGGACTCAGTCCCATGACCCTGGGATCATGACTGAGCCGAAATCAAGAGTTCAACTGACTGAGCCACTCAGGTGCCCCCAAACCTGACAGAATTAAAGGGAGAAATAGTGCTATGATAATAGTTAGAGATTTTAATACCTCACTCAAAATAGCCTCTCCAATAACGAGAACACATATTAATAAAGAAGTAGGGGGTTTAACACAATAAACTTACTAGGCTTAACAGATGTATACAGAACACTCTACCCAAAAATAGCATACACGTTTGTCTCAAGTGCACGTGGGACATTTTCTGGGATAGAACATATGGTAACTGGAAAATTCATGAATTTATGGAAATTAAACAACATACTCCTAAACAACTAAGAAGTCAAAGAAGATCAAAGAAGTCACAAGGGAAATTAGGAAATACTTAGGAATGAAAAAAAATACAACATACTAAAATTTATGGGACACAGTGAAATTTGTGCTAAGGGAGAAATTTATAAATTGCTTATTTTAAAAATCAAGAAAGGTGCCAAGTCTTCCATAATGTATATAAGCACATTTTGTAACATATATAAATGTTGAATTGCTGCTGTACACCTCAAAGTAATATTGTATGTCAACTATACTTCAGTTATCTCAAATCAACAATCTAAGTTTATAACTTAAGGAACTAAATAAAAAGAATAAATAAACCCAAAGTTAGCCGAGGGAAAGAAATTAAAGATTAGAGCACTGTTAAATGATATAGGAAATAGAAAACCAATAGAGAAAATCAGTGAAGCCAGATTGAAGAGATCAGCACAATTGACAATCTTAGCTAGAGGGACAATTAAAAAAGAAAGAGATGGCCCAAATTACGAGACTGAAAATGGGGACAATTACTACCAATTTTGCAGAAATAGGATTATATGAAAGCACTATGAACAGTTGTATGCCAACAAATTGGATAACCTAGGTGAAACTAGACAAATTCGTAGAAACACAAAACCTACCAAGACTAGGGGCACCTAAGTGTATCGGTTGAGCGTCTGATTCTTGATCTCAGCTCGGGTATTGATTTTGGGGTCATGGGTTAGGGCCCTGTGTTAGGTTCCTTGCTGGGTGTGAAGCCTGCTTAAAAAACAAAACAACAAAAAAACAACAAAACAAACCTACCAAACCTACTGAACCATGAAGAAATAGAAAATAAGGATAGACCTATTACTATTCAGGATATTAAATCACTAATAAGAAAATCTATTGACAAAGAAAAGCCCTGGACCTGATGACTTCACTGGTGAATTCTACAAATGTTTAAAGAATAATTAATAGCACCTCAGGCTTTTCCAAACACGTTGAAGAGGAGGGAATACTTCCCAACTCATTTTATGAGGCCAGAATTATCTTATACCAAAGACACTACAAGAAAACTATAGCCCCAAATCCCTTATAAACATGGACACTAAAATCCTCAACAGAATGCTAACAAAGAGAATTAGGTAGTATATTAAAAGGACCAGGTGGGCTTTATTCCCGGAATGCAAGGAGGGTTTAGCATACAAAAATTAATGTAATCTGTAATATCAACAGAATGAGAAAACCCATATCATTTCAATTGGTGCAGTAATAGCATTTGACAAAATTCAACACCCTTTCATGATAAAACACTCAATAAACTAGAAATAGAAGGAAACTACCTTAACTTAACAAAAGTCTTAAATGAAAAACCTACAGTGAACATCATACTCAATAGTGAAAGACAAAGTGTTTCCTCTAAGCTTGGGAACAAGGCAAGGAAGTCTGCTTTCACCACTTCTGTTCAGCATAGTACTGGGAGTTCTAGCTAGAGCAGTCAGGCAAGAAAAAGAAAAGTTATCTGAATTGGAAAGGGGAAGTAAAATTATCTGCAGATGATGTGCTCTTATATATAGAAAACTATATGGGCTCCCCCCCCCCAAAAAAAAAAAAAAGGAAAAGAAAAAGAAAGAACCTATAAGAACAAATAAATTCAGTAAAGTAGCAGGATACAAAGTCAACACACAAAAATCACTGTACGTGAACAATCAACCATCTGAAAAGGAAATTATAAAAACAGTTACATTTACAATAGCATTAAAAAAATGCTTAGGAATTAACTTCACCAAAGAGGTGAAAGACTTGTACACTGAAAACTATAAAACATTGCTGAAAGAAATTAAAGAAGACCTAACAAAAATGAAAAACATCCTGTATAAATGGATTAGAGCACTTAATATTGTTAATGTCAATACTATCCAAAGCAATCTACAGATGCAGTGCATTCCTTATCGAAGTCCCAATGATGTTTTTGAAGAAATAGATAAATCTGTCCTAAAATTTATATGGAATCTCAAGGGATCCTGAAGGGTCAAAACAATTTTGAAAAAGACAAAACTGGAGGACTCATACTTTGTTACTTCAAAATTACTACAAAGCTACTGTAATCAAAACTGGTACTAGTGTAAAGTCAGGCATGTAAACAAATGGAATAGACTAGAGAGCCCAGAAATAAACCCCTAAATATATGGTCAAATGATTTTTAACAAGAGTACCAAAACCATTCAAGAGGGAAAGGGCAGTCTTCAACAAGTGGTGCTGGAAAACTGTATATCCACATGCAGAAGGATGAAGTGGAACCCTTCCCTAACACCATATACAGAAATCAACTCAAAAAATGGATCAAAGACTTAAATATAACACCTAAAACCATACAATTCTTAGAAGAAAACATAAGACAAACCTTTATAACATTGGATTTGGCAGTGATTTCTTGGATATAATACCAAAGGCACAGGTAGCAAAAGAAAAAAAATAGACAAATTGTACTTTATGAAAATTAAAAAAAAAATTGTGCATCAAAAGACACTATCCACAGAGTAAAAAGGCAGCCCACAGAATGACAGAAAATATTTGCAAATCATATATCTGATAGGAGTTTAATATCCAGAATATATATAGAACTCCTAAAACTTAACAGCAAAAACAACCCAATTCAAAATGGACTTGGAAAGACATTTCTCCAAAGATGATATCTGAATGAAAATATGCTTGATATCACTAATCATTTGGGAAATGCAAGTCAAAACCACAATGACGTTTAACCTCATACCCATTAGATGGCTACTATCCAAAAAACTCCAGAAAACCAGTGTTGGTAAGGATGTAGAAATATTGGAATCCTTGTGTTTTGTTGGTGGGAATGGAAAATGGTAGAACTGCTGTGGAAAATAAGATGGTGTTTCCACAAAAAATTAAAAATAGACTTACTGTATGATTCAGCAATTACACTGAGAGAGGGAGACACAGTGGGTATATATGCAAGAGAATTGAAAGAAGGTTCTTGAAGCAGTATTTGTATACCCATGTTTATTGCAGCATTATTCACAAAAACTAAAATGTGGATTTAACTCAAGTTTTCATTAACGGATAAATGGATAAACAAAATGTGGCATATATATACAGGGAGTATTATTCAGCCTTAAAAAGGGAAATAATTCTGCTGTTTTCTACAGCATGGATGAGTCTTGAAGACATTTTGCTAAGTGAAATAAGCCAGTCATAAAAAGATACTAGATGATAGTGCTTGTGTGAAGTATTTAGTGTAGTCAGAGTTATAAAGACTGAAAGTAGAATGGTAGTGGCCAAGGATTGGGAGGAATAGGGAATAGGGAGTTATTGTTCAATTGGTACAGAGTTTCAGTTTGATAAGATAAAATAAGTTATGTAGGTGGATGGGGGTGACAGTTGCACAGCATTATGAATGTATTTAATATCTATCATTGAATGTATACTTAAAAATGGTTAATATGGTAAGTTTTTTTCTTATGTGTATTTTAGCACAATAAAACTGTTTTTAAAGCAAGTTACCTTTTTGAAGAAAGCACAGTTCTTATATTACTTTATGGTTCTAGGTATAGATGATTGTCTAATATGAAGCTTGCAAGTAAAATGAATTTGTCGCTTTTTTATTTTTCTTTTGCAAATTTTATACTTGCAGATTTTTATTTTTAAAAAAAAACTTTAATGTTTATTTTTGAGAGAGAGAGAGAGAGAGAGAGAGAGAGACAGAGCTCAAGTGGGGGAGGGGCAGAGAGAGAGAGACAGACAGACAGACAGACAATCTGAAGCAGGCTCCAGGTTCTGAGCTAACAGCACAAAGCCTGTATACTTGCAGATTTTTCTATGTGTACTTCCAAAATATGTCTTTAATATATACTTAAGAATCTTATTAGTACTGAATTTCATGATTAGCTTTGTGCTTATTATATGTAATATTTTATTAGTGACATTTATTTTGTTATCTTTCACTTGAACTATTAAGCATTTATAGAAAGCTACACTACCTGATGATGTGATGAACATACTGTTAAAGTATTTAAAATCTTATAGGGAGTCAACAGTAGTAAACATAAAATAGACAAATGTTAAATCCTTATATTTTTTGATCATTTATTAAAATATTTTCTTTACAAATATTTTTAAATTTTTTTTAACGTTTATTCATTTTTGAGAGACAGAGAGGCAAGCATGAGCTGGGGAGGGGCAGAGAGAGAGGGAGACACAGAATCCAAAGCAGGCTTCAGGCTCTCAGCTGTCAGCACAGAGCCCGATGTGGGGCTCGAACCTAGGAACCATGAGATCATGACCTGAGCCGAAGTCAGTTGCTTAACAGACTGAGCCACCCAGGTGCCCCTTCTTTTCAAATATTCTCAATAAAATTTATCGTTTATGAAAATGTTAATGTGTATTATTAGTAAATCCCATCTCCTTAGACTGTCAAATTTAGAAATTCCTCTTAGAGTTTTGAGGTGGAGCATATGGGAGTATGGAACCCAGTGGTAAATTTAATATAATGTTTTCAATGGGAATTTATATAGTTAATGTTATTTATAAAATGCTTGCTTGTGTCTCGTTATAAAAAATGTTGAGAATTGATGCAGAAAGAAGTTTTCTGGTTACTTTTTAAAATTTTACTTGGTGTATATATAAAGGAATAAAGCTTTTGTAACGAAATGAACTATTCAGTCATACCTAAAATGTTAGTTTCTTTAACAATTCCTTTAAAGTTTTTGATATAAATGTGTCACTTAAAACTAAAAGGAAAATAACTTGTTTATGCTTATTTTTCATAATGATATGATACTATTTAAAATACTTATTTTACGTGTATTTTTGTACACATTTATGTAAATCATACATATATTTTCATATTGAAATCTTTAATAAAGTGCTGTATATTTCTTGCATGTATATCCACCCTTTCCTTTAAGTTCAACATCCATGAGAATATTCTTGCTTTTTTACCAGCGAATTAATGCATTTTTATCACTGAATAAAATTTTTTTCATTAGAGTTTACAATCAAATTAAAGAGGGCATAGGAAAAATAAGGCCAATTACTTAACTTGATTGTTTGGCCTATCCAATGTCTCCACATTATCGTCCTACAATTTGGTCATTTTTGTAGTCCAGAAGCTGAATCTTTATTACATTGTTACTATTAAAATATAAGAATAAAGATTTTTAAGTTTTAAATTCAACTTAAATGATAGTCAGGAACTACAGTTTTAAAAATCACTGGTCCAGTTAAAACCCCCCAAATAAATATGTTTCTGTGGTTGTGAAAAATGATGTTCCACCATGTCTAAAAGTCAGCTTTATGTACTGATTTTTAAAATTTATTTAAGAGTCATTCTTTTAGTTCAGTAAATAGAGACCCAGGAAGAAAACAGAGGTCCATTCTAGAATGGAAGCTCAAAGAAAACAGGAGAAATAAGACTTTTTTTGTTCCCAAAACACATTCTCATGAGTCATCCTGGGTACTGGTTACTCTCTATTTAGGTCAGTCAGCACTAGTCCTTAATCAATAGTCTAATCATAGTTACTGCAAGAGGCTAGGTTCAGTGGTTCTCTCTTTTCCTATTGTTTTTCTAAGTCCCATACTGTTTTTAAGAGTGGTAGGAAGTATACCTTGACCTTGTAAGTTCTCATAATATTTTATTTTATTCTTCCTACACTACTTTCTCCTCATATAACAAACTACTGAGCTGTAAGTAGCATACTTAAAATGTTATTTTATAATAAACCAAGTTGCAAAGCTTTATGATGACTCATCTTCTTGTAATGTTCTGTGAACCCTCTCTCTCTTCTTTTTTGCGGGTGCTAGTTTTTGTTTCTCTTGGGTGAAACAAATACCATTTACCAGGAGGTAATGTGCCTTTAAAGGTTTTATTTACTTTGATGAATGTCGTTTTAGAAAGTGTTTATGTGCATTTTTTTATAGTTACTTATTTTTCTTCTTGTTCTGTGTAAACATTGCACTTGTTTGGTCCTCAGTATATGAGATGTCATTATATCACATTTCATACTAATTTAAGCATATATTTTATCTTTGTCATATTTACTTTCTCTGAGTGGCATACAGTATTTTTCTATATTTATAATTAAATTTCCAAATAAAACCTAGCTTTTTCTTTTGTTGTATGTGTTTTTCTTTCTGGAAAGCAAGTAAGTTAACTCTGGATATTGAATATATTCATAAAGATGGAGGTTTTTCCACATGAGGCCAGTGTTTGCTAGGAAGAATATTATTAATAATAATAGCATAGAATTATGTAAGATTTTACTGTTGGCAAAGCACTTTCATATATTGTCTGTGCTTTTCATTAGGTCCGATCTCAGTAGCTTTTTGTACAAAGTACCATGTTAAATGTAGAAAGTAGGAAAGGAAATATTTCCAGTGCTTCTGTGCTACTGGAACCATGTAGTAATAAATGATATTGGTTGGATTTGAATGCTTCTAGCTAATAATCAGATTATGCAGTATGCTTTTTAACTCCACCATTAGTGTTAGTTCCCTTGTATCTAGTGGTCAGACTACAAGATCTTCAGGATCTGTATTTGGTCCCTTAATCCCTTACGTCAGCCATTTTGGCCTAATATCCTTAGAAAATAGATAACTAGTTTCCCAAGCACTCTAGGGACTATGTTAGTACTCAGTCATTCAGAGCACATTATGCTGCTTTTGCCATCACAACACTCTGCAAGGGGTCCTGACACATCTCTTTGGTCTACTTTCTAGGTTTTTCAGAGCTTGTTTCAAGATCGATCTTTCATTCTGGCAAGGAAACCTTGTATTTCTAATGACAGGAGAGGGAGGTATATTCGTGTAATAAAGGTATAGGATAAATTGACTAGAGCCATTAAGTGACTAAGGCTTAGAAATGAAGGTGGAGGGAAAGGATAGGGTCAAGGGAAGGAAACTGTTAAGAGGATGATTTGAAGAACAGTATTAATGCTAAAGAGAGAAACAGCTTCATGAATTTCCATCTTTTATATGTTTTCAGTTCTTTCTCCTACACCTTGCTACCATATGCCTCTTCTCTGTGTTTTGATTTTACTGTTTCTTTGCAGCAGAAATCATGAAAAAAATGAGTTTATTCTCCCCCACCCCCTTTTTAAAAATGACCTTCATAATTGTCCTATGAAGACTAACTTTTCCACCAATATAGGATATCATCACTAAGATGATTTCTTCTTTGAGCCATATGTATGAAACCAACATTGTTAAATAGAAGGACTTCCTCTGCATCCTTGCCAACACCTGTTGTTTCTTTTTGTTAAGTTTACCATTCTGACTGGTGTGAGGTGATATCTCACTGTAGTTTGGATTTGTATTTCCCTGACAATCAGTGATGTTGAACATCTTTTCAAGTATCTGTTGGCCATCTGCATGTTGTCTTTGGAAAAATGCCTATTCGTGTCTTCTGTCCATTTTTTAACTGGATTATTTGGTTTTTGGGTGTTGAGTTTTATAAGTTCTTTACATATTTTGGGTATTGGCCCTTTGTCAGATGTGTCATTTGCAAATATCTTCTCCCATTCCGTAGGTTACCCTTTACTTTTGTTGATTGTTTCTTTCACTGTGCAGAAGTTTTTTATTTTGATGAAGTCCCAATAGTTTGTTTCCCTTGCCTCAGGAGACATATCTAGTAAGAAGTTGCTATGGCCGATGTCAGAGAGGTTACTGCCTGTGCTCTCCTCTAGGATTTTAATGGTTTCCTGTCTTACATTTAGGTCTTTAATCCATTTTGAATTTGTTTTCATGTGTGGTATAAGAAAGTGGTCCGGTTTCATTCTTTTTCATGTTGCTGTCCAGTTTTCCCAACACCATTTGTTGAAAAGACTATCTTTTTTCCATTGGATGTTTTTTCCTGCTTTGAACCACAACCCATATAGTTGTGGGTCTATTTCTGGGTTTTCTATTCTGTTCCATTGATCTTTGTGTCTATTTTTGTGCCATTAAAATACATGTGTTTGTAAATGTATATGTAGAATCATATGGGAATAGCTGTATGCTTCACACTCTGAAACCACGATGTATAATGTCTTTCAAGTGTCGTCTTCTTTCATTAGAAGTTTCTACATATATGTGTAGACATATATGTGAAAGCTATATGCTTAGCTGTGTATAAACTGTTACTCAAATAACACCTTCTTTCATTGATATATATGTTTGTAAACATATGTATGAAACACGTGGGAATAGACCTATTCTTACCTGAATGAAGCTACACAGTATGTAATGTGTGTTTCAAGTAACAACAATGACAAAAAGAAAGACTTGATTTTACTTCAGTTTAAAATGATCAAAATGGTGAATCACTTTAATGAATGAATCAATTTCTCTTGCTAAGGAAGATTACTGTAGAATTTAAATACAAAATGGGATTTTTAGAAATGAGAATAGAGATACCAATGAGAGAGAAATGTTTTATAATGTTTTCTTGTGTTAATGATTATTTTTGTAATATGTTAGTAACAGAAACTGCCCAGATTTTTCTAAAGTTACAAAGTTTTCCCCTGAAAAGCCATTAGCTTAAAGCATGATTCATAACATACAAAACAAAAAAATTATTTCGGGATTCATTCAAAGTATATATTAGAAATTCTTTGAGAAACGTATATCAGGGACATTTAATCAGTTCTGCTTAACGTGACTATGCCTTCTGAAAGCCAGAGGTGAGAAGTGGTGTTGTGTCAGATTCTTCAGTTCCTGTAAAATCTTCCATAAGTAGATTGACACTACTGTGGCTCTATTATGCTGAATGTATTATTTCTGAACCTTTTGCAATTGGTATCCATCTAAAACTAACATTTTTTGTTTGTTCATTTTATTTTCTGTGTGTTCTGTTCTGAATTTTTTAATTACACCCAAGCTATCTTACTTGACACATTTGGTTTTATAATTATATATGGGAAAAAATCCAAAAAGTAATTGTTTTTTATAAATGATTAATGAATGACTTTTGCCAGAATTATTTTTTCTGAAGATGTAACCATAAAAATTAGAAAGTTCTTTTGTTCATGGCTAATCAATAAATATTTATTGACCAACTGCTTGGATATGCCTCAGTCTATTTGGACTGCTATAACAAAACTCTATAGATTGGGTAGTTTATAAACAACATAAACTTATTTCTCACAGTTCTGGAGGTTTAAGTTCAGGATTGTGGTGCCAGCATGGTAGGACAAGGGACTTCTTCCTGGTTCATTGCAGGCACCTTCTTGCTGTGTCCTCACATGGTGGAAGGGGCTAGGGATCTCTCTGGAGGTTCTCTTAAGGCACCAATCCCATTTATGAAGGCTCCATCCTCATGATTTAAGCACTTCCCAAAGGCCTCACCTCCTAATACCATCATCTTTGGGGGTTAGGATTTCAACATAAGAATTTTGGGTAGATACAAACATTCAGAGCATAGCAAGGTACACATTTTTCTTCCATTTGAGGAAACAAGAATATAATCTGGTACCCACCAAAAATAGCTTAGAGTTTCCTATTGAAGGTAAGAGAGAAGCAGCCTAGGTTTCAGGATAGGAGACTGTTGACAAAACTAATATTAAATGATATATCAAAGTTAATATAGATTTTCATTTTGCTGAAATAGGAGCAAACTCTAATTGAGTTATGATCTGCAAAGGCAGATATTCATTTGTATGGTGATATGAAAACTAAGATATTAATTTATGTTTTAAATAGCATTCAATATTGCATCTCTGTCTAGTTCATTATGTCAGTTTAAGATGTTAACCACAGTGTTGCATACCTCGGGCCCTTTTCACTGTACTTCTATGATAATGGGAAAACAAGAACTAACTAATTAAATGAGAAAACAAACCATAGCTAACACTTATGTTTGATTTTGAATTAGGGTGATTGCATATTTAGTTACCACTTTAAGTATTATAACTGTTTTTGTTCACTTGTTTTGTATTGGTTTTTCGATAAAAGTATTCTAAAATCTGATCTTTCAAAAATGCAAACTTACTTACCTTAGAATATATGCATTTAAGTTAAACTTTTCTTAATTGACTTATGGTAGTAATTTTCAATATTCTTTTTCTGTTCTGTGTAACAGTGATATTCTTAGTGCTTTAATTTCTCCCTTATCTAAATCCCTACATGGCTATGTATTTCTAGATGCCTTTTTGTTTTTAAATTATTTCTGCAGGTGTTCATTTTGTAGTATGCAGACTTACAGCAAGAGCTACATACTTACTTACAACATAGAGCTAATCTAAGCAAATTGGGGAGTTTGTAGGTGAAAGTAGATAACACATTTTATTGAGTCAAAAAAAGCCTCAAATACTCATCGCTTAGTTATCCACATGACTGGCTTCCTTACTACTGGTCTTTCTTTAAAAAACACCTTTTTAGAGACCCCCTTCCCTGGCTACCCTATCTATAATTTCAGCTACCACCCACCCCCAATAGTTGATGTCCTCTTTTCTTGCTTTTTTTTTCTTTTTCTTCAGCACTTATCACTAATATATATGGTATATATTTAATTTTCGTCTTGCTTCTTAACTGTCTGTTGCCCTTGTCTTATGCCCTTCCTCTGTGGAATCCTAGAATATAAGCTTCATGAAAGCTTGGATTTTGGCTGGGTTTTACAACCCTATCCTCAACCCTGAAAACAATGTATGGCACATAGAAGGTGCCCCATAAATATTTTTTGAAATAATTACTGAATGGAGGAATGAAAAGAAAGATGCTAGTAAGAGAGATGTTAAGGAGAGAGATGTGGCAAGTGGTTGGATGAAGACCAAAATTAATGAGTAGTGATGGTTGTGGAGTTGGAGAGGAATGGATAGATCTGAGAGATATTTAGGAGGTAAAAACACTGGATGAAACTGATACTTATTAAAACACTATTTTTACGTTAGACACTGTGTTAGGTAATGGGGATACAGAAAAGATAACCTGTGGTAAAAGAGCTCTCTGGAATAAAGGTATCTATTTTAGAGATAATGTATAGATTGCTTTGGGATAATAGTAAGGAAACACTTCTGCCTGGTGTTTCACAGAAGATATGGAAAGCTAATATACATTTTCAGAGTTTTCTAAGTGGATAAGTAGAGGAAAGGCATTCTAGCTAGAGAGAACTATTTGTAGAAAGGCAAAAAGGCAAGAGAAGGCAACATTTGTTCAGGGAGGCAAAAGTTCAGAACATGAAGGAATGTCTAAGGAATGCTAATAACATAGGAACTTTATCCTGTTGGAGATTGGAAACATTGGTCATTTCCTCTTTCTCATTACCTTCAGGTTGGTGTGGAATCTGGAGTTAAAACTCATTTGGGGGTAGAGATGGAAAGATGGACAGTTGGGTTTGATGAGATAAGGTTTTCATTTGAAATGTTCACCAGCAGAAAGAAGAGACTAGAAAGAGATAGGTACTAGATATGGAGATTGAATATATCACACAAATGATATTTAAACCCTTGAGAATAGATATGATTGTTAAGGCAGATAAAAGAGGTTCTTGGTTAACACATTGAATATCAAAGCTGTAAAAGAATTTGGGAGATAGAAAAAGAAAGGGTTAGAGAAGTTGGTAGGTATGTAAAGTAAGTTGGAATGAATGGCTACCTAGTCTAATCTGCTTCATTACTTTTGGCCCATTGGCCCGGGGTTTGAAGGAAAAGGTTGTTTTCTGGCTCTGTGAACAGCTCAAGTGAAAGGCAAAAATGATTTATAACATCTTTAATACCTGGACTATTTTCTTCTTTGTATTTAGAATTAACTCTTCCCTTGCTATAATTAATAATAACATTTCATCCAAGTTCCAAAACACCCACTTGCAATATATGCATTATTTAATCTAGAAACTTAAATTTTAAAAAATGACTTTATTTAAAAGCTTTACATTGCTATTGCTTTATGTAGAATAAACTTTACCACATAGATCCAGTTAATCAAATTAATACTATATCACTACTAATCTTGACAGATTTATTTACAAAAAGGAATTCCAAAGAAATTGCCCAGTTTAAATTATTTTTTAACATTTATTTTTGAGAGAGAGAGAGAGAGAGAGAGCGAGCAGGGGAGGGGCAGAGAGAGAGAGGGACACACAGAATCCGAAACAGGCTTCAGGCTGCAAGCTGTAAGCCCAGAGCCCGACCCAGGGCTTGAACTCTGAAAGGAGAGGTCATGACCTGGGCCAAAGTTTGATGCTTAACGACTGAGTCACCCAGGTGTCCCCTGTTTTGAATTGCCAGCTTCAAATTAGAGGTTACCCATCTCTGGTCCATTGTTTGAATTTTGTTGTATTTCTTTCCATGTGTTTATAGCTTCAATGCTTTGGGCTAATATTCAACCTATTAGTTGACTTATTACCTTTCAGAGACTTAATTTCCATGTAAATTAAGTAACAGAACACCTACTTAAGTTGTGAATTTTAATTTTGTCTTTTTGGACCTACTTGATGAATTATATATAATGTTCATACCTAATGGAGAAAAGAAAGGATCTTCCTGCATATGAGTTTCCATTGAATTATCTGTAGGCGTTGTTTTTTTTTTTTCTTTTTTTTTTTTTTGAGAGAGAGAGCATGCATGCACCTGGGAGAGAGAGAATCTTAAGCAGACTCTATGCCTAGTGCGGAGCCCCACTGAGTCTCGGTCTCAGGATAGTGAGATCCCAACCTCAGCTGAAATCAAGAGTTGGACTCTTAACTGACTGAGCCACCCAGGCATTTTCTTATGGCAACTGTTTTAATCGAGGTATAAACCTCTCTTCCATATTTATATATTGATGGTATTGTATAGATTGGGTAAAAAAAACAAAAGGAAAATAAGTAAATAAATTTAAGAGCAGAAAACTAACTAGGAATAATAGTCTACTCTCAAAATGAATGAATGTTGCTAAAAGGTACACTATATACCACACTTATAGTCAATGAGAACATTTAAAATAATAATTTAGCTTACATATACATAATGTTCAAAATTGAAAAGTAGAGTTTGTATGATGTTTTAAGAGAGGCATTCAGGGTGTATGTTTTTTGTAAATTTGTTGTCATTTGCTGAAAATTAACATGAATGTGTATGCTTGCTATAAACATTTTCAAGATGCTTAAAAATCAGACACGTATTTTGTATAGTTTTTCCTCAGATAATATTACTGCTAGAGATAGAAACTTAATTGTTTTGCAATGGACATTTTATATGAATCTTTGGGGTTTTGTTTTTTCATGTTTTGTGTAAAAGTTCAAAACGGAGCAGAAATTACGCATTCACTGTTTTTCTTTTTACTAAAATCAGGGATATATGATTTCCTGTAAGAATGTGAATTGGGAAACTAAATTCTTTCAAATGAGTTTCCTGAGCAGATTTTATAGGTAAGGCTTTATTATTTAATTATATTAGATGACTTGGGGATGTGTTGACCATCAACAGAAGTTTTTAGACTGTAATTTAAAGTAGCACTGATGGTGTTTTAGGAGAGTACAAAAACATTAAATTGACAAAATGCATCAATTAGTCTTTGATGGTTTTGCTTTTTGTTATGTTAATTTATTCTCATGACTCAGAAATGAGAGCTCTTTTAGATTCTATTCATTTACACTGCAGGTCAGTGGACTTTAGATCAACATGTCTGTGAATAGATATTTGTGGTTATCTTGAACATTTGAAATTGTTTAGATTTCCCCCCAGTCTTCATAACATTTTATTATATTGATTTTGTTAGATTGCAGAAGAAAGGCATACTCATATACTTTGATATTCATTTTTGTACTTTTTTCTTTCTAATCTAATGATGGGGAAAATGTTCAAGTTATATCAAATTACTTATGGATCTTTTATATGCTCTAAAATTTTTTTTAAAAATTCAGTAAGTATGTATTGAATGTTTTTAAATTTTTTTTTTTTCCAACGTTTTTTATTTATTTTTGGGACAGAGAGAGACAGAGCATGAACGGGGGAGGGGCAGAGAGAGAGGGAGACACAGAATCGGAAACAGGCTCCAGGCTCCGAGCCATCAGCCCAGAGCCTGACGCGGGGCTCGAACTCACGGACCGCGAGATCGTGACCTGGCTGAAGTCGGACGCTTAACCGACTGCGCCACCCAGGCGCCCCTGTATTGAATGTTTTTTATGTGTCTGGCATTGTGTTTGGAGACGTAGGGGTTATCAAAATAGTGGGTGAATAAATATTGAGGGGATAGTCAAAACTAGGGAGATTTTATCCTTTAAATGAAGGCCCTTATTTTGTGTTTGTGGGATGATCATCTAAATCTAGAGTTGGTGGAGAAAGAGCCCAGGTATGAAATAGCTTGGGTATTCATGGGGAAAAGGGGTGGGTTTTCTCTTACTTAAGGAGCAGTCACATGTTAGGGGTGGTATGTGTGGGGATGGATTTAAAATTTCTCTCAAGGTTTATAATTCAACCTGTGAGAATAATCCATATGTAGATGACCATAATAGTAACACTAGTTGAAAAGGTAAGTGTTATAACAAAGGTGTATTATTCAAATTAGAGGAGGGAGCAATTTTATTAAATAGGGATCTTTAGAAAATACACTATGGAAAAGGTGGCTTTTGATAAAGGCTTGGAAAGATGCTTATGCTTTTGGAGACTTGAATATTTCATTGTTTAATGGAAGCTTACAGAACTCATGAGGTGTAATGGAAATTGTCACCTAACTTCCAGTACATGTATTGCTCCTAAGTAATGATATGACTTTGGAAATGTCACTTGATTCTCTAAACCTCAATTCCTAATATGGAAAAGGAAGATTTTGGAACTATATTCCTCTTTAAGGGTTCTTTTAAACTGTAACAGGTTATTTGTAATTATCAGAGTTGACTTTGTAAATGGACTGGATATCTTTTGTTTACCTTTTCAGAACTACTCTCTACCTCTGTCTACACTATTTGTGTCCTGGGAGACTGACCTTCCCCAGCCAAATCATCTGGCTCCCCTGCCCTGTGGCTTCTGGTTGGATTACACAAATGGGAGTCACCAACTGGAGATCAGAGAGTGAGGTGAAAGTGGAGTCAGGGTAGTTACTCCCCTGGTGCCCTCCCTTGTGTTGCCTTGAATTGGCAGCTTTCCTCTCCCAAAAGCTATACCTCCTGTCAGAAGGCCCTCTCTATATAATTACCCCTTTTTAGATTCTGATAATTATTTACTCCTCTTGCCCTTCAGGCTTAGGGATGGTAATATCTCTTGTTGTTGCCAGATCCCCAGGAACTGTGCACTATCCCCTGTTCTCTATCCCCTAGACTCTGTCCATGTTTTTGAAGTAGACCCTTAGTTAAGCTATCATTCTCAAATTACCAAGTTTGAGCATGCCACTTTTTTTTTTTGTGCCAGAACTGACTGAATACTTTCTGTTCTCCTGGAATGATGTCCCACAAATCTCTATATCTTAAAGATTTATTGCCATTACGTGTTATCAAGAGTCTCTATAAAATGAAAATATTCTGGGAGGAACTACATGTTAAGTTGTCTGGCGATTATGTTAATTGTCAGTAGCTATGATTGGATTGTATGCTACCTGTTTAAGAGATGTGTGTGTACTCTTCTGTGTGTGCCCCTTTTCTTTGCATTCAGTGAGAACTGAACAGTTTTATTTAAGTCATCTTCCTGGAAGAAAATATCATTAGACTAATTGGATCAAGGTGTGTGGAGTCTTTTCTTGTACCAGTGAGGAGGAGTCTTTGAAGAGTATAAGTCCAGGGCACCTGGGTGGCTCATTCAGTTAAGTGTCTGACTCTTGATATTGGCTCAGGTCATGATCTTGGCAGTCATGAGATCAAGCCCCATGTCATGCTTTGGGCTGACAGTGCAGAACCTGCTTGGGGTTCTCTCACTCCTTCTTTCTCTCTCCCCTCCCCTGCTCACTCGTGTGCATGTATATTCTCTCTCTCTCAAAATAAATAGACTTAAAAAAAAAAAAAGAGTATAAGTCAAGGAGTCACCTGGTTAAATTTCTATTTTTTATGGGCTCCTCAGATGTCTATATGTTGGGTGAATTTGTAGGTAAGGAGGCTGATGTTTTATATTAGATAAACGATTATAAGTATCTGAAGAAGAACAGTAGTAATCAGTGTGTTGAAGGAAGGAGTTGAAAAATGAGTGGTTGTGGCAGTGGACTGGATGAAGGGGGAAAAAGCTTTACATCATTTTTATCTTTTTTGTGTGAGTAATCAGATGGAGGATGGTGACATGATATGGAGAATAATGGAGGAAGATGAGGTTTGGGGGAGAGATGATGAATTAATTTTTTATTTGTGTATTTGAGGTGCCTAAAGGACATCTAGGTTCTCCTGTTATAGAAGGCAGTTGATTGGAATAGTCTGAAGCAAGGAGGAGTAGACCAGATTAGAAATAATAACCTAAGGAGTCATCAGCAAACCATTATTAAAACCAAAAAGGGAATGAGATCACTCAATAATTGTGTGTAAAAAAGAATGTGCACCAAAGATCGGAAGCTGCAGAAAACTAATGTAATATGAATTTGGTAGAAGAAGTTGACCTGAGGAATGAGAAAGAAGGAATGGTTGAAGGGGTGTGCAGAGAACCAGGAGACGCTGGTAGCCTGGAAGCCAAAGAAACTGAGCTTTAAAACACAGGACCATCAACAATGGCAAATGCACCCAAATTTCAGAAAGGTAGAGGCTGAAAAATAGTGTTTGGAGTTGACAGTTAAATGATTACTGTAGGGAAACAGCGGTTTCAATGGAGTAATTGCTCATTAGATATTAGATTTCTATATGGAAGGGACAGAAAGAGCAAGTGTAAACTGATATGAAAAAAATTGAGGTGAGTAAAGGAGAGAATATGGATGGAAATATGTCAAGACAAGGTTTTATGTATGTGTGTATGTATGTATGTATGTGGGTGAGTAGGATGGTAGGTAGATAGGCAGAAATAGATATTGATTTACTTTTATGAGAATGGGGTAGGGCAGAATGAAATTTTGGAGATACAGGAGAGGGGATGTCTGATAAAAGCCAGAGAGTCTTGGTTCAAGAACACAGGTACTAGATTGGCCTTAAGTAGAGGAGAGTCACTGCACCCTTTGGGACTTGAAGTAAGGATAGGGATGATTAAAGGTAAATTTGTAGGTAAGGAGTCAGAAACATTGAGAGGAATTGAGTCTGAGTGCCTTTACTTTCATGATAAGGTCAAAGACAATGTTGTCTGTAAATCTGAGGGTTGTTTGAAGAAATTATTAAAGTAGGGGTTTTAGGAGGTTGTTAAAAATTTGGAGTAGTCACTGAGAAATGAAGTGTGGTTAAGAGCTTGAGCTCTAGAATTCTGCTACTGTTTAGCTGTGTGACCACAGGAAGGGTACACTATCTTTCTGTGCCTCAAGTTTCATGGAGAAATGGAGATAACTATAGTTCCTGCCTCACTGGAATATTGTGACAGTTAATAAATGTTTACCTTCTAAAGTGTGTCTGGTACTTAGTAAATACTCTATAAATTATAGTTTTGATTGTTATACTTGAAATGTGAGGGATGAAGCAGTGAATAAGTGGTATGGAGAGGGAAAGAGAGCAAGAATATATGTGGTTGTGTCCATGCAAGAGCTGGAGTAGTTGTGGTTAAAGAATAGGTTATTTGAATTAAAAATTTTAGTTAGAACATGTTGAATTGATGAGAAGGTCTGGTAACTGACTGTGAGAGGTAAAGGTCACTGGATTTGAGATGGACATATTGTCAAAGTATTAGAGTTTTGTACTTATAGACAGAATGATTGATGCAACCTCTGCAGACTGACAAAGGGGTGTGGTATTGACTGTTGACCACTTAAATATGACAAGTGGCATTGCTAAACGTGAATTGATTTTCTGGAATGGAAAGCTATTCTTGGTAAAGTTTCTCTTAATTTACCTAATAGTTGCATTCTTGGAAAATTTACTGTATATTAAATTCTTATAAAAAGTACTGTGTGATATGTAAATTTAAATTTGGTTTCAGGCATAATTGTCCTCCCCTTTCCCCTACCCCCTTTGTGAACTGTATGTCCTATAGAATTTGGGTTCTTTTTCAGCACTGTGCTGTCTATTGCAGGGCATCCAGCATTCCTGTACCTCATCCATTGATAGCTAGCGGTGTCCTCTAATGTTTTGTACAGCCTAAGCACATTTTCAAAATGCTCCTGTCGAGCATTACAGGGAATTAGGGGAGAGAAGGCACAGAGTAGCATGTGGATTGGATCCCAGGAAAACGGTCCTGTTTTGCACAGTGACCTAATATTATAGAGATATGAGGAAGGGAATTACCTGGTAACAAAGTTCCAGGTAGAATCCTGATACAAAGTTGAAATGGTGCAAAGTGGTAAAGTTTTCTTACCACCTTAGCCTCTTGTCCTCATTAATTCCTTCCTCCAAGCCACCCCCAGCCCAGTTGCAGCTGGTAGCCAACCTATGTTAACACTTCATGGCCCGGTGCAGTAAGAATTCTTGACTGGATTTGGTGAAGAGTATAGTTTCAGCATAATTTCTCTTTTAACTACATTAGCATTTTACTTCCTTTCTGCTAACTTCCAAGCTTTCCTTTTCTGTATGAAGACTGGTATAAATGCCTTATCATTCCCATTTAAATGTTTATTCTCATTTTTTTCCTTGCCATCAGTAAATGTGTTGCATAAAATTGTAATCATTGAATTTCTGTGTTTGCTTGTGAACGTAACCCAATGCATTAAAATGCAGTAGTATTATTTCTGTTTCATCTTTTGCTCAAAATGATAAACCTTTCATAGTGTCACCTTTGTCCAATGTCAACAGGTTTTGTTATTTTGGAAGAATCATCTCATTTGCAGCAGGTTGCTTCTGGTGATCTTAATCAAAAGTATTGCTTTTGAAAGAGTAAAGTTTGGTCAAGTTGTGCCATTCAGATATTGTGCTTTTTAAAAATTAGGTGACTTTTCTTGTTGGGATGAGCACTAGGTGTTATATATAAGTAATGAATCATGGGAATCTGCATGTGAAGCCAAGAGCACACTGTATACACTGTATGTTATATAACTTGACAATAAATTATATTAAAAAATAAAAAAATAAAATTAGGTTACTTTTGAAATATGGAACAATAGTTTCCATTAAAAAAATTTTTTTAATGTTTATTTATTTTTGAGAGAGAGGGAGAGAGAGAGTGTGAGCAGGAGTGGGTCAGAGCAAAAGGGAGACACAGAATCTGAAGCAGGCTTCAGGCTCTGAGCTGTCAGCACAGAGCCCAACGTGGGGCTCGAATTCTTGTACCTCAAGGTCATGACCAGAGCCAAAGTCCAATGTTTAACTGACTGAGCCACCCAGGCGCCCCAATAGTTTCCATTTTAAATAAAAATTTAGGATGATAAAAAAATGATTAGTCAGGGATAAATGAGGTTTGATGAGGTTTTTATAGCTTCCCTTGGGAAGTAAAACCCCATCCTCAATAGTGAAGATTCGTTGTAGTTCCTTAAGTATACATGCTTTGTGCAATATACCTACTTTCAGTCTGTTTCCTGGGAGAAATGTCCATGCCAAGAAAATCATTGTGATTGGCATTAATTGTTATGCCTCTTGGGTTTCCCTGCAGATTAGCCAGAGTTGTAAAAATGGAACCTTTTTTTTTTTTCCCCCATATAAAGGTCAGAGCAACAAATATGGTCTTGAGATGAAGCACTAGTATGGTCGCCTAGCACTGTGTAATTACATCACAATTATACGCATGGGTGGCATCTCTTTATTCAGTTACATTTCTTCTGTATTAAAATATATATCATTTTTATGTGAGAAAAAATAGATTTTTCATAAATCCAATTTGTTCTTGTCCCTTAACCTTAATACATTAGTCTATGTTTTAAACTGGTAGAAAATAATTTGTTCTTACTGTCTTACTCTTTTTATCATGGCTCCTTAATAATCTTGAAAATGAGTCTATTAAATCAATTAAATTAATTTCAGCTGCTTTTAAGTTCATTCTGTGGGGGTTTTCCCCTATGAGTTTTTCGTAAACTATACTTGAGCTTATATATACCATAAATGAGTTTTTCAGTCATCTATTCTTTGAAATTCACTTTGGTGTGGCATGTGGTATATTAGAGGAGAATTACTTCTTCATCTTTGATACATGGTGTATAGTGTTTTGTTTGTTTGCTTGTTTGTTGTTTTTGCCACCAGTGACAAATTCCTGAAAAGTTCTATGAAAATCAAATTTCAGAAACTTCCATTTACTTACTGTATATTATAATCTTAGCAAGTTTTATTTGAATAAAATATTGAATTAATACTGATTCCAAAAATCAGCAAGAGTTGGTAAGATTAAAGGGAAGGTATATTTTTTAACTTTCAATTTTCATTTCCTCAGATTTGGAAGTCTATAGACCTATTAGAATAATGATGCATAAGGAAATTAATTGCAACTTAGAAAATAAAAAGTTTTAATATTTGTTAAAACCTATCATGTCATGAAGAAAAAATCCTGAGAATATTGCTTAAGAGTAATCTGATTTAAGAAAAAGATTAAAGATCTTAGGATATGTAGTTTTGTAAGTTTTTTTTCTCCAAGTATTGACATTGATTTTAGGGGAGCCTGCCTGGCTCAGTTGATAGAACATGCAACTTTTGATCTCAGTGTCCTGAGTTTGAGGCCACACTGGGCGTAGAGCTCACTAATAAAAATTATTTTAAAAATGTCTCGAGGCACCTGGATGGCTCAGTCTGTTAAGCGTCCAACTTCAGCTCAGGTCATCATCTCACAGTTCGTGAGTTCCAGCCCTGCATCGGGCTCCATGCTGACAGCTCAGAGCCTGGAGCCTGCTTCAGATTCTCTGTCTCCCTCTCTCTCTGACCCTCCCCTGCTCACACTCTGTCTCTTTTTCTCAAAAATAGATAAGCATTAAAAAAAAATGTCTCTTAGAGTAGTTAGGCTAGGTAGTGGTTGAAGTGCGGGAGGCAGATGTAGAGTGCTTTAAAGAGGATGTTTTTGGAACGTGGCAAGAAATAGGTTACCTTGGGGGTGGGAGCTGTGACTCAGATTAAGCACAGACTTCAAGGTAATTTCAGGTTTACTATAGTCACTTGAGTTTAGGACCTGGAGTTTAATCTCTTGGGGAACATTACAAAAAATCAGTTAACATACTGGGATATTCAGTGTACAGATGGCTGCTGTTGATCTTCACCTCCTGGTGTTCACAGTCTTTGGAGTTCCTTCCCACAGTGAGTTGGGTTGACCTGTGTAACTAGTAAGATATTCCAGATATGATGGTGGGTGACATCTGAGGCTAAGTCAGAAAAGAAATTGTGTAGGGGTGTCTGGGTGGCTCAGTCTGTTGAGCGTCCCACTCTTGGTTTTGGCTCAGGTCATGATCTCATGGTTCCTGAGTTCCAGCCCCAGTGGGCTCTGTGCTGACAGTGAGGAGCCTGCTTGAGATTCTTCCTCTTTCTCTGCCCCTCCCTCGCTTGCACTCTCTGTCTCTCTTAAAAATAAATAAATAAAATTTAATAAAAAATTTTTAAAAAAGAAAGAAATTGTGGGTTCTTCCTTTCTGTCTCTTGGATTGCTTGCTTGCTCTGGAAGGCCAGTTACCATACCATTAGGATGCTTAAGCAACCCATGGAGAGGCCTGCATAGGGTGGGATTGAAGCCTCTTAACAGCCAGCACAGGTAAGTCAGCCATCTTGGAAGCTGATCCTCTAGGCTCAGACAAGCCTTCAAATGAATGTAGTCCTGGCTGACACTGCAACCTTGTGAGAGACTCCAAGCCAGAATCACCTGGTTAAACTGTTTCTGTATCCCTAACCCATAGAAACTGTGAGATAAGAAATATTTATTGTTTTAAGCCCCTAAGTTTAGGGTAACCTGTTACACAGCACATTAATATGCTGCACAGTAATGCAGAAATAATACACACAAATAAAAGAGTTTCAATTGTGATAAATGTCATCAAGGAAAGGTATGTACTGCTATGAGAATGGCTAACAGACTTTTGACTTAGTATGGGGGTTTGAGAAGGGCTTGTGAGTTTAGATCTAAAGAACAGGGAAGAGCATTCCTGACAGGAAGCATCATATGAAATTCTGTTGTGGGAAAAGGAGAGTACTTTTGAGAAACCTGGAGAAGACCAGTGTGGCTAAGGGTAGACAGCAGAGAAGAGATGGAAAGAAAGGAAGGTAGACCAGAAGATGCCAGGCCTGCGGCCGTGTTAGGGATTTTGGTCTTTATTTTAAAAAGCAGTGGGAATCTACTACAAAGTTTTTATCAGGGGTTGTGGGGTAACTGGATTAGATGTGTTTTGTAAAGAGCATTCAGACTGCCTTGTGGAGAATAGATTAGAAGTGGTAGGCTGGCAAAGGGTTGTACAAAGGTGGATGAGAGGAGACAGTGGGAAAGCAACTGAATTCATCTAAAGAGGTGATAGTTTGGGCTAATGTGGTGGCAGTTTAGATGGAAAGAGGTGGGCAGATCTGGGAGGTTTTCTATTTAAAATAAACAATGTTGTGAGGAGTTAGATATGAGAGGTGAAGAGAAAGGCAGCTGTTAATGAAGGTGTTTGGCCTTGTTACTGTATGGATAAAGACTCAATTTTTTAAAGGAAGAAAGATCTTGTATTTCTTTTTGGACATGTTTTTAGGTGCTTTTCAGACAGCCAAAATGGAGTTTCCAGAACTAGTTAGATACATTGTTCAGAAGCTCAGTGGAGAGTTATGAACATGAGACCAAAGTTTGTCAGATTTATTTCTTAAGTCATAACCTGTGTGATGCAGTCCTTGAAGAGTGTTGTGGTCAAAAGAACACAGTCTAGCAAAACAGTTACGTCAAAATAATGCAGATCCTTTGTGCGTTTCTTAAAACTGTGAATGGGACTCCTAATTCCCAGCAGTACTTTCTGTTAATGCTCTTTTTCCGTTTTCCTCTTTCTTCGTCACATGCAGCTGCTCTTCCACCCCTGTTTTCAACACTCCTGAAGAAGCTGCTCCCTCCTATTCAGGCCAACTTTTATACTAACTCTTCCTTTATCTTTTGTTTTTTGCTCCTCATTGCTTAAATTGATGTAACTGTTTTGTCCTGTTTTGACAAAATAGGGCTTTCCTGGCAATGGAGGGTAGGGAAACTGGGAACACAAAGCCAGATGTTCTTCAGATGGCTTAGGGAGAGGAAAGTCAAGGAACACTTTTGGGAACAGTGACACATTAATGATTTTCGTTACATCACTGATTTTTCAGCGTGTTAAGTAAAAATTGAAGCCATAGGCTCAGATGATTTTGCCTGTCATTGAGTAAATGAAAGAGTGTCCTGATCCTTAAGTAGCTCTATCACGTAATGGTTCGAGTTAGGAAGATGAGCCTAGAGAAGGACTAATCTGTTGACTTCTGACTGGAACCTCTGAGCTGACTCCTCTGTTAGGTCTCAGCTTAGATAGTCGTTTCTTTGAAAAGCCTTTTCTAACGTTTCATTTCCAGGTTAGGTTCTTCTCCAGTTGCCACTGAACCCTATTATTGTCCTCATCATTGCTATAATTATTTAATTGCATGTGGTCCCCAATATTCTAACCTTGGGAGGATGGAGGACAAGTTCACTATTGTATCCTCAGTAAGTACTGCCTTATCTGTTAAAAATGGGACTCCTTAAGCACTTGTTTAATTAATTTAAGCAGGTATTCTCATTGGACTCATTAGGTTTTATATGTGTATATCAACCACATTCCCTGCTTAGCTTACTGGTAAAATATATAGACTTTCTCTTTAACAAACATCATAAAATAGCTATAGTCCAAGTTTTTATTGTAGGTTATGACTTTGAACTCTTTGCCACCTAATACATATAAAAAGTTGGGGGGAAATAGAATTTATGAAGGACTGCACTGTACTCGGATCATATCATTTTCACATTCTTAGAAGTGGTTTTACTGAATTGTGTTATTCCATAGCTTATATCAAGGGATACTGAAAGTAACACAGCTCTGACACTCACCATTGTGATCACTTGTAAGGTTGGAGGAGAAGGTAGTTTACTGTGATTTCTTTGTGAAGACTAGTAGGAAATTTTTTTCAAGGTACAGTAAGTAGGAAGACTTATTTTGTATGACTATGGTTTGTGTATGTGTGTGTGTGTGTGTGTGTGTTTAATTTTCCATGGATATGGCAAATGATGCATCTGCTTGTTTCTCTCTTTATACTGGTTTCTGGGATACTCAGATAAATTTTGTAGCTGCCTTTATCAGAGGACATAAACATCCTTTGTTCTGTGTTTTGACTAATAGTCTTACTACTGATTTTAATTATACTTTTTAATTTCTTCTGTCTTTGTTGCCACCTTCCTATCTCCATTTCATTGCTTTTTTACTTTCTGTGCTGATTTCTCTCTGTAAGTCATTTTAAATTTCCTTTGAATCACAAGACATTAAAAATTACATGTAGACATGGATCTCCTATTGGCAGTTTGTTTGGGAACTGACTTGGTGTTAACTTTGGCTTCTCTCACTGGATTCTCTAGGCTCTCCAGGATATTGAGACTGGCTGGGGCCTGTGGAACACCCCCTCTCTTAGACTCTATTTTGTGAATACAGGGTCTTGTTTGTCTACCCTGCAGGCAATAGTCTTTCATTCTTTTTTTCACTGGTCCTCTACCCACTCTCCCAACCCCAAAGCAATTTTTAAGTATTTTAAAAATAGTTACCTATATTATAACTCTATGATCTAATAAAACCTTTGAATTAGGTAGAAGTAAATTTTATACTAAAAGCAAGGAAAGCTAATTACTTGCCTTCTTTTTTATATTATGTTTTGTAATTTTTTTGAAGAACCATTTAACTCATTTATATTAATTCTAGAAAGGTCAGTAATCTTGGATCACACTAAGAATAAACTAAATCTGAAAAAAATATAAGAAAGTTCCCATAGGCTAAATGTATTTTAATGTTTCTAGGCTTTTGTTCATATCTAAATTTTATTTCCATTGCTATTTACAAAGAGTTAGGAAATATGGGATATGTACATATATATAAATATAAATATATATATATATATGAATTGGTGCATTTCATTAAACACTTTAATATGAGTTATTTATATCCTCTATATGGTTTAGAAAGCAACTAGCATTCCTTATGGATATATTTGCAAAACTGATTTTAAAGTAATATATTTTCATTGTTTTGTTAACAAATCAAACTTTTCAAGCTATTTTTGACTATTAAACCTTTCTGAAAAGTTGTTCCATATCCTTCCGGTCATCTAAATTTATCACAGGCCTTTAACTAAGAAGGTTGGTGAACCTTCTTTCCTTTTGATCTTGCATCCTGGCGGGTGCTTGGATATTTCTTCTGTAAGAAAAGTTTTGGTGGATGAGTCAGTGCACTGAGTCATAGGCAGCATGAAGCCTCTAGTGTTCTATACGAACTAATTGGAAACAGTTTCAAAATTAATTAAGGCACAGTTGTCAGCTCAGTGTTACTGATTGACATCCCACCAAAGTATTTTGTCTTTTGGCAACTTGCTTAATTGTTCTTTGGTATTTAGGTTTTTGTTTTGCTTTATGTATTTTTTTTTAAATCTGTTGAATAGACCTATAGTTACCATGTTGATTTTTTTTTAAGCTCTCTTATGAACCTTGTGTCATTTGTGTTTAATTTCTCCCTTGCTTGATGCCTTTTTTCCTTTAAAAATTATTCAATACAGTTCCTGTTCTTTCTGGCTTGCTAATTTATCAGGTCACGAGAGAAGTCTTTTATGCTCCACAGAAACCAGTTTATACAATAATAATATATTGATTTATCAAATAAGAGCCCCTTCTCCAATGAAACACCATGTGTTTAATTTAACAAATACAAATTAAATGGCTTATATAGATTTCTTTACATTGCCTTAATTTGACCTTAATAAATTCATTAAAGATGACATGTTTTTGAAAGATTCTTTTTCTTTATTGTACTTAGATTTGTTGAAAGTACTTTCATTTGTATGAAGGATTTTGCAAGGGGGACATTGATTAGGTGTTCTTCATGTTTACAGAAGATTAAACAAGAAATTAAGACCAGGAAGATATTTTGGCTGAGAGGTCAAATATGTTCTGGCAAGATGATAAAACGCTAAGGTGAATTAGTAAGGGGGAAAAAGAAATAAAAGTAAGAAAACTCACATAATAAGTACCTACTAATTTCCAGGTACTTTGCATATATTATTTCGTTAAGTCCTCTTAGCATGTCTTTAATATGGGACTTATTTACCCACAATCAAATGTGGAACTTGAAGCCCAGCAAGTTAATAACTTATTCAAAGTCCTTTAGTAAACACCTTAGGCAATCTATGGCAGCTCTTTAGTGTGCTGTCTCATGCCAGATTCGGGCATTATGCCAAAGGAAAATGCAGGAAAAGTATTTATTTTAGTTATACAATAGACCATCTATATGACAATAAATGGATGACACATTTTTTTAATCATTCCTCTTAACCATTACTTTTGAAGTTATTTCATTGAAATTGAGAAACATTTTACGACTGATGATATGTCAGTTTAATTGGCAGCATCTTTTTTTTTATAGTATGTAAGATTAATGCTGCATCTTATAATCAGTATGATCTTAGATTTGTTGGAATACAGTAGATAGTCTTTGTTCTTGTCACTCCTTAGAAATGTTTAAGAACAAAAGCAACCATTTAACCTTTTGGTTTTTCTTTCATTTTTTCCTATGTCTGCTCTAATGAGATGGTCTAAAAAATTCAATGGTCAACGAAGTTTTAGAAACATAGCATACTCTATCCTCTTGGAGATTCTCATTGCACAGTAGCATATAAGCATTTTAGCAAAAAAAAAAAAAAAAAAGTGAAAAGTAAAATATATTTAACTTTGTTTAACCCATTGTTGTACAAATTTGTTTGACCAAAGAATCTCCTGTATTCTTTTTTTTTTTTTTTTTTTTTTTTTTTTGTCTTTTTGCACTTGAAGAACTTAATACCCTGTTTATACCTTTGGGAAATGCTGGATTACACACTCTCTTGCCTGAGGGTATCACCACTTAAGAGTCTTAGCTTTCTGAGGGTTAACAGGTTTTTCTTTTTCAGACTTCTTACCCAACCTCATTTTATTTTTATTTTCATGTATTAATCATACCTCATTACCAATTTCTTGTCTTTTTTTTTTTTTTTTTAAGTTTCTTGAGTTGTGTCTTGGTGTACAGTTTTTCCTCATTTGCTAGCAAAATTTTTGAAGCTTATCAACTGGGTGTTTGGAGTTTTGTTAAGGATTCTAAACAACCAGAGAATTCTTGGTAATGTATAAATTACAAATGTATAAATCACATTTTCTTTCATTTTATGACATCTAAAGGTCAGTAGGTTATGGGAGACTCATTTACATATCTTATGCTGATCTCTTCAAAGGTATGACATTTTTCATCTTCCAAGGACTTACTAAGGAGGAGTATGTTCCCTGCTATTTTTCTTACTTATCTTCTTATTTCCTGACCCTCCCCTCCGCTCTCCTCCTCTCTATCCTTCCCCCTGCCCTCTGCCTAATATCTGGACTCAGTTTACTTACCAATTCTGTGTTCTGTCGGGATTATGAATTTAATCATGTAATATTTGTATACTCTCATTCCCCATTGTATATTTTAATGATCTTGCTTCTGGAGCCCTGTTCTTAGCACTTCTGTACAACAGAGCCTGCTTTTGGCTTTTTATGCTTAAGCTAAACTAACTTCTTACCAGTCTTCCTGTTGGCCAATAAATAGATCATCATGTCTTTTCAGTCACCAAGCATTCAGGTATGCTGATTTTATTGCAGTGTTTTCCAATTTCCTCCTTTCTTACCTGTGGTACTTGTAGCTATGCTTGTGATCATTATGCCTGCTAGCAAGTACTCTTGAGTTTGAAGTATGTTTCTAAAATGGTAGTGGCCATCATGGAGTTTACATATTCATGCTTTTAAGCATCCTATGATCTCAGTGAGGAAAAACCCATTAAGTCATAAGTTACTGCATTCATAGCATATAAAGGGGACCCTGAGAAGTATAATACTGCATTAAGGGTGTAGAAATGGGATTAGAAATGTGGACTGGTGCCAGGTTGTTTAGCAGTTTTATTGCCAGAGTAGGATAGCTCTTGAGCAAGGGAATAATACACTTCATTTTTCCTATCAAGCTATGTAGTTAGCCTAAACACTTGAATTTATTTCAAGAAGCTTGATGCTTTTATTACCACCACATCTTTTTGGCTTCAGCCTGTTTTCTGATATTATGTTTTAGCCTTTTCTACTTTGAAGAACCTATGTCATAGGATTTTCTGGTGATTAAATTATACATTGTTCTGGGGCGCCTGGGTGGCTCAGTCGGTTAAGCGTCCGACTTCGGCTCAGGTCATGATCTCACGGTCTGTGGGTTCGAGCCCCGTGCCGGGCTCTGTGCTGACAGCTCAGAGCCTGGAGCCTGTTTCAGATTCTGTGTCTCCCTCTCTCTGTGACCCTCCCCCGTTCATGCTCTGTCTCTCTCTGTCTCAAAAATAATAAACGTTAAAAAAAAAATTAAAAAAAAATTATACATTGTTCATAAAGCATTTAACAGTTCTTGGCACATATGACAATGACAATAATAAAGTGCCAAAAAGTACTGGAATATGGGTATAGCCGAAGTATGTGTGTGGGGAGTTTCGGGGCAGGAGTTGAAACCACACAATCTGTTCTAGTCTAGCAAGCCTAGCTGGGTAGCGGACATAGCACCCCAGGGCCATTTTTGCAGCTTGTATTTTCTAGACTAGAAATCAGGAGACCTGGGTTCTGGTCCTAGCTCTGTGTGACTTTGCCAGTCACCTTCCCTTCTAGGCCACTGTACCTAAATAGATAAAATAATGGATTTGGATTAGGTAATTATTAAAAGATATTATCCCAGCTTAAAATATATGATATTTTGGGGCCAGGCAAGTAGTAGTTAAGGATGGCTTAAAGATGACAGGAGAGTTGGGCTATCTCTTTTATTTCATTATACTATTTCTGATGGATTACCCTAAACAAACTGGTAAATGACTATTCAGGATTCATCTGCTTCCAATAGAAAAATTATTTTAACTACAAGAAGGAGTTACACACACACACACACACACACACACACACACACACACACAGCACTGTACCAAAACAGTGCTTAAAGTGCATTTAAAATGCATTTGTGTTTTTCAAATTGAGAGTCAATACATAAAATTCTCAGACAAGAAAACATCCCTGCAGTTGGAAAGTGCTCACTGAGTTAACTGAAGAATTTAGAAAAAAATAAGTTGAGTAGTATCTGATATTTTTATAGTCCTTACACATCTAAGGTAAATGTAGCCTCTTTACATTTCAGATATACAAACTTCTGGCCTATTACTGTGCAGGATGCATCTCTTGGGCAGGCAGTCTTCAACTCCTAGCCAGATTAGGGTTGAAAGGCTCTTCTTTCCATGCCCTCCTATGTACTCCAGTTCTCCTTTGTGTCAGATTGTCAACAAAGTAGTTAGACTGGAATATTTTTAAGATACCTTCCAATTCAGTAGTTTTGCTATATCAGTATATACTGATCTTTCTTCAGCTTGGCTCCTGCTTCATTGTTACTGGTTCTTTTGCCTTTTCCCTGTTACTGCTTATTTCCCTGTTCTTTCTTACTATTTCTATTTCGGCCTTGGTACTGAGGTGGATTTGTGTGAGAGAGATTATGGGAACAAAGAATTTACCAATATCTTCTCACTAACACCTCTTCCACAAGCAAACACACAAATACCTAGCATTTTGGACATGGAGAAGGAGGAGACAGTGAGATGGAAAAAGGAGAAAAGGTGAGGATGTTGAGTTGGGAAGATGCATTGGGAATATCTGTACTGAATTCGAAGTGTAGATGATTTTAAAAAAATGAAAGATTCTCCCCTTACACATACATACATGCCCCCTGAGGAAAAAACAAAAACCTAAACAAAACCCCCTAACATTTATATAATTTCATTCTAAAGGATGGGATATGTTGTTCTAACTTCTGGTGATCAGCAGTTTAGGAATCCTGCCCATGAGGGTTAGAACATTAAAAACAGAAGAGAATAATTCCTGTCTATTCAAGAGAGTTGAGGCTTTAGCCTTACTTTTCTTATAAAGCTTTATTTATCAAAGGCATTCTCAGGAGGTAATGATAAACCCAAAGCTCCTCCAACCTGTGCTGAAATACTCCCACACTATGTTGTTGGAATAGATTTAAGCACTCTTTGTAAACCCATGCCAGAAGGTTCTTACCATTTGAAGTTTCTGCCCTCAGTTGGATTAAGAGGAGGAATTTCCCATCTGTTCAGACAGAAGAACAGTGATAAAAAAAATAGGTAATAAAAAAGATTTCCCTGTTTGAGATGTGCTTTTTGTGGATGAAAGCTTTTCATTGGAAGGGATTGTTTGTTTCCATATGACAAATATTTGGACCTGATGTTCAAAGCAAGTATTTGGACCTGAATTAAAAACAAACTTATAGCTTTCAAGATTGTACTATATAATCTACTTGTTTGGGTTGGTGATTGAATTCAAGACCCAGTAGGTATTCTTTTGCTTAATATCTCACCCATTTTAAAACACTGTATCACCACCTTTTCATCTCTTACGAGGATGACTCAAGAACATCATAATAGGTCATTTACCTTGAATACATCTTCCACTCTGCCGTTAAATGGATCTAGTGTTACCTGTGATCATATCACTTTTCAGTTTAATCGTCTATAAATTCCTGACAAATGTACAGGTTCCTTTACCACTAGACCCATTCTACCTCTTCAGCCTCCTCTTCTGCCACATGCCGTACTTGCCACTCTGATCAGACCTGTGATGTTCTTTTAGGTCTTTGTTACTCTGCACATGCTTCTGTCCCTTGTTTTCTTTCGTGATGACACTTAGGCACTGTTTATTACGCTATTTTTTTTTCTTTTCTTCCAGTATGGCATTTATTACATGCTTTATAATTGTCTCTTAACTTACCTGTTTCCTCTTTAAGACTGTGGATCATACCAACTCTGTATTTTCTCAACATTTAGCCAGTTAGCCCATTTGCCCCTCCTTCTGTGTCTTATAAAATTCACTCTGTGTTTGTTCAACAACGTTTAGAATTGTAAGTAAATTTATGACTATTCTTTTTTTTCCCAAACCACTTAATTTTTTTTATTTTACTTTTTTATGTTTATCCTTTATTATTATTTATTTTTTTTTGAGAGAGAGAGAGAGACAGAGTGTGAGCTGGGAGGGGCAGAGCGAGAGGGAGAGAGAGAGAATCCTAAGCAGGCTCCACGCTGTCAGCACAGAGCCCCATGTGGGGCGGGAACCCATGAACTGTGAGATCATGACCTGAGCTGAAGTTGGACACTTAACCGACTGAGCCACCCAGGTGCCCTGATGGCTGTTCTTTAAGACCCATATTTTCTAAGTTTTCCCCTGAAAACATATCTTTAATTTCTAATTTTTACCCCTGCTATCATTGGTCCCATCCTCTTCCTTCAGATTTCAATAATCAGTTGTAATTATTTGTCTAGAGAGGGTTAACCCCTGGCATGAATGTTTGCTTTATTCATACTATGTAACATTGGTTAGTGTATCTGTATTTCTGCTTTTATTTCTTGAGACTTTTACATTTTCCTTCTATCCTCTAGGCCACACCTGTTACTTTATGCACATTCTAGATAAGTGGAATTGGGTTTAGAGAAGTGAAATGAGTAGCCCAACATCACAGAGTGGGGAAGTGATAGAATTAGTTTTACATGGCCTCAGAGCCTGTGTGTGTTTTTTTGCTGCACCACCCTGCTTGTTCCTTTCTGGTTCATTAGCATTATGCCTAAGCTGCTCTCTACAGTCATCTTGTAACCTTAGCTTTCTTGATTCATTTCTCGTTTCCAAATGGATGATAGGGAAGGAAGTGGAACTTAGGATACAAAAAATTTTCTTTCCAGTCAGTTTTGATGAAAGAGATTTGTTTATATACTGTAAATATATAAACAGTGTAGCCAAATGGTGGTCCCATCACATTCTTTTTATAGTTTGACAGTTCACAGAGAGCAAAAAGGAAAAAGGTTATGAAACCTTCATAGCCTTTAGTGATGTTTTTTAATTTTGAAAAATAATCTTTTAAAAGAAATATTCTAATGTGTGATTTATACAATTGGGCTTGGCTACATGGAGAAGGGATGCGGGGGGGTGGAAGGACGTGGAGGGAGAGAGATCTGAGCCCAGGAAAATATTAGTCTGTTGGTTGCTTGTAATAATTAAAGAATTAGAAAACTTCATTTTCCTGTTATCTCAAAATTTTGTCTTGGTGACCCAGGCTACTGAGTGGGCAAAAGTGTGTGCTCAGAACATGATGAAACTGGCATTTAGAAAATCCAACAGATAAAATATTACACCCACTGACTCATGAAACAGAAACAATTAAGGTCCCAATTTAGAATGATTCTGGACACAGACTCTAATCGTTAAGCTCGTTTAACAAACATCCATGTGGTAGAGTTGGAAGCATGAGCTAAGTGCAGAAATTAGTTGTGCTGGGAAAAGTTCTAGTTTAAAATTTGAGCCTCGGTTAATCTCCATAAATTGACTCATTTGCCTTTTAATATAAATATCTATTATGAGTTGAAATAATGGAGTTGTTTGAATTTTCAAACTAGGGTTCTTATCTGATGTTTCTATTATTAATTCTTTTATCCATAACTCATAAGTGCAAAGTTTATCTTAACTTCAGGTAGGAATTTTTGTTTATTTAGTCTGCAGTAAAGGGAGCTGAAAAGGGAATTAGGAGATCCAACTTGCAATTGAAAGGCACATTCTAGCACAGCAGTTAAAAACACAGGCTGTGGAGCCAGACTGTCTGAGGACAAATCTCTGCTCCTCTTGTTGCTTGCTTTATGATTTTACACAAGCCACTTAAACCTTCCCTTTGCTTCAGTTTTTTTCATTTAAAAAAATTGGATAGTAAGAACACCTATGGTACAGGGTAGTAAGTTCAACATAAATGTGAACAGTTTGTAGTTTCTGTCCTGCCAGTTAACTAACTTGTTATGTAATCTTACGTGAGTTACTTTATATCCTTGGCTTTGTTTATTTTATTTATTTTGTACAAGAAACTAAGCTCCAGGTTTCCTTCTGGTTCTAGAATTAATTTTAATAGAATGAAGTAGACAGGTAGCAGCTTATTGCATCAGTGTATATGAAGTATATAGTTTTTGATATTAAATAGGTGAATAAGGTTTCTGATCTCAGAAGTCTGTGATTTAATATTGTGTTACTTTGGACAAAGTTTTTTCTTTAAGCTTCAATAGTATTGTGTATAAAATAGGTTAATAGCAGCTATTTCATAGGGATGTTGTACTCATTTTATGAGATAATATGCACACTGCCAGTTATGCTTGATATGTAGTATATATATTCAAAAATGCTGCTGCCCTTAACTTACAGTTACATACACAGTCTTTCTCTCTCTTAAAGGAACTTCATTCTAATCTGTGTATTTGAATATGTGTCTGTCTCAATCTGGGATGGTTGTAGCATATGACTTAAGTGAATTTGTTGGTTGCCAGTGAATTTGAGATGAAGCAAATTTCATCCAGTCCTTTGTGGAAGGGAAAGCCGTATTAAGGTTGCTGAAAATTAAGAAGCCACAAAAGATAGAAAGAAGCTCTCGAAAGAAGCTCTCCTGATGGCATTTATTCTGGCAGGATCAGAATTGAGAACACAGGGAAAAAGAATTACAAAAGCAGTGTAAGGGTAGGGTGGATCTCAAGTTATCTGCAGTGCTAATGCAGCAATTTATAGGGAAAACCAGTCCCAGTTCCTTCCCTTCTAATTATTTTGCTGAAGTCTTTCTGTGCCTTATTACTGCACTGTATTTGGTAATTCTCCAGTATTAAGGATTTTTAGAATGTATTGCTTTCCAATAAGAATTCAACATCGGTTCTTTATCTGGTTTTGCCACAGCTTATTAGGGCTTGAGAAAAGTCACCCAACTTTTTTAATGTTCACTTAATGTTTCAGCCTCTTCTTTTTGGGGAAGGAGAAAGGGGGGAAGAGACAGAGATCGAAATAGATGATTTAAATGTCTCCCACCTCTAAAATGTTACCGTCTCTAATATTAACCTAAATATATTGTCCTGCAGAGTGCAGAGTAATCAACCTTAGAAAATGCTACATTTATTCCAATAAAATTTCCTTTAGAGCCAATTCTTGATCTGTCAAAAAGCATAGCTCTTGCTACTTTACAGTCTGAGTAATGTGTCCTTCTCTCTTTAACTTTTATTAGAATTTACTTTGTCTTTTCATTCCCTCCCTTGCCAGGTTTCTGGAGCGGTTGTGTTTGAATGAATAGCCCATAGACCCTCTTAGCAAGAGTGAGATGGAGGGGGTGGTGAGACCATAATAAATCTAGGAGCTGAAGATTTGAGTAAAGGACAAAGAAGAAAGGACAATACAGAGAAGAGGTTATGAGGATGGGACTTGGAGAAAGACTGCCTGAGTTCACATCCTGACTTCTTTCTGTGCCTGTGTCCTTCAGTTTAATGAAGACAATAAACCTCAGAGGACTGTATTAATGTGATACATACTTGGTAGTGATCTTTAACTAATGTGTGATAAACACTAAATGAACACTTGCTAATATTAACAATTATTATTTTAAAGGTTGTTACTAAAAAGTTCTTAGAATTATATCAGAAAGTAGATCGGGAAGCATGGGCTTCATTTTTGTGATAAATGTGAATTACTAGAAACTGATATGCCTAAAGCTGAAGGCTGTGTAGGTATATGTGTAAATTTCCTCTATGAATGCTATTCTGTTTGGAAAAATTTGTATGTTCCCATGTGTATCTAGTGTGTTATTACTCTTGCTCTTTTAGGGTCTAAAGTGTACCGTAGGGTAGGAAATTAGATTTGGAAGGGACCTCAGAGAAAATCTTTTTTATCCCTTGTACTTTTTAGGAGATATGCTCGTGATAAGGTACCCAGTTAGAGAAGAAGGAAGAGATGAAGACCTGGAATTTATATTAAGGCATATATAACTTGGGAACATTTTGTATCTTTCAAATAGATAGAATGGTTAGAAATTCATCTTTCTATTCATGTCATAAATGCATTTCATATGCTTGAAACTTTAACATTAACACATCTCAGTGTATTAGGAAAGTGTATCTTTAGTTCAAAATACCATAACTCTTCCTGACCATGGATATTTATTACAATAGAATCTTTGAAGCCTTTAAAAATAACCTTTTCAAATAGGTAAATATCTTTGCCCATAAACATTTATGTCATCACTTTGTAGATGTTTTAAGCCACTCTTATTCTTTTTTTGAAGTGTTAACAATTACCAGTGCTTCATTCTCTGGGAATGGGGAGGGAATAAAACAACCAAAAAGACATTTGTGTAAGGTCACTTTCTTAAATGAAGAAAACTCCAAAATATAATATTTACGAGCTGTCAAACTTGCCTGTGGACAAATTTGTTTCCCCTCTTATCTTATAAAATTAAGTGTATCGCCTTAAAACTTACAAATGATAGTATGGGCAATTATTTTATTCCCTGGTAGTGTTAGACATATGACTCTGATGGCTCCACTGAGAAGAAAATGGGCTTCAAACACAATAAAAGAACAGAAAATATCCTTGACATCAAAATTCTGCAAAAACAGTTACTTTAAATTATGTCTGAAAAACATGGTTATTTAATCTGCAATAGATATAAGAGAAATGATAATTAGTTCTTACTCCTGAAATTATAAACCCTCATTTTCTTATTTCATAACAGGTGTAGTAGTTAATTCTTGTTGTTGGGAAGTGGTCAAAGAGAAAAGGATGGCATCTTTCTCTTCATAACAAGTTAATAGACTATTTTAAAAATTGCTTGTTAGATAATAGGATTCTAAAATTAATGACCTGGCTTATGTGTCGGATTTAGGATTTTTTGTACAATTTAATCTGTTTAAGAATGGTTTCCTGGATATCCTTTATAAATACAAGTGCATAGTTATGTACTGATCTAGTGTGGCCCTGGCTTCTTAGAAAATCGTTGTTAGTTTTTTTTTTTAAGTTTATTTTTATTTATTTTGAGAAAGAGAGAGCAAGCGGGAGAGGGGCAGAGAGAAAGGGAGAGGGAGCATCCGAAGCAGGCTTCGCGCTGTCAGCGCAGAGCCCAGCACAGGGCTCCAATTCACGAACCGTGAGATCATGACCCAATTGAAACCAAGAGTCGGACGCTTAATTGACTGAACCACCCAGGCCACCCCTGTTGTTACTCTTTAAAAACTTTTTATTTTTTATATTGGAGTTGGCATACTTAATTCTGTCATAGAATTTATACATATGAAATCAATATGCTTAGTGAGATTTTGCAATAATTACATACTGGTATGATGAAGACATTTGTGAAATAGTATTGTACTGGTAATGATCAAATTCACCCTATTATTCATATATAGTACATACCAAGTGGCTATAATACTAAAATAAGTAAACCCAATAGCAAAACATTCCTCCCTTTAATAAACCTAGCAAGAGAATAGAACTTCATGATGTAGCTCTTCATTTAGTACAGTGATTCTAAATCCTATCAGACCTGGGTGCCTGGGTGGCACCAGGCATCTCATGGTTTGTGGGTTCAAGCCCCACATCAGGCTCTGTGCTAACAGCTCAGAGCCTGGAGCCTGCTTCAGGTTCTGTGTCTCCCTCTCTCTCTCTGCCACTTCCCTGCTCATGCTCTGTCTCTCTCTCTGTGTGTCTCAAAAAATAAACAAACATTAAAAATAAAGAAATAAATAAATCCTATCAGAGGTAACATCCCCTTTTTATAATAAATATTTTGTAGCATCTCTTATAATCCTGAATATATAGCCAAATATGCACAATAAAGCAAATCAATGTAATATACCAATTGCAGTTCAGAGAAATTTAAAGAAGTAAATCATAGTAAATACTAAGTATTACAATATGTAAATGCTAGAAAACAATGCTAATAGTGAATATTTGGAGTTAAGAGATGGAGGAGATCACATATTATTCCATATAAGAAAGATAGGAAATTGAAACAGCTCATGTACAAATGGGCTGTAGAGTCACAGGGGATGTTAGAATAAGTAATAACATACCATGTTTTTAGTTTTTTATTTAAGCAAAATACCTTTTTAAGGATAATACCTTTAGCCAAAGTAGGGAAACATAAGAAGACAAATTATATACTATCAAATTGGAGACAATGAATTGGGCCTCATTTTATGTGTAATAGTAAAATGATTGTCTAGGTTGTGACATAAGGTGGTATAGTAGTGAAATAGGATAGAAAATATGACTTATATTTGGAATTCTTCTACATCAAGAAAAAGGAACGTAAGTGTAATAATTTTGGGGTAGTAATGAGTTCGGTTTGGGGTCTGTTGAATTTGTGCTTATTGTCAGGGCATTGTAATGGAGATATTCAGCAGGTAATTGAAAATGAGAATTAGAGTTCCAGAAAAAGGTTATCTCGACAAGATTTAGTTTTGAAGGTCATTCACAAAGCAGGAATCATTGAAGCTGTAAGATTAGACAATATTACAAATAAAGAAGAGGATGATAATAATAATATAATAATAATAAATATCTTCATGGCTAACATTTGTTCGTTTCTTTTGTGCCATGCATTATACATCTATTTGACATATATTTTCTTATATATTTCTCACAAACCCCTATAAAATAGGTAAAATTATTATCAACATCTCCTTTTTACGTATTAAACAATGGACACACAGAAAGGTTGCCTTACTTCACATAGCTAGTAAGTGGCAGGGTTTGAATACAAACTCAGGTGATCTGACTCTGGAGCCCAGTTTCAATGAATTCTTGAAGAGTTCATTCATTTTAGAGGCAACAGTAATAAGAAATAGCAGTTAGTGAATAAATTATGTTGTTATAGAAGGCCAAAGACACGAGAATGATAGCTATATCACAGGATTAAGAGCATTTTATAAAAGGTCATTAGATTTGGTGATTAGTAGATCCTTGGGAAATCATCATTCAGTAATGTTACAAAGCCCACAAAAATTATCCAAGTGTGTTTCTTCAGACTTTCTAGAAATTTTTAATTTTCTATTTCTCCAATACCTATTCTGAACTTTAATATATTCTATACAGATTGAATTTGAGCTTCAGCAACCATGGTGTAGCCATTCTTTTAATAAATCCTTATGCCATTCTCGAAGATCTATCAGAAACAAGCGGTCTAATTTTGGATTTAATTGGAGCAGTAGAATCTGTTGAAAACACCAGAAGCAACAATTAAATTATTTTTATTTGGAGCAACAAATATTACAGAAAAGTTCAGTGTAAAAGAGAAACAATTTTAAGTATGATTTGTACTATGCAGTCCAGAAGAAGCCACTCATCATTCTTGGGTGTGATAATGAAGAGAGAAATATTCATGTGGGCGTTTTGATGATTAATTAGTTGTGTGTAAAATGCTTGAAGAAAAAAAGTATGGCATAAATTTTAAATATTATTATTGTATTCCCAGAGTTCTGTCAGGCTTCATGGCCGCCTTCCCATGTGCCCATCTTTCTGGACCTTTTGCCAGAACTTCTTTCTACAGCAGCACTGCTTTTGCTGTCATTTGAAATCTGTTCCAGATTTTTTCCTGTCATAACTCCTCCACATGCTGTTACTTGGTTATCTAATTTTAATAGGATCCTTTTTCTTATAGAACTATATATATCACACAATCATCATATACATAATAAACACAAATACGTTTCCTCACCCTTAATGACTTAGGTGGAATAATTTTGTTTATATAATTTTCCCCTAGAATTACCTTACCCAAAATGGCTTGTTCCTTGGGAACTTCATTATCTTTAACTAAAATTTAGTGAACTGTTGTTAATTCTTCAATGTGCATTTCATTGTCTGGAAGCCTTTTCTTTGTCCAATTTGAAAACTTGCCACAACTAATATGTCTTCTCTTTTATTAGAAAGAGTTATACTGGTAATGTATTTTCCAAATTATAATTTGTATCTTTTTAGAAGAGGCTCTTTTTATTTCTTTTGTTGTTTTTCATTTTAAGAATCAAGACCCCCCCCCTTTTTTCCTGGTGGGCTTAAATTTATTTTTAAAAATTAAATATGAATTTTAGAGGCAATTGGTAAAGTCTGAAGACAATACAAACACCAAAATTTCACATTTTGAATTCTTCTTTTTTTTAATTTTTTTTTTTTTTTTTTTTATCATTCATTTTTGAGGCAGAGACAGAGCATGAGCAGGGGAGGGGCAGAGAAAGAGGAAGACACAGAATCTGAAGCAGGCTCCAGGCTCTGAGCCATCAGCACAGAGCCCGACGCGGGGCTCGAACTCACAGACTGTGAGATCATGACCTGAGCTGAAGTTGGACGCCCGACTGAGTCACCCAGGCACCCCTTGAGCTCTTTAAATATAAACATAAGTCACCCTTAGGGATTATTCATTGCCAAAATGAAATCACTGTATTTCCTTGGTACTTTATTTTGATACTGACTTTATTACACATGCATGTGCACACACACACACAGACACACACACACACACACACTGGGTCACTATTATATCTTTCTTTCCTGGTCTAAAACTAAAACAAGCATTTAAAAACTGTGTGAACAAAATGATTACGTATTTCATCTGCTCTCTCTATACCCTGTGGGTTCTGACTTAACCTTTTGATAGTGTTTGTTCCTTTTTTTTTCCCCCTGAATTAACAAGTTTTGCTATTGAAAGACACAGTCATTAAATAATGGGGCTTCCAGGAACTTTGAGAGATCTTTGCTTATTGCCAAATGAATGGATATGGCTAGTTATCAAGGCAAGAGTGGAAGAGGAATTCATTGAAGTAAACTGAATAGTTCTCACAGTCAGCAAAAGCACTGGAGAACCAGGTTCAGAAAATGGGCAGAAATCAAGGGAAGCTGAGCAGTGGCAAACATAACCAGCATCATGCCACTGAATAGTCTAGGTTGGGAATCTGTCATTCTCAGTCCTGTTGCTGCTGCGAAATTCTCAACACTTTCGCCACACCCGGGCTCTTATCCTCACATGTATAATTTTAACTATCCCTGATTCTTACTTAGTATCACTCCTTCAGGATTCAAAATCCCAGGTGGAACCATTGAACTGCCTGAATCTAGATCACTTATTGCTGGGGAATGAGAGCAGAAGGGGGGTGATGTGGTCCCTGCAGCTTATTTATGAGGAGATAGAGGGTACTTGTTACCAAGGAAGCCCACACTGGGGTATTTACCTCCATGGAAAGATTTTTGGTGCTAGATACTAAAAAGTCAAATTTAGACTGTAATGACAGAGCCCTACAAGTTTTCTCAGATGGTATTTCAATATCTTATCACAGTGATCTGCTACTTAGATTTTCTTTTATCCAGCGTAAGTTAATTTTTAAATAATTTTATATTCTTGTTTTAGTCTTTGAGAAACATGAAGAAAAACTTGTTAGCATCCATGTGTGAAAACTACTTATGTTCTATAAGATTGTAATGTGCCAATCCATTTTTTAGAATTAAAGTGAGAAGAAGGTAATAATGGAAACTCTTTAAATTTTTATTTATTTATTTTTAAATGTTCATCTATTTTTTTTAAGTTTATTTATTTTGAGAGAGAGAATGAATGAGAGCAGGGGAGGGGCAGGAGGGGGGTGGAGAGAGAAGCCCAAGCAGCCTCCACACTGCCAGTGCAGAGCCCAATGTGGGGCTCAAAATCAAAAAACTCACAAACCATGAGATCGTGACCTAAGCTGAAATCAAGAATCAGATGCTTAATGGACTGAGATGCACAGGCGTCCTGTTTATTTGTTTTTGACAGAGAGAGAGAGAGAGAGCGGAGAGAGAAGGAGACAGATGATCCAAAGTGGGCTCTGCACTGAGTGGAGAGCCCGATGCGGGGCTTGAACTCATGAGCTGGGAGAACATGACCTGAGCTGAAGTCAGACGCTTAACTGACTGAGCCACTCAGGCACCCCAATTTAAATTTTAAATTCAATACTTTTCCTATATTTGGGGAAAGATTCTTATACTGACGATTTTTATTCTTTCCCTTCCTCCTCCTTCCCTTCCTCCTTTTTCCTTCTTATCCTGTTTCCAGCCCTCTTTCCATTTGTCACTTATTTATTGAGCACTTCTATATGTAGGCATGGATGTCTAAAAGAAAAAAAAAAAAAAACATGGCACCCTCAGCCTCACCCACCCTTGAGGAAACTCACAGTCCAGTGTAGAACTGCAGACAGGTATGGATACTAAATGCAAGTGATTACCATTATAATTGAGAAATGAAAAATGGTATAAAAATAAGTATAAATTTTGATAGGTTATGTGGTAGGATAATTAAGGATAATCTCTTTGCTTTCACTTGGTTTTTAAATTTATTTTTTCCTTTTAGAGAGGGAGAGAGTGCACAAGGAGAGGGCAGAGGGGGAGAGACGGAATCTCAATGTAGAACTTGATCCCATGACCCTGGGGTCATGACCTGACCCGAAATCAAGAGTCGGTCGCTCAGCCAACTGAGCCGCCCAGGCGCCTTTTAATTTGGTTTTTTAGAATCAGTAATCTAGCGGCACCTGGGTGGCTCAGTCAGTTAAACGTCCAACTTCAGCTCAGGTCATGATCGCCCGGTTCCTGAGTTTGAGTCCGCACTGGGCTCTGTGCTGGCACCTCAGAGCCTGGAGCCTGTTTCGGATTCTGTGTCTTTTTCTCTCTGCCCCTCTCCTGCTTACATTCTCTCTCTCTCTCTCTCTCTCTCTCTCTCTCTCTCTCTCTCTCAAAATTAGACATTACATTAAAAAAAAAAAGAATCCGTAATCTAAGTGATGCTTCTTTTAAAGAGAAATTTTTAAATATAGAAAAACACAATGTGTAGTACAATTAACTCCCATATTCCCATCTCTCTAAGTTAACTCCTTGTCATAATATCTTTTAGTTAATTTTTAAAAGAAATAAAACATTAATAGATATAGCTTAAGTTCCCTTTAACAAACACCCACACTGTTCCATTCCCAACCCCTTTCCTCAAGAACAACTATAGTCGTTGGATTTTTAACCTGTAGGCAACAGGAAATCCCTGGGGTTTTTTAAACAAGGGAGTGATATGCTTAGATTTGTTTTATTAAGAAGATGTTTCAGAAGGCAAAGTGGCGGTCAGATCAAAATGGGGAAAGAGAATAAATGGTAGAATTAATAAAAATGTTTATGTAATCTAGGTGAATGATTCTGACAACGTAACTAAAGAAATCACTGTTACAGTGGAGAGAAGAGAGCAGGTTTGAGAGTGAAATCTGAGGGTTAATTCAAAGGATCGGATAAGAGGTATTAATGTTCAAGCTTTACGTCCAATCTGGGTGTCATTTTATGTGTTTTGAAATTTTCATGGAGGAAAGATTCTCCAGATGTTTCTTATCTTGGCTCTCCAAATCTTTGAAAGCTTCAGATTTAAAACATTTATGAGGGCTTTTCCTATTTTCATTCGTCTCTAATATACATTATTATTAGTTATTTGAGTATAGTTGATACACAATGTTACATTAGTTTCAGCTGTACAGCATAGTGATTTGACAGGTTTATAAATCATGCTGTGCTCACCACAAGTGTAGCTACCATCTGTCCTATTACATTGCCATTACACTATCATTGACTATATTCCTTATGCTGTGCCGTTTATCCGCATGATTTATTCATTCCATAACCGGAAGCCTGTATCTCCCAATTCCCTTTACCTATACCTCCCTTCCCCCTACCAGAAACCACCCGTTTGTTCTCTGAATTTATAGTTTTGATTCTGCTTTTTGTTTGTTTATTCATTTGTTTTTGTTTTGTTTTGTTTTAGATTTCACTTATGAGTGGAATCATAGGGTATTTGTTTTTCTCAGCCGGACTTATTTCACTGAGCATAATCCCCTCTACGTCCATTCACGTTGTCTCAAATGCAGCACAGTCTCATCCTTTTTTATGGCTACATAGTATTCATTATATATAGATAGCACGTTTTCCTTAACCATTTGTCTATTGATGGATACTTAGGTTATTTCCATATCTTGGCTATTGTAAATGCTGCAGCAAACAGGGGTGCATATGTCTTTTCAAATTAGTCTTTTTGTTTTCGTTTTCAGTAGTGGAATTATTGGATCATATGGAGAAATACCATATGAAAATAGAAATAATTTTCAGTTTTTGGATGAGTGTCCATTTACGTTTTCACCAACAGTGCACAAGCATTCCTTTTTTTCTATATCCTTGCCAGCACTTGTTATTTCTAGTCATTTTGATACTAGCCATTCTAAAGTGATATAAGGTGATGTCTCATTATGGTTTTGGTTTGCATTCCCCTTATGACTGGAGATGTTGAGCAACTTTTGTGTCTGTCATCTATATATCTTCTTTGAAAAAATGTCTATTCAGGTCCTCTGTCCAGTTTTTAATTGTACTGTTTTTGTTTGTATTGTTTTTGGTGTTGAGTTTTATAAGTTAACTTACTATATTTAAGATACTAATCCTCTATCAGGTATATCATTTGCAAAAACTTCTCCCATTCAATAGGTTGTCGTTTTCTTTTGTTTTGTTTTTTGATGGTTTCCTTTGCTGTGCCAAAGCTTTTTATTTTGATGTAGTCAAATAGATTAATTTTGCTTTTATTTCCTTTGCCTCAGGAGACCTATCTAGAAAAATTTTGCAGTGGCCATTGTCAGAGAAATTATTGCCTGTGGTCTCTTCTAGGATTTTTATGGTTTCAGGTCTCACATTTAGGTCTTTAATCCATTGTAAGTGTACTTTTGTGTACAGTGTTAGCAAATGGTCCAATTTCATTCTTTTACATGTAGCTACCCAGTTTTCCTAGCATCATTTATTGAAGAAGGTGTCTTTCCCCTATTGTATATTCTTGCTTCCTTTGTCATAGATTAATTGTGAGTTCATTTCTGGGTTCTCTATTTTGTTCCATTGATCTGTGTGTCTATTTTTGTGCCAGTACCATGCTATTTTGATTACTACAGATTTGTAGTATATCTTGAAATCTGGTATTATGATACCTCCAGCTGTGTCTTTTCCCAGAATTGCTTTGGCTTTTGGGGTTTTCTGTGGCTCTTACAAATTTTAGCATTATTTTTTCTAGTTTTGTAGAAAAGCTGTTTGCATTTGACAGAGATTTCATTGAAAAAAGTATATTGCTTTGGGTAATATGGACATTTGAACAATATTAATTTTTCCCATCCATGAGCATGGAATATCTTTCCATTTGTTTGTGTCATCTTCAATTTCTTTTATCAGTGTTTTATAATTTTCACAGCACAGGTGTTTTACCTCTTTGGTTAAGTTTATTTCTAGGTATTCTTTTTGGTTCAGTTATAAGTGATTTTTAAAAAATATAATGTACATTGTTTAAAAATAAATTTAGAAAGTAAAGGCAAATGATATAGAAGAATACTATACAGCCATTAAAACTTTGATGTAGCTGAAAACTTTATGAACTTTATGAGTTCATTGTAGATCTGAAAGGTGATATATCAAAATTACTGTAGAATCATAGCAATTAATTTCTCTCTTCATTTCAAAACTTTTTTTGCTGGTTTCTTTAATGGTGAACACTTTTTAACATTAAAACTTGTTTTGTGGTGCCTGGGGGGCTCAGTTGGTTAAATGTCCGACTTCACTCAGGTAATGATCTCACAGTTTGTGGGTTCGAGCCCTATGTTGGGCTCTGTGCTGACAGCACAGAGCCTGGAGCTTGCTTCAGATTCTGTGTCTCCCTCTCTCTCTGCCCCTCCCCTGCTCACACTCTGTCTCTCTCTGTCTCTCAAACATAAATAATCATTAAAAAAAAAAATTAAAAAAAAACTTGTTTTAAGTTACTAAATTTGTGAAATCTTATTTTGATAATTACATTAGTCATAAAGCTATAACTATTAACTGGGTTAATATTAATTACATTTTAGAATAAATATATATTAAATTTAGAAACTTAAGAAAACACAGGTAAGTTTGAAGGAGACCAAAAATATCCCTGTTATTAGGGGTGATCACTGTTAATACCCTTGGCATATATCTTTCCAAACTCTTTGTGTTTGAAGGATTGTTCTTTTCTTATAGAATTGGAATCATACTATTCACACTTTTTTGTATGTAGCAAAAAATTTAAATATCTTTTTTTTTGTAATATAGTATTAAGAGCCTCGAATGTCTGAGTCGGAATCCTGATCTTGCAAAGTACTATTTGTGTTCTTGGGCAAGTTATTCTCTTCTGTGCATCAATTTCCTAATCTATAAAGTTAGGATAGGGGTATAGCAAGGGTTAAGTTAGTTGATGTTGGAAAATGTTTAGAACACTGCCTGGTACCTAATCAGCTTTAAATAAGTATTTGCTATTATTATTATCATCCAGTATTCTTTTACACTAAGATATCCAATCTTAGGAAGTGTGGTCTTTGTAACCTAGTGGACCTGGCTTGTGTTGCCAGTTATTACCAGTGTGACCTTGAACCATTGACTTTAACTCTGTGAGATTATTTTTACATGTAAGATCGAGTTGTTATGGTACTGTGTAAGGTTTTTGTGAAAAATAAAGTATTCGTATAAAACACCAACTTAGAAAAACTTCTGGCACATAATATACTCAATAAATGTTACCTACTGTTTTTGTCAAGGTAGAATAGCTTCATAAAGGGCATCAAAAGGGTATCTTAAGTTTTTAAATGATATTTGTAAAATTAAGAAGTTATGAGTGATAAGCTTTGATAAATTTATAAATGTAATAATTCTTAGCTGGACACACTAGGATAAAAGTTCTATGTAAGCTGGACACACTAGGAGAAAAGTTCAATGATTCACATTGTAGTTATTTTTTAAACTTTACATTAGTTGAGATATTTGGTAAGTCTTTTTAGAAATGAAAAGTTTCACAGAGTCTGGAAGAAAATATTTAAAAGTTTGAAAATATTTTATGTAAACTTTTTTTGCAGTAGTAAAATGAATTTTGTTCAGATTTCTACTAGGGAATAGATCACTCCATAAAAAAATATATAGTAATTTTTTGTAAGTATTTGGCTTCAAATCAAGAGAAATGCTAATTTCTACAAAGATGATTGAAACAAATGTCTTCAAATTTGAAACATTTGGTGGCAAAGCAGATGTTTTATTTGAGACAAGTGTCTCAAGTGTTTCAGGTTGTGTGAAGACTCCAACTAAAATGTTTTCTGTTCACATAGAAAGTTGTATTTAATGTGAAATATGGCAATGGAGGCACAACATTTGGATTATAAAGGTTAGGTAAGAAAAAGTAAAAGTTAGAACACAGAACTCTGGGAACTGCAAAATTAAACTACTCACATGATCAGAGGAGTTAGGAAGGCATTTGAAATTGTATGCTTTCTTCACTGGATTTATGAATTTTCATGCTTTTCTTGGCATCTGTTCCTCATCTGATGTGGTAAAAGTGATAGAATCTTTTGGAATTTAGATATCCTAGAGTGTTTAGGCCTTAGAAGAAACATTTAATGTGAAAGTCTGAAGAGAGGTTGTAGCTTAAATTGCTTTGGGTGGATGGATGGACAGATGGATTTAAAACAAAGTTGAACAACCCTTTATGAGTTCATTGTATGTATATGGGACTAGAACTTAGGACCTTACTATGATTTAAGACTGTGATTTTTACTATATTATCACATCTCTGATTTGGGACTTTTCAGTGCTTTTCACTTCCTTGGAAGAAATACTGAACCCAAGTTACTTGCTTTTTTCCTTTCCATAGAGGTAGAAATGATTTGATATTTGACTGCCTAATTTGCTTCTGTTATCATTTATTTGCCTGCCCAGCCATTCTACTAAGCCACATTTACTGGCAGTGTGGTTGCTTATTCAAGATTATGCGAGTATGAAAACCCATACATATATACGCATTCACCGCTCTTACACCAGTATTTTTGAGTAACAATTTATCATTAACATTTGTCATATTAATAAACATAAATACAGTATATTAACTGTATAGGATTCTGCTATAAAAATATACCACAAATATTTAAGCAGTCATTGTTAGGAATTCACTTTGTTTTGGGGTTCCTCGGTGGCACAGTTGGTTAAGCATCTGACTCTTGATTTTGGCTCAGGTCATGATCTCTCGGTTCGTGAGTTCAAGCCCCGCATCAGGCTCTGTGCTGATGGTGCCCAGCCTGCTTGGGATTCGATCTCCCTCTCTCTCTGCCCCTCCCCTGCTTATGCTCTCTCTCTCTCAAAATAAATAAATAAACTTAAAAAAAAGAAATACACTTTGTTTCTAGTTTTTGCTATTATTCACAGTTTTGTATGGAAAATTGGTATCTCACTTATATAATTACTACATTCGCATCAATTACTTGACATAGACCATTTTATGGTAGTTGATACATATTACTTAATCGCCCTCCAGAAAACACCTACCAGGTGATAGTCTGCCAACAGTGTTATCAGTGTCGCCCTCCTACAAGGCCAGATGTTAACAAACTTTTTTGTCAAGAGTATTTTATTTCTATTTTAATTTACATTTCCTAACTATATGTAAAGTTGAACATTTAATCTTCTGTCTCTATGTCTTACTTTCAATGTGGCCATTAAAAAAATTTGGGGTGCTAATCTTTTTACTGTTTGGAACAAAAACTCAATATCATTGACATGAATACTTTCAAGTCATAATCATTATTAGCCTTAGAAAAATGGGGTAGGAACAAGATGGTTTTTATAAGCAATGCAAATAAAATGAATAACATTGAACACGAGTTTCCCCAATTCTTTGGTATTTTATTTCATTTTTTAGGCCTTTTCTTCTACTGGTGGTCTCTAAGACTTGAATAAGAAAATTGAGTTATGACAATTGCCATCGAGTGTTACCAGTTTTTCCTTTTATTGTTGGTAAAGGAAGTAAAAGCTTTAGTAATTAATTAATAATTTACACATACACTAAATCTTCCATATTTTTTTTTTACCAGGTTTAGGTTTTTTCCTCTCAAGTGTAATAGCTACAGAGATAAAACATTGACTGATAATAAATTTATTTTCCTTTCTTTCCTGTTTGTCCTGTGGATTTCAAAAATGGCCAAACGGCAAGATAAATAATAAAGAAAATATTCATGCCCAGAGGCATGAATAACTACTGTGTTACATAAAGGTCTCAAGCATATGTGTAGAGACACATTGATAAGTCATAATTGTAAGTAATTTGTTACTAATAATATTTAAAGATGATACATGTAAGTACTTAGGACTGTGCTGGGTTTATAATTCTTAACTACCATTCTCTTATTGTCATTAGTACCAAATGCAAATTTTTAAAATTATAGCCGATTCAGGTTATTGTTATAGTAATGTTACCTAATACTTTGCAAATATTCTCATATATGTTCATTTGGGGGAAAGATGGTAAATGATGGGTATTGGTTAGGAATCAAACCCAGTCTTATCTTCCCTACAGAGTAAGTAGGCTCCTAGCAGTATGTGTCACCTGTGAAAGCCATCTTCCATCAAATGTGTGATGGAGAAAAACTGTTGAAAATGCCCTGATATGTCATCCCTGGGTAAAGGAGATATATTGGAAGTTTGTAATGATGAATCCTACTTAATTCACATTTCACTTAATGCATTTAATGCCAGAAGGGGTATTATAAGAAGAAAATTGCATTTAAAAAAATATATATAAAATAACTGCTATATATATGTATATATATATATATACACATATATATATATACATATATATACGTATATATATATATATATATATATATATATATATATATATATATATATGTATATATTTTAAATATTTTTTTGATTTGAAAGCTATCTACAGTGGTCCCTTAAGTTGTATATAATAAGCTTTATAGGACTAGGGATTATATCTGTATATTTGTTTACTGTCCTACAGTGTGTTACACATTGTAGCTATTGATTGATAGTTCTTTTGGTTGAGTTGAATACTGTTGAAAATGAGTAGACACTAAAAATAAGAAGAAATGAAAACATTTATTTTAAAAACATTGAGTTTTGAGTCAGACTGATTTGGGTGGGCTCAAATCCTAACCCCCCCTTTAAAAGAACTTGGACAGGTTGCTTAACTTTGAGTCTTAGTTTCTATATCTATCATTATTTGCATTTGGGAACATGAAAATACCTTTCTTTTAAAATTGTTAATTAGGATTAATTATGTATAAAGCCGTTTCAAGTGTGACTCCCATATAGTAGCCATTGAACAGTTAGTAGCTATTGTCATCATCATCATTTTTTTTTTTTTATTATTGATTAGGATCAACTTGACTTTGCTATGAAACAAAAGAAATCCATTGTTATGTAATTCACTTAAAAATAAAACAGTTCATCATTTATTACCCTGTGATGGTTTTAGGTTTAAAACTGTTTTGCGTATTATTTTAAAGCCCAGGGCAAAAGCAAAGTGAAGAATCGTTTATTCCAATTCTGTATATTATTTATTCATTCACTTAGTACATATTTATAGAGCTCTATGTTTCAGGTACTGAAACAGGTTTGTTCACAGCCCTGAGGATTTAACAGCTAACAAGAAAACATTCATGTTTTCGTGGAGTTTATGAGTTACTGGGGAAGACATAATTAATACATAAATAAATATAAAATGCACATTTATATATAACATATATAAATATATATATATATATATGTATGCACATATATGTATGTATTTAAAATGTAGTAGAATCAAGTATTCTGCTTTAGCTGTGTTAAGTGTAGGATGCATAGTAGAAATCCAAGTAGAAATGACAAATATGACATTTGGATGTTTGGGTCTAGAAAATAAATGAAAAGTTAGGCTATAGAGGGTATTTAAAGCCATGGCTAGGGAAGACAGTAATTTGAGGAATGAATCATCCACTGTATAAAATGCTGTGGTCAAGTAAGATAAGAACTGAGTTTTGTCTAGATACAGGTCATTGGAGATTTTGTGAGGAGATGTGTCAGGAAAGTAGTAGGGATTGAAAAACCTGATTGGAGTGGGTTAAAGAAATAATGTTATAAGGATAGCAAATATAGGAAACCTGTATTACAGAAATTTGTATTATTTTCAATAATTATCAAATATTTTACATTCAGCAAGAAAATAAATGATTTCTTAATGTTTATATGCTTAAGATTTGCATTTCTTGATATAATTTTTCAGTGTTTTTACTAATTTATTTGGAAGGCTAATTTTATGAATTTGGATTTTATATTTATAATAAAAATTGTTTTAGTGGTTAATACCTTGAGATGAAAACATCTTGTTTCATAATAGTTAATTATAAATAACCATAATTGCCTAGTTTTTCACTATGTACAATAATATATAGTACCTATATTATGAATGAAAATGGCATAGGTGACAAGTGTGAACAAAGCTTTAAATCCCACAAGCTTGAGAATATTTAGTGGGATAATAATTCTTTGTAAAATATTTTTAAACTTTGTTTTTTTTATTTTGATAGAGAGTGTGCAGAAGTAGGGGAGGGGTAGAGGGAGAGAGAGGGAGAGAATCTTAAGCAGGTTCCACACTCAATGCAGAGCCCGACATGGGACTTGATCCCAGGACCAACTGTGAGACTGTGATCTGAGCCGAAATCAAGAGCTGGGTGCTTAACCAACTGAGCCACCCAGGTACTCCTCTATGTAAAATATTTTTAAATGCAGTGTAGCTGTTTATCTTTAGTACTTTTATCATCTTAATTTTACCCTACACTATAGTAATACAGCATTTTTAAAAACTTTTAGGAAGAGGATACTGTGGTTAAGTAAGCTTAATCAATCTATGTATAGTATACTTGTCAAAAGCAAGGAGATTCCTTGGATAGAATAGACTGGTAAAACCTTTGAAGATGTACTCATATTGGTTAATCTTTAAGTATGTATTTTTGGAAATAAATTAGTTTACCAATCACATATCTTCATTCCAGTAATCAGATGGGATGTACACAGGGTGACACTGTGTACTTATACTTGGAGACAAACCTCATAAAAATATAAAAACAACTCTATTCTTGAGCTTAAACTGAATAACCTTAAGTAAATCTTTACTGGAAACCTCTCAGAAGTATATAATAGAAAGCTTCAGAAATCTATGGGGTATACTAGCTCTTTAAAAATAATAATTAATGAATATAAAAGTAACTAAATTTCTCCACATATCTAGAGGTGATTCTGCACAAAAGTAGGTGGGTTTGTAAACTTTGACGTTGCTTATGGCCCTCTTTGACTAAATAAATCCTAGCTGAACTTTGAGCACATGCAGTTAGGTAGCTGGAGATTTTGAAAATGTTTGAAAATTTATCATTCAGGAAATGCTTAAATAGAATTATAAGATTGCACATGCAGCTTTTAGAAATGATGAAGTAGGACTGGTAGGGGAGGTAGGGGATATTAATAAAATAAAACTCAGAGTCATTATGAAGATTGAAGAAAAGCATATGAAATAGTACTTGATACATAGGAAGCACACAATAAATGCTGGGTTTTTTCTACATGTCAGTAAAACATAGTTACCTCATAGTTGCAATACAAGACTTACTGTATAATTTTATTTTAATCTGTTATTTTTTTTGTAGTGAAAAGCTATATATGCATATTTAAATATATTTATATTTGGGGCACCTGGGTGGCTCAGTCAGGTGAGGGTCCAACTCTTGATTTCAGCTCAGATTATGATCTCATGGTTGTGAAATTGAGCCCTGAATCAGGCTCTGCACTGACACCACAGAGCTTGCTTGGGATTCTCTCTCCTTCTCTGTCTCTCTCTCTCTGCCCCTCCCCCACTTATAATCATTCTCTTGCTCTCTCTCTCAAAATAAATAAACATTATAAAAAATATGTATTTATGTTTGCATATGTATAAAACAAGAAAAAGAAGCACTTAAGTTTATATTGGAAAAACTAGGAGGAGGAAGTAGAAGCCATTATTTATTTTTCATTGTTATTTATTGTTTGAAGTGTTCTAATTTGGAAAATAATAATAGAGAAGAAAAAAGTATATATTCTGATCTGGAAAGGTCTTTAGGTGATAGTTTCACCACTTCATGTATATGGATACTATCCAATTTATTGACAGCAGAATTGGATTAATTTCTACTTAAAAGTGTTTGACTGCTACTGTAAGTTAACCGATTACTTGGGAGAATGGCTTTACTGTATTTTCATGTATAAAGAAACTGTGAGGTTTGATTTATGTCACACAGGTAAGTGATCAAATATATGGAAAAGAAATGTTTTTGATTCCATAAAATTGTAGACTATAACTTAAATTTTAGTGTTCTAGTATTTGCATTTATAATTTAGATATGCAAGTATTACTTTCTTGGGTACTTTTCTCTTTACCATTCATTCTTTTTAGGTTTTCCCCTACCCCAGCCTATGCCAGATTAGATTAATATTTTATTCATTACCTTTCCTTACACTAGTTTTCATGGCATTTGAAAATACAATGAACACCATTTCACAAAATTTTATCCAATTAACTTTCTAAATGGGAAAATATTCTGAGACATATCATAGTTGACTTAGCCTATTTCTGGCATTTGGTTCATCAAAGAATATGAATTACGTATGTTATTTGAAAATAAATTCAAATATATCATTGGAGAGATATTTTAATATTCTGACAAAGTTTTAAACTGAGGCATATATGGTATTTTAATTTGTGATATTTAACAGTGAAAATTATTAAATAACTTTGATCTTTTGTTTGGATTTATTTAGGGATGAAAAATATAAAGTCAGATATTCACTTATTGGAACTAACTTACTATGAATTTGAAAACTGATGTAATGATACCAAGCAGATATTAAAAAATTGACTCGACTCATGCCTAAATGTTAGCTTACTAGTTTGTAATATTCATAACAATAAATAATGTTGTATAGATGTACAGAAGAAACAGAAAGATATGAAATCTTTTTTTTTTTAATTTTTTTCTGAAGTTTATTTCTAGAGGCAGAGAGACTGAGCAGGGGAGGGGCAGAGACAGAGGGAGACACAGAATCCAAAGCAGGTTCCAGGCTCTGAGCTGTCAGCACAGAGCCGGATGCGGGGCTTGAACCCACCAACTGCTGGATCATGACCTGAGTGGAAATTGGAAACTCAACCGACTACACCACCTAGGCTCCCCAGAAATGCCTTTCAAAAAGGTGTAGATAGGGGCACTCTTGATTTCGGCTCAGGTCATGATCTCAACCCATGTTGTGGGTTGGAGCCCTGTTTTGTTCCCTTGTGGGACCTGGAGCTGGCTTAGAATTCTCTCCTCTCTCTGCCCCTCCCCCACTTGCCATGAGCGCGCATGCACACACTGGAGTGCTCTCTCAAATAAAAATAAAATTAAACAAAACAAAAAAAAACAAAAAGTGATACATAATATCAGTAGCAAAGCTGATGTTAGGACTTACTTGAGTTTGTATTAAGCTGCTTAGTTTCAAAGCCTTGGTGCATTCCGTATAGTCTTGGCTGAGCTGTACCTGTTAGCCCTTTGAAGCATGGCTGTTATTGTAATTTACCCAAAGTCAATTTAATCGTATCATATAGATGGATAACTGATTCTTCCCTGTAACCTTATTTATTTTTTTACACTGGGAAATGTCATCACTAACTTCTTTCAGTGTAAAATAATATTTATTTCCCAAAGGAAACTGTGATTGTTTGCATAAATGATAGTATAAAAATATATTAACTTGTTTCTTAGTAACCCATTCATCTTAACTTATTTTTAATGTTTGCATTCATGAAATATCATCATTTATTCGATGTATAATTTAGGTATATAGCTTATTTTATTGTTTTTATTTCCTAGAACACACTTAAGTGTATAATAAAGTGTAGCATATAGGTGATAGTATAAATTGACTGAACTAGTATGCCAGTAAATTTATTGTTGAATTTTTATTTCACTCAGAAGCCCTCAAGAAGTTTTAAATTTAATGTTTAATCATAATTCCAAGTTTCATTTCCTTCTTTAACATGTATTTAGAATTTTGGGGTTATAAACCTTGCTGCAAAGTCACTAATAACTTGAACTACCAAATGAGATTTTTGTGTGCTTAATTTAATGGCATTTCATCCTGTGTATCTTCATTTTTTATTAACCGAAGAAAGAAACAAAGTCTACAGAATGTCATAGTAGATAAAGATAGGATTATGCCTAAAGTCAATATCAGATATTATTTATGGAGAAAGAGACCATGAAATAATTCCCAAGGAATTTTCCAAAAGCTCTAATTTGAATTCTTTTTGAATTTTGTTTACAAACTCCTTATATCTATTCTCCAGTTCTTATTCTGACAAATATAAACAAATCTGGATCAACTTATTAGTCTCAATTAAGCATAGAGGAAGTGGTAGTAAATGACACAGACCAGTTTAAAAATCTGATTCCATGACTACTTTTATCAGTTGACGTGTACAACTGGGTGAATGGTTATAATTGGACTAAACTTCCATGAGTTCACTTGCATTGATGATTCCCAGTGATGATTAGCTAGCCAGTACAGTAAACTTCACATTTTATAAAATATCAGTAGGATGTCATGCAAGAGTATTTTGTGAATTGTTCGAATAACATTATAATAGAAATTTTAATAAAAGACTCCCAATTGATCACAGTCAGCTGTGTTTTTATTGCAACAGCACTTAGTTATGAAGCCATTACCACAAAGTTCTTTGAAACAGATTTCATGTGTATTTGCAATGTTATTGATTTATAATTTTTTCTTTTTGGGGCTCCTGCTAGAGTCCTCTGCAGTGCTCTGTATTTTGAGTTAATGTAATTGATCTATTCTTATATAGTGATTATACTTTATTGTCTACTTTAATTTTTTCTTGATCAATGGTTATTCAAAAGTTGATTTAATACTGTTTATTATTGATGATTTTAAGATTACTTCTCATAAAGAGAGACCTCTGACATCTAAATTTCCCTTAATAGTTCTCTTCTTGTGTGTGACAATAATTATTTAGAGAAGGGAAATAGATGGCCTCTTTTTGCATTTATCCTAGAACATGAATAAAATCCCTTCATCACATGAGACTTTTTCCCCCCTGTAGCTAGCAGTAACAAAAATAATTTATATTTTTATAAGTGATATATATATGAAATTCAACTATTTTTCAGGAATTTTAGGAAAAATCATTATTTCAAGTATTTATCAATCTTTCAGTTACTTAACTCTTTGGATTTAAATTTCCAGTGCACTTGACGTGATATTAAGTTATAAGAGAGTTATTTTAAGTCTATTTAACTCTATTAAAAATGCAAAGAAGATGTCTCTGAATTTATAGTCAGCTATATTTAGATTCTGTTTATTTTAGAATTTTAGAATATTTGAGCTTGAAGAGATTATCTTTTTTAATCCCCTTGCCTTATCATTTAGGCAATTAAGGCCTGGAGAGGTGAAATGGCTTCCTGAAGTTACATACCTGTTTTTATATACAGAGCTTAGCATGATGCTTATACATGAAGTGTTTACTAATTATCTGTTTCAAAACCTGGGTAAGAGATTATGACAGAAAAGGCAGATTTAATGTTTACATTAGGTAGAATTATAATGTGACTTAAATTGAAATATTTATTTATGGGGCTCCTGGGTGCCTCAGTTGGTTAAACGTCCAACTTTGGCTCAAGTCATGATCTCATGGTCCATGAGTTCGAGTCCCACATCGGGCTCTGTGGTGACCGCTCTGAGCCTGGAGCTTGCTTCGGATTCTGTCTCCCTCTCTCTCTGCCCCTCCCCCATTAGCGCTCGCTCTCTCTCTCTCTCTCTCTCTCTCTCTCTCTCAAAAATAAAAAGTAAACATTTAAAAAATAAAATATTTATTTAAAAAATTAAGTGAACTTTTTCTCAAGATTTGGAATGATGCAAGGCAATATTTGTCATACTTAGCTCATGTGCTTTAGTTATAACTTGTTTAACCCAAGTTATAGATGTAGAATGGCACTAATGAGAATTATACTAGATTTTATTTACATTATACTATACAATGAAGTTATAACATTGAGCCTATTAATAATACCTTTGCTTGACAACAGTTAGATTCTGTATTATCTCCCAGAAGACAAGTGATGCTTCCTTCATATAATTACCATAATAAGTTTTATATTTTATAGTTATCCCTGAAGTTATAAATTGTTTTGTAGAACCAAACTAGCTTTGTAAGTTCTTACATTTGCCAGTGGAATTTAAAAGTGGGTGACAATACTTTTACTTAAAATTTTGTCTGAAATTTTAAAAGCAAACCTTTTCTCTATGTAAGTTGATTAAATTTATGAAAAATTTCTTTTTCTTGTGATGTCATTAGTTTGGGTATTGGTGTAATTCAAATTGCTTTTTTTCTCTTTTGTGTTACAGTTTTTTTTTTTTTTGTACCTCTCAGGTATTATTGAGAATTCAATTATTAACTAAAATTAAAAAACAGGAAAAACTTGGAATAGAGGCAAAAAAGACAAAAAGATCGAAATTTTACTTGGCCTTTCTATCTAGCATAAAGAAAGTTACCTTTCAAAGTCTGTATATTTTCATAAAAAACTATTTTTTAGTGGAACAGTTAGTCAATAATAGTCATTTTTACAACTTAAAAATGTTTTTATAAAAATACCATACGGATATAAGTCTGTGGTATACTTCAGGCTTTGTGGATAGTATTCTAGTGTTTAATTTGAATTCCGAGTATAAAAAAGCAAGTGGTAATATATTGTGGAAGAGTTCTTTTGGCACAGAAATATTTTAAGAAGTAACAGCAATTACATGTCTGAAGTTAGATAAACTCCTGAAAGGTAAAGTTGATTTATTTTTAAGTCTCTTGTGAGAACTAATAGAAAATAGCTTAGCATTGTGTTTTGACAGTAAAATACCTTAACTAACCGAAAGTGCTGATTGTTTCTGTCTAATAACTCTTAGCCAGAGTAAGAAGAATTTTCTTGATCTGCACTAATATTTTAATATATATTTTTTTATTTTCTCTTAGCCTGCTTCTGATCTCTGTTTGCTATACTTAATGTTTACATATTTAAAGCATGTTTTATAATGATTAATCAAATCATCTGAAGTTATTTGGAGTATTATGTTTTACTTCAAACATAGACAACTAAACTTTCTTCTTTGCTTATTTGTATGTCTTTTCAGGATTGGGTATTCATTCAAAGATCATATCTTCTCTGGCTTATGGTATCTTCTCTTAAAATCATATCAAATAAATAGGCTTAGTACTTGCATTATGAAGACATAAATGATATTGTTCGATAACAAATAACACATACTGCAGTACACGACATGGCGTAACTAAAAGATTTACACGCTTTAAGTGATTATGAACTTGTTTGTAGTCATGTTTACTGCAGCATAAATCTAGAATTGGAGATAGAAAATTTAGGGTAGGCATTTAATTTTAGGTGAAGGGTTGAAGGAATGATTGGAAAAATTGACTTTTCATCTAGTTTAATGTTTCTTCCTTAAATCCAGAAGGCATGTTAAGATGATTTAATTTAGAATGGATTGAAAATATTGGACTTTTTTGGTCATTTCATAAATAGAAGTAACTCAAGCACCACTTGAAAAGTGGAAGAAAGAAGATATATTGAGAAGACTAGCTTCCTTTTGTTATTAGATTTATAGCAATTTACATTTTTTGTTTTAAGAAGTTGCTCCTTGTATTCTAACATAATATAGTACTGGTGCTTAAAAATATAATTATTTTGCACGTTACAATTATTGTTTTGAAACCTAAATGGTCCCTGTAGTAATGGATATATTTGGCATTTAAGTACCTTTGTAGCTTAAAAAAAATTTTTTTTAATGTTTATTTATTTTTGATAGATACAGAGAGCAAGCAGGGGAGGGGCAGAGAGAGAGAGGGGACTCAGAATCTGAAGCAGGTTCCAGGCTCTGAGCTGTCAAGCACAGAGCTTGATGCAGGGCTCGAACTCACAAACCGTGAGATCATTATGTGAGCTGAAGTTGGATGCTTAGCCAACTGAGCCACTCAGGTGTCCCTAAGTACCTTTGTAGCTTTGAAAATATTTATATACTTTGGGTTATTGCTTCAAGTATTCCAGCATACTTTTTGGATGTGCAGAGGTGTGAAAATTGAGGGAGAGACAGGAAGTATACAACACAGGTCATGAACTGTTCAAGAATGTGGACCATGATCTGGGCTTTTGAGATTCCCATTACAGTTGAACTCAAAGAGTAGTAGATCTCTAATAGTGAGACTTTCGAGCTTCTTAGTTATTTTTCATAGACAAATGAAATAAAAAATAATTTCAAGTGACTTGAACTTTTTCATTTTTGATATATGGCGTTTTGAGAGGCAGTTTTCTTTAATTTTTTGTTTGTTTCAAGTTTTTATTTGAATTCCAGTTGAAATACAATATTTCTAAACACATATGAGATAGAATTAGATGCCATGCCATTATTGCCACCATGAAATGATTAATGGCAAAAATAATATTTGTGTAGTGATCTACAGTGTACAACACATTTTCATATGAATTATCTCATTATTTTAAACAACAGTATTGAGACTTTTATTAAATGACTTTTCCAAAGTCATTTATAGTGGAGACCGCTTTCTAAATGAACCCACCCTTTGCTTACTCCATTTTCAGTGTTCTTAAGGGCACCCATCTGTTTTCCAGCACTATATTGGGACTCTATTGAATTATGTGGAGAACTATCTTATGTCAATACCTATAGTAAAGAACACTTGAAAGAAGCCCATAGTGAATCTAAGATTCAAACAAATAAAATTAACACTAATTCTGGATATCATTTTTTTTAATGTTTACTTATTTATTTTGAGAGAGAGAGAGAGAGTGGGCGAGGGGCAGAGAGAGAGAGAGAGAGAGAGAGAGAGAAAGAAAGAGAGAATCCGAAGCAGGCTCTGCATTGTCAGCACAGAGCCCAGTGTGGGGATCTGTCCCACGAACCATGAGATCATTACTTGAGCTGGAACCAAGAGTTGGACACTTAACTGACTGAGCCACCCAGGTGCTCCTAATTCTGGATATCTTTAATGTATTTTAATAACACTGTAATAATCAAGCAAGATGTTCATTTCATATCAAAGTTTATTTAAAGCTTTTCCTGGTAGGTAATATTTTCTTTATGGATTTTATAGACTTCCTCTCTTCTTTCCATTTTAAGTAAGCCATCTATTTGTTCATCTATACTTAACAAATATTTATAACCTGCTGTGTTCATAGCATTGCTGGAAGTCTACATTTGGAGTTTCTGTTTTGTCCTATTTATTGTTTCAGACATTTAGGCAGTATTTGTAAAAGTCAGGGTTCTCTGGAACCTGAAAAAAAGAATCAGTAGGATGTATACATATATATTAAGAAGTTTATTTTAAGGAATTGGCTCATATATTTGTGGGGATCTGAAATCTGTAGGGCAGGCTGACAGTCTGGAATCTCATGTAGGGGTCAATACTATAGTGTTGGAGTAGTACTTCCTCTTTCTCCAGGAAACCTTAGTTTTTGCTCTTTATGCCTTCCAACTGATTGGATGAGGCCCCACTCACTCACCTAATCTCACTTAAGGTCAATTCGTTTTAGATGCTAACTATATCTACACAATATTTTTACAGCAACACTTAGAGTAGTGTTTGATTAAGTGACAGGGTGCTATAGCCACACCAAGTTGACACATAAAACTAATCATCACGATGCCATTTACTTGAAAAGTTACCTATGATTGCATCCCTCCATTGATGGAGTTTACACATGCTAGATTAGATATGTAAATCTTAGCTAGTACCTAAAATACTTTATAGGAGGCAGGGTGATAAAGCAGGAAGCTCATTGACCCTCAGAATCAAAAAGGCACTGTTTACAACTTGGCTTCATTACTTACTACAGTTTGTTTTGGGAAAAGCTGCTTAACCTCAGAGTTTGTTCTTGTTTTATAAAATAGGGGAAATCTGTATCTCACAGGAGGATTAGATGAGTATTTAGTGAGTTAATATATGCTAAACACCCAGTAGACTTCCTGGCACACATTAGATGTTAAATAAATATTAATTATGATTGCCTTTTCTCCTTTATTCTTTTGAAAACAAATTGTGTTTAATTACCAATATATTTGTACTCGTTTACCCATGTATACATTCAACAAATAATAAATGGTATAGGGAAGAAGTAAAACAAGAAAGGGGTATAGGGATTGAGGAGTGTTAGTGGTGAGGAAAAGAGTTTCAGTTTAAAATAATAGCTTTACTGGAGACAGCCTTACTAAGGAAATTATATTTAAGCAAAGACCCAGAAGAGAAGATAGGGTAAGTGCTCCAGCCTTGAATATCTGGCTGCAGTGGAGTAGGCAGATGGGACACTTAAGTGCAAAGGCTTTGCGACAGGAGTGTGTTTGAGGAACAGTAGGGAGGCTCTGGTAATTGGAATAGAGTGATCCAGGAGGAGAAGGGTAGAAGATGAAATCAGACAAATTGGGTGAGGTGTGCTGGGCATATTTTGAAAAGGGCTTTGTGAAATAGAAGCCATCAGAAAGTTTTGAGCAGAATTGTTGATGTGATCTTGTATTTGTGCTACTCAAAAACAAATGGTAGGAAATGGTTTTGTTAAGAGTGTAAACTCAGAGGATAGACTTCATCCTTTGGATCTGTAATTTATTAACCCTACAAGCTTAGGTGACTTCTCTACATGAAAAGGAAATAATAATAGCATCTATCTCATAGAGTTGTTATATAAAGTAACCTTCTCCTTGACATATAGAAAGAATCTAATAAATCTTTGCTATTAGTAGTAGTAATAATAAAAGGGTCTAACTCTAATGGAGTGCTTGGATGGCTCAGTTGGTTAAACATCCAACTTCCTGATTTTGACTCAGGTCATAATCTCACAGTTTGTGAATTTGAGCCCTGCATCAGGCTCCATGCTGACAGTGTGGAGTCTGCTTGGAATTCTCTCTCTCTGCCTCTCTGCCCATCCCCTGCTCTTTAAACAAACGAACAAACTTAAAACAAACAAACAAAAAAGTAAGGTTTCTGGTGCCTGGGTGGTCCCATAGGTTAAGCATTCAACTTCAGCTCAGGTCATGATCTCTTGGTCCGTGAGTTGGAGCCCCGAATCTGGCTCTGTGCTGACAGCTCAGAGCCTGGAGCCTGCTTCAGATTCTGTGTCTCCCTCTGTCTCTTCCCATCCCCTGCTCGTTCTCTGCTTCTCTCTCTCTCAAAAATAAATAAAATATTTTAAAAAATAATGAAAAAATAAGGTCCTAACTATACTATTTTTTGCTAGTGATCTTGAATAGAACCTGTTCTTGTCCTCGTTTTAGATACAAAACTATATTGGTGAAGTAGAGATGATGATGAGTCTTAGGGAAAAATACCTCTGCTTCTAAATTCATGCTTCTGATTTTGAGAGGGCCGGATTTGAGAGGATCATGGTAATTCCCTGGAAAACAGATTATCTCCTTTCATGATACCATCTTTTGGTAAGCACTATCATTAGTTTTGAAAGTGTTGTGACAATGTTAACCTTTTTCCAAGTGTAGGATTTACATCCAAACTGAGCTTTAGTTCTTATGAGTACTTCTTTATGGTGGTATTCCTTCTGTCATTTCTCTCATATGGACCCTTTCCTCTCCATCTGTTATTATCCTAGTGCAAGTCCTGTCATGCCATGGACTCTCGTCTGTTCTACTTTTTGTCAGTGGAAGTAGTAGGTTTTATAATTATTATCGTTGTCATTGTGATTGTTATTATTTGAACGCTCACTATGTTTCTGGAAGTTAAGCACTTTATATGTAAACACAAAATTCACTTAATCTGTAAGGCAGTGTTTTTGACTCCATTTTATAACTAAGGAGCAGACTTACAAAGGTTAAACAATCTAACATTCAACCTGGTCTCTTCTATTTCTTATTACAAATCTTGTATTTCAAACAATTAAATCAATGAATGATTCAAGGATAATATCTTTGTTTTAGATTTTTTCTGTACCCTGGGGGCATATTTTTTCCCCTCTATTATACTTAGTTAATTATAATCCAGGCTTGACTTGGGCCATGATTTTTTAATAAAGGGGACTTTTAAGACAATGACTGCATGGCGTATTATTTGCTTCTGTAAAACATAGTTTACTCGTTATTAATTCTGCCATTAATTGTATACTGGTGTTTAGCATGCCTGGAATTTTCTTTCTTCTTATTTAATCATTCTATAGATATGTTTGGTCTCTGCAAGTAGATTGAATGTTCATTAGGAACTAGGAATTATTTTAATAATTCTTATATTTCCATACAAAATTTATACTCTAAAATTCTGTATTCTGCATACAGAATTTATACAATAAGTATATAATTTTTCTTTACTGTCGAGATAATTAGCTAATTGATTTTCATATGAATAGTGCTTACTTTGAGTAAACTGGCCAATTTGAAAGTTGTATAAAGTCTTCCGGGTCAGTTAAGAATTGAGAAATTTTGAATTCTTTGTTCCTAGTACTATGTCAGAGTACTAGTGCAGTTAAATTTGCCCCACTGCCCAATTCATTGTCCTAGATGGAATTGTTTATCCACTCTAAAATATGACCAGCAGTGTGATAAAATTTTAAAGGGCAATAATAAAATTTTTTAAAGCTATTACTATCTGAAAAAGAAAAGTAATAATTCTTACATTAAAAAATATTTTTTAGGGGCGCCTGAGTGGCTCAGTTAGTTAAGCATCCAACTTTGGCTCACATCATGATCTCACAGTTGGTGAGTTTGAGTCCTGCGTCAGGCTCTGTGGTGACAGCTTGGAGCCTGGAGACTACTTCAGATTTCTATGTCTCCCTGTCTCTCTCTGTCCCTCCCCTGCTTGTGCTCTGTCTCTCTCTCAAAAATAAATAAACACTAATAAAATTTTTTAATTAAAATATTTTTTATTTTACTCAAAAGTCACTTGGAATAATTTTTTTCTGCATGGTTAGGTTATTTATTTGAGAATACCAACAAATGTTTCCAATTTGGGGGTTTGTTTTTTTTTTAATTTAAATTGATGTTTTGACTATGTAAAATTTATATGACTCAGAAGTCTATATATAAAATAATATTCATGGAAAAATATTTTTAAAGAGTGAGTACTTACAGAGAACAAATTGTTGGTTGCCAGAGGGAAAGGGGTAGAGGAATGGGCAAAATGGAAGAAGGGGAGTGGGAGATACAGGCTTCCAGCTATGGAGTGAGTAAGTCACAAGAATAAAAGGAACAGCATAGGGAACATAGTCAATGGTATTGTAATAGTACTGTATAGTGATAGATGGTAGCTACACTTGTGAGCATAGCATAATGTTTGGCGTTGTTGACTAGTTATGTGGTACACCTGGAACTGTGTAACATTTGTGTCAACTATACTCAAATAAAAAAATTAAAAATATAAAGAAAAAGGATTTAAAGATCATCTAGTAAACTGTTTTGCTTTTTTAATTTGGGCTGAATTAAAAGATAACTCAAAGACATTTTCTTAGTTTTAAGCATACCAAAGACAGACTAATTATGAAATTGTCTTATTTCAGATGTATCATTAGTGATTTTTGTTGCATTTAAAAGTTTTTGAAATTTCTCCCTCTAGAAGCATTACATTATGGAGAGGCTTCTTTTATTTGCTGAATTTATTTAAACAAATCAGTTTAGAAATATCATAGAATTAAACAAAAATTTTGACGTGTAAACATACTGCCATGTTCCTGAAACAGATGTTAACACCTGATAAAAGTTAATAATCACTTGTTAGGAAAGCTGTCCATTAATAAGGCCAATCTTCATGAAAACTAAAGCCATTTTGTTTCTTTAGCTTTCCTAGTGTGACAATGCAATACTATCAAACCACAATCAGACAAGATTGGGTGGATAGATGAGTACCATTGGTTACAGCTGTTAAACAGTTTCATTCTCGATGCTACATAAAAAGAAGCCAATCACATCAAATGAATCATGACTTTTTCCCTTTATTACAGAGAGTCTCCTTTTAAAGACCATCTGCCAACTGAATGTTCTGTTAGTGTTTCTTCAGATTCAGAAGCCAAAAAAAGTGGGTTTTTTTTTTTGGTCTGCTAAATTACTTTTGTATTTAGTATAAATTATTATGGAATTTAAGTCTTTTGTGAATAATTATTTTCTTAAAGTACATTTTTAAAATGTTTATTTATTTTTGAGAGAGAAAGCACATGAGCTGGGGAGGGGCAGAGAGAGAAAATACCAAGCAGAGCCCAATGCAGCACTCAGTCTCAGGAACCGTGAGATTATGACCTGAGCCGAAATTAAGAGTCAGACACTTAATTGATGCTTAACCTTAAAGTGCATTTTATTACTAGTATTATTAAATAGCACTATACCATTTTCAAAATTCCTTTATGTATATTGTCTTATTTCCATATCCCAATAACCTGGTGATGTGGAGTAGGACATATACTTATCTCCATTTGCATATGAGGAAATTGAGGTTTAGAGAAGTAACTTGCCCAACTTTTATGGCAGTTAAATAATAGATTCTGGACCAGAAACTAGATATTGTAACCTTCAGTCTCCTTCTTTTACACCCTGCTGCCTCATTTATGTCTTATTTTTCAAGTCATATAGTACTTGAAAGTCACAAAGGCAGTTCTAAAAGTATTTAGATATTTTATTGAACCTGTTTCTTCTGATTATTTTGAATTATTTTCAAAATAATTAATGATTTTCCTTCTTACTAACCTATGAAACTCTTTCTCTTTAAATTTTACTTTCTAACATCTACTCCACACAAGGGTTTCGTGGTAGTGTAGTGTACCCTATTCTGAGTATGAAACTTGTCCAACCTTGAGTCACATATTTAAACAAGTCAAGTACATTGGCAGTTTGTACTCATCTGTTTTTATATGTATGCATGCATGTGCATACACATATGCCTTCTTGTGTGCGCACATAGCACAGTAGATTGGACACCAGTACTTATGTATATATTGGTCTGCTTTGATTTGTACAAAGTTGTTATCTGAAGGCTAAGTAGTAGAAAATGTTACCATTATTGGTTTTATTTTAATGCTGATAAAAATTTAGTACTAGAACCACATTGAAAGTGCCATCAGTAAAATGACATTTGCCCCTCTGACCAAAAAAAAAAAAAAAATAATAATATTGAAAAGAGCATTTGCTGAGCACACTGATTAAAGAGCTCAATATGCCATTATTTTCACATTATTTTTTGCAAATACTGTAAACAATCTATATATTTAATAATATTTATAAGAAAATATTTGTCTGACATTCTCAGAGAAAGTGTGTCCAGAATATGTCATATGAGTTTCTTGATGGTGTAGATAAAAACTTTTTTTCTTATTAAAAAGATGCTAACAGATTGGCATTGTCTGGGCCAGAAATGTCTGTGAAATTAAGCTTATTGTGACCACCCATGCCATATTATTTTTAGCTATTTTTGTTAATTCGTGCATTGTATATATCTGCAAGCAGATCAAGTGGGAGTCCATTGTACATAGTTGGGACTTATGACTGAAACCCATCCATGTTACAGATAAGAGCAAACCTACTTATCACTGGAGAAAGATGAATACTATAATTATTTAATTTAATATAACTGAAGAACATACTTTATGAACAAGAGAAAAATAAGGTTTGTTATGACAAGTAAAGGTTTCTATTGTGAATAGGATGGAATTTAAGCTACAAGATGAAATGTTTGCAGAATGAGTTATAGTAACACCAATACTCTTGATAAAATGGGAAAAGAGATAAATTTATTGCAGTGCATTGATTGTTTTGTTTGTGGTATAACTTTTATGTCCTTTTGAGACTTTTTTTTTTTTTTTTTTGCTTTTACATAAGCCCATGTAATAGTTACAAATAAAACAAAATAAGCGTGTAGCAGACAGATACTCAACGGAGCTTGACAAGACAATAATAAATCAAGGAGTTTGGTAGAAAAAATGTTTGTTCAGAATGTTAGCTGACTATAAGGTTGGTAGCCTTCTATGTTCACAGTTAGATGTTCTAATTTATTTTGGGTCTTCAGATTCTTCGGTGTGATAAATGTCTACCTGTCAGTAGATTAGACAGATACATAAGTAAAGTCTGAGAGAAGTCAGTGATAGTCTTGTATGATTCAATACACAATGGTACAACAATAGTTTGCTTAGCAATTATAAATATTCCAGTGACACTGTAAAGCAGGTAACTTCTTCTAGTCATTTTTTTTAATTCAAAATATCCATTATATTTATCATATCATGTCCAAATAACTAGCTCATCTCCCTTTTAACATTTGCCTCACTAATTACATCAAGGGGCTCTCTTCTGTTGCATTTGGTTTAATGTGTGCTACGTTACACTGTATTGGGGGCACAATACTTCCAAAGGCTACATAATACAATTTGGATATGTAATAAAAGTAATTTATCTTACTTTTTTTTAATGTATCAATGTTTTTGACTAGGATGAACTTTAAAAATATAGTTAGAACTTAGTGTTCTTTAAGTATTTTAGGAAATCAAACTTCTTCCTCCCACTATGCATTAATGCTGTTATAATTGGTCTTATGTTTTTGGGTTTCCAGCTTTGTATTATTATTACTCTCTTCAGAATCTCTGCTCAGTATGGCCCCTCACTTCACTGTTTCCAGTTTACTACAAAGAGTTACTCTATTCCCACGTGGAGTTCTTAAATCTTTGTTCTCCCTGTCAAGCTGCCTGTATCTTCTCATACTTCTGTTTTTCTCTCTTCTGGAGTAAAAGTTGTTCGTTGGCCTTTCTAACACTAATTGGGAGGTGGTGAGGGTGGAGTAGAAGGGTGGAAGGGAGGAGAGGGAAATGCTTATTTCTGCCTCTATCTATAATTACACTGCCAATTTATATTTTCCTAAGTAAATGGCTCTGATATACTCATCTGTGAAATGAAATTATTTTATGTACCGTACAATCTGTTGTAAGTATTAAATTAGGTCAAGTTTTTAAAGTGTGTGGCATAATGTATGGTGGCACATAATAATTGCACAATAAATATTGTCTTTTGTGTACTCCTAGTTACCCAGATAGCATGCCTTGTAATCATTTTTTTATTTTTCTCACTTCTCCACTCACTACATCTAATTAGTCTATTCTACCTCTATAGAAAGGCAAAGCTGTTAGGTTCAGGAGACAGGATTGCTTTTGAAATCTGTTTCCAACATTCATCAGCTGTGCCTCAGACAATTCACCTAACCCTCTTTTAAATCTCCTGTTTCTCTATAAAATAGTAATAATAATAGTAACTTAGAATGTGTAAGAATCACATTCAATTAACTGAGTGTGTGTGTGTGTGTGTGTGTGTGTGTGTGTGTGCTTATGCCTATGTATAAAATGAATACATGATGCAGATCAAATGTTTGGCACCATTTTTGGTTCATAAAATAAGCACTCAATAAGTGCATTGTATGTTGTTATTTATCATAATTACTCTCCATTTCTGTTGACAGCTCAGCCTTTGTGTCCTCTGGCCTGGGTGCATGCTCTATACCAAGTCACAACTATTCTCACAACCTGCCACCCATCTAATACTCTTGGCAGTTATATTATTTTATGTACTTTAGAAGTCTTCAAAAGCTGTTCATTTTCTAGCAAATGTGATGTGAATCACTTACCTTGGCCTTTTATGATTGCCACAGTTGCTTCACCCTACCTTCCAGCATTATTTCCTAGTTTGTCTCATAGGGCTACTATTAGGACAGAGAGAGGGAACATATCACAACAAATTACACAGTATCTGGCACATAAGTGAAAGTTTTAATTTCTCCTTGTTTCTCTTTCCTCCCTTTTTCTTTCTCCTCTCTTCTATTAATACATCCTGGATTCCAATCAAACTCTATATAACATATTCTTTCCTATGTCTACACCTTTGCTAAGATTTAATTCTCTTTGTCTTTATATATTTATTCAATAGATATTTATTGATTATATTCTGTGTCATTCATTATTTGGCATTGGGGACAGAGATGTTTAGGACATCTTCCTGAGGTGTATTCTAGAAAGAAAGAGAGAGAGAGAGAGAAAGACAGAAAGAAAGAAAGAAAAGCAAGCAAAGAAAGGAAAGAAAGGAAAGAAAGCAAGCAAAGAAAGAAAGAAAAAAGCAAGAAAGAAAGAAAGAAAAAGAAAAGGAGAGGACAGGAGAGGAGAGGGGAGGAAAGGAGAAAGAAAGAAGAATATATTAAAGATACTAAGGCCCCCAGTTAAATATTACATGAGAGCAGAGGCCATGTCTGTTTCGGCCTACTGTTGTATTTCCAACTTTTGGAAAAGAGCTGTGGATATACCAGAATCCTTGTAATTGTTTGAGAATAAAATGAGCGAGATGGAACAAGGAAAGAAGGGAGAGAAGACATGAGACAGTTCAGCATGTTTGGTAATTGCATGTGCTTTTATTATGTTTTATAACCATATGGCTAAGGAATACATTGTAAAATTCATGTGTGAGTGGTGGGAGATAACGTTAGGCAGAAATGCAGAGGCCAGATTCTGAAGAATATTATCCAATATGCCTAGAAATTTGGACTCTATCTTGAACCTTTGGAGAGCTTTTGAGGAGAATAATGTCACATGTTAACAATTTTATTTCAGAAAGGATATCCTGTTAACAGTGTAGAAAAAAAATTAGAATTCAGATTAGAGGTGCGGATATGAGTGTGAGCCTATTGCAGTAGTAAAACAAGGAAATAAGGGGGCCTGAATTTAAAATGGGAGCGGAGAAATTTAAGACATATTTATATGATAAAATCAACAGGACTTGGTAGGTAATTGAATTTGGAGAATATAGGAGAGTGAGAAGATAGGGTGCTTTCGGACTTCTGCCCAGTCTTCGAGGCCCAGCTGAGTGAATTGTAACCTACCCTGATTCTGTCCATCTCACAAGTGATTGACATAAGTATGTTTTTTTCACTCCTATAAAATATTTTTTTTCTTGTATTGCTGATTTCTTTTTATTAGTAGTTATTTGTATGCATGTCTAAATTCCTTACCAAATTTGAAGGTCCATAGCTTAATATCTTTGTATTACCTCATGTGGGCTTATCTGTACTGAGTGTTCAGTAAATATACAGATTATTAATTAATGCTACATTTAAATTTAATTACCTCCTGAAAAAAAATTCAGAAAGTTAAGTATATGCTTGAGACGTTTCAGTATTTAAAAAAATACCGAAATAGGTGCCCGTTGCAAATAGGTGAAGCTTAACTAAAATTCTTTCAAAAACACTTCAATTCTAAAAATTCAAAATTAGTAATTGCCAGAAAAGAAAATATTCATAGGAAGAAATTTTAAAGTGAAATCAGGCCATATTGTTTCCAAATTCGGATGAGAACTTACTATTAAAAATCTTGCACAGATTGGAAATGACTAATCAACATTAGGAAAATGAAATTGAAAGATCTGCCCTCATGCTATTCATGGCTAAAAATGTTTTCATGTCCAATTTTAACAGTGTTCCAGTGTGAAAATTTCAATGATTAGAATTCTTGGTTTGGAAAAAACAAATCATTTAATTATCTAGTCTGCAGGATGATCTTGGGCAAATCCCTTGATTTCTGTCAGTCTCCCCCTTCAGAGAGCAGCGTTAGCTGAGTCTTAAAGGATATCATTTCTGAAAGGTATAAAGGAATGCTAAGAATACTCTAGAAAGAGTAGTATACACTAATGGGATTAAATTAGCATTATTTCTATGGGTCATTCTAGCTCTAACTACCCATGAGGCTGTGATTTTAAGTATTTTAATTTTTTGCTCTTAATTTCAATATCAATTTGAAAACTGTAACTTGTCAAGAAGTCAGTTATCCCCAGTTGCTCTTACATATAATGGGTGGACATTTATATGAGGCCATATATATAACATAATTGTCTTTGGAATTTAATTCAATTGGATTTATCTTCATAAAGTCTTAAAACAATTTAGAACAGTAGAACAGTGGTTGCTTTCAACTGTGTTGGAGGCTTAAGATGCAAAGTTCCTACATATATCTATCTTCATATTAAGAAAAAATACTTTTTCAAAAATTGATTGTTTATTTCAGTGTTATTGTATAATGTCAGTAGAAGAATATTATGAGATCAAGTGGAAAGAGCATAGGATCTGAGTTTTAGTATTAGCTTTGCCCTCCACTAGTAAACATCTACCTTCTTTGGTCCTTGGTCTCCTCATAAGTAAAATGAGGAGGTGGAATAAATAGTGTGTTATGTCCCTTTCAGCTCTGAAATTCTGCATTTGTACCCTGTTCATTATCAGATTCACAGCTATAGCTCAACTATTCAAGTGTGACTCATCATGGTGCAAGGTAGAACCTAATCATTTCTATATTTAGAAGACCATGGGGATAAAATGTCATTTAGTTGTATTTGATTAAAAGAGGTAACCTAAAATAAGAAATATTCATTTCTTATTTCAAACGCAAAGGAACACTAGTCAACAAATAGGAACATGGTGCATTAGAGGTATATAATACTATTAATATCAGATTATTATGAATGTTTTGCAAAAGTTTTTTTCATTAGTGAATCAATTTGTAATGTTAGGATTATATTAATGTTAAATAAATCCAAAAGTTGGATATCCTGTGACTGTTTTATGTCCTCCTATGGTAATGAATCTTCTATCTTGAGTATTTCTGAATTAATATGCACAAATGAGTATTGCTATCTTTATCATTGTTACCTTGGGAGGCTGAGCTCTTTTTTTCAAATTGCATCACTAAATATTTACTATGCATCTACCTCTGTGCACTGATGCTACTCTATTAAATTTGAGGCAAGGGGCATCTGGGTGGTTCAGTCAGTTCACATTCAATTCTTGATTTCGGCTCACTTCATGATCTCTTGGCTCATGGGGTTGAGCCCCGCATCTTCGCTGGCAGTGCAGAGCCTGCTTGGCATTCTCTTTCTCTCTCTCTCTCTCTCTCTCTCCCTGTCTCTCTGCCCACCCCCCTTTCTCGCAAGATAAATAAATAAACTTTGAAAAAAATTTGGAGAATTGTAGTCATGGATCTTCCCTCAAATGCTTGTTTATTTTTTAAGTCACTTTCATTTTGACTCTGAGCCTCAATGTCCTTGTGCTAAGAAACCATCAATCTCAGTCATTCTCTTGACTCCACACACCATCCAGAGCTGTGCAGAGGCCCTGCATCTTATTGTTCACCTCATACTACCCTTTGTTTCCCCTGAGATACCTTTTGTTATAACCTGTGTAGGCCCTCGAGGACCAAAGGTTCTGCTTCTTCTGTACCACATAGTGGTATGGAAATCTCTAGTAACACTGAGAACCCTGTGTTGAGGGACCACACTCCCTCAGTTCCTCAAACAGACAGCTGCTTTGAGATCTTATCCCCTGTCAGTCATTCATTGGTCCTGCACCTTCTTGGAATTTGTTCATTCATTTCCATCGCTCTTCTGCCCAATTTCAGTGAAATCTCTGTCTCTCTCTGTCTCTTTTCCTTAAAGACACTAACCTATCCAGGATAACTAGCATTCTTTCTGAGCTTTTTTTTTTTTTTTTTTTTTTTTTTTAACTACTGACAGGAAAGTAGTTGTCTTCAGACTATAGGAAAGATACTTTTTTCTTTGTGCCATGCAAAAATCCTCAAGGAACATACATAGTAAAGCTCTGAATCCTTAGGTGCCTATTTGAAAGAGGAGAAGGAGGGAGGACAAAGGAAAAAAAGAGAGAAACACACATATCTCAAGAATTACCCTGGTACAACAAAGATTAAGACATGGTTTCCAAGAGCCTAAATGCCAGTGGGAATGAGTGCTCTATAAAACAAGTAAAGTTTTCTTGTATAATTTTTGTAAAGCTATCTCTGCTGTGATTGTTTCTGTGCCATCCACTTTTTAAAATTTCTTTTGTTTGCTCACCCCTCCTCCTTCTCTTTTTTTCTTTCTTTCTTTCTTTCTTTCTTTCTTTCTTTCTTTCTTTCTTTCAGAAAAGCACAGAATTTAGAGTTGGTGACACATGGCTTAGAGTTCTCTTTCCCTCACTTGCTAGTAATATTATCTAAGAAATCAAGTCACATCATCTCTCTGCACCTTGAGTTTTTTTTCTATTTGCAAAAATGGGAATAATGCCACTTGTCCATACTCACTAACAGAGCTTTTGTTAGACCAAGAAGGAAAATGTTAATGCTTGTAAACATGAAGTAGTGGGCAAATACAGCCTTCACTGATTTAATGCAGAGGCAGAGTAGTGCGAGAAAAAACACAAATTGTATTCAAGTTCCTGTATTCAGTTCCCGCATTTGCCACTGACTAGCTTAATGTAATCTTAGTTTCTGTGTATGTACAAATCTAATAACATCTACTTTTTTGGTCATAAGGAAGAAATAACATAATTTTTATAAATCTCTGTAAAGTAAACAGGGAGACATTCTATCTCCCTTTCTTAGATGAAACAGCTGGGGCTCAGAGAGTTAAAATTTGACCAGGGTTATACAGGTGAAAACTGACATTAGCAGAATAAACTCTTAGTATCAAATATGGGTTTTGTGTTTTAGATAAATTATATCAGGTAATCTCAAAGAAAGAGTTCCATGTATGTTTGGAACATGACCTAAACATATGAACACACACACACACACAGATCAGACTCATAGAAAGATTGTTTTTTAACATGCAAATATATTTGTTCTTGTGCATTGTTCTTGTCCAATCTCCTAATTTTATCATCAACTCGTACAAATTAAAAAATGTGGTCCTATATCAAGTTAATGACCCAGGAAAAGGGAGAGACTGATTGGCTCCCTTTTCAATTGTAGTGCTGGTTGACTCACAAGGCCTGGATGTCATGATTTATATTTGATAAGCAATGTATATTTGAATTTTAAAAATGAAAGTCTATGGCTTCAGTCATGTATTAACCCAGGACATATGGTGGGGTTCACTTATAGTTTTATAAATCCCATATCTCCCACTTTGTTTTGTGTTACACTTGACTGGTAATAATTTTTTCCCTCTATGGAAACTTCCTTGATTGTCAGTATATCTCCAATGGTGTAATCATTGTATATTAAAAAAAAAATCATGTAAATTATTATCATCATCTCACATTTTCAAGAACATTTTTAATGATAAGGAATTTTTCTTTTTAATTACTGATGGGGACTTTTCCTGGCTTGGGATAAGGTAATCATATTTTAAGTGCAGGATTATAGACTTGATATTAAGACTTGATACTGAGCATAACAAGAAGGTAATTTATACTTTGCCTTGGAGAAGTTTTTTTGTTTATGCCAAACGCCTAGAAATTTCGTTTTTAATTTCTTTTTAAAGCTTATTTATTTTGAGAGAAAATAGAGCACAAGCAGGGGGGCACAGAGAGAAGGAGAGACAGAATCCTAAGTAGGCTTCATGCCATCAGCACAGAGCCTGATGTGGGATTCAAACCACAAACTGTGAGATCATGACCTGAGCTGAGATCAAGAGTTGGACCCTTAACTGACTGAGCCACCCAGGGGCCCCTAAATCCCTAACAATTTTAAAACTGAAATACGGTGAGATGGCAGATTTTTACCTATTCATAGATGCATAAGAAAAGTATACAGACTGGGAAAAGAAATTATTCATTCTTGAGAGTATAAGTACGTACTCCTAACAACTATACAAATAATATGACTTCAAGTATTGTTTTCACATTACTGTTTATAATGGTGAAAAGAGTGTGTAGCCATGTCTTTTGTGCTGACAGTGACAGAAATGCAAGGTTAAGTTGTATTAACATACTTTTGTTAAAAAGCAGTGCTTGTGTATTTTCACCACATTTACATCCCTCATAACTTATATCTCTCTTCTTTTCAATTTTTATTGGAATATTTTCTCCATATTATTCTTCAAATAGCAGGATAGCTTTTCTGAGGACTTGATCAGAGGATGGGGCTCAGCATGATTGCTGGTAGCAAAAATTGAAAGCATACTTGCGTCTTGTTTCTGCCCACTCTGCTGGAAGTAAGTTGTAGCGTTCAGGGCAGGGAAATGTTCACATTCATTGCAGGGATTTCCCTTGTGCAGTGTATTCATATAACTTTAAAGTTATATGTTTGAATATTTTAATAGTTTGGCTTAGTATATATTATTTTTTCACAGTATTCGATATTATTGGAATGATTATTTTTATTTTCATAATACCATGAAGCTTATTGAAAGGGTACATTAAACTAAGAGCACAACACTGAGTGTCTTGACTTCCACATTGGCTGCCATCAATTAACTTCTTCACAAATATGTTTTTAATGGTCCAGGTCTGGTTTCTTGCCCAACTGAGACCTATTTTCTTTATAGTATGGCCCAATAAAATAGCCAAAAAGTAGGTTCAAATCCAATTTACTTTACTGTTTTTTTTTAGAATGATCTAAGCATTGAAGATAGGCACCCCTGCACATTTTAATCTGTTGTCCTGGCAAAATTATTACTGGCAAATATTTTACTCTCAAAAGTGTCTTCGTTTAGGTAATTATATGTCATCTTACCAGTTAGGTAGGTATTGATGGTATCTTCTTCTAGACTTTCTTTTTCTTTTCAGAGCCTGGAGAAACCTAAAGACACTGGGATTTTAAGTGTCTTTCCCAAAGATGTATAGCTACTTCATGGCAAAGCTAGAGTTTACTGTAGTTGTTTTGACTTTAGCTTTGAGCCTTTTCCAGTTTAGATTTTTAAAGATTTGTCCTGTGACTATTTATTGTTGGATATATTCATTCTCTTTCCCTCCATCTCTCCCTTGCTCGCTCTCGATGTTTCTCTCACTCTCGCTCTCCCATTCTTTCTTTGTATTCTTGAATATCTTTATGTGTAATATAAAGTATTTAGAGAAACTGAGATAAAATGAGCCATACTAATTGTAAGCTGTCTCCTTTTGATGAGAAATTGTTGGAAATATCATTATCAGCCAGGTGCTGGAAAGCATTAAAAAGCTAGCAGTACAACACTGTGGCCAGTTTGACCTTTGGAGGAAAATGTAAATTTGTCTTGAATTGGCCACCCTGTACCAGAGATTATCATTTTACTGATATCTGTCCCGTTCTTTTGGACCGATCAATCATAATTGATCCAGATCTCATGTATAACAAATTCAACTCTCGGCAAAATGATTTTAATTGTTTTTCAAATTACTATCAGCTCTGAAATTCAGTATGTGCTTCTAGAAATTAAGGTAGCTAGTAAGAATATTTTCTTCATGCTAAGTGGTAATTTTCTTTTTTCATGTTGGCTAGATTTTTCTAGATATGACATTTGGTTCCGGAGGACACACAAGAGCCATTCTACAGAAGGAGTCAGATATTACTCTGTATGCCTTAGACAGAGACCCGACAGCTTATGCAATAGCTGAACAGCTTTCAGAATTCTATCCGTAAGTAATACTCTTGTATAATTATTGAATTTTCATGCTGAGTTTTATAGAGCTTGGTTTACCATTTTGGCATTTGTTCTCCCTTGTGTGATGTTATGCTTCATTCACTATGCTACATATTTTCTCCCTTTTTTCCTCAAAAGAATTAATGTAAATAATGTTTTAGTACCACTTAAAATGATATTACTGCCTTTATCCTTTCTGAATTCATAAAAATGAATACAAAAATGATTTATGGCTAAAATCTGAAGATGGGTTGAAATCCATCCATGAATAATGTTTTGACAAATAAGCCTTGGTTTAAAAAATAACTTTTAAAGAATTTATGAGTTACAGTTTCCAAGAATTTACTGAAGTAAATAAGTATGTGAGACTTCTGCAGAATTCATTAGGTCACATATATTAACGTAATACAGTTGTTGTCTCTGAATTCTTTTTGAAATTCACAAGTAAATTTAGAGCAGTCTATCCCTCTGTCACGAATTAGGTGACCTTTCACCTTGGAAATGAATATAAAATATTGTCTTCCTAAGTTCTTCCTTAGGAAGAACTTCCTTCCTGTTCACTTCCTAAGTGAAAGCATCTTCCTTTAGAGAAAATTTTGGATGAGTTATGCTATGTTGTTTAAAAGTTTTCAGCCTGAAAAAGGAAAATGTCTTGGAGTTAAGATGACTATCTACAAATATGTAAAGGGCTGTTTTCAGGAATAAGGAATTGTTCTCTTCTCTTATGCTTCAGAGACTGAAATCAAGAAAATAGATGAGAATTTTAGAGGTAAATTTTGACTTGATGTAAGCCAGGGTCTTTTGATAGTTCTAACTGTCCAATAATGAAAAGGTCCATTTGGTAAAGTAGCAAAAGTATGACCATGGAAAAGTTTAATCACAGACTAAGGATAGGAAGCTGAATTACTAATGTAGAATAGTCTATTTTGAGGCACCTGGGTGGCTCAGTCAGTTAAGCGTCCGACTTCAGTTCAGGTCATGATCTCACAGTCCGTGAGTTCGAACCCCGCATTGGGCTCTGTGCTGTCAGTCCAGAGCCTGGAGCCTGCTTCAGATTCTGTGTCTCTCTCTCTTCCCTTCCCCCACTCACACTCTGTCTCTTTCTATCAAAAAATGAATAAATGTTAAAAAAATTTTAAAAAAAGAAGAATAGTCTATTTCACGTTTTCAGGTCCCAAACTCTACAAATCTATCAATGTGATTAATTCTCCCAATAAAAATGTGAATAAATACACCTAAGTTTTTGTTAGCAGTATCAGAGGGTTTATTGGAGTGCCTGAAATCAGTTTGACCCCAGGTTATTTTCTTCTAAGAAAAATATGAGGATATGGTTTAATGATATGATACTTTTTTTTTTTAAACCTACCTCTGTCATTCTGCAATGTCCCATAGATGCATCTTCTTTAAGAAGATCTTGTATTAATTAGGGCATCCATGTTTGTAAAACATCTTAGGAGTTCACTTGTTTATGACCTGAACATTCATAGAATGCATGTAGGTCTCCTATTTCACTATCATAGAAAAACTGGATTTTTCTTAGATATTGTTGTTTCTAAAGGCAATGAGTTCCAGTTCAGATTTTCCAAAGTCTCTTATTCCTTCAAATAGCCTCCTTTCCTCGGATAGAACTTAACATTTTATCAATTTTGTCAGGTGTAGTTTTTTATCTTGAGACTGTGTTTTCTTTTCAGTTTTCAGTAGTAGAAACCATTAGCTAGACAGATATGATTTGCTAAAAGGCATATATGACTAAATAGAAACAAAGCTGAGACATGCATCCTGCCCCATCACCTAATATTGTTATTATCATCGTCATTATTATTATTATTATTATTATTATTGTTTTGAGGAATAGGTGACATAAATGTTCTATTAGTTTCAGGTATGCATCATAGTGATTTAACATTTCTACACATTACTCCATGCTTACTATAGTAAGTATAGTTATCATCTGTCACAATATAACATTATTACAATGTTATTGACTCTATTCCCTAGGCTGTACTTTTCATCTCTGTCACTTATTTATTTTATAACTAAAAGTTTGTGCCTCTTACCCCTTCAGCTATTTCACCCATCCTCCCGTCCACCTCTTCTCTGGCAACCACTAGTTTGTCTGTATTTAAAAATCTATTTGTTTTTTGTTTGTTCATTTTATGTTTAGATTCCACACATAAATGAAATAATAGGATATTTTTCTTTCTCTGTCTCACTTATTTCACTTAGTATTAATACCCTCTAGTTCCATCCATGTTGTCACAAATAGCAAGATTTCATTCTTTTTATGGCCGAGTAGTATTCCAATGTATATATACCTTTATCTCTTCATCTGTCAGTAGACACTTGGGTTGCTTCTGTATCTTGGCTATTGTAAATAATAATGCAATAAAAATAGAGATGCTATTATCTTTTGAGTTTAGTGTTTTTGTTTTCTTTGAGTAAATTCTCAGCAGTGGAATTACTAGGTTGTATGGTATTTCTATTTTTAGTTTTTTGAGGAACCTCTATACTATCTTCCACAGTGGTTACACCCGTTTACTTTTCACACAGGAACGTTCCATTTTCTCTACATCCTCCTTAACACTTGTTATTTCTTATCGTTTTGATACTAGCTATTCTAACTGGTGTGAGGTGATATCTCATTATGGTTTTGATTTTCATTTCCTTGATTAGTGATGTTGAACATTTGTTCATGCATCTGCTAGCCCTCTGTATGTCTTCTGTGGAAAAACATCTATTCAAGTCCTCTGCCCATTTTTAAATCAGATTGTTTGTTTTTGTTTTTTTTATTTGAGTTATATAAATTCTTTATATATTTTGGATATTAACCCTTTATTGCATGTATCATTTGCAAATATCTTCTCATTTAGGAGGCTGCCTTTTTGTTTTGTTGATGGTTTCCTTTGCTGGGAAAAGCTTTTAATTCCTCTCTCTGTCTCTCTCTCTGTGTCCCTCTCTCTCTCTGTCTCCCTCTGTCTGTCTCTCTCTCTGTCTCTCCCTTTGATGTAATCCCAATAGCTTATTTTTGCTTTTGTTTCCCTTGCCCAAGGAGACATATGCCTAAATATGTTGCTAGGGTGAATGTTTAAGAGATTCCTGCCTTTGTTTTCTTTTAGGAGTTTTATGGTTTCAGGTCTCACATTTAATTTTTTTTTTTTTTTAACATTTACTCATTTTCGAGAGACAGAGAGAGACAGAGCATCAGTGGGGAAGGGCAGAGAGAGGGAGACATAGAATATGAAGCAAGCTCCAGGCTTTGAGCTGTCAGCACAGAGCCCAAAGCAGGGCCCAAACTGAAGGACAGCAAGATCATGACCTGAGCTGAAGTTGGACGCTTAACCGACTGAGCCCCCCAGGCACCCCTCAGGCCTCACATTTAGGTCTTTGTTTTTAATTTTTTTAAAATGTTTATTTATTTTTGAGAGAATGAGACACAGAGTGCAAGGGCAGGGGAGGGTCAGAGAGAGAGTGAGACACAGAATCCCAAGTGGGCTCCAGGCTTTGAGCTGTCAGCACAGAGCCCGACACAGGGCTCGAACTCACAAATGGTGAGATCAGACCTGAGCCAAAGTCAGAGGCTTAACCAACTGAGCCACCCAGGCACCCAGGCATTTAGGTCTTTAATCCGTTTTGAATTTATTTTTGTTTATAGTGATCCAGTTTCATTCTCTGGCACACAGCTGTCAAGTTTTCCCAATACCATTTATTAAAAATACTGCCTTTAATTCATGGTATATTCTTGCCTCCTTTGTTATATATCAGTTGACCATATCATCATAGGTTTATTTATGGGTTCTCTATTCTTGTCCAAAGAGCTGTATGTGTCCATTTTTGTGCCAGTACCATACTATTTCATTACTATAGCTTTGTAGTATACCTTGAAATCTGGGATTATGATACCTTTGGCTTTGTTCTTCCATTTCAAGCCTAATAATCTCATTTTATTTTGTTTTATACTACCTTGACTCAAATCTAATTGATACTTTTTTACTTCATCCATAAGATAATTCTTTGTCAAGCATAATAAATTAGTTAAGGAACAATAGAGTAAATCAAAATAAGATAGGAAGAAGGGATTAATACAGATTGAAATCAGAATCAAAGAAACTAAAAAGAAAAAAGAATAAAGAAATCCTAAGTGTTTATTTGAAAATAACAAAAGTCCTTGATAGCTTGATTAATTTTTTTTATTATTTAAGAAAATTTTTTTTTTTTTTTACATTTTATTTATTTTTGATAGACAGAGAGAGACAGAGCACAAGTGGGGCAGGTGCAGAGAGAGAGGGAGACACAGAATCCGAAGCAGGCTCCAGGCTCTGAGCTGTCAGCACAGAGCCTGACGCGGGGCTCGAACTCACAAACCACGAGATCATGACCTGAGCCGAAGTCTGATGCTCAACCGACTGAGCCACCCAGGAGCCCCAATAGCCTGATTATTAAAGAAAAAAATGAGCAAAAATATATGATTAAGACTGTAGAGGACACCAACCATAGACACAAGATAAATTAATCATAAGATAATACAACCATAATCCTGTGGTAACATGTGAAACCTGGATGAAATGAATAATGTTTTATCAAATATAAATTATTAAAATTGACTGGATATTATGAAAGTTGAGTAGATCATTACATTATCACAACAGAGATAAGAAAGGTAGCTAAAGTATGTAGAACAATGTACCATGACTAGATTTGCAGTTGTTACCTAGTTCTTAAAAAAATAGGAAAGAGCATTGTCTTTTACACTATTCTTGATCATGGTAAATATGTAAAGCCCTTTCAGTTCATTTTATATTGAATCTAACCTAGTTTTAATATTTAATCCTGATAGAAATAGTATAAAAGAAAAAAAATAGAAAAAGTCTAACCTCACCGAAGAATATAGATGCAAAATTCAAAAGGAAATACTAGCATATCTAACTCATATATTATTTAATTAAAAGAATAATACGGGCCACCTGGGTGGCTCATTTGGTTAAACGTCCCATTCTTGATTTCGGCTCAGGTCATGATCTTATGGTTTGTGGGTTTGAGCTCAGCATCATGCTCTGTACTGATAAAATGGAGCCTGCTTGGGATTATCTCTCTCTCTGTGCCTCCCCCCAGCCCCACCCCTCTCTCTCTTAAAAAGAAATAAACTCAAAAAAAAAAAAAAAAAGAAGAAGAATATGTATAGCCTAATTAAGAGTAATACCTAAAGAATATAGAGATGGTTCCACATCAAACAGCCAGTGATAAGTTGATAAGCATGACTATAATCAACTATTCTTATTAAAATCTCTATGCTAAACAGGAATATAAATAAACTACTTAAATGTAAAATATCCTATTATGCAAGGACAAACAGAAATTATTTTCCCAAAAGGTAAAATACTATAACAATTTAAATCAAAATCTAGATTTAAATATGGATTAGCTTCTATAAATATTCTAATCAGTATTTTTGGAAGTTCTGGCTTATGTAAGTAAGAAACTAAAAGAAAGGTTAAAATATTCTTGTAATCATTTAACTGAAAGACTTGTAAAATTAGTAAGATGATACAATAAGATGGCTAGATAAAAACTTTAAAATATACTCAGTAGTAAATACTTGGAAAGAGAATTAGGAAAAAAATTCCATTCTCAAAAAAGTACCTAACACTATATAGAATATTTAGCAATAAATTTAATAAGAAAGGTGCAGTTCTAAATTTTAAAAAAATATAATTTTACTGAAGGACATATGGAAATGAACGAAGAGAAAACATTTGTTTTGGTGTAGTACCAGTAAATTAGTATTATTTAAAAAGTCAATTCTCCCCAAATTTAATGTACTCCCAGGAATTATCTTAGTTGATTGCACTTTAACTGAGGTACATTTGTTTATTAGTTTATATAATATGATGTTAAGTATGTATGGCAGGGGAGTGACAAGATCTTTTTTTGAGGGGATGGGGGGAGTGACACGATCTTTGGGGGGAAATAAAAAAGTGAGGGGAAACTTGCCTTACCAGATGTCAGATCATACTTTAAAAACACTATAATGAAATCAGTATCATATTGGCACAAGAATAGGTAAGTAGATTAGTGGAAGAAAAAATCTAGATATAGATTCCAGTATGTAATAGATATATACTATACTATAAAAAAATTAATAAAAGACAAAGGTATTTCACTTCTTTGAGAAAATAGTGCATTGTTAAATAAATAGGGTTGTTACAGTGATCACTATGAAGAACATAAAATGAACCCCTATTTTAAATCAGATTCAAAAATAACTTCCAGATAAAGTAAAAAGGTATGAAAAGCTGAAAATAAAAATTCTGTAAGAAAATTGAAGAGATAATATAGACAATCCAAGGTAAGAAAATTTCTTAAGACTAGAAATCATAAATCTATAAAATTAAATGCTAGAGTATCTCATAAAAATTTTAAAAGTATATGACAAAAATAATATGGTATATTTTCCAGTCAATCTGGAAAAAGAAATATTAGTAATATAGAGAATAGGAACAGAATTGATATTCTAGGGAAGGAAAATATCTTTTTCCTCTATCCTCCTAAATTCTCAGCCTGAGCAAATTAACAAGAGAAAAAGCATACACATTTTTTATTTAAGTTTTCTGTGACATAGGAGCTTTCATAAGGAAGTAAAGTACCTAAGACATGGTTATACTTGATTATTTCTATACTGGGTTTGATGAAGAGTGGAAAGTTATGGATAAATATGATAGGACAAGGGTATGAACTAAGTGTAGTCAACTGGGAGAAACTTAGCAAGCCCCATGCATTCAGATTCCTCTTGTCCCTCATCTTCAGAGATAAGAAGGCTTTTTTCCTCTGCATAGAGGGAGGGCATCTCTCACATAAGGGTCTGAAGACCTACTGCAGAAGAAGGTCAACAAGTTCTTTCATGTGCCATTTCTCAAATTCCTTCAGTTTGAAATATTCAGTGTGCCAAGGTAATGTATTTTGAGGTAACATGTCCTGAACCCGATCAATATTTATTATGTAGGAAGAGTTTTTTTTCAAAATTGATAAGACAACAAAATCCAATTTGGCAAATGAACAAAAGATATGGAAAGGTCATTTATGGTAGATTAAGGTATGAAAAGATGCTAAATATCAATAACGGTGATGAGGAAAATGAAGTGAAAATAATAAGGGCTAATATCCTATATATATCAGACTGGAAAAACAGAATGATTTTGAAAGTGAAGATATGGGGAAAGGATATTCATCCATTTCTCGTGAGCATCTTTTAATATTAAAAAAGTACACAACATGCTAAGAATTTATTTCATCTAAGTAAAAGAATCGGTATCTAAGGAAGCATATCTTCAGCATTATCGTAGACTTTATATATACATTTTGTGTATATATAATCATGGAGTACTTGAGGAAGAAGGAATTAGTTGTGGGTGGATGTGTGGAAAAAGGGAAAATTGGTTAAAAAGGACAAACCCAGAGATTGTATGATCACATGTCTGCATGATATGGAAAGTAGAAAATGCCAAGCAATGCTATATATTATTTATGAATACCTACCTATGTAGTTGTAGTATAGGAACATACATGAGATAAAAAAAAACACAGATTCGGCCTTAGGATTATTTTTCAGGATAATGGATGGATGGATGGATGGATGGATGAATGGTTGGAAGGATGGACAGATTAAACTTCTTAAAAATACATCTTCTTAAAGATACATGTATAATTACGACTTGTAGTAAGGTACACAATAAAGGAAACGGTTTTTCGTTTCAGTGTGAGTATCCTTTGAGGAAATATAGTAATTTCTTTCTTTCATTTATTTATTTTGCCATTGTCAAAGAGAAGCTTATGCTTGTGAAAAATCTCATATTCTTTACTCTGTCAAAATGAAGTCAAAAATAGAAAGTAACATTTTCATTGAAAACTAAGAAATTCATGGGAAGGTTGAATTTTAGGCTAACCAATTTTAGGTGTTTCAGAAAAGATGGCATGTCAGATCACCTCTTGTTTGAAAACTGAAGCTTTTTCCTATTGCCTCTGAAGACTGTAAGAGAGAAAACACATTTAAATTGGAGCAGTGGGGTGTTTGCTTACTTTTGCCACAGTGGAAGATGAATGTTGGAAGACAATTTTTTTAATGATTTTTTTTTTCTAAATTCAGGAATAAAATGTGCTATTGAGTAGAGAGAATATAGACATATATAAAGAAAATAATAAATATCGTAATTGATTCTATCATTTGACTAATTTTTTTTTAAATGTTTATTTATATATTTAGAGAGAGAGAGAGCGAGCAAGCAGGGGAGGGGCAGAGAGAGTGAGGGAGAGAGATAATCCTAAGCAGGCTCCACGCTGTCAGCACAGAGCCCGAGGTGGGGCCCGAACCCACAAACCATGAGATCATGACCTAAGCTGAAATCAAGAATGGGACACAGCCAACTGAGCCACCCAGGTGCCCCGTCACTTGACTATAATTTTAACATTATAGTTCAACAGTTTATAAAAGTAGGTAGCTCATTGGAACAAATTTATAATATACAGAAAAATGTAAAGGAAAAAATTAAACTCACTAATTATTCCACCACCTTTATCAATAGTAATGATTTTATGTATTTCATTCCATCTTTTTAATTATCAATATTTCATTATATGTACTATTTCTTTTTTGTACTTTCTTGGGTACTTTTGCTTTTTATACTTATATCTAAATTGTAAGAATATCTTGGCCAAGTTTAAAAAAATTTTTGATCAATTGTATTAAACAATTAATTTAGAAAGAATTGGCATATTTATTCTATATCCTAATCCAGAAGCGTCATATGCTTTTCCATTTATTACAGATTTTGTGTAATTTCTCATTAATACTTTTTCTTGATTAAAATGATAAAATACAGAACAGTCTGAAAAGAAAATTAAAATAACTCAAAATCCCATCACCAGTATTAACATGTTTATGCATTCAATATGCATACATATATGTTTTATAAAATTTGATCATACTTATACATTATCAGATTATTATACATTATATATTATATGTTATATAGATCATATATGATATACGTATCATACTATTACTTATATATTAGCACGTTCATATTTCATTAAATTATCTAAATAATAATTTTATTGATTGTAGAGTGTTTCCTTCATGTAATTATTACTTAATTTATAAGAATTCTAACTTCACTATAGTGTCATCCATGTCCATATTGCTGCTATTTTAAATCTTTCTATGCTATATTATTTTAGATGTCTTCCTATTAACAACAAATACCAGATGTACTTTGTGTAAACAAATCTGAGTATGTGTTCTGTAAACGGATAATTAATTCAGGACATGCTTGCACTCTTCTATGTGATCTTGTTTTATACTTTTCTATTTTTATGTTTCATTGAAATTTTTTTGGCTTTTAAAATCTATTTTGTCCATATATATATCCAGTTTGCCTTTTCTCTACCAGTTTTGATGACATACTTTTTGTTTTTTAATTTACTACTGGCTGATGTGTTTTTTTAAAATTTAACGAATTTAAACATTTTTTTTGTTAAGTATACAGAAGAAAATGATATTCCCATTTTTATTTTACTTGTTTTTCCCAACCCCCTGCTTGTCTTTTAAAGTATTATCTTGGATTTATTCATTCATATCTACTATTATGATAATTTATTAACATTTACACTATTTGGTGGTCATATCTAAAATAATTTAAAAAAATTTTTAATGTTTATTTTTGAGAGAGAGAGAGAGAGAAAGAGAGACAGAACATGAGTGGGGAAGGATTAGAGAGGGAGGAAGACACAGAATCCGAAACAGGCTCCCGGCTCTGAGCTGTCAGCACAGAGCCCGATGCAGGGCTTGAACTCATGAACCATGAGATCATGACCTGAACCGTGGTCAGATGCTTAACCGACTGAGCCACCCAGGCACCCCTAAAATAATTATTTTTACTTAAATCCATTTAATTCATGTCAGTGCACTCCACTAGCCTTTTTATACTACAGGTCCTATTTTGAGTTCTTCATGTAGGCTCATATCTTAGTCGGTTGATCACATCTTTAAATGTTATTTCTAGAAATATGCAAAAGGGAATCATCTCTGCCTTTGTCTACAGAGACTGTGGTACTCATGCTTTCTTACATCAGTAACTTGATTTGGCATACCATTTGGGGCATTTTATAGATTTTACTCTGTTTTCTTCTGACATGGAATGTTGTAGAGAAGTCTGAGATCAACCTAGTTTCCTTTTTCCACTCCGAGGTAATCTGTTTCTCACTCCCCTCTCCCCACACCAGCCTAGATGCTTACTAGATATATTTCTTGACCATTTTTGATATTCACAAATTTCACTAAGAAATATTACTAATTGGTCTCTTTTCATTAATTTTCCGTATACTCTGTGAACAATTTTGCCTGTGGATCAGGTCTTTTCTCTACAAAGGAGTTTTTTGTGTTAGTTAGCCTCTGCTTTTCTTTCCATTTTCTAACCTTTGAGCACTTTTTATTTGTTGGCTGGAGTTGTATTATCTGTCTCCATGACCTTTAATTCCCTTCAGTGTTTCCTGCTACTTTTACTTTGCCTCACTATACTGGGACATCTCCTCAAGGTTATTCTCCATGTTACAGATTTGGTTTTCTACAGTGTCGATTGTGATTTTTATTGACTCTTGTTCATGTTTTGATTCAGGTATTGGAAGTTATCTTTCCTTGTAACCATATTTAATTTGTTGATCTGTTCTTTTCTGCCATTTCCTTTTTATTTCTTCCTGTTCTGTTGTCTCATTTTTGTTTTAACAGTCAGCAGACTTTTGAAATTTATGGAATCCAAAGTATATGTATTTCTGTTTTTTCTAACAAGTCTTTTTTAAAAGTATGTTTTTGCTCTGTCTCTTGAATGCAAAGTTTTCCTTCTTTTCTCTTCCAGGATCTTTTCATAGGCCCCCTTCTTGGTCATGTATTTATATGTACAGTTTTTACTATTTGCATAGGTTCTTTGTTGACCTGCTCATTATTTGGTGTTATGTGGCTGGAATCTTCACTTTAGATTTTAAGCTAAAAAATTACTTGAGGCACATAGTCTCTTACTGCAAAAAGTTTAACATTTTAGAATCATTGTCTAGGATCTGCCAATAGGAGGAGGATTCTGTTTTCTTATTCTTACTGGAGAACACGGTTTATAAATGCTACTGATCCCATAACCTATTACTTCTGTGGCTTTTCCAGCCTTCCATTCTACAGAGATTCTTCATATCCAAGGTACCTTTTGACAATACCTATCCATTTCTGCCCTTGGTGTTAACACATTGTATGAATTGTAAGCCCTAAATGCATGTAGTCATAAAAGTATTGGTTCCTGCATAAGAAGTAGTGAGGTAAAATGGCCCTGGTAGCCCCAGAGTATTCCTGTCTAGACTGTTTAAATAATCTTTTCAGGTGCTTTTTTGTGTTTCTGAGGTAATGAGTAAGAATGGAACATTCTTAACCTTTTAATTAAGTGTCTCTACTGCCTTCAATCAGGCTCTCATCTTACCTTTGGTAAGAAGAGATGTTTTTCCAGTATTCTGCCACATTTTTGAGGAAAGTTTTTAGTTACTGATACTATTCGAACATCCATTGTTTTGTTTGCTTTCAGAGAAGATTAAATAGGTATCAATAGCTGGCCTCCATTTTTTTAGATTAAAGTTTGTTCCATGGTCATTAAAGTGGAGAGTTATAAGTATATTACTCATATGACATGATCTATTCTTTTTTTTTTTTTTAAGTTTATTTATTTATTTTGAGAGAGAGTGAGAGAGGGTGCATGAGTGGGGGAGAAAGAGAGACAGAGAGAGAATCACAAGTAGGCTCCACACTGTCAGTGAGGAGCCCTACTTGCACCTCGAACTCACAAACTGTGAGATCATGACCTGAGCCAAAATCAAGAATTGGACGCTTAACTGACTGAGCCACCCAGGTCCCCCTGACATGATCTATTCTAAATCAAATGATCTCTTCTAAGTCTATAGTCTGTTCCCTGGCACTTTGAAGTTTACCATTTAACTTTTATTCCTTTTAAGCGACTATTACTTATTTTAAGCGACTATTTTCTTATTTTTGGTTAAACTTGTTAAATTTTATTTTAAATTCATACAGGAAGCCAGGGCAAAGGCAAATCTAGACCTCATGGGTTCAGGCTTGCTACTTATGTTCTCTGTACCACTCTACAATATTGTATGCAAAGCAATTTAGTCATTTTCTCTAGCAGAACCCATACTCATACCCAGGCTTTTTGTCCCCAGGGCCAGTGTAAAAACCGCACAAAGGGATACACTACCTCAAACAGCCCTATCTACCTAAAATTTAGACTACCAGGATAAGATAGGAGACACAGCTCCTATTAATCTTACTAACCATGGGAGGTCAGTTCTACTATGTACCATCAAAGTGAAAGAATTTTTATAAATATAAGCAAGCATAAAAAAGCAACTTGAAAAATTAACAAAGCCATTTTGAACTATTGTTGATGGTCTGTCACCTTTTCACTATTTTTGGTAATATAAACATTACTAAAAAGACATCTTAGGTTTTGTCCCACTGAACACTACTAAATATAACCTTTACCCGAGGGATATCCATCTTACAGGATGAAGGTGTTTGGGGAGATGAACGTATGTGATTTTCTGATATACTAAACATTTAGTTCCAAATGAGGAAACATGCTGTACTAAGTAGTGTTAGGCAGTCATGACTGTTGTAGTGGCTCCCAGGGGATGGGTACAGGGTCCATGCCTTCACATAGCTCATGAAGTAAATGGAAAATAGATAGGAGAAGATAATTTCACAATTAATTATTGCATTGCAGTTGTGATTATGGCTAAGAATGAATATAGTATGTTCTAGGAGCAATATGTTCTAGTCTAGAATACCTAGAAAGCTACCTACTATGTGAATTCAAGACAGGACCTGAAGGACTAGTGACTGTTAGCTAGGTGAAGAGGGAGGGATGATGGAGTTGAGACAGCACTTGTAGTAGTGAGAACAGAATATTCAAAGATCTTTAGCAGGAAAGAGAATGCCAATGAAGGGACTATAAAATGAACAGTTTGAATGGATGAGAGACAGAGAGGAGAAGTGGATAGAGAGGTAAACTAGGACCAGATCATACAGTGCCTTGTGAAGGATTTTAGATTTTATTTTATGAGCAATGTAAAGGTACCAAGTGCTGAAACAGAAAACTGACATGATCATATTTGCATGTCTAACAAATTATTCTACCTGAAGAATATGGGTAGGAAGAGGGTAAAATGGAAAAGATTTAGTGAGAACAAGTTAAAAGACTAGGAATTGACACTCTTTGTGAAAGCTGGTAGTGATTGGGCCCTGTAGGTTTCCTTTTTCTGATCATCCTACTAGAAATCCTACTTTTCTTTGATGGTCTGTGGCTTCCCATTTTAATGGGATTTGAAGGGATTAAAGTAGTTCATTCCAAGGTAAAATTATGTTGCATGTTCATAGGTGAAATTTAAGTTAGTATTGTGATACTAAATTTTATTTATTTTATTTAAATTTTTTTTTAATGTTTATTTTTGAGAGAGATAGAGCATGAGAGGGGGAAGGACAGAGAAGGAGGGAGACACAGAATCCAAAGCAGGTTCCAGGCTCTGAGATGTTAGAGATATCCAACACGGGGTTGAACTCATGAACTGTGAGATTGTGACCTGAGCCGAAATCAAGAGTTGGACGCTTAACCAACTGAGCCATCCAGGTACCCCTTTTTTGGGGGGTCTTGATCAGCATTTTATGGAATTGAATGAAAAAGAATAGGAAATATAGTATATCACATGAAGTTAATTTAAGTATTGTTTTCAATGAAATAATATGTATGTGTGTTTGTATATATACATATATATTGTATTGTCTTCATTTTTAAGTTTTTATTTTAATTCCAGTTACTTAATGTACCATTTATATTAGTTTCAAGTGTATAATACAGTGATTCAACAATTCCATACATCACTTGGTGCTTATCATGACAAATGCACTTCTTAATCCCCATCACCAGTTTAACTATAGGTTACATCTACTTAACAATTTAAATATATTGTATTTTTGTATATGGGATTGCGGTTAAACTTTATATATATTATATAAACCATAATATATATAAATGTTTATTTTTGAGAGAGAGAGAGAGAGAGACAGACAGACAGACAGGGAGACAGAGTGCAAGCAGGGGAGGGGCAGAGACAGAGGGAGACACAAAATCCAAAGCTGACTCCAGGCTCTGAGCCATCAGCACAGGGCCTGAGGCAGGGCTTAAACTAAGAAACTATGAGATCTTGACCTGAGCCAAAGTCTGATGCATAAGGGACACGCTTAAGGGACTGAGCCACCCAGATATCCCTAAACCATATTTCTGACTATGTATCTTGATCAAATTCTTTTGAAAACAGTAGTTCCATATGGCTACATTTCACATATTTGTTCACATTGTATACTAAATGTTCACTGAAGATAGAAACTCTGTCTAATGCACATCCATATTCCTAGAACCTGGCTCAGTGCTTGAAATACATATGGAAGTTAACAAGTGTTTGTTTATGGTTGAAACAGAAAGAAACCAATGGTATAGAGGGCAATTATACCTTCTAGGATCGTGCTGTCTGGAAAGCCCAATTTGCCTAGAGAATTAGAACCCCCTGAAAACTGCCATCCCTTAACTTGTATTTGCTTAACTGTCCTGCCATGATTGAGATAGAATATAAAATATTAGACACCGACTATGAAGAAAGGACACATGGTTGGGAGTGGAATAGTGTTTCAAAGTAAGAGATAAAGCATGATGTCTATAATCAAAACATTTTTAATATATGACAAAAGTTAACTTTTCTTTTGACTTAGAACTATGATAGCACCTGGAAGAAGGAATGATAAACAGGCTCAGAAAGGTACCTGATTCCAAGTTGACCAAATGAATTGCTTTTCTCAGTTTTTTTTAAGTCAACCCTTACTCTTCTGAATTCCTATGAGGTGTACTGAATAATCTCCATTTATCCCTAGGCTCTCCCTCCACCCTTGTCCACATTTGAATCCCAGAAGATAACCTTTATGGATTCATCAACAGTCTTCTTTGCCTCTGGCTTCTGGTTGAGTTCAGCAAATGGGAGGCACTGGAAGGAAGTGACAGGGCAGAGGAGAGTGAGGCCAAAGTGTGAGACACAGTGGCCACATTCCTCTTCAGGGAGGTCATTGTTCATAGCCTCCTACCAGATGTATCTCTGGCTCTTCAGGATTCCACTCACCACTTCTTGTCCTTGCCTTTTCACCTCGTAGCTTTGGGGTGCTTCTCACAGCCCGTTTTGACTCTCCTTAACCTAGTCATACTTTTGTAAATAGTCTCTTTATTAAACTTTTTCTATTTACCCTGCCTGGATGTGCCATTTTTCTCTTACCTTAAACTTTGCAGATTCCCAGGGTTTCTGACCCTTCTTTATCTCTGGGTTCTCCTTCTATGGACTCATGTGGATCTAACTTATGACAAATTTCCATCCCCACTGATGGAGAAGGACTCTAGATTTTGGAATCAATCAGTCCTGGTTTGGAGTCTTATTTCAGCTTTCTAGCTGTGGAATTTTAGATAAGTGACTTAAACTTTCTGAGTTTTTATTCTCATCTCTAAAATGAGGTACTATTAATATATGCCCCACGGTGTGTTTATTAAGTTAAATAAAATTATACAATTAAATTGTGTAGCTTCAATTTACTTACTAAATATTAGCTATCATTCCTTTGTTATAATAACTGTTATATAAGATAATACATAATTATACTAATAATTATTGCCATTATTCTAAAAGTATGGAAAGTTTCTTTGGCATATACCAAGATGATGGTTGGCTTTTGTTTCCTGTCTTTACCTTCTTGGTTCCTTAACATGCATGGATACGAGCTGGTCTAAGATTTCAGGTGTGGGACACTGCATCCAGCTTTCTTCACCTTGCCATATTCTGCCTTCTGTCTTTTATTACAGGTTCTTTTTCCTGTTATCAGCAAAAAATACTGAAGACGATGTCTGTCACAATTCCAAACACTTTTCCACTGAGCTGTATCATTGTCTTCCTTTTTACCCCCCTCTCCCCCGATTTACTTTTTTATTGATTGTGATTTCTCTATCAATTCTTGGCTTCAGGATAAAATAACTAATATTCTATGAATGCCATCAACCAATCAAAAGACCTTTTCTATGTGTCTCTTCTTCTCTGGCCCTCTCCTATATTTATATGCAGCTACCTTCCCCAAAACTTTTTCCCCATTAAAGAAGATTGAAGGTTTTCTGTCATTTACTTTTCAGTTACTTCTTGTTCTGAAATCTGAAAATTCTGAAAGGTTGATTCCTGAGTCATCTTCATTGCCTTTATATTTAAGTTCTAATTGTCTATTATTTAGCTTATTACCAGCATGGGGAGACAGAGTCTGCAAGTGTTTATTTAAAATAAAATCTTTGATGGGGCACCTGGGTGGCTCAGTCAGTTAAGCACTGGACTTCAGCTCAGGCCATGATCTCACAGTTCGTGGGTTCGAGCCCCGCGTCGGGCTCTGTACTGACAGCTCGGGGCCTGGAGCCTGCTTCGGATTCTTTGTCTCCCTCTTTCTCTGCCCCTTCTCAGCTCTCTCTCTCTCTCTCAAAAATGAATAAATGTTAAAAACATTTTTAAAAAAATTAAAAATAAAATAAAATATTTTGTTTTTGTTTTCTGACATTAAAAATTTAACTCTACATCTATATTATTAACACCTCTACACCCATTTCCAAGTGGTGTTATAGATTAATTTCTTCACTTAGAATATTTGACTTAAAGATTTACAAAACTGATTCATAGAAGTCAACATTATATTTGAAATTCAAATCATGTTTCATATTATGATAACTATGAGAAGATGAATTATCTCTTCACAAACTTAAGATAATCCATTTTTATTGCCTACGTCATTTGAACATATCCATATGGTACCAGGATGAGAATAGCAGCTTGTTTAGCACAAGAATGACTATACCTAGAAAGACTTCATTTTATTTTATCTTGGGTAAACAATACAGATTTAGGGACATATATTATTACATATGAGAAAGCTTTAGTAAAACCCTTTATGTTTGGGCTTCTGAGATATTAAAAGAATGAAAACAATAATTGTATTTTCTCTAACATCATAAACTAATTAAATCAAAATAGGTTAGCTATAATTACAAGTATAATCTTCCTGTTCTCTACACCCCCACTTTTGCCTGATATTTAAAGTAAAACTGAGACAAACAGCTGCTAGATTGGATTATCTACTTTAGTATTTTATTCTTGTTTCCTGAGAGAATACAATCTAAATTTAGTACACAATTCAACATGCATTTTAGTACCTCCTGTGTATAGGGAAATAGGCTTGGCATGGGGAGTGCTCAGAAGCCCCAAGACAAGGTCTCTGTACCACAAGAGAGAGTTCATTGTCTAATACCTAGACAGGTAAACCAATAATGAGATCAGTTAGGTAAATCTCTCGGAAGGGAAAATACCAGATGTATTCTAAATCCAAAATTAAATTATTTTTGGAAAATCTGTTCTTATTTTCTCTGTTAGTACTATCTTTTATTCATTTATGCACTTCAGGAAACCCTATTTTGGGGCAGATATTAACCACATTCTGGGAGTACAGCTGGATAAAAAGAGCAGTATAATCCCTTCCTACGTTATTAAAAATGACAGATATTAAACAGGTGTTTACAATAGATAGTAATGAGTGTCAGGACCCAGAAGCATTAGATGTTACAGGAATAAGCTTTTATATCATGGAAGAACTGATTCTATGTTATTTAAATAAAATACCATTTCCACAAATATTTATGAAAAGTGGGAATACTCACTACATAACACATATTACGGACATTTCATAGGACAATTAAAATGTCTATAATAACGATAACACTGATCAAGTTAAATGAGCTATTCAAGTAATACTTATATACAGCAATCTTTATTCCATGGTAAAAGTCTTATAGTTTTTCAATGATGAGCCATAGCTTTCCAAATAAAGTTAAACTTTTCAGCTTACCACAGGAGGCCATTGAGGATTTGGCCTCTGTCTTTTCTCTAGAATCCCCTCCTATGACTCCATACCAGTTTCCCTATACCCTCTATGAAATACTAAACTGCTTTTACATAAACTTATCATGTTATGTCATACTTTATATCTACATGCTGTTCATTTACCTGGAGCATTATTTATCCCACTTATCTTTCAAGACTAAGCACTATGGCCTCTGAGAAGTCATCAGTGATTCTCCCAGTCTGTTTTAATGTCTCTCTTTTGTTCCCCATCACACCCTGTACAACCCTTGTCTAAGTTCTTAACACACTATTCTGTTGGTTTACTTCCATATATTACAGGCTTCTTACAGTATGGTTGTAATCTTTCCTGACTTTGTATCTTCCAAATTCTGTAGTAGATACTTGATTAATGTCATATGGATAGATGGATGAATGAATGGTGATGATTTTCTATTATCTGGATCACATGTGTGAAGGAGTCAAATTAGATATAATTTGCAGAGTTTATCTTGCTTTCCATTTCACAATGTAAATATAACCCTTCTAAATCTCCAAACCACTGTTTGAAATCATGTTAGTCCAGATCTAGGTTCTAGTGAGAACTAAAGACTAAGTGCAGATTCAACTACTCATTAAATATTTATGAAGAAATACTAGGAGATAAACTCTGATTGGATAAGTAAACTTTAGAATGAGCTAAAAGCCCTTATTACCAGTTTTACTATGGAGAAAGTAGTTACCACTTGTTTCCACTTGAAGTCTTGCACATCCAGGGAACCTATATGGAAATATATGTATTCCCATTACATAAAGGTGTTTAGATACCATATGTTATAAGAAATTTTAATTCCATTCTCTAGTAATGCTAGTCTGTTTCTCTTTCACTGAAACTTAAAAATTCAGATTTAGAATGTCAAGCTCCTATAGATAAAATTAATAATTTCTTTTAAAAGAAAAAAAAGTCAGTACTACATGATATTAAATAGTCATGTAATAATTTAAGACATCAGGATACATAGAATAATCTAGAAAATAATTTTTATATTAACATCCTTATTTGTATCTTAAAGGATTGTTTTCATATAAGCAGGTATATTAAAAGGAACATATTGTGTGCAATATGTAGGCTCAGCGTAGGATTTTCTGCACTAAAACTTTGCAATGATATTGGTTAATTGCTAGATTTCGGGCACCTTTCTAACCTTCTTTTTAGTGGGTGTGAAAGGGTTTATTTGTAAGAGATATTGCTACTGACAGAATTTTACCTTTTTCCCCTGGAATCTCAACAGCAATTCCCATGTCAGAGGCATCCCCAGAAAGCTCGTCAAAGGATTTCCACCTACACTCTGAATATCTAACAGGGCTTGACCTATTTTTTTTCCCCTTATTAAGGTAGCAGCATACACATCATGGGGAAAAATAGAATAAGAGCTTGTCCAAGCTGGGACTTTCAAAAAATTATCTACCTGTATGCAAGGAATTGAAGTGGAAACCAAAATTCCTCTTTATTTCTTATTATACCCATAATAAAAATCTAAATTTCTCATATCAAGGAATCACATCTGGTATCATCAATATGGCTTCATTTTTAATGTCTTAAGATTTATGTTATCAAATGCAATGAATGTGAATACCAAAAGTAGAACACATTTATAAATCATGAATATGCCTTTGTATCTGAATTTTAGGATGCAAAGTATTTTTTTTATAAACCACTTTATCGACGTATGCTCGACACACAAAAAGCTATATATATTGAATGTATATAACTTGATGAATTTATAGGTAAGTATACATTCATGAAACCATCACCACAATCTATGCCATAAACATATCCATTAGTTCCAGAAGTTTACTCCTACCCTCTGTATTATCATTTTGTGTGTGTGTGAAAAGACTTAGAATAAGGATTACCCTCTTAGCAAATTTTAAAATATATGTACCGTATTGTTAACTTTGGCTCTATACTTTCCAGTAGATGACTAGGATTTATTGATCTTTATAACTGAAACTTTGTACCCTTTGACTAATGTCTCCCCATTTCTCTCTCCCCCCCAGTACCTGACAGCCACCATTTTATTCTCTCCTTCTGAATTTGACCATTTTAGATTAGGACACAAAGTATTTGCCTTACTGGTTAAATAATATAGATAGTAATAATTGAATGAAGACTAAAACTTTGAATAGTAATACTGGTAGAATTCTTTAAAATCAAGCAAAATAATTATATAGAGAATAAGAAAAAGTATTTTAAAAATAATTTGCTCACATAAACGATCACATCTGCTATAAATTTCTTTATCCATCTGAGCCGTAAAACTCTTGTTTGTTTTGTTGCTGTGTTTTATTGTTGTTGTTGTTGTTGTTCTATTTCATTTTTGTTTTCATGTGACATCCAGATACTCCTATGTAATCTGTGGCTGATTTTTTTTTTTTTTTTAACCTAAAGGATAAAAGTCTCTTTGGAATACAAGACTACCTTCAGTTTTTTCCTCTCATTAACTGTCCGACTTTGAGCAAGTTCCTTTATGTGTTAGTCACCTTGTCTTCTTCCTGATGAGTGTAGTTTATAGGCTTAAAGAAAATAATGCTCAATTATTTAAATAAATGTTAATCATTGTTACCATAGCTGTTGCTTCTTATGCTATTGTTAATTTGTAGTCAGTCCCCCAGCTAACATCCAAGTACAAATACATGAGTGTCATATTCACTGTCCTGTTTTAGTTATTCCATCATCTCTCTGCATTCATTGTTTTGAATTCCTCTTTCTATTCTTTCTTGGATTCACTCAAGTATGACTTTTCAGCTGCCGCACCTCCCAGCTCTACCAGAACTGCGCCCCGTCAAAGGTACCAGTATATCACCCTGCCAAATTCAGTGCTCCATTTTCATTCCTCATCCTATTTGAACCAGCAGCATCATGTGATATAGTTGACCATGTCTCTCTTCTTCAAACTATTTTATTTGGGTGTTCTGGTTTTCCTCCTCCCTGGGCTGTTTACCTCTTGTGAACTTCTCCCCACATTCTTCTCATCTTCCCCTTACATTTGTGCTTCTCTGGGGCTCATTCTACAGGCTTCTTTTCTATTTATAATCACTCCCTCTGTAATCTTATCTAGTCTCAGAGTTTTAAAAACTACCCATTGATGACTCTCATATTTTTATCTCTAGACTTATCCATCCAGTTGCTTAGTTAACACTTTCACTTGGCTAATAGAAATTTCAAATCTAATACATCGAGACAAAGCTTTTGATCTTCCCCTTTAAAACATGTTTTGCCCTGATTCTGACCATCTATTAAGGGCAATTCTATTTTTCTATTTGCTCATGCAAAAAAAATAAAATAAATTTTTTAATTAAGAAGAGAATATCATCTTTTCATATGCCAGTACAATTCTGTCTGGAAATCCTGTTAGGTGTATCTTCAAAATACACACAAAATTTGACTCCTATAAACCACCTTAGTGATACTGTGTACGATGGTTCAAGCCACTCTCATCTCCTACCTGGATTTTTGCTTTCTTAACTGGTCTCCCTGCTTCTTTCTGCCATTATAATATTTTTGTAATCTATTCTTACCACCAGCACAAGTCATTCTAACTGTTAAAAGCAAATTAGATCATGTCACGACTCTGCTCTTTGCTTGCCTCCATTTTACATCATTCTAGCTTCCCCAGCTTCCCAGTTTCCTTCCTATTTTTTGAAGATTCCAAACAGGCTTGGAACAATAGAGATATGTATTAAAAGACACCTAGGTAAGAAATCAGATAATGGAAAAATTTTTTAATTTGCTGATAGGTTTCAAATTTGAAGAAAATAAAAGCTAAATGGAATTATTTAGCAAGATGATCATCAGAAAATGAAAGATGTATTTTTATTTTTTTATTAAAAACATTTTTTAGTGTTTTATTTATTTTGAGAGAGAGAGAGAGAGAGAGAGAGAGAGAGAGAGAGAGAGAATTCCAAGTAGACTCTGCACTGTCAGCATGCAGTCTGATGCAGGGCTCAAATTCACAAACTGTGAGATTATGACCTGAGTCAAAATCAAGAAGTTGGATGCTTAACCGACTGAGACACCCAGGTGCCCAAGATGCATTTTTAAAGAGCTAATCAGATTTCTCAGAATAGTAAAATACTCTGGAAACGTTTTCTTGAAATATTGTTTTATTCTAGACACACAGTCATTTGTTCATTCATTCAACACATATATTTTTAATACTGACAATGTACCAGGTATTTTTCTCAGTGCTTGGGTTAAATCAGTGAACAAATTAGACAGAGTACTCTACCCATGGGAGTTAACGCTAGCACAGCAGAACCCATAATAAACATATTGTTGTCCAGTATGTGAGAAAGTGTTACATGCTTTGGAAAAACACCAGAACAGAGCAAAAGGGGTTGAGATGGGAAGGAGAAGGGAGTGTAGACATAAACTAGTTGCAGTTTTCAATAAGGTAAATGGGATCTCATTAAGAATGGGACATTTGAGCAAAGATTCAGAGGAGTTGAGAAATTAGCATGGGATGGATCTGCGAGGATGAACATTGAGGCATATGAGTGGCCAGGGCAGGGTGAAGGCATGAGGGTTATACCACTCACATCCAGAGTGTTCAAGGGAAAAAATAAAAAAAAAAAAAGGAAGTCCATATGGGGAGTAGATAATGATCGAGTAAGATTTTAAGAATAAGAGATGTCAGAAAGCTAATGGGTGGGAAGGAGGGAGGGTGGTGGTGCTCGGATGACAGATCATGCAGAACTTTTTAGGCCATTGAAAGAACTTTGGCTTTTATTCTGAGTGAAATGGGAAGTTATCACAGATTTTTGAGTACAGGAATGAATGACATTGTCTGACATGTTTTAAAAGCACAACTCTGGCTGCTATGTTGAGAGTACTCTCAAGAGGCCAAGGGCAGATGCAAGGAAGCTAGAAATAGGGGGGCTATTAAAATAATATCAATAAAACTCTTTAAAATTCTAATCTTGATTAGGATTGTGAGAATGTCAGAACTAGGTATTTGGTAAAAGATCTATACACACGTTTGCATGTTATTAGCGTGCACTTGTCAGTTCTTAAATACTCATGTTAAAATTCTTGTTACTATACTTAGATTTATTGATTTTCTCTCATGCTTTGCATCATCTCTGCTCCAGAGTATGAGCAACTCAAAGACAGAAATGATGTCTTATTCACCTGTATTTTCAGTGCTCAAAATTTGTTTCTTGAATTAGAATAGTTCAAATATACCATCAATATGCAAAAATTATCCTAGAAAGAGAGACAGCCAGAGGCTGGACTCCAAACAACAAACCTTAGTCAACTGTAATTTAGAGAATATCATTTCTAGCATATAAAAATACCCATTTATTCAAATGTAATAAAAGGATTTCATCAGATTACAAAGTCATGATAGTTTCCTTTTCCATGTTTATCTATTATAGTATTGCTTTTCATTTTCATTTGTGTCTTTCCATGTTTTTGTAGATAAAACTCCAATTTTACCTTCCTTGGACTTTCTGCATCTATTTTAATTTCAAATGATAAAATAAATATTCACGATAGTCTTGAAGAATCAGGGAAAAGGAACTTTAGAGTTAATTTCCTTCTCTCTATGGACCCTGGAGGAGTTTCTTTAAGGCTGCTCTGAAGGGAAAGGATACGCTAAGCTGGCAGAGAACTAAATCTTACAAATCTAGCCCAGCCTTCCTATAAGAGCTGTTTATTGGCAGACACCAAATTTCTTACATTGTTTTCTAGACATCCTATTGCTTTAATAATTTCATTAACATAAGTGTCTGTTATTGAGTGAATCCTTGTTGTTTTGAAGGAGGTAATGTGGATTAAACTTCATAGCCAAGAATGACCACATATATTTTTATAATCTCTTTAAAAATAAAAGAACTTACTGAGGAAAAATTGTAATCCTGTATTTTAATAGAAGGATAAGCAAAAACAGCATGAGAGTGAAAATGGTATGTTTAAAACTGGTATTCTAGAGGGATTTTTAAATGATTTTATAGATGAATGCCAAAGAAGAGTTCCTCAAATGTATGGGGTCTTGGTGCCATCATTGGTATAAGTGTATGTTTCCCAGCAAGACTTCTAGTAGAGTACTCAGCTGTAGGAATATTGGTTTGGTTAGAATTAGTCTTGTGACTTCTTGTGGTCAATCAATGTGTTATTTGCTACAGTTAAAGTAGTTAAGGTGGGAAAGAATATCTAAAAACATACAGATGTGTTTGCTTCCTTGAATTTGTGATTGAAGACTCATCTTCCTACTTGACTTAATAAAATGATGCATTGACATCAACTACTTTTTTGAGAAGAAAACTGTTTTATTCTATTCTTCTCCCTTTTGCCAGTGTTATAGCATTCAAATACCTAAGCAAAGTTATTCATATTAAAGTTTAATTCAAATTAAGAATAGCATTCCAGGATCTCCAGATGGGTTATGTGGAAGTATATAAAGTAAGGGACAAATCATCAATTTTACTGACCATTGAAATTTACTGACCAATTTGCTGCTCAGCTGGGTAGCTCAAATGGCTGGAAGTGGCTAGGACAGCCAGTTCAAAACAAGTTTTAAAAAAAGTTCAAAATCAGGCAAGTAAACAGTAATATTTAGTTATATAGTCATAGACTGTAAAAAATAAAAAGCTATAAATAAAAGTAAGGGAATAATTAGTGCAGAATTCAGGATCTTAGTTATAACTTGATATTAGGCAAGGAAATCAGATTGCTGAGGATCAAGAAAATTTTGTTTCTTTGCCTGGTGAGTATCTGCATGGGTATCTATTTTATTGTTATTCTTTAATATGAAAAGTGTCATTTATTATAATGATTTTTTTCTTGTCCTGATCTTTTTTAGCTCTACCTGAATTTTAACATGATGACATTTATATAAGAAACAATGTAACAATCATTTCCCATAGATTGTGGGATCTAAGTAGTTGAAATTCCAGATACATAAGATTATTGGGGGTGATTTTTTATTTGTTTGTTTTCTTCTCCCCCCACCTCCCATATACATTCCTAGGTTCTAACTCCAATTTTGTTTTGTTTTGTTTTGTTTTGTTTTCACTATAGCCCAGCAATTTGTATTTCTAAAAGCTCTTCCAGGTTATTTTGACATTATGTCCAGGTTTGAGAACTACTGGAGTTTTATCCAAACCTTATACTTATTGGAAAGAGTATTAGCAAGTGTGAGGAGAATTCTAGAACAAAAGGAGACTCTCTCAGTGAGGGGAGGGGATATATACACAGTAACTGAAGAGCTGAGAAGTCAAACAGGGAGGCTTTCCAGGGATTAAAAAGGCCAGAAGCCACTACTAATCCTAGGCTGGGGGGACAAAGGCATGAAAGTCTTACTAGAGCTCAAGAACCTGGGTCACCTAGCTGAAGCTGGAGCTATGGAAAAGAGACCCAGAGGAAGTGGAGAAATCCCCATGGCTTCTTTCTTCCTTTTGCATTCTGATATTATGTCAGTATCCTGTATTGGCTGACCCTGATAGACTCCCGGAGAGTGCAGCCTTTAGCATTAGCCCCCCTGAAATAGAAAGCAGAGCAGGAGAAGGTCAGAAGATAGATTTGAGACAAGCATGTCTAGGACCTGAACTGATGCCTGGCTAGATGGGGGATGACATTCTTTTTAATTGATTTGGCTTCTCATATTTTGGTCTTATCAGTTGGAAATCAGAACTGCAGAATTATTAAAAAAACAAAAAAAAGCACAGATGATGAACCATTACAAATTCTGTTCAAAACCCAACTCTACCCTTAGTCATGTGAGGCTTTGGGAAAATTACTCAATCCCAGTGCCCATTTCCCCATTTGTAAAATAATGGAAGTAATTAACTACCTCTCTCCACTTCTGAAACTATATACCAAGAAGGCTAAGCTAACTAATGTGGCCACAAAAGGATATTTTGAATTTTCAAGGGAAACATAGTGATACTTAATACCTTTTGTATATTGCCAACCCACCAGTTCAAGGTTATTGATGATTTGAACATTAGATCATGCATTATTTCTTTCAGTGATGTTATATCTTTACAAAGCTTGATTTTTAGTGGTTGTTATGAGAAAAAAAATTACCACATAAAGGCAACGTGGAAATAAGTAAGGGTGGTAACATTCAGTCTGATGCCAAGATTTGAAAAGCTGTACGTTGTCTAACAGACATACATATACCTTTAGTAAGTAATTGTGATGAAGAATAAAATAGAAATATTTCTTGTTTTAATTAATGCATACTTCAAATGTCTCTAAATGATGAAGACATAAATACTTATTAAGCTGCTTGGCCCTAACTACTTAATAACAGAACTTTTGGATATTTATTTTGTCCTGGGGGGTGTTGTGAAAAAAAATGACTGAAACACTAAGGGTACAGTGAACCAGGCAAGTTAACCTCTCATCTGTTTCATAGCATTGTTGAGAGGATGAACTAAGCTAATAAACATTACATGATTTTATTTATTTTTTGATTTATATCCAAGTGTGTTAGCATATAGTGCAATAATGATTTCAGGAATAGAATCCAGTGATTCATCCTCTATTATAACACCCAGTGCTTATCCCAACAAGTGTCCTTAATGCCCCTTGCCCATTTAGCCCGTCCTCCCACCCACAACCCTTCCAGCAACCCTCAGTTTGCTCTCTGTATTTAAGTCTCTTATGTTTTGTCCCCCTCCCTGTTTTTATGTTATTTTTGCTTCCCTTCCCTTATGTTCATCTGTTTTGTGTCTTAAATTCCACATGAGTGAAGTCATATGATAATTTGTCTTTCTCTGACTCACTTTGCTTAGCATAATGTACTCTAGTTCCGTCCATGTTATTGTGAATGGCCAGATTTCATTTTTTTTTTGATTGCCAAATAATACTCCATTGTATATATATATACACACCATATCTTCTTTATCCATTCATCAGTCAGTGGACATTTGGGCTCTTTCCCTACTTTAACTATTGTCGATAGTGCTGCTATAAACATTGGGGTGCATGTGCCCCTTTGAAACAGCTCACCTGTATCCTTTGGATAAATACCTAATAGTGCAATTGCTGGTTCGTAGGGTAGTTCTGTTTTTAATTTTTGGGGGAACTTCCATACTGTTTTCCAGAATGGCTGTACCAGTTCGCATTACCACCAGCAGTGCAAAAGTGTTCCTCTTTGCGTCCTCGACAACATCTGTTGTTGTCTGAGTTGTTGATTTTACCCATTCTGATAAGTGTGAGGTAGAATCACATTGTGGTTTTGATTTGTATTTCCCTGATGATGAGTAATGTTGAGACTTTTTTCATGTGTCTGTTAGCCATCTGGGTGTCTTCTTTGGAAAAGTGTCTATTCATGTCTTTTGCCCATTTCTTCACTGGATTATTTGTTTCTTGGGTGGTGAGTTTGATAAGTTCTTTATAGATTTTGGATACTAACCCTTTATTTGATATGTCATTTGCAAGTAGCTTCTCCCATTCCGTCGGTTGCCTTTTAGTTTTGCTGATTGTTTCTTTCACTGTGCAGAAGCTTTTTATCTTGAGGAGGTCCCAATATTTCATTTTTGCTTTTGTTTCCCTTGCCTCTGGAGACATGTTGAGTAAGAAGTTTCTGTGGCCGAGGTCAAAGAGGTTTCTAACTGCTTTCTCCTCGAGGATTTTGGTGCCTTCCTGTCCTACGTTTAGGTCTTCCATCCATTTTGAGTTTATTTTTGTGTATGGTGAAAGAAAGTGGTCCAGGTTCATTTTCCTGCATGTCACTGTCCAGTTTTCCCAGCACCATTTGCTGAGACTGTCTTTATTCCATTGGATATTCTTTCCTGCTTTGTCAAAGATTAGTTGACCGAACGTTTGCGGGTCCATTTCTGGGTTCTCTATTCTGTTCCAATGATCTATATGTCTGTTCTTGTGCCAGTATCATACTGTCTTGATGGTTACAGCTTTGTAGTACATCTTGAAGTCCAGAATTGTGATGCCTCCCTCCAGCTTTGGTATTCTTTTTCAGGATTGCTTTAGCTATTCGGGGACTTTTCTGGTTCCATAAAAATTTTAGATTCCATACAAATTCTAGCTCTGTAAAGAATGCTGGTGTTATTTTGATAGGGATTGCATTGAATATGTAGATTGATTTGGGTAGTATCAACATTTTAACAATATTTGTTCTTCCAATCCATGAACATGGAATATTTTTCTTTTTTTGTGTGTCTTCTTTAATTTCTTTCATAAGCTTTCTATAGTTTTTAATGTATAGATTTTTCACTCTTTGGTTAGGTTTATTCCTAGGTGTTTTGTGGGTTTTGGTGCAATTGTAAATGGGATCAATTCCTTGACTTCTCTTTCTGTCGCTTCATGTTGGCATATAGGAATGCAACTGATTTCTGTGCCTTGATTTTATATCCTGCAACTTTGCTGAATTCATGGATCAGCTCTAGCAGTTTTTTGATGGAATCTTTTGGCTTTTCCATACAGAGTATCATGTCATCTGTGAAGAGTGAAAGTTTGACCTCCTCCTGGCTGACTTGGATGCCTTTTATTCCTTTGTGTTGTCTGATTGCTGAGGCTAGGACTTCCAATACTATGTTGAATAACTGGTGAGAGTGGACATCTGTGTCGTGTTCCTGATGTTAGGGGGAAAGCTCTCAGTTTTTCCCCTTTGAGGATGATATTAGTGGTGGGTCTTTCATATATGGCTTTTATGATTTTGAGGTATGATCCTTCTATCCCTACTCTCTTGAGTGTTTTTATCAAGAAAGGATGCTGTATTTTGTCAGATGCTTTCTCTGCATCTATTGAGAGGATCATGTGGTTATTATTCTTTCTTTTATTAATGTGCTGTATCACATCGATTGATTTGTAGATATTGAACCAGCGCTTCATCCCAGGTATAAATCCCACTTGATCGTGGTGAACAATTCTTTTAATGTATTATTGTATCCGGTTGGCTAGGCTAGTATCTTCTTGAGAATTTTTGCATCCATAGCATTACATGATTTTAAAAGTATAGGAATTAATAAGTTAATTAATTAAGTTAATTAAAGTTAATTAATGCAGTTTAAGTATCACATACTTAAGTATCAGTGCAGTTTAAGTGTCACATCACGTAATCGAAAAGGCGTAATCAACAGATTTATAACTATGGCCAGTAGTACTTCTATTATCATGAAAACCAGGGAAAACTGACCTGGGGCTTTTATGGTATTTTGGGGGGACCCCTTTCAGTCAAGCTCACATTTCCTACTAAGATACATTAGTGATGCACATGGCTGATGTCTATGAGCAAGGATGGCCATTTTCAAGAATTGCACTGTCCAATAGGGTAGCCACTAGCCACATGTGACAGCTTATTAGACACTTAACATGAGGCTCATGTGAGTAACTGAATTTTTAATTTTAATTAATTTAAATTAAAAATTCAGTACTTAATTATTGGAACATTTTTTTAAATTATTGGAAAGCTTTTAAATGTTTTTGGAGTAACATGGGCATATGAATCTACTTTTTCACCTGCATTTTATGAAATCTAAATACAGATTGAACATTTCTGATGAAATTTTGCATTTGAAATGAGATGTGCTGTAAGTGTAAAATATATACTGGATTTCCAAAACTTAGTGTAGAAAAGAGAATGTAAAAGATCTCATTAATAATTTTAACATTAAGTTATCCACAGTGGACATATTCTTCACATAACTTGGTACATGTCTATAATTTTTTAGTAGGAAACTTATTGAAAATGGAATATGCGAATTAAAAAGTATGCATATTTTAAATTGTGGTATGGGCGCCTGGGTGGCTCAGTCGGTTGAGCGTCCGACTTCGGCTCTGGTCACGATCTCGCGGTCCATGAGTTCGAGCCCCGCGTCAGGCTCTGTGCTGAGTGCTCAGAGCCTGGAGCCTGTTTCAGATTCTGTGTCTCCCTCTCTCTCTGACCCTCCCCCGTTCATGCTCTGTCTCTCTCTGTCTCAAAAATAAATAAACGTTAAAAAAAAAAAAATTAAATTGTGGTAAATATTGTCACAATTGTACAATTTATAATAATATAGTTTTAATTTTTAGTTTTGTGACTGGTTTTCCTAATTTCTCAAGATATTAAATTTGTTCATGAAAAGGAACTTTTCAAAAGAAGTCTGTTTATTTCTGTATACCTTTCACTGGTTTGTGAAGTGAGTTGCTTCATACTTTTATGCTATAAATATCAGTTAGCATCTTTTATAATTTGACCCACAGATCAAGACTTATATAAGGCCAGAACCTGAGAACATTTTCAGATTGATTGGTAATTTGAACAGAGCTTCCTGGGGGGAAAGAAAATACCATGTTGCAAATCCGGAACTAAAAACTCATTCTCTCCTTATTGGGTTGGTGACGTCTTTGTCCCATAATCAACTTTTAGAGGTACAGCAGGTGGCTTAAAGGTAAAGTGAGTTAACAATTAATAAGGCTTTTCAAGGCTTTTTGCGTCACTTTTTATTTCCAAATCATTTACTAACAAGTCATCCAAGGGGTTGAAATCAACCAGAAAAATAATCAAACAAAAGCTGTTAAGCAGCATATTTTAACCAACAATGGCTAGTTAAAGTAAATTAAAATAGGTAACTGTAATAATAATTAAAAAGACATTCAGGGGCGCCTGGGTGGCGCAGTCGGTTAAGCGTCCGACTTCAGCCAGGTCACGATCTCGCGGTCTGTGAGTTCGAGCCCCGCGTCAGGCTCTGGGCTGATGGCTTGGAGCCTGGAGCCTGTTTCTGATTCTGTGTCTCCCTCTCTCTCTGCCCCTCACCCGTTCATTCTCTGTCTCTCTCTGTCCCAAAAATAATAAATAAAAAACGTTTAAAAAAAAAAAAAAAAAAGACATTCACCTGTTCAAAATGATATTTTTGAGTTTGAAAATAGCTTCTATCAAATTCTTGGTAATTTATATTTATATTTATTGTTGAAGACAACAATGAGAGTATTTGAAAAAGAATACTTGCCAGTTTATTCTGTAAATCTCATCATCAGGTTACTCAGTGGTTTCTCATCTTTTAAGAATAAAATTCAAAATCCTTTTGTCAGAAGTTGAAAGCCACTTATGAGTCTGTCTACACCCCATCCCTATCACCTCTCCTTTTATTCCAGCCTGCAGTCCCTTGTGTTGATTATATCCAGAACCCTCTCCTCCTCCTATACCTGGTAAACTCCTACTGCTCTTTGCAAGCCTTCCTTGGTTTCCCAAGTCCAGATCACATACCTGCCATGTGTTCCCTTAGCATCTACTTCTTATCTCTTTCATTTATTGTATTGTAGAGATTTGCCTGTTGGTCTCTCCTACTACATGTGAATAACTTGATGTAAGGGTGTTTTTCAATCCTCATTGTTTAAAACAGTGGTGTATGAAAGGATTTGATAGATATGTGATATTGAATAAATTGAAAAATAAGGCGTTTCATCTGGGAATGGATCAGTTGCAGATGGTTTTAAATTCAAAGTGTGATACTTTTTATCCTGAGAAGCTAACTAATGTTATATAACTTTTCTAATTTCAGTTTACTTTTCTATTGCAAAAGCAATTAAACTGATGGATTTTAAAATCAAAGAAGGAAGTAAAAATTCACTCATGGTCACCCTAATGTAAAGTCTGTAGCTTTTTTGCTGAAATCTCTATCATTGTAGGTTTATTTTTTCTTCATGTAGTTCTATCAGTTTTTGCTTCATATATTTTGAGGCTTTATTATTAGGTGAATAAAAATTAGAATTACTGCTTTTAGCAACCCTCATACATTAGGTACTTAACTAAAAATTGAAATACTCCTCTGGTATTCTACCTAATATTGTATTATAGCATGTAAATATATTATTTCCTAAATTACATTATATTTTCTGTGGGGAAAATCTTATGCTTCTTAAATTTATTATTTCCTTATTGCTTTGCATTTTGTAAGGGATTCAGTAAGTGTTCATTAACGGGTAAGTTCCTTCTTTACATCATTAGACAGGTAATGCTCATCATCATGCACATTAATATGTTGTATAATTTAGCTGCCTTGCCCTATTAAACAAATGATGTTGTCATGTGATGTTGCACTGATTTGGTACGACACTAATGAGATATTTTAAAACTTTTTTTCCATTAAAACATGATGTTTCCCCTACATCAAGTTGCTTCATTTTCTTCTTGCTCATAAAAGTATGAGTAGAGGAACCTAACTATGTAACTTTCTGGGCAGCAGGCATGGCTGATGCAGCAAAATTAATTATTGATTCAAAGGCCAAAGCAACCTTCTCTTCATTGGTTTTCTTGTCCAGAAAATCCCCTTCAACTCTGCTCTTTACCTGCCAGAAAAAGATCTTCTCTCTTGTTATCAGTGACCTTTGACTTGTCAGCAGCATTCAAAACATTGTTATTTCTGCATCACTAATAAAATGTTTCAGGTCAACCACCTTGTCAGTTTTAGCTCTTCACTTTCCTGTCCCACTTGCATTATTTGTGTGTGGGGTGTAAGAGAGGAGCTTCAGGAGTTTCTGTGGATATTTTGGGGAAAGGGTGATTCTTGAATCAAAAGTATCAGATCTGGAGTTTTCTTTTGTCCTTTTAAACAAAGCCTCCCCATAGTCGCATGTGAAATATAACTTGTTCTCTAATGCTCTATGACTTTCTAACCTCTCATTTGCTTCTCAGTAATGCAGATCCTGATATTCCTACTAATAGTTGAAGCAAATTTGAAGAGATAGCGAAATTACTCCTTTTGCTTTTCATACCATGGTCCTACCCCGCTGTGTCTGCTATTCTCTAGCAAAGGGGTAAATGAGAATGATCATTTTTTGGCCTAGCCCCCTGTTACTAAATTAGAAACTTCCTATTTTGGTCAGAGTTTTGCTTCACTCTTTACACATAACCCTCTTAGCCATAAATTTTATAATTAATAAAGCTTTTAGCTTTAAGGAGACCAAGGCTTTCAGCTAACTCCAAACTCATAAACTTCTCTCTCAAGTCATTGTTGAAGGTTAATTTTATTCTTCCTAGGTCATTAATTTTCTTGTCTATCTGAGTCATTACTCCAGGGCTCTGAGATTCTTTATGCCATCAGAAGTAATATAATGCTGGAATAGACTTTCCTTGTAATAACTGACAAAGTCCTAGATGCTTCATATACACAAGGTACCTGGTACTCCAGGAATCAATATTAGAAATATGTTACTAACCAGTCTCCGCGATGAATTCCATTCAACATCCTGCTGTCTCAGTTCCTTGGCTTCCTTAACTCTAATGATTTTTTCTTTTATCCCACCTCAGCCATCAATCACATGATCATACCCTAGATCTCTAAAATTTTCATTTCAAACATTCTACTTTCTGACCATCACTTTCTGTCCTTTTAGATCCCCTACCCAAAAATATACCTGCCAACTTTCAGCTGCTTGGTGACCTCCGACCTCTAGTTAACATCCAATGACTATTATTCTGTTTCACTCTTCATCATCCACTTCAAGTCATTACTCATCATTTTCCCTTTCTTCCTCTGTCATATTGCCTCTCATTACCCCCGAATTTCTCTAAACCCACCTAACTCCCAACTCCACAGCTGCAACTGAGCTTTATTAGAGAAGGGAATATAATTTTACTGGGTGGACAAATCTCAAATTTATTACCACAAATTCATTCAATTAATTGATACTTATTGCTTATTAACTATGTGGTAAACATGGTCTGAGTGCTGGAACTGTATTTGTAAACAAAAAATACAAAAATCCTTTCCTTCATATAGCATACATTTTAGTGGGAGGTAATATATATATTATCAAGTGCTAAGGATAATATATAGTAGAGAATAGGAATAGAAGCATTGATGAGAGGAAAGGGGAAGTATTGATATCTTTGCTAACAAAGACAGCATCGCTAATTTCAAAGGGACAATATTACTGCCAGTAAATTTCCATTCTCTTAGACAGGTATTTTCATACCTCCACTCTTCTTATATCCTAGCTCCTTTTTCCTCTCTCCCTCTCAGCCACTGACTTGACAGGTACAGATAAAAAGGATGAAATAAAATATGAACTGTTTCAAATTTCTCCCATCAGCCCCACCATCTTACCTGTATCTGTATCTGTCCACTGTTGTTCCTTATAGTTGTAATGGAGAAGTACTTTTTTATAAAGTAGGCCTCAAGCACTGAACCCCACTCTCTTTTTCTTCTCAAGGATTTTGCTCTTGAAAATTTCCCTTCCCTGCATTATCAGTCTCTCCCCTTCTATGATACACCCTCATCAGTAAACAAGCATTTTTAATATCACAATTTAAAAAATTCTCTTGACCCCAAATTTCTTTACAGCTTTGCTTTATTTTTCTCATCTCTTTCCAGCAAAACTGCTTGAAAAAGTTGTCTATATTTACTCCTTCCAATTGTCCACTTCCCATTTGCTCCTTAAACCACTCCCATTGGTTTTTTTGTCCTCATGACTTTACTGAAATAACCACTTCTTCTTTGTTGATAGAATATTTTTTTCTAGGCTTGTATGACCTCAAAGTCACTGGTTTTCCTTATTAATGCCACTTCTTGGTCTTCTCCTCCTCTACCAGACTTCTAGTTTTGGAGTGTCCCTAGCCTTCTTTTCTATCTACATCCTTTCAGAGTTTGATTCCTTGACCTCCAAAGTCGGCTCTTTAATGATGGCTCTACAGTTCATCTCCATCCCTGACCTTTCTCCTAAACTCAAGGTTTAAATTCAGGTGTAGTCTAATTAGCTACTTGAAATCACCACTTTAACATGGCCAAACCTGAAATATTTTTTCATCCCCACCAAAATCATCCTCTATTTCTTGTCTCAGAATTAGCACCCAATTGCTTCGGTCAAAAAATAAGAGGTCATCCACACAATTCCTCTCCCTCAGTAATACTTCTTGTCTAATTCAGCCACTTCTCACCATCTCTACTGCTACATCATCTCTAACCAGGCTTACTGCAAAAGCCATCTGCTTTTCTGTCTGCTTTACTGGGCTCTATCTATCTATTCAGAGTCTTCAAAATACCGGTCTTCCTGGTTTCCCACACGTGAAACTTCAGAACTGTATCCACAAAGAGGAACTTGATGTGCAATTTCATACAAATCTTGAAATTTTAATATTTTTCATGTTCTTGAGTGCCTCAGTCTTTATGTTTGAACTTTTTTTTTTTTTTCTTTTTAGGTCATTATTTCTACTTCCTTCCATTTTTGATCTCTTAACCTGACCTCCAAATGCTTTTCCCCATTGACCTCTTGGTCAGTGTATCTTTTGAAATTTGGTGCTCCTAATTGAACATGGTATATGCTTTGATATTCCCTTCCCCTCCACCCCCCACCCCAGGAGAATATGGTGACATTCTGTCTTCCCATACTCTGGAAATTAGCCTCCTATTAGCAAAATATTAAGAGATGTAGTTGATGCATTTTATATATGATAAAACTTACTAAGTATACCCACTTCTGTAAAGTTAGATGTAATAATCTAAAATGAGACTCTCTATAGTTCATATTTTATTGTCATGCCTTTTACCTGTTGGTCTTATAGGCATAGATGACATTGATGAAATAAAATTTAGTCTTATAGTCAAGGAGAGAGTTGGATAAAGACTAAAACTACAGAGAAAATTATATATATATACATATATATATATGTATATATATATATATGTATCTCTTTTTTAGACTTCGATTTTACTGAAACCTGAATATATGTTTTGATTCCTTTTTATATAAAGAATTTAGCTGTCTCTGAGTTTTGAAATACCATTGTAGAATTAATCATTTTGTATTCTTAATTGTATTTATTCTCATTAGGAAGCACTGTCCATGTATTTTCATATTTCCAGTATAGTACCTTGCCCAGTTCCTAGAACTCAATAGACATGCAACCTTTACACATAAAATGCACAGTTATATTCTGACTTATATTGACCTTTAATGTCAACAGAATGTATCATTCCCCTAAGAAGATGGTAAATGCCTTGAAAGCAAAAGTCATATAATATGCCTCATGTGATTCTTCCTTAGGGCTCGGCACAGTGCTACACACATGGCAGTTAATTTTTTACACTTAAATTCTAAGCTCCGTTTAACCACATAGAATCTTAACAGGCCTAAAAAATTCTCATGACTTTGCCTAAGTTGCACAGCTGGTTGAATCCCTACTGTTGTAATCCCCGTTCAAATCGTGTGACCGACACTGTGAGAAGTAAATTCTTTTAAAAATGTGAAAGTGTTGTGGCGCCTGGGTGGCTCAGTCGGTTAAGCATCTGACTCTTGATTTCGGCCCAGGTCATGATCTCACAGTTCGTGAGTTCATTCCCTACATTGGGCTCTGCACTGACAATGCAGAACCTGTTTGGGTTCTTTCTCTCCCTCTCTCTCTGCCCTCCCCCGCTCTCTCACTCTGTCTCTGTCAAAATAAACTTAAAAAAAATGTGAAAGTGTTTCATTCAGCCCAATTCTCTAGTATAATATTTTGAATAATATTGCTCATAGACTATTATTGTATTTCTGTTACTATTCATACAACTTATTTTTTTCTTGACCTAAATTACTGCTTAGTATCTGATAATCAACATTAATATCTCACCATTTTTTCCATTCATTTTAGTAGAATTTTTTGTACATTGGTAATTAGAGCAATAGAATTAGTGGTTATCTGGATGGTTTTTGGTTTTGTTTTGTTTTTGTTTGTTTGTTTGTTTTGGTTTTTTTTTGGTTTGCAACTACTCAAAAATCAGTGTAGACTGAGGACCCTGCTTAAGAATATCCTCTCTGGTAACGAACCTCACGCCACTGTCGTCTCAGATCCTGTGGTTACATGTCACCTAGTTATTGATCAAGTCAAGGATCAATTGTTTGTAGGAACCAAGAAAAATCATTGTGTACCAAGATTTTGTTCTGCATATTAAGAGAATAAAGATGTAAAGGATTAGAATACTCTAGAATACAGTCTCTTTAATATATTCCTTTTCATACCCTGTTCACAGTCTCTTGTGGTAGACTTCAATTCTGAATAGACTTTGGTTCTTCTACTCGTTAACTATTTGAACTTGGACAGACTACTGGCTCTCTTTGAATTTTTCCTTATCTGTATGGTAAGAGCTTAGTTAGGCTATATGATCTCACGGATTTTGTGTAACATTTAAGTTGTAAGTATTGACTACAGAAGGATATGACCTGGTGTAAGCATTGTGTATGGAGAAAAGAATCCTTCTTACTCACCTAAGGATTTACTTGTAGTAATGCTTTGCATCAATAATAATAGCTATAATATATCAACCATCTAATATACAAGCCTCTGTAATTGGTGGTAATCAAAACAATTGTAAAATACGTAATAAGCCAATCAGAGACTTTGTGAAATGAATTCTATATGTGCTGGGAATGAGTAAGTACAAATTACCAAAGATAGCTAATGCTATAGAAAACAGTGGCTAAACAAAACAGATATTTTAAGGTCTGTGTATGTTAAGGTCAGGCCAAGCCCTATTTGTGATTCATAGGCAGGTAGGATCCTCATTCCCTGCACACCTCCCCTCCCCCTTTCCCTTGTGAATTCCCTAGCTTTACAAGGTCTGAATTATTCAACCAGATTAGTACTATATGGAATGTAATGATGAAGTCTTCCACCTTAGCAGGTAGAAGCTTACTTATATCACAGAAAGGTAGAGAGAAAGAACTTTCTTTGAGAAAAGCATGAAAGAGGCAGTGAGTAAATGAAATTGTCAATCCTTTGGACCTCTCTATATTATCTCCTATTTGGAGTCTAGACATGCACATGAAGCCCTAAATGCAGTATCTGGGGAGCATCCTAATCTAAATTATTATTATTGCAATGAATAAATATTAAACATAAATACATTGTCAATCATAATTTCATCAGCTTTCCTAACTTGGTATTAGTACTGGAGTTCTGTGGTTCTCTTCTCTGTCTAGTTTCACACCCTTAGTAAGCTCACCAAGTCTAATGGCCTCAAATACTATCTTCATATCAATATTCTCTCTGGAACTCTAGACGTGTATACCTAAATACTTTCTTGACATCTCTACTTGCATATATGATGAGACCTCAAATTTAATGTGCTAGTTGAACACCTGATCTTCACCCAAAACCTGCTTTATTTATGTCCTTCCTCATCCTTCCAATAGGTATGGCCAAAATCCTTGTAGACATCCTTGATTTCTCCCTTCCTCTCTCAGCCTACATCTCCTCCATTTAACTTCACAATATATTATAAATGAATACCTAGACTGCACCACCTCTACTGTTACCGCTCTGTTCCTAACTACCATCTCTTACCTGAATCACTGCAATAGTCTCTTACCCAATCTTCTTGTCTCCTCAGTATATTCTCAACACAGCAAACATTAATGATCCTTTTAAAACAAAAATCAGGTTATGCCACTCCTTCGCTCAAAACTCTGCAATGGTAGCTATTTTACAAAAAAAATGAAGAACTTACAGTAGGTTACAAAGCCCTACAATGTATAGCCTCCTCATTACTTCTCTGCCCCTTGATCATTTTGCTTTGGTCATTCTTGCTTCCTTGCTATTCCTGAAATTACCAAGCATGCCTCTGAATTAAAGGGATTGCATTAGATATTTCCTTTACCTAGAATGTTTTCCCTCTTCTTTTCCCTCCTTAAAGTCTTTGCTCAAACATCATCTTCTCAATGAGGCCTACCTCACTACTTTATTAAAATCACAACCCAGCACTTCTGATCTTACTCTTTCCTATTGTATTTTGTATTTTTTGATGCTACTTATTACCTATTAAACTATATAATTTACTTATTTAAAATGTGTATTCTCATTCCCTACCCCTTCCAGACTATCAACTCCATGAAACAGAATTCTTTGTTTTGTTTGCTGATGATTCTCAGTAGCATAGAACGGTGCCTGGAATATTGCCTGTGAGGAGCACTGTTCTAGAGATTTTATATACATTAGTTCATTTAATTATTATTTCTGCATGTATGGAGGAAGACAACTCATAGAGCTCCCCTAACTTGGCTGAAGTCAACATGTGGTAAATAGTGGAGCTGAGATTTTTCTGTCTAAATCTTCTGCTCCTTGCCTCTCTTATGCAAAGTAAGGAAAAACAAGGCAATAGAATAAATACGGATAGATTAAATAATAACTATGTATAGATTTAGGTGTTATTTCATGGATAAGGCACTGTTCTAAAAGTGTCTACTATAAGAATAAAATATTTTTTATTTTAATATAGAAATAATAATTGAATAACAATTCAAATATTTTCTTTCGTATAAATCATTGTCTTCATCAATCACTTAAATAAATATTGCTTTGTTTTGATATATTGGTAAATATTGTTGCTGAAACAGAAATTTTTTCTTCTTTCTTTACACAAATATATCCTCTATGCAGTCCATAACAAGACACTGGTATAGAAAAACTATTATCATTCTGATTGTGCATGATCTGTTTGATGGATTGTTCCAACCTTATAAGATCTGATTTGCACTCACTTTGAAATAAACTGTTTCAATTAGCATCTTTTCAATATTAAATATAATACATAATTAGAGCACACCCTTCAGGTGTTTTCAACTTACCAGTTCCAAGTCTGGTTCTAGGGTAAGATTGTACAGTTGCTCTATTTTGATTGGAATGCCTGTATTTATTTGAGCAGTATCCTTTCAGAAAGGAGACTGATATTCCTATATGAGTTAACATAATAAGCCCCTCGCCCTTCCTTTGGCATTCTGTAGACTCACTGTTCCTATTGCTGTAAGTCCTTGGTTAAAATATCATCATTATACCTATCAAGGGAGATTTACCAGTGTATGAATCACTTTGTCTTTGAGATATGTAAATATTTCTAATTTGACACTGTGCTAACAGTGAATAACTCAGCTGTGTACCACTTTAGGTCCAGACAAAATAAAATATAGTATTTTTTAAATCTGAAATTTAAGGAGCAGGGCATCCTACACCACCAGATACTATTTTGGTATAATCTATCACCTTTGTTAACATTTTATTGGATATAAATCATAACGTATCAGGTTGCATAGCGACAATATGGTTCACCAGGCATTCTATTTTTATAACTTTATTTAAAACTGACATGTAACTTGCTGTACCTGAAACCCCAAGTGAGCCAGTTATTGGAGTGTAACAAAGTTTTGACGTCAGAGTAGCTATTTATTCCACTGGAAACCATTAGCGATGCATTACCCTTTGGCACTGCTGTTTTTTGCAGAAACATGGTTAAAATTTTATGACTGATTTTGACCAATTAGATTTCTTTCCCTCTTAGAACTAAGAAATTATATATAATACACAAATATATATACATGTGTGTATACATAATATGCATATGCTTTATATTCCTAAGGTGTGTAATATATATTTAAATGTTTATATTTATATATACTCTAACATTATACGTATAAAGCCTTTTAAAAGTTTCTTCTCAAAAGCCACGTATTATGTTTTTATTTTCTTAAGACTGCTTAGTATTTCATGGAAAAGCATTACCTATATATTATTGTTATTTCTCACTATCGATGTGGATACTGATTAGCTGCTTAGTTTTACATGTTTGTTGTCATTATTGCTGTTGCTTTTATTTTAAGAGGACTCCATAGCATTTCATTTGTTTACTACCAATTGTAGATTCTTTGGAAGTGATGGGGTAATACCGTGTTGTACAAATGTAATATAATCAGTTACAGACAGGCTTTCCTCCTGCTTCAGTTTGTCTGGTTTTTTGGTTTTTTCTTTTTTCCCTGAAGATAATAAAATATGCGCTGTGCATCCACGCATGGTGTTAAAGTCCCTTGACTCCTGAGCCAGCCAAGCATCAACTTATATGTTGAGCTCTGCCAGTGCATTTCAAATTGGATCTGATGGGACCACCATTTAGAATTAAGAAGAGGAAGTTTTTTGAGTTTTTTATTTAATGACCTAGCTGCTCTTAAAACCCTGTATAAAACTTTGCCAAACTTGTGTTTGTGGAATAATTCAGTTGTCAGTTAAGGAGATGCTTGCATTTAATCTGAGAAAAGAAAGTTAATTCTCTCAAACTCCAATGTAAAACTTCAAATGAACAATCATCTTACTATTATTTTTCATGTGTCATCTACTTTTTAATCCTCACATATTATTGGGTTGATTGTTTTTCTTCAGAAAATTCAAATACTTCTATATAAATTGGTAACCCCTTCACGTTATATAATTTTTTCAACTCATCTTTTCCTCTTGAAACCCACCCCACCAAAACTCTTTTGAAGTTCAAAATGTATATGATGAGTTCCAACTCCAAAAGTAGCATATTTCTAACAAAGCATCCTAATATTGCACATTGGTTAAGCATAGAGGCATTAGAAGCAAAGAGCAAACAAGGTTAGAATCTCAGCCTGCCGCTACCTCTGACAGTGACCATGCATTTTTAAATCCAGAGTCCGTTTCCTGACCTGTGAAATAGGTATAATAACAACTACTTCAAAGATTATTGTTTCTGTAAGGATTAGATGAAATAACAAACATAAGGTAGTTCAATGTCTGGCAGATAGTAACAACTCAGTAAAAGGTAGCCATCAATTGAGCTGTTGCACTCGATTAACTCTTGTTGTCTACAGAGGCAGTATGGCACAGGACCGGCTTTAGAACTAGACTGCCTAGGCTGGAATCCCATGTTTACTACTTATTGGCTCTGTAAGCCTCAAGAAGTTCTGGAGCTCTGCTGCCTCAGATTCCTCATCTATGAAATGGGAGAATATGGTTGTACTTACTTCAGGTGTGTTTGAAGATTATATGCTTTAATACAACGAGAGTACTCAGAACAATGCCTGCCACATAGTAAGGGTTCAATAAATATTATTTTTCACTGTCCAAAAATTACTGAATATTAGTTTCCCTGGTATATTTGAGGTTTAGTTTTGCTTTTTGTTTAAGTCTAGCTCTGGTATTTTATAATGACTAAACAGGCCCAGCTATAGAAATGATTTTCCCAAAGACACACAGCATTTCTGAGCATTTTGACATCCAGAGCCCACGCATCCTGTAAATTGCCTTTCAATAAAAATTTATTGTAAAACTCATTTAAACACAAATGAAATAACCCAAATAACTGACACTAAAATTCAGGTGAATTCATTTTAGTACTTAATGCAAAACCATGTTATTTCAGATTTTATTGGTGTTCCATTTTGGAAAGTTGAGAGAGTCCTTCCAGGAAATCTAGTTACACTGGTCTGAGGCTAACCTGGTTAATTCTGATTCAAGATTGAGATTTGGATTATTCCTGTTTTTGAGCACACAATAAGTTTTTTTTTTTTTTTTTTTTTTAGTTTAGTTTTGTTTTTTAAGCAGGCTGATAATTTCAGTCTGATAATACTTGCCAGTGCCCTAACCATCCATATTGCTGACCTGGATGCTAGAGCTCTATAATTCCATTTCTTTGCTGCCTCCTCTCCCTCAAGGGTGGATGCTAAAACTAGAACAATGAATAGACTTTTTCTTCTGGCATGCTTGCCATTCCACCTTAAAAAAAAATGTATACATAGCTCAAGAATTACTATATTAAGAAGTTGTTGAATCAGTTACATCAGAGAGATGTACAAACAGATGCCCTGAATCAACCTCTCAAAACTATCTATAGTAATACTTTGACCTCTTGGTCTTAGAATTAACTTGACCTGAGTTTAATTTTTAGTGTTGCTGGTACTAGCTATGTGACCTTGAGCACATCACTCATTATCAAATATTTATTGAGGATCCACTATGCTCCCCGTTAGTGTGCTAGATAATCTTATACAAAGATACATTAGAAAAATATTCTCTAAGCCCACATTTCAATAACTATAAGTTAAAGGTAAAAGTATTTATATTATATAACTTCTAGGATTGTGATGAAGCTCCAAATGTAATCATCTAAGTTAAAACATTCGGTAAATAATAAAGCTTTGTACTATTATTTACTGTGAGATCTTGGAGAGTAGGGACCAGGTGTTACCTTTGTTACCTTAGTATCTAACATAATACCTGACACAAAGAAGTATTCAGAAAATGCTAGCAGACTGATTTCCTTAAAAATCTCAAAAGCATTTATCTGTGCATAGAAGGATATTAACATTTCAAAATTGATTTAATCTATTATGGCCAAAAGCTGGTATTATTATGATGTACCTAAAGCCACAGTTAGCCTCCAGATTTTAGAATAATTGAATTTATATGTCATATATAGAAATATATTGAGTGGTTGAAAATATATTTTATACCTAAACCTAATAATAATCTTTGAATGATGAAATCTACTTAATCGGCATTGTAGTCAACTCCTTAAAATCCTTCTAATTATTTGGACACTATATGTTTATAAACATTATTGAATGGACGAGAAACACAAACTTTAGCACACTGGACTGCATTTAAAAATCTTTCATGTAATGTGTTTAATGTATTTTAAGTTAATAATGCAGGAAGTAAAATCCTGTAGACCAGAAAAGTGTTGGAGTTAGGCAACATTAATCTGACAAAAAAAAAAAAAAAAAAAAATAGATCCTGGAGATTATTTCTTACATTGCATTTCCAGGTTTGAATCTAATCACCCAGGCACCCTTTTGCAAAATAACAGCACTCAAGATATATATGAACTAAATCCATGCTTGGTTTGGGAGATTATCTGCTACTAATATACCCTTGAATATTCTTTTAAAATGAGAAATTATATATAGTAGTTACAGGACTAAAACTCAGCAACTGAAAAGTACAGAAAGCCTTTTTTCAGAGAGAGGTCACTGGAAAATAATACGGCTAAAAGAAATTTCCTTCTGACACACACCCAGCGACTTAATTTGCATTTACAGAGGGAATAAATTTTCTTACTCCCACTGAACTTAAAAAAGCAATGAAAATTTACTAAAATTTCCCACTATCAATTTTAAGTTTTAATGAACTTTCTTAAAGAGGCCAGAAAGGTTATATTTTCTTTTCCTTAGACTAAAACCATTAACTATTTGCCATAATCTTCTTGCTATATTATGTAATGACCACACTAAGTGTCTAAGCTAATGAGAACCACCAACAGGACAAAAGTTTGCATGCTTTCTTCTTCTTCTCAGGATACATCATTTTATTTTATTTTCTCTGGATACACATTTTAATATGCCAGTAGTTGTCAGCAGTATTGCCCAGTGAGTATTCAAGACTACAGGAAAAAACATGATATGGCTTTTAGGGCATCAACTTGTTAAGTTAAACATGGTTTTATAATTAAACATTATATTAAAATGAACAAGATATAGAATAGATAAAAAATGTGCATTAATTTAAACATTAAAACCTCAGACTTCATGGTCTGAATTTTGAACTAATGACTACTCTCTTCATTTGAAAAACACTGCTTTGAGGCACCTGGGTGGCTCAGTCGGTTAAGCATCTGACTCTTGATTTCAGCTCAGGTCATGATCTCACGGTTCATGAATTCGAGCCCTGCATTGAGCTTTGTGCTCACAGTGTAGATCCTGCTTGGATTCTCTCTCTCTGTCTCTCTCTGTCTCTCTCTCCCTCCCTCTCTCTCTCTCTCTCAAAACAAATAAATAGACATTAAAAAAATGAAAAACACTGCTGACTTCCATTATAGATTTTTTTCCTTCATTTTAAAATACTTGGTTGTATTTAGTGATTTTTATTTATTTATTTAAACCGAACTCAAGGTGCCGTCTTAGAGTCCATCCATCAAAGGCTACTAGGGTAGGAATTGGAAATTTCAGATTGACTAGAGTTAGGGCCAGTTGATACATGAAGGCAGGTTAGCATGTGCCCCCATACCACTTCCTCTGTGTAGGTGACTTTATTGCTTACCACAAGTTAAGTGGAATTTCTCTCTTCTCTCTGCAAGGAGTGACATACACACCTACCTCCTAAGCCTCAGGTTCCTAACAGCTGCTGTCCTTTGTCTATGTGACAACCATCATTCTTTAGTATAATAGTAAGCATTTAATTTTTCTCACTCATTTGCTTCATGCTTGTTGTACATACTTCATAAAAGCTATTATCAGCCTCAAGAATTTACCATTCCTCATGGTCTTTATAAACATGCCTAAAGTTTTTTTTCTTTGTGTCTGAATCTAACTGTTGCACCTTAAAGAGGGCTGTAAGTAAGAATACCTCAGGAAAATCCCCAAAATATAGCATGTTTGTCTTGATGTTGATTCTTTAGGTTGGTAAAAAAAAAATCCATAATTTGTAAACACTCTCCAGATGATTGTGATATTCATCCTTAATTAGAGATGTCTAGATTAAATCATCTGGCCCCTTCAGACTTGATTCAGGCCATCATCCAAGCATCCTGCATGAACAATCCCAAGCATTCAAAACTATTGATGTTTAAATTGTGATAGAATTCCCTGAATAACTAATAGAATCAGTGATATATTTTGGCAGTGTATATGCACAGTGATTATTTAGAGGCTGAATTCATCTAACCTACTTCACAGGGTATAAATTTTAGAAAGTGAAACCTCCGAGAAATGGATACTTTTTATTCCAATTATCACATTACTTTTTAGAAAATTGGATGTGAGGGTAGTATGAAGGGAGCGAGGTTAACCAGCATGCAAAAGCCAGAGACATATTAGAAATCATAGAAGGAGCAGTTTAAAGACTATTTTTTAATTACTATATAATTATTACCCAGAGAAAACCAGACTGTAGATAAATTTTTCTGCATATGAAAAAAAATACATTTATTTCTGGGACTTTTTAAGTGCCCCAGATGAGGAAAAAGAATACTCCAAAAAGAAATTTTGTTTAAATAGTATTGTGACTGTAATACTATCTTTCAAAGTAAAGCTCTTCAAAGTTTTCTTTTTTATTGAGTGAATTAAATTTATCTTTAATTCTCTGGCTATAGTTGGTATGAATTGTGAATTTTATTTTTTTTGTAATAGAACATGCTAGTGTTCTTCCTTTGATATTGTATGTAGGTGGCAAGATATTGTGAACAAAAACTTAAAATAATCTAAATTGATTGTGGTTACAGATTAGTTCTATAAAACTTATAACTCTCAGACATGTGAAAAATAAGTGTCTAAAACTTATGCCCATATAACAATTGTATTTAGTTAACTACTTATGGGATAAGCACTGTATAACTACGCTTCCTCTCCAAAGCCTGTATAAGTATACTTTGTATCTTACATCTCTTTTTTAGTAGTTGATCACATTTAAGTATGACTTAAAAAAAGAAATGAGTTATACTAAATGTCATGATAATCACCACCTTTATTGTAAAAAAAAAAAAGTTTATTATACACTTACAAATTTTTGGGTGATACAAAAGAGTATATGACCTAGTCCATGTGACCCTTAAGAACTTTAGGTTCTTATTGCAGATGAAGCAGGATGCACACAATAATGTTACAAAGTAGCATGTACTGAGCGCCAAATGAATCATCAGTAAATTCTATAGCAATCTAGGAAGAAGTGATCAGCAAACACTGGAATAGTACAGTCCAATTATGTTGGTGTTTTTATGTGAGCATTACATAGAATCAGAGTTCAGTGTTTGAATACCATGTCAAAAGAGTACATGAAATGCTAAAATAAGAAAGCAGTTTTTACCAAGAAAATTTCCTTATTAGAAGTCTTTTTTATTCCTTTTCTAATCTTTTTATACTATTAAAGTATATATAACATCCCTATGAGGGGCCCAAGTATAATGAAGCCTTCTCTAGACCAAATATTTGGGAAAATTACATTTTTATTTGATATTTCTTTTAGTATCAAGTATCCATCTCCTGAAAATATAGGCCTGAAACTGAGGCCAGAAGAAGTCTTCCACTTTAACGTCCTGTTATATATTCATTTAGTAAAAATTTAAGTGCTTACTATTCTGAGACAATTGCAGAAGCTATCTGCCCAGCCCTGACTTCTCTCCTTAGCTTCAGTACAGTGTGGTCAACTGCTTCATGGGTCTTGCCACTTGGATGTCAACCTAGTGATATCTATCATCTCATATGTGTGTAGTTGGATTTGGTATGCTCATATTTTGTTAATTTTGTTATTTTTTTATTTTGTCCATGAGAGAGATAGGTCTTTAGTTTTTCTTTTTTGTAATATCTTTGTTGAATTTTATATCAGGGTTATTCTGACCTTGTAAATTGAGTTGAAAGAGATTTCCTCTTTCTCTATTCTCTGGAAGAGCTTATATACTACTACTGATTTTTTTTTGTTTGTTTACATAATATTGATGTTGTATAAATGTTAGAAGAATTCATAATAAAGCCATCTACGCCTGTTTCCTTTGTGTGAGGTTTTATAATTATAGATATAATATCTTAATGTTTTAGGACTAGTTTACATTTTTTCTTAGGTCAGTTTTATATGTAGGATTTTTCTGGGAAATTTTTTATTTCTTATAAATTTCTAATTTATTTTCACAAAGTTGCTAACAGTGTCCTCCTATTACATTTTTAATGTCTGTAGAATCTGTAATGACATGTTCTTTTTCATTCCTTATATTAGTAATGTCTCTCTTCTCACTTCGTCATCATCTTTATAAGGGGTTAAACAACTTTCTTAGTATTTTCAAGGAAGAAATTTTTAGTTTTTGTTTAATTCTTTCGATTGTATGTTCTTTTTCTATTTCTATAATTCGTTTTTGCTCTAGAGAATTTCCTACCTCTTTTTAGGAATTTAAATTGCTCTTGTTTAACTTATAAAAATGAATGCATAGATCATTGCTTTTCAGCCTTTTTAAACATGAACATTCAAGTATGTGAATTTTTTTTCAAATATAATTTTAAAAATATAAGTTTAGATGTGTTATATTTTCATTGGGTTTTAAGTTATGCTGTACTTTTTATTATTGTTTAAAAATATTTACTAATTTCCATTCTTTCTGTATTATTTAGAAGTGTACCACTAAACTTCTAAACATTTGGGGACTTTCTAGCTATTTTCCTATTATTGATTTCCAATTAAGTTCCACTATGTTTAGAAGACACATTCTGTATAGTACCAGTTCTTTGAAATTTGGTGAAACTAGTCTTATAGTCTGGCATATAGTCCATTTTTTACATATTCAGTATACCTTTAAAACTATGTATATTGTGTAGTTTTACAGTGGGGAGTTTTCACATTTCAGTTATATCAAAGTTGATAATTATGTATTTGGAGTCTTCTATATGTCTGCTTATTCTATATTTACTAAGAGTGATATTTAAAAAACTACCATGATGATTATGTATGACATTTTCCCCCTTACTTTTTACTTTTCTGTCTCCAAGAGTTAAGTTGTTATTTATAAGCAGCATATAGATTTTAAAAATCTTAGTCTTTGAATTTGAATATTTAACCTGAGTATTTAATGTAATTACTGTTATATTTGAGTTTAAATCTGTATACTATTTTCCTGTTTGTTTTCTGCTTGCCTAACCTATTCTTTGTTCCTTTTTTTTTTTTTAAACTCCTTTATTGTCTTCTTTTCTTGTTGTTTTTCTATCTTCTCTCTCTGGTTGCTCATACATTATACATTATTATTCTTTCTAAGGTTAGTCTGGAGATCACAATATGCATAATTTGCTATGAAAATCTCACATAAATTAGTACTTTAATCTCTTTCTGGACACTGGAATTGCAAGAATTTTAAATTCGTTAACTACATTTATCACACGCTTGCCTCTTGTGCTACTACCATATATTTAACTGTACATATATAAAAGGCACAAGAAATTATTATTGTCTTATACAGTCAGTATTCATCCAGATTTACCAATATGTTACACATTCCAGTGATCTTCATTCCATCATGTATTTTCTTTCTTTCAACTTGAGATTACTTTCCTTCTGCCTGAAGAAAACTATTTTCAGTATGTCTTTTAGTATGGGTCTGCTAGTGGTGAATTATCTCAATTTTCTTTATCTGAAAATATTTTTATTTCCCTTTCACTTCTGAAAAAAAATTTACCAGTCTTTTGGCTTTCATTACTTCAGTTCTGACTATTGCTCCTGTGAATGCAATATATCATTTTTCTTTGTTCTTAATATTTTAATTTCCCTTGTCTTCACAAATTCTACTGCGAAGTTCCCACTGCTGGTTTTGTTTCCTTTTGGTTTTGTTTGTTTATGTATTTATTCTCTTTAGACTTTATTATGCTTTTTGAATCTGTGGCTTGAAACCTTGAATCATTTTGGAGTCTCTTGGTCATTATATCATTATAAACATTGTTTTTTTTGCCTCATTTCCTTTCTCTTCTCCTTTGGAATTCCAGTTATACATATGTTAGATTTCATTACCATGTTACATGTCTCTTATGCTCTGTTCTGTATTTTTCAAATCATTTCCTCTGCCTTTTTCAGTCTTAATACTTTCCACTAAACTATCTTCTATGTCAGTAGTACTTTCTTGGTCTATTTTCTAAACTTACCTATTGAATTCTTAATTTTAATTCTTGTGTTTATCTGTTTTCCATTTGCTCTGATTTTCATTTTACCATTGTCTATAGAGGCATTTTTGGGTTGAAATTACTTAATTTATCCTTTCTTTTCTTGAGCATATTAGTTATATTAAAGTTCATTCTAAGGACTTTATTCTATATTCTGTATGTCTGTTTCTATTATCTATTCCTTAAGGTATTTGGGCTTTATCTCTTGGTCTGTCTAGTAGTTTTTTATTTGATTTCATACATTGTTTTTGAAAACTCATGGAGCTATTTTGAGAGTCTGAAATGTATCTTCCTCCAGATATTGTTTACTGTTGCTTCTGGTGGGCAATTCATCAAAGACCATATCACCTTATTGCAGTGTGTATTGAACTGATTTGAAACTGTATTGCAGTCTTTGTGTGACTTATTTTTGGTCTACCTTTCCACGAGTTTTAGCCCTTTTGGGTCCCATCTAAAATTTTAGGGCTATTTCCTGGTCATATCCACTTAATGGACTCTAAGCTCAATCTTTGTCTCCCTCATCCTATAAAGTTCCCAAAAGTTCTCAGTTTCATAGCCTCTGAGTTTCTACTTGCAAATAAACAAAGGCCTTGAGTGTCAGGCTCACTTATTCGCACTACCCATTTATCTCCTCAAGTCTTAGCTGCTTTTGTAGCTGTCTGATCCCTTCAAACAGATAATTGTAATTCTCTAACTTTCCTAGGTTTTTTCAATGGAAGGGTTGTTCTGGTCAAGTTAATTGCTATAGACAGAAATAGATGTTTTCAAATATATTGATCGGATTATCTTCTGGATTGTAAGCTCTGCAGTCGTGGGATTTTATGTTTTATTTACTTATATCACAGGTGCTTAGAACAATGATTGATATTTAATAGTTGCTCGGTAAATATTCATTTGTTGTTTGTTTTTGTAGCCGAGCACTGGGCAGTCTAATTTCTAACCTTGCTATGTTTACAACTCACAATAGCTATAGGACTGTAACAAATTAGTGAGTGGAAAAGTTATGAGGCCTGCCAAGCTATTATTCCAGAACAGGGGAGATTACTCCAGTGAATAAATGTTGAAAAATTTTGTAAGAGATACAAATACCAATTACATTTTATCATTTCTAAAATGTGTATTATTCTAAAATGTACATTATGAGTTTGAATGAATGGCTAGATCAATTTTTAACAAGTATTTCCTGAAAGGAAATACAATGGTCAGTAAATATGCTATCGAAGATTTTGAACAAATTATGCAAAGCAAAAATAATGTTTTTTTTCATTCTACCTCTGCGGTATATGGAACTATTCTTTGAGCAAGGGCATCTTTTAATAATATTTAAAAGTGATCATAATTAATTTGAAAATCAAAATATCTTAGATTACATATATATGTGTCTGCAAAGAGCTCTATGCGGTATGGTAAACATAAACATATCAAAAAGTTAACAGTTCTCAACATCACTTATCATCGGAGAAATGCAAATCAGAACTATGGTGAGATATCACTTCATACCTGTCAGAATAGCTGGAATCAACAACACAAGAGACACCGGGTGTTGGTGAGGAAAAGGAGAGAAGGGAGCCCTCTTGCCCTGTTGGTGGGGATGCAAACTGGCTCAGCCACTCTGGAAAACAGTATAGAAGTTTCTTGAAAAGTAAAAAAAATAGAACTACCCTACAATAGAGCAATTGCACTACTAGGTATTTACCCAAGGAATACAAAAATACTGTTTCAAAAGGATACATGTACCCTGATGTTTGTAACAGCATTATCTGCAATAGCCAAATTATGGAGGCAGCCCAAGTGCCAATTGACGATGAATGGATAAAGAGGGTGTGACATATAATGCAATATATAATTCCAATATATAATGGAATATTACTCAGCCATGAAAAAAGAATGACATTTTGCCATTTGCAATGACATGGATGGAGCTAGAGAGTGTTATACTGGGTGAAATGGGTCAGTCAGAGATAGGTACCATATTATTTCACTCATATTTGGGATTTAAGAAAGAAAACAAATGAGCAAAGGGGAAAGAGAGAGAAGGAAGAGAGAGAGAGGCAAACCAAGAAACAGACTCTTAACTATACAGAGCAGACTGATGTTTACCAGAGGGGAGGTGGATGGGGGGGGATGGGTTAAATAGATGATGGGCAAAAAAAATAGGTGATGGGGATTAAGGAGTGCCCTTGTGATGAGCACCAGTTGTTGTATGGAATTGTTGAATCACTATATTGTACACCTGAAACTAATGTTACCCTGTACGTTGACTAAATGGAATTTAAATAAAAACTCAAAAGAAAAGTGAACAAGTTCTCAAACTAAAACAGGGGCATGGTGAAGTGGAAGGAGAAATAATAGTGGCACATCAAAGAGGTTGGAGAGAAAAATCTTTGTAGTCAAAGGGTCACAGCCAGTATGCCCTGCATTTGGTGGGCTTGAAGGAAATCCTTGCCAATGCTCCCAGCTCTTGATTGGCAGCATAGTGACCAACTTGTAAGAAGAGTATCTAAAGGAATAAAACAACGTGGAGCAGAGGAAGAGAAGTAACATTTCTTGAGGGCTTTTCTATGCCTAGGGCATCTTAGTAGGTGTTCTCATGTACATTAATTAATATACTCTTCACAAAAGCTCCATGACATTGGTACTGCTGTGTTGTTCACATAGTGCAAATGAGGAATCTGGCTCCAGAATCATTAGACAATATGCAGCTAGAAGAAGGATGAAGTTATATATCTGATCTTAAATACACAAATCAAATGCTCTTACATCACCAGCCTCAGTACATACCAGTGCACCACAGTTTTTTTGTAATAGAGCAGACCCATAACTTGTATTCCAAGTGCAGATCTTGCTGGAGTCAAGATTAACAATACCTAACATAGTCAGATTCAAAAATAATTAAAGAATTAGAAAGCTAATGGTCTGATTCAGTCTGAGTCCAGAACTTACTGAGATATTTCTTCCATACTAAGTTGAGTTAAAGGGGGGAAACTTGGGGCGCCTGGTTGGCTCAGTCAGTTAGGCATCCGACTCTTGGTTTCAGCTCAGGCCATGATCTCACAGTTCATGGGTTCAAGCCCCGTGTCAGACTCTATGCTCTCAGCACAGAGCCTGCTTAGGATTCACTCTTTACCTCTTTCTCTGCCCCTCCCCTGCTTGCGCTCTCTCTCTCTCTCTCTCTCTCTCTCTCTCTACCCCAACCTCAAAAAAAAAAAAAAAAAAAAAACTTAAAATAAAAGGGGAAAATTTAAATAGCATGAGATATTAGGAACTGAAATGGAGAGAAATTAAATAACTTGTCCAATACCACAGGGTTTAATAAGTAGCAGAGCCAAGATTTAAACATAAACCTTATGCTGCAGTGTCCCCATTCCACTCTGCCACTGTTGTTTTAAGAAGAAATAAACCACCTCCTCTGTAATTTAGTGAGTTTGTGCATATACCTTTCTATATTATGTGCTCTCTTTCATTTTTATATTCCTGTGTGCAGCACCTAATAGATAATCCTTATTCAGCAAATATTTGTTGAGTGCTGAATCTGCAGACCTACAACTATGAAGAGATGGCAAACATTAAAAACAATTAAAGTATTTTAATAAAAAGTCAGACAAACTAGGCAGATTTGTGGATCATGACAAGGTCATAATGGTAAGGAGTAAGAGATCTGAAATGGTACTAAGTAAATAGAAAGTTGAAAGGTATCACAGTATAGTGGTTGCGAACAGAGACTCAGTAGCCAGACTAGCCTGAGTTTGCATTCTAATTCTGCCACTTACTAGTCGTATGACTTGGATAAATAACTTCACCTCTGAACTTGTTTCTTCATCTGCAGATTGCAGGCCATAGTGTCACCTACATCATAAGGTTATCAGGAGCTGAAATGATTTGATAAGTATAAATGATTTGATAGGGTCTGGCACACAGAAAGCACTCTGGATGTTTGTTCTTACCATTGCTCAAATTAATTACATGTTTCATCCACTGCTTTGGCTCACTCTGAATTCCTATTTGGGAGGCCTAAGGACATGGTAAAAGCAGCCACGGGCCCTGCTTTTTGCCTACAGATCAATTAAATTTAATGACTGGAAAATAGGCAGTACATTGGGATTCATATGAAATAATGTTGATGCTAATGTAAGAAGGACCTGGAGCCACAGTAAAAAAAAAAAAAAAAAAAAAAAAAGCTATTTGTATTTTGCTCTTATCCTCTTATGGAATGTTATCACCTAGGTATGTCTCCAAGTGTACACACAAAATGAATGATTCAGGTTTATGATGAAGTGAACCCTGGATTCAGTTCACTTTAAGTTCAATGAAACAAACTTGAAGTGTCTGGGTACTGTTCCTGGCAGCTTCTTAAGAAATGTTAGTTCTCTTCTGCTTTCCATTGCTCTGCTTATCACTCTAGTTCATATGATTAGAGTTTTCTGTATATCCATCTGCTAGTTCAGTGTACCCTCATTTTTCACCACAGGGCTCTGGTAATGGATTGAAGATGGCCTAGTCTGTAGCCTAAGTGATAGCATCAAGTTGCCTTTACTACTACTCCCGATTTGATACCTTAGTTTTAGTGACTGGGCTGGTTCTAATTACGTGTCTAAGCTTATTGTCTTATGCCTGAATCTCTTCCCTTATTCCTGTTTAGCACCTCAATTCCTTTACACTTGTCCTACACGACTTGTTTTTTTAGGAAAAGTCTGGCCAACAGTTAGAGCCCGCCTATTTGCTGCCACATTTACTTGATGTGAACACAACTAATTCCCAATACATTGCTTTCTTGCAGGCCCCCTACTACTGCATGCTACCCCCTCCCAGATGATCACATATTAGCTCTTGCCAGACCCGTATGGCAGACTCCTTGTTCGTCTCTGCCCAGAGTTGTATTTCTGGTACCAGAACCTAGCACCTTAGTCTTCCTCTGCATTCTAACATCAAACACCACCACTCACCACTGCGTATTTCTTGTGATGCCTGTAGAGGAAGCTACTCTGTAATATAAATTCTAACTCCGTAGAAGAGAATCTAGAGGGAATTATTTTTTCTCCTTCCTACTTTCAAATTCACTCCTAAATACAAAGAAAGTGGTACATTGTTTGCAAAAATGCCCACTGTAATCCCTCTCTTTTCTCTACATACTCCCTTGTAATATGTCTTTACTATTTTTATCAAGAGGTGAATCTAATTTTATAGCCTTTGAACCTGAATTGAGCTGTGGGCTTCCTTTGGCCAATGGGATATTAGAAAATCCCATTGGCATAATCAGAAACTTAAAAAGTACTTCTGTATTGGGGTTGTCCTACCTTGCTATTTTTGGAACTTGACCACTCTGTGTTGAAGGTTGGGCTAGCTGGCTACATGGTAGAGACACATGGTTTACCCCAGCCAACTTCCCAACATGTAATTGAGGCCAAATGAGACCAACTAAGCCTCAGTCACCCACTATCAAAAGAATCACCTAGTTGAGCCTAACCTAAATTGTTGATGCACAGAACATGAGCTGATAAATAATTGTTGTTTTAGGCTAATAAGTTTTGGGGTAGTTTGCCACACAGCAAAAGTTAAGTGATTCAGAAAGAATCAAGACTGTCATTAATCATTTTCAAGGACCATTTTTTGTTTTTGTCAGTTGTGTATGTTTCTATATTTGTTTATTATGGAAAAGTTCATTACTGTACTTGAGGCTAGAGGCATATAATGACTTAAAGCATTTATTTAGTATTATTGGTGAAGGTGGAAGAGTGTTAAATCCTATGAGGAAAAGTATAATAGTGATGGTTTTCTTCCCTAGCCTGTCTCAGAGTTAGTCTCCAAATTCAGTGTTTTTTGAACATTTATGTTCAGACTTCATATGTTTTAAATTGTGTTACCTGATTCTACACAAATAAGTCTTCTCTCCATGAAACTGAAAATTACATATCCCTGGGCAGCCAAAGTACCTCTTTTGTATCAAGCATTTTATAAACCATTGGAGTTTTGGGGTTTTAAAACCAAGATGGATAGGTATTCATGTTAACTCCAAGGTGTTCAACCCTGTGAGTTGGATCCACTTTTATAATTTGTAGAGTAATTCATCTTTAACATCCTTAAACCCTTATTATTAGACTTTATGTGCAGTTAGAGGAGTGGTGATGTGCCACATTCAATCCTAAATCAAATACACAGTGAGTTGTAACTACTCTTATATCACCACCGCAGTATATCCCAGTGCACCTTAGTCCTTTATAATAAACAGACCCATCACTTGTACTCAAAGTGCAGATGACTTGTTAGAATCAAGATTATCACAGAGAACCTCATAAATGGCTTCCAGCAACCAAGGTATTGTTGACACTCTACTGCTAAGCACTTTGGCTTTTCCTGGGCTTGGGTTGCAGAACCATTCTCACATAGGATGTGCTTTGAGTCACAGTAGTATTCTGCTTACATCCTAGGGAGCCTAAGGTGATGACACACGATGATGACAATTTGAACAAATTGTGCACTTGTAATTATGGCTAAATGTCCTGGTTTGCCTCTATTTTTTGTGACCATCATGATCCTCCCTGGCCAATTCACACTTTATGTTACTTGTTCTATAATCCTTGTGAAATACATATGCAAAAAATACTGAAAATTAAAATTTGAAGGAAGGGAGGAAGAAAGAGAAAAGGGTGCATGGAATGTGCCTGTCCAGGAAAATTAGCCTGAACATAATTGTATATATGAAATAATGCCCCAGGGTCTGAAGTTAAGGCTGAGTTTTCATACGACAGATTGGTCAGTAAACATTGTGGATGGTTTTTTGACTGTGAGAACGATCTAATTCTGGAAACATATAACTGATTTCAGCATCAGAAAACTCTGCCTTAATGATCTGCCACATGATTTACTTTGTGCTATTGCCACGTGGTTACTTTTGTTCCCATGTGACATTTTCATACTTGTGTTTTACACTGAGTTTTGTACCACAAGGATTGCATTTTTATTATTTACTAATAGGCATAAAACTGTGTGAGTACTGTGTGTTAAACAATTATGTTTGAGGGTACGCAAGAATGCAAACACTCCTTATAAGATGTTACTTGTTATTTAACAAGTATGTTAGCTTCAAGCAGGATAATAGCTGTAATACTAAGGAATTAAGACTGGGAAGTAGTGATTTGTTGGAGGTTTTGCTGAAATAATAAAGAAGATTCTGTGGTTAAAGGTAATACCTGGATCCTAAAGGGTTGTAGAGAATGTGTAGGGCAGAAATTATACTTAGATCCGCAACATTTGACAAAACAAAGCTATACAAACACAGTGATGGAGGAAGCTTAGCAACTGTGTACAGGAAAAACACTGAAGGGTATTAGGTACCATAAGGCAATGGTGTGAAATCAATTCTAAAATTATTTTGATATCGAGCTGCGTTAATATAGTAACTACAATAAGAAAAGGCCAGAATTGACTTTATTCCATGCTGATCATTATAGAATTTAGATCAAGGGGCATAGGCAAACTGGAACACATTCAGAAAAGAGCATCTAGCATGATAGATTTTCTTTTTTAATGGAGAATATAGCAGAAGAAACAAGAGTATGGTTTGGAGGAAAGAAGACTTAAAGGAGCATGATAGCTACAATAGTTATGATGTTTGTCTGCCATAGTAAGAGAAAAAGCATTTCTAACTGGCTTCAATAACAAACAACTTATGGGTTCATGTAACTCAAAAGTTCTAAGACAAGTTGGATTTTATTTGAGTCTCAATCTAGTGGCTGTTTGGCCAAAAATGGTTACTCTCTCCTTTCTTTGGGTCAGGATATTTGCTGGCAACAGTCCAGGCAGTGTGCTTCTTTAATGTCAAGTGAGAATCTGAAAAACCTTTTTCTTCCTATATAGTTCATTGAAAGAAAGAATAATTTTCTTTTCCTAAATCCCTAGGAAATATCTCTTGTATCTCACCGGCTAGAATTGTGACATATGCCAGTCTCTGAACAAATTATATAGGCTTGGAGATGGTATGTAAATTAGGATGGCTAATCACAAATCTACATCTTTTTTTTTAAAGTTTATTTATTTTTGAGAGAGAGAGAGCAACAGAGGAGGGGTAGAGGGAGAGAGAGACAGAGAATCCCTAGCAGGCTCCATACTGTCAGTGCTGAGTCTGACACAGGGCTCAGACTTACGATCTGTGAGATCATGACCTGAGCCAAAACCAAGAGTTGGATGCTTAACCAGCTGAACCACCCAGGCGCCCCCACAAATCTACATCTTGAGCTAAGATACTACGTCTGTCAAGATTCTCAGGAGAAATAGAATCAGCAAAAGATACCCACATACACACACGCACACACACACACACACACACACTTACATATATTGTATTATATATTGATATATATTATAATTTATAGACTATACATAAAATATATTTTTATGTATAAATTGTGTGTGCAAGTATATTTATTTTGAGAGAGAGTGCATGTGTGCAAGCGGGGGAGGGGCAGAGGAAGAGGGAGAGAATCCCAAGCAGGTTTCACCCTTGTGTGCAGAGCCTGCCGCAGGGCTCAGTCTCACACCTGAGTGGTCACCACGTGGGATGATATTAAGATTTGGTCACTTGAGCAACTGAGCCACCCAGGCTCCCCCAAAGTGAACTGATTATTAACCACATCTACAAACTACCTGCACAGCAACACCTTGATTATTGTCTGATTAAATAACTGGGTACTGTAGCCTAGCCGAGTTGACACATAAACCATCATAGATATAATGAGTCTCTTCCAAAATACATGGCTGAAACGTTGACGTCCTGTTGAAACAGAGATTGGCAACTAAGAGGTAGCCAACAAATATCCCTTACAATGACCAACAGAAGAAATGTAAAAGGCTTCCATGGTTGTGAGTTTTCAGTTGTTTTACATAGACTGACACCAAGAGGAAAAATTGTAGAAATAGTGAGGAAACAGCTATCAACTAAAAAATAACTAAGAAAACAGTAGTGAGTTCTTATTATTGGCAGTGTTCAAACATGGACCAGGGGATTGTGGTGTAAGGCCTTAAAATTAAATCCCAATATTATGTGTTCTTGACATCTGAGGAAAACTAGGAGATCCTCCAGTGGACCAATCAAAAATTGTCCTCCCCACTGTGCTCCCACAGATAAAGTCCCTGAGCCAAATGACCCTTGTTAACAACATCTGCTTATCATTGAAAAGCAGGTTTCAGTTCCCTGCCCGTGGAATTACTCAGACAAGACAATCACTTTCATGGGAACGAAGGGCCACCTGCTCTTTTGTTAGTATAAAACCTGCATCCTACAGCCTCTGCCTGCCCATTCTGTCTGTGAGTACAACCCTCTTGTAGCCATGCAGGGCACATGCTGCCCTCCTCCCCTGGGCTGTAAGTGTGTGTGATTAATAAACTGTCAATCTCATCTGTCCAGTAGTCAGGTGCCATATTTCAAGCAATGTCCATAATCCTAGAATGGGAATCCTTCCCTCACCAATGGGGTGAACGGGAGGTGGCTAAAAAATAACTGCCCCCCCCCCCACCCAGCCCATTCAACTGTGATGGTGGAGAGGGAAGAGATTCAAACATCAGTTAAATAATTGGAATAAGTGATTTGTGAGTTGCTTTTCAATCCCATGATTCTATTTTTTGTGTTCCCGGTATTAGTATTAGCATTCATTTTATATTTTCCAAAGACAGACATAACAATCCATCTTTCTACAATTAGCCCCCATCAGGTTGTTTCACAGACTATTCATTTGTACATTTCTTCCTCTTAGTTCAAAGCTCAGAAAGCCATGCTTTATTAATTTTTATATACCTTCAATTAACATAATGCCTGAGAGATAGCAGATATTCAATGAATTTTTGGGGAGTGAATCTGAGAATCACTTTCTCCATTCGAATTTGGGAAGAAATTACCAATGAGCAGTGAAATTCTCCTTAAACATAACACATAAGTAAACATCATAAATACGAATTCCCCAACACTGTTGAAATCCAAATTGACCCTATCCACCTGTAGATGGAGGGAATGAGGTCTTGGGAGAGTTGCCATTTTTTTTTCTCTTCTCATTCCCCATCCAAAATGCATACCAGTTGCCCTAAGGCTTCCAAAGAACCCTGCAGGCAGCATCTCACTTTGTGTAGGAAGGAGAATTAGTATAGCTGCAAGGTGATCCCAACTTCTTGCCTGTCTATTGATTTTGAATGCTCCATTGACTTCAAAATCCCTGCTGAAAGCTAAAACATGCTTCTGCAAGAAGGTATTTATTTTAAGCATAGTTTCATGCTTCAAGTATGCAGCTACACAGTACCCCTATCCTAAATTATGGGAAAAATATGGAGAAAGCTAAAATGCTTGGCTTGAAGATGTTTGACATATCTTTTTTCTGTGATCTCTACTTTATTATTTGTTGTAATTAAATTGGCTTACTCAAAAATTTATTTTTTCCAGTTTTATTGAGATAGTAATGCATATAGCACTGTATTAAGTTTAAGGTGTACAGTGTAATGGTTTGACCGACATATATTGTCAAATGATTACCATGATAAGTTTAGTTAACATCCATCATATGTATTCACTTTATTTATCTGGACATTTCTACCTTTTAACCACCTTCATCAAATTCTCTTTTTCCCCATCTCCTACCTCTGGTAATCACAAATCTGATCTGCCTTTTTTTTTTTTTAATCAATTTGGCTTCTTTCTCTCTCTCATTTTTTAAGATTTCACATGTGAGATCATATAGTATTTGTCTTCTCTGTCTGATTTATTTTACTTAACATAATGCCCTTAAGGTCCATATATGCTGTCACAAATGACAGGACTTCCTTCCTCTTTTATGGCTGAATAATATTCCTGTGTGTGTGTGTGTGTGTGTGTGTGTGTGTGTGTATGCAGCTTCTTTATTCATCTTTTGGTGGACACTTAAGTTGTTTGCATGTTCTGGCTATTGTAAATAATGCTGCTATGAAAATGGGGGTGCACATATCTTGAACAGAATGTTTTCATTTCCTTTTGATATATTTACAGAAGTGGAATTGCTGGATCCTATGGTAATTCTATTTTTAATTTTTTGAGGAACTTCTGCATTGTTTTCCATAGTAGCTGCACTAATTTACATTCCCACCAACAGTGCACAGTTCCCTTTTCTCCACATCCTCATCAGCATTTGTTATCCCTAAATTTATTCTTTTGATAAATGATATGTGCTTTTTTTCCTAACCTATAGATTTAAGATTTATTTTTTTAAGAAAATAGTGAATGACCTGATCCGACAAAGGGATTTTGCAAATTCAGTGACTTATTGTATACCTTCACATAGGTATACAATAAATTACATTTATTAGCAAAACTAAAATTACATTAAATCACCTCTGGTGTTGAAACCAAGGATGTAAAGTTTCCATTTCCAAATGTCTTTATGTAGTACTAAACATGTGGTTGGTATAAATATATATTGGTTAAATAAGCTAATAATAGGATACACTTCCTTTCATTGATCATAGACCTTAAGAATTTAATAAAGCAGAAGTCTTTTCTCCCATCTCCTGGGTTTATTCACAGTAAACAGATCCGAGCTATGCTAGGCCAGTTCAGCCAGGCAGAAGCCTTATTAATGAAAGCTGGAGTGCAGCCAGGGACTTTGGATGGAGTTCTTTTGGATCTTGGGTGTTCCTCCATGCAACTTGATGCTCCTGAAAGAGGTTTTTCCCTTCGGAAGGACGGCCCCTTGGACATGAGAATGGATGGTGGCAGGTGAGTATTGATAAAGCATTTCTCCTCACAACAAGAAATCAATTTTGCAAAAACACCCTGAATTTAATTTCCTTTTAAGACTGCAGAATTCCCATCACACGCCCACACCTAACACTATCCATACATAATAAATCAGTTTTGTTTGCTACTCATTATAGATTTTAGTGTTTCTCTAGATTTGAGATTCTAAAAGAAAAATCATTGCTGTCTTTACACAAAATAGTGAGGAGGATAACTTTCATACTAATTATCTTTTTTATAGATACAATATGGGCTTTTAGACTGCTTACAATATTGATTAATGTGAATCTGAAACAATGGATCCATTTTTATGCAGGCCCAACTATGCCTCTTGTGAGATGTAAAAGGAACTCTACTTAACACATATTCTTTTGAATCCTGCATGAAATGCAGGATTCTAGGGGTCAGTGATTGTGTGTTTTGTGCTGTCTCTTGTATAGTCACTTTTATTTAACATTCTCCAGGGAAATTACAGTTTATGGTACTGTATCCACATAGTACTATATATAGGACAGCTTTACACCTCCTATTCATTCCTCACCACCATGGAAATACTAGTTTGTTCTCCATTATTCCATTATTCAAATAGGTACATTTGAACACAATGAGGCTCACATTCTAGTAAAGTATAGGGTAAGTTCTTTTAAATCCAAATTAACGTGTAAAGCTTAGATTAGCACTTGTCTCTATGCCTAACACTGGCTTAGGGACTGAACAGCCTGTTCCTACAAAGCTTAACCATGTTTTTCTCCCTTATTTCATGTCCCACCACCACTGCCAAATTATGTATCATGGCCCCTACCTTTGGGAACCTTATCTTCTAAGAGAAATGTTAGATTTTCTTATATCTGAATAAGCAAACCATTCTGTTACTCTTACTAATCTGCAATTCTAGACCTGCATAAACATTTCTACTGAGAAACAGGTTTTCCAAAATTTCTTACAGTCTATTCAAAGGACCTATATATAAGAAATTTAATGTCCAATTCAAGTCAGCAAATTCATATTGAGTTGACTTTGACTTCTTTTCCCACAAACTTCTTTGTCCAATGCTAATTATTCACAGATAGCCTTTTCCCCATGTTCTGATATGACCTAGTAACTTGGATTGTGACCCATACTTGCTAGAACCTTTTGTTCTGAGTCTTATACCTTCTTTTTCCCAAGTTGGCATTCATTGAATGAAGAATGTGATCATAAAAGAAAATAATGAAAATCCTTTAAAAAGCAGTGACTAATAGTAAAGGTCAAATATCTTTTCATGTTTGGAGATTGAGGTTGTTGTGCAGAGGTAATAAAATGTCAAGCAAATTACTGCTGTTCCTATGTCTTGTTAAGGAGGATGCCTTCTGAAATACGAAGAACAAAGCTTCTAGTTAATGGTAGTAAATCCCCATATTGTTAATGTAAAAAGTTCTCAGCAAATTGTAGTTGTGAATCAGGGTTCTTGAGGTTTTCCCCTAAGAACCTGAAAATAAAATTTTCCTTAAACATTAAACTCTAAGTCAATACATAATGGATGAGATTTGAGTTTAGCAAATATATCTTAGAAAGCAGGGTGGCTTCCAGGTAGATAGCCCAGACTGTATAACCTGATCAAAGATATTAACAGATCTGAAGAAAGTATATGGCATTCAGAAAAAGGGAGTTCATTCGCATGAATTCATAGAAAAGGAGAATCATGGTAAATATGTGCAATGTTTACCCAGTGGTATCATGGGGAGAGGGAGGCCACGCCAAAAAGTATGGCCAGTCAGATCCTGGAGGCTGATATATCTGTGGTGAAGGTGGACACAAGAGGCTTTCTTAACCTGTTCCGTTTATCACTAGAATCTTACAGCATAGTTTAGTTAGTTCACAGCTTCAAGTACTTGTAGGTCTAACTGTTGTTAGTTGTATTCTTCCCTGAAAGTTAATAAATAAATTTCCACTTATGTTAATATTTTCCTTCTGTTGTTAATGTAGTCATTTTAAATCTCTGGAGAACCGTTAAAATCTTTTACCTGTTAAGTTGGGGGGGGGCAGATTTTGACTTCTTCATTATGAATGCCTACCCTGATGTTGTCAGCTTTTCATAGTGTTGCCCCTTTTGTCTTGTGGAACAATGGAAACCTGTACATTGCTATTCAATGTTAGAATGAGAGTAAAATAAAATGATGCCCATTATTCACTGAACTCTATTTGAGCAAAATGCTGTTTTAATTGTCTCACTTAAAAGTAGAAAGGTATTATAAAGAACTGCTAAGTCCATCTATACTAATCTCAGAGTTGTCCTGGTAGAACTGGACCTTGTCCCTTGGGTCTGAATTTACCATCATTAATAAGGTTTATCTTGATGCTCAGTGGTTTTGGGCAGTTGAATGCACAACTAGGTAAGATGTAGCAGGGATTTTGTCAATGAGGCCAAGAATGATGATGGGAAAATTTAGGAATGGGCAAGATCTAGGGGACATGCACATTCATTGACCTTCTCTGTGTGCCAGACATTCTACTATCTGCTTTACAGCTGCATGCACCCTTAATTCTCCCAACAATCCTATGAGTAAAGCATGGTTACTTTCATTTTACAGGTTAGAAATTGAGGTTTCAGTAAGTTAAAAGTCTTACTCAGTGTGAATAGCAAGTCAGGTATTCTAATCTATGTGGATCTGACTCCTCCTCATTGTTGTTGTTATTATTATTATTAGCAGAACAAAGCCTATTGAGATGGAAACAGGACTACCTTACAGGATGTTCATTGGTCTGGGGGTGTCATGGCAGCTAAAAAAAATGAGGCAGATCTGGAAAGCAATGTTGCCTTCTCTCTCTCTCTCTCTCTCTCTCTCTCTCTCTCTCTCACACACACACACACACACACACACACAGCGAGAGAGAGAGAGAGAGAGAGAGAGAGAGAGAGAGAGAGAGATCATAACAAAATAGGGGACAAGCCATTCTCCTGGAGGCACTAGATATGTTAACAAGGTTCAGGTTATTATTTTTAAGAAGGGATTTTCAGGTGTTTCTTTACAACCCCCCTCTTAGGCCTTAAAGCTCTACCATATCCTTATTACTTAAAGTCCTCACAGTGTGATACTGGCAATCAATCCAACGTATTAATTACAGGAGTAGTAACAATACTGTTAACAAAGCTGTCTTACCAATAAGTAAGTTCTCGGTTCGTTCATCATTTAGAATTCCTTGGCACATTTCCCTAAAGGAAAGTAAACTGCAATGGTCTGACAGAGTGAATGCTGTTTCCTACTATGTGATCTGTTCTGTTTGGCTAAAGGTTTTCCTTTGTCTCCACCACCTAAAATTATTGTCTTAGGCTTATTTAGTACTGTTTCTTGATTACTAAGTTTTACCCCATGGTGACTTTAGTCCTGAGTTTATAAGCCAATATCGTTAAATATTTGAAGTAATATACATTATTGTTATTAAGATTGTTCAGTTTTTTGTGAGGGAAACTGACTGGGAGTACCTTCTTGTATAGACTTTCTAAGTTCAATTTGTGCTCCCATATCAGTACTCGGTTACTTTATAATCTCAGATTTAGTTAAGTTCCTGGGATATAGGCTCATCTAAATATGTCAGTATCTTGTATCTTGTATCTTCTTATAGTGAAAAAAAATCAAATGGTAGTTTAAATTTTCAACAAACTAAATCCAAACATTTTCCATTATTTTGGCTTAGGGGAAATCTGCATAAGGAATAATAACTTCGTGAATTAAATGTTAGTAAAATATTTTAATTTCCTGCTGCCTTTGACCTTGATGAATGTCACACACAATCCCCTCTTGCCATTATGATGGGTATTTGAAATGGAAAATCTATTTCATTTGTGTAAGATTTCAGTCTCTGACTTGAAAAACCTCAGATGCTTAGACTGTGTGTGTATGCCTGACTTCAGTACTCTGAAGTCTCACCTCTTGTCAATGAAAACTGACGTCAGCGAACTAATTGGCTCTTCTTGTGCGTAGGTACCCTGACATGCCCACCGCAGCTGATGTTGTGAACGCTTTAGATCAACAGGCACTTGCCTCCATCCTGAGAACATACGGGGAGGAGAAGCATGCCAAGAAAATCGCTTCAGCAATCGTTCAGGCTCGCAGCCTCTACCCCATCTCCAGAACCCAGCAGCTTGCCAGCATCGTTGCAGGTACCCTCATTAATTCTGAACAGTGTCTCAGAGAAAAAAAAACAACACTAATATATGTATGTGTATGTGTGCGTCTGTGTATATATGTATATATATATATATATATATATATACACACAGACGCACACACATATGTATGTGTGTGTGTATATATATATATATATACACACACATATACAGACACACACACACACATATATACAGACACACACACACACACATATATACACATATCCTCCAAACTCCCAGAGGGATTCATTTGTACTTAAAATCATTCAGGATAGAATCTTGCCTATCTTTCTCTCTATATCAGCTTTCTTTTGGTTCTGCAAGCTTCCCTCACCCAGCACCTCTCCCCACACAATTTAAGAAAATATACTATAGTTGCTGATTAGTTGAACAATAGATTGTTTTTTCATGAGAGGTAATTTATCATTGTGCCTACCAAGGTGCAACATGGAATGGTGAGAGCAGAATTTCTTGATCCATCACAGTGGTTGATAAGCATTCTGTATAAGATCTGACATTACCTCTCTTAGTTTCACATTTCTGCATTTTAATATTTTGGGCAAAAGGAGAATTGCATTGCCCAACTGCTAAAATAAAATCTAGTGACTCATACATCTATTCTAAACAACCAGCTAACAAAGGGTATGTGATGTATAGGTTATTCCACTTTGTGAATGCTAACTAAATCAGCCTGAGGGGCTTATTGAAACATTTCATCTTTTCTGCTGTTCGCCACCATAAACCTCTTGAACTTAAGTCTAGCTAGGAGGCGCTTTATTATAGCCTTTCTGTTTGAAGCCAAAGTTGTTTCACAGCTGTGTTCCATGATGAAAGTTTTCCAAGGCAAAAATACAACTCCTGCAGTTATTTAACAGAATTCATGTTACATTCTTTGTCTTGTGGGCCATCTGAAACCCTACATCATTTTTATTTACCAAATGTATTAGGATTTCTTTCCCATGGCCCCTATTAAGTTACCTAAGTAGCTAAAGAAGTGGAGAAAAATAAATAATTGTATAACTTGTAAAAAGAACCTGATATTGGTTGTCTCTAATCTTAATATTATCTATAATTTAAGGAATAAAGCTTGATTATAAATTCATTCAGATCAAGATTTAGGGATCATATAGCAATTGTTTTATGACATAACTTAATAAGACTATATTTTACTTAGTTAGAATAATAAAATATAAAGAGCTGACCAAGTCTTTAAATGTTTTAAGCTTTATATATACCTCAAGGCCCTTCCAACTTACCACTGAGATTCCTTTAGGCAACTAAGAGCACAATTCTTGTGGGTTAGATGATCATAAAATATGCCATTGTATTTGTTTCCCAAAAAGAGTTTGTACTAGTAGGCTGCATTAATTCACTCTCTGTCTTGTGTCCCTTTCTTTTCAGCCCATACTCACTAAACATTACCACCTTACCTTATCTTTTTGTCATGATTTAACTAGCTATATGTGTTGTTCTCTGTCTCCCATATGGAAATGATGACAGTGAAAAGTCACATTTTTTATTCATAAGAAAATCCAGAATTTTCTGGTGCTGAAAATGAAGACTAGGGCTGAGGACAGTCAGCCAATCAAAAACCTCATCTGATAACTGAAGAAACTGCGACTCTGAGAGGGTCAATAGTATCCTCGAAGGTATACAGCCTAATTAATGACAGAGTCTGTACTAATCTAGAATCAGAGGCATAACTGGGTATTTTTGCCTTTAAGATATTAATTTTTTGGTCTCAAGGTCCTAATCTTCGAACTTGGGGTACTAACACTGGCATTACAGAGAAATTATATCAAGATGTAGAATAGAAACAATTTAAGTACTTTCAGAAAGATTATGATGTGAAAAACGTATTAGGGCTATAACAAATGATATTGTAAAAGTGAGAATATTCATATATGTGTAGGCTTTAATAAATGCCATTAAAAGATTGAGTTCCCCATAATGAGTCCATTTTTATAGTTCAAATCAGCCCATAATAATACAACTTTATTGATGATGATATAATTCTGTAGAAAAGGAAAAAACATAAAAAAAAACAGTTTGCATTTTATGCTCATTCATTCACAAAATATTTTGGAAGAGGCTGGTATATACCAGACATTATACTGAGTACTAATGAAAAATGGGTCAGAGGTGACTAGATTAAAAAATGGTAATAGTAAACAAGGTTTTTCTACTTATAGTGGAAACCCTCTTATTTGTTGTAGTCTGAAGTTGTGATTGTGTGGGTAATAGAAAAAGTTGGTACATGGGGAGAATTTATAGAACCTATCCATATTTATATATATGGAGATGCTTAGGTCCTAATTGCAGTTCCACAAAGTCCATTCTTACATAAACCATACCCATGGCATACCCTTCTACAAGCGCTGATTTTATTTTTATTAAAACGAACTTAGAGTTCAAAGGTACTTACAAAGCAATCTGAGCATATTTTCTAGATTTTCTTAATTTTCTACATTTTCATAATTTTTTAAATCTTTCATAATTACCTCACCTACATCTAATTTGATTGCATTTTTTACATGACTTATCTTTATTAAGACTCTCCAAAGTCTCCAATTTACTTTTCATGGGAACAGCAGATGTCTTTCCTTTTGCATTCATATTTCACCAGTTTATGTAACATTTGATTGAATTATTTAATGGCAATAGTAAGTGCTCTTGGCTTACAGCTCTTTTGGTGGAAGCAGGACTGTATAGGAATATTCGAGAGTAAAATACCATGCTGAGACAGTTTAACAGAGAAAGGGATTAATCTGTCAAGTCCATTAAACAGAAGTCTCTTAAGAGAGCTAATCCATGAAGATGGGAAGCAATGGAGGGCCCAGGAAGGTTCCTCTATTAGTTTCATTTCCTAGTGCTGTATTAACAAAGTACCACATATTTGGTGGCTTAAAATAACACAAATTTATTCTTTCACAGTTCTGGAGGCCAGAAGTCCTAAATGAAGGTATCAGCAGGGCTCTGGGGGAGAATAGCTACCTCCTTGACGCTACCTTGTGTCTGGCACTTGCCAATAATCCCTGGTGTTCGTTGGCTTGTGTATGCATCACTGAGTCTCTGCCTCCACTCTCACTATCCCCATACATGTTTTTTGTGTCCAAATTTATCTTTAGTATAAAGACACCAGTCATATTGGATTTAGCGCCTACCCTAACAGAGTATGTCCTCAACTTGATTATATCTGCAAGTACCTTATTTTGAAATAAAGTCGCGTTCACAGCTTCCTGGTAAACACAAACTTGGGGGGACACTATTCAAGCTGGTACAGCTCCTAAGCAATATCTTTATTTAACAAACATGTATTTTGTCAAGCTATAATATGCTGTGACTATATCTGGACATCTTTTCTGGTTCTAATAAATTCATGCTAAATATGTTCAAGATTATCCAGGCACTCTGGGAAATATGCCACAGTTCCTGACACATGGTAAAACCCATATATTGATGGAAATATAAATCATTCCCCTTGCTTTCAAAAAGCTAATAATCCATTAGGACAAGGAAGACCACCACACTTATAATCACAATATACTTAGTGGGATTATATAATAATTCAAGTAAGTAAGTTGTAATTTGTAGAACCTAGAGCCTGGTGCATTTCACTAGTACAAATGAATATAGTCCAGTACTCTTCCATATCCTATCAGCACCAGAAGACAGATTCAAGGCTGCAAATTGAGGCAGGAAACTTATAACTACCATGGATTACTTTGTAAATTACCAAATTAGTAATTTATAATTCCAAAAACGACCTGTGGGACTTCACTATTCATACACACTATTCAGAACTGCTAGGCAGAAATTTCAATGTTAATATGTCACACATGTTAGATAGTGTTCCCTCCAAAAATAATTTATAAATAACAAGTCACATTTTGTTAAGCATAGTTTCTATTCTAATGCAGTTATAGCTGAAAAATTGGATTTATGAAATTTAAGACTTGAAAATGGCCTGAGGGACTAATTTAATGTAGAGCCAAATTCTTCATTACCTCTAATAAGTGGTCATCTTGCTTTTTAGCCTTTTCATCTCCATCTATCTTACTCCCCCCTTGTATTTCAGTGAAGAGGAGCACATTTCAGTCTGAAATTGCTAGTTCCATAAATAGAGGCCTTAAGTCTTTAGAAAGGATGAATTCCTTAGAATAAAGTCCAAATTCCTTTACATGGCTTGCAAAGCTTTTCATGGACCGGTTTCTACCTTTTCGTTTTCATCTCTGTTGCTTCTCCATAGTAATCTCCGTTCCGGCCATGCTAGAGTCCTGATGGTCGTGTCTTTCCGGCACACCACAGTCCCTCTACTCTTACAGGCCTTGGATATTATTAACATTACACTAGAGTGCCCAACCCCTATCCTCTCCTGTAGTTAATGCCAGCTCATCCTTGTGAGCTTTAGTTAAAAGTGTCACTTCCTCCAGGAAGGTTTTTCTAGCTCTACACAGATTAGTTAGTTGAGGTGTTCTCCCACATGCTCCCCATAGTGCTGAATTTCCCTGCCGAAGCACTGACACTGTTCTTATTGCTTTCTATTTAACTTCTCCCCTAGACCTATACTATCTAGTACACTTGCCAGTAGCCCCATGTGTCTTTGGAGTTCTTGAAATGCGGCTGCTCCTAATTGAGAGGTCATATATGTAAAATACACACCTTAGTTTGAAAAAAGAATTTAATGTGTCTCAAAAATTTATATGTTCATTCTATGTTGAAATGGTAACATTTTATAAATTATTGAGTTACATACAGTATTAAAATTAACTTTACCTGTTTCTTTTTACTTTTTTAACGTGGCTGTAGAAATTTTTAAATCACATATGTAGATTGCATTATATTTTTATTGGATGTCGCTGCTCCAGATACTAAGCACTGTGAGGGCACTGCTGTGACTCTTTTACTCATCAGGGTGTCCCCAGCACTTATCATAATTTTGGCCCTTGGAAGACATTTGGTAAATGCTTTTTCAAGGTTAATTTATCAAATAAAGAAAATCACATAGATCCGGGAAGATTCTGCTTTTATACAGTTGGTATTCAGTGAAATAACATCAATGTTAGTAAAAAATTGGTGTTCAGTCTTGTAGACCATAAACTGAATCTCTCCCACACCAATATGCACTAATAACATTAACACTAAAGTACTCAGGTAAATTAGAAAAACACACTGCCTTCCCAGTATTTTAGTTTATTCATTTTTAGACTGAAATGATATTTTTATTCCCTTATTCTTTAGAGGTGCTGGTAAGAAAAATAACACTAATAAAATATTTTTATTAATTAAGAATCTTTAATAATGGGAAATGATACATATAAAAATCCCTCCAGCTCCCCAGGAAAAAGATTTATGTACTTAATTTTTTTAAAAACATGGCTGTGGTCTAGATTTTGCAGAATTTGTGTATATTTGATTTACAGAGGCTTAAAAAATGGGATTGGTTCTAGACATACCTCTGAATATTGTCTCAAAAGGCTGTCCATATTTTATTCCATATTCCATTGTTCTTTCCATTCTCTAGATACATCAAGGGAAACTTAATTATTAAATTCAGTTTAACAAAGAGAGTTTAGTTCAAGTCCTGGTTCTGCTTGCTTCCTGTGTAGACTCGAACAGTTCTAGGCCTTTTCTTTCTCATCTTGAAATGGAAGTGAATAAAATTGATGATTATGACCATTTGTTATTTTGTTCATAATGTAACTATGTTTTGTAATATTGAAATTCACTCAGTTTCCAAGCACATGCCAAAATCAAAGTATGCTTTTCAGATCATTGGAATTTAGATTCAAATTCACAAAATATATAATCAATGCACTGATAATCAAAAAGTGACAGAAGGCATACAATATCAATTTTTGAAAGGTAAAACGGAGGGGGTAGGTTTCTTAGATTTGTTTGATTCTTGTTGATTAAATATATAGACTTTATTCCCTGACTGAAACTTCTATGTAACCTTTATTCTGACTCATGAACTGGGTACATGGCCAGATCTTAATGAATGCTTGTTGAACAAATAAATCAATAAAAAGATGTGTACATTCCCAGCCAAGGTAAAATGAAAATTCAGGGAAAAAGTATAAGTTGTTAGGTGTTACTGAGAATCAATTGTACTTTCCCCTTCACACTGAAGAGGGGGGAGACCTAAGCATCCAAGTACAGTATAAATTAAAACAGCTTGAGGAATAGATGAGACTCCCTAGGACATGGAATCAAAAATTCTCAAGTTCTTTGTCTGATTCTGCTATTTATGTGCTCTGTGAACTTGAGTAAATCACTTCTCTTCTCTGATCCTTATTTCCTCATCTGGAAAAGAAGAATAACTAATTCTTGCTATGACCAATAAATGAGATGGTGGTATGTAAGAAAGTTCTCTGTGAATTGTAAAGTGTATATACAACTATAAGCATTTTCTACTTCTCTCTATCCAGACCTGAGAAGATCCAGGGAACAAACAAGTGCAGTAGTCAGAACTATGACTGTGATCTTATACCAATGAATACCTGTCCACAGCCAAACCGTGTGATTTGTGATAGGCTAATTGCTTCATTCCAAGCTTTTCTTCCCTTAGGGATTATGTGACTTTTAGAAAAAAAAGAAGAATCTTTTTTTTTTTTTTTTCTGCACTGGCATATAAGGTATATCTTTCCACAGTAACATTAATAGCTTATGCCTCTGCTTGTATCTGAAATCATTATATTTTTCCAACAAAGCTTTGTTAATCTGGAGAGAAACATCCAAAATACAAAATAAATGAAGTGTAGCATTCGTTAAGAAGTAGTCATTGCCATCAAATTTTAGTGCAACTTTTTCCTGATGAAATTAATTAGACCAGTTTGCCATCCTTTTATTGTTTTAATAGCTTACATGTTACTTCCTCCATCTTCCCCCAAAAGCACTCTGTATACTAACATTGCCATGATTATGAAATAAATGAAGATATCAGAGAGTTCATTTGTCACTCTCTGGTCGATCTGTCACTCTGTAGTATGGTCAAACCTACAGTCAAATTTGGATGGCTTGCCAGTGAGTTACAGTTGTCATTGTCACCACCTATGATAATGCAGTTATTCTGTCATTTAAATCTCTTGAGTTCAATCTGTTATACACTGTGTACATTAGTATGGTAACTTCGTGCCAACTAAATTATCAAATGACATTTCATAAGTAAACTTATTTCTTATTTTAATAAGTAATTTTTCCAAGAGACATTCTGTACAAGAAGCCCAACTCAGAAAAAAATGAAATATGGAAAGAAAGAAAGAGAGAAAGAAAGAAAGAAAGAAAGAAAGAAAGAAACCTGAAAAATCTTTTTTCCTTCTAAAAACCTGGCCATTCTCAGTTTGAAGTATCACGTGGGGAGCAGGGATTGCCCTAATCCCAAGTAATGGTGGCCCAAGCCTAATTTGATGATGATGGTGATATGATGATGATGATTATGATGAATGCTAGCTAACACTTATTGAGCAAATATAAGACACTATCCTAAATTATTTTCATGTATTAAATCAATCCTCAATAACCTACAAGGTGGGTACTGTTTTTATCCCCATTTTATATATGAGTAAACTGAAGCACAGAGTCTAGGTAACTTGTCTCTTGTCACATGGAGCTGGAATTAGAAGTAATCTCACTATAGATTCTGTGCTCTTATTTAGGACGCTACCCTAGATCCCTTTCTCATAATTAAGGTACAGTGTGAACTGTTGCTGGAGGATGCTGACAGCTCAGTCTTCCAGGATCTCACATCTCTCATATGGGAGAGAGTCATAAAAGCAGCTCACTCTGTCACCCTGTGATAAGTGCTGTATAGAGTAGAGTCATGAATGAAAAGGTATGGGAACCCAGAGAAGGGAGAAAGTTGATTTTGATGTAGTGAGAGGGTTTAATTTATTGTGGAGAAGGGTTAAGTAGAAGTTACAGAAAGGAGACCTTTGAGTTGAGTCTTTAGGGGGAGAAGTGATAGCTATCTATAGAAAAGTGCATGGCACACAGTAGATACTCAGTAATCGCAGAAGTAAAAAAGGAATGAACAAATAGCAGGTAGGATTTCAAAGGGCTGAAGGGAGTACAGGATAGGCAATTCAGAGTCCAATCCCAAAACCCAGTGGAATTCCAAATCCCTAAAATTCCCCCCATTATCTTGGTATCCACTATCCTAAATGTGACCTTGAGTTGGGTTAGATTTTTAGAACAATAATTCAGCATAATCAAGTCCTCTAAGTCTTAATGATTATGGCCGAATTTCAAACTGCTTTTATGGAACAAGAGAAGAGAAATGCATCCCTTTACTTATTTCTTATCCCATTTCTTATGTTATATTTTGTGTACTTCTACAGGTGAAAATTAAAGTGATCTGCTGGTATTGTATGTTCTGCATATAGTAGTTTTCACATTGGTATTAATTTTGCAAAGATGTATATAAATAGCCTGGCCATCTTGTCCTTACCTTTATTGATTAGAAAAAAAAAAAAAGAAGAAGAAGAAGAAGAAAGATTATTTGTTCCTGTAACTAGTTATTCAGAAGTTTTAAGAATTTGGTGCTAGATATTTACAAGAGCTCTTGATTTAAGAATTAAGATAAAGCAGTCTTCTATATTTGTACTACCATCCTGTTTTTGAGATTAACATGATTCAGATCTCATCTACATGGTAGGTACAATTACCTGTCTTTACTTCACCCTAAAAGTACTGAGAGGATCAACTGTGCAGCACTTTTCCAAAGAGTAGGTTTCAGACATCAGCAGTTATATGTATACATTGGGAACATATTTTGAAGACAAGCATCTGCTTTCATTTTCAAAGTTTAAATGTTTAAACCACCCCAAAAGACTGTCAGAGAAAGAGAACCCCAGATGTTAATAGGTTGATAAAGATCAAAGGTTAGATTTCTAGGGCTGGGAGGGGGAATAGTGAATGAGAGTAGATTTGATGTCCAAGCTTTAATTATAATGAAAAACTAACACAAAAGCTTTCAAATTATTTTCTGTTATATCTTTTGTTTTGTGAAGTTGAGAAATTATGGAATATCTGGAAAAGATATTCCTCAGAATTTAAAAATAAAAGGAATCCATATTAATTTTTCGTATCTTTTATGTATGTAATTGTTTTGTGTCTTTCCCCATCTTTTTATTTTTGTCAAGAATTAGCAGTTTTGGGAAGCCTGGGTGGCTGCTCAGTTGGTTAAGTGTCTGACTTCAGTTCAGGTCATGATTTTGCAGTTTGTGGGTTTGAGCCCCATGTTGGGCTCTGTACAGGCCTGGAGCCTGCTTCAGATTCTGTGTCTCCCTCTCTCTCTGCCCCTCCCTGCTCAAGCTCTGTCTCTGTCTCTCTTTCTCAAAAATAAATAAACATTAAAAAAAAGTTTTTCTTAAAGAATATAGTAGTTTTGCATTTTAATTTATTTTACCCATTTATTCTTTATGTGACTATATACTGCCTTACATATTTTTAATTACTTAGAATCTCATTCCATATGATAAACCAGAGAACGTATATTCTCCCCTTACATTTGCATGTAGTACACAGTAAGCAGTAGGACTTCCTACATTCTCATAATGCATGAGTATTCATTTAATGACTTTCTTATCAGTTGGACTACTAACTCTTTGAGAACAAGGATTAGATATATCTTTTTCATTGTTACATCTTCAACACCTAATATAGTATTTAGCTTATGATAGGTGTTTAATTAATATTTCTTGAATGAATTCATCAGTGTCCATTTCTTTGTAGTTCTTGTGATGTTTAGAACATGGATGAGATAAGAGACAGCTAATAATAAAATTTCCCAACCAACTAGTTTCTTCAGCAATAGGCACTTTCTATTGTTAGTAGACTCAAACCTACAGTAATAAGAGAAACTGTCATAATCTTCTTGGCATTGTAATATCTTTCCTGTTCTCTAAAGGGTGGATCAGGTTCAATATGTCACACAATACTGGGTCAGTCTTCTATATTTTCAGTTTCCTCATTAGCAAAGCAGGGAATTTGACCTAACATTGAGAGGAGACACATTTTATTTATACATCACAAATTTATTTAATCAAGTATTTATTGTGACTCCACTTTGTTGTAGGCACTGATGAAATTGCGTAAGTGATAAATACGAAGTTTTCATCTTCTAAGAATTAACAAAAAAGTGATTTTCCCCTATTTAGATAGTAGTCTTCATAGTTAGTGCTTATTTGCATATAGCATCATGTTTACTTTTTTTTCTCCTTAGCATATACTCCCCACTCCTTTCTGGGATCAGTTTTCTTCTTACCCAAGTACATATTCTGATATTTTCACTGAAGATCAGTGAGTGATATATTTTCAAACTTTGTCTAAATATATCTTCATTTTGCCCTCACTTTTGAATGATAATTAGTTGAGTATAAAGTCAACAGTTTTATGAATATTTTCACTCAGTTCTTTGAAGGTAATATTTTATCGTCTCTTGACATTTATCATAGTTGATGAAAAGTCTAACTGTCATTATTTTATGGTTGGTCTTTTTCTTTCTCTGGCTACCTTTAAAGATTTTCCTGTCATTGTTGTTTAATTGTGATGTACTTGGTTGTGACTTTGTTTTTATTGATCATTAATGAAACAAAACAAACTTCTTTAATATTTCTATTTCTGGAAATATCAGATATTATTTCTTTCCATATTTGTTTCCTTTACTTTCTTGACTCCTGGGCAGCACTTATTCCTCACCACGTCTCTCATATTTCCTGTGTCTTTGTCTCTGTATGTTACAATCTGGGTAAGATCCTTTACTGATTTGCTAAGTCTCTTTTAAAGAGATAGTTAATCTGCTGTTAACCCACTTGTGGAATTTTTAAATTCACTATTCATCCCTGCAAGTTCTATTTTTAAAAAATACTCTTGTTCTTATTCTTTCATCATAGTCTCTATCAATTATTTTAAATCTTAACATTTTAAATAGTAAATATACACAGTTATCTCATATTTTGTGCTGATTTGTTCTGTTATCTCCAGTTCTTCCTATTTATTTCATCCACTGATTTACCACACACACACACACACACACACACACACACACTTGTATGCATAAATGTATATAGTATGAGCATGTCTTCAGAGGGTTTTACATATACACACATCCCCTTTAGAAATCCTGTTTTGTTTGTTGTGATTGAATGCTTGCTTCTTCCTTTTTCCCTTCCCCTTTTCCATCTAGGGTTCACCTGATGAGCAAAACGTATGTTTGGCTATTTAGGTTGTGGAAATCAAAGACACATGTAGGCAGACTTAAGTGATAAACGGTTATTATAAGGTATATGTGATAATAAGAAGGAATTATTATAAGGCTATTCATGTTATTAAGAAAGACAGTTATCTGAGCTTCACAGATCTCTGAAAGACTGGAAGACAACTCAAAGGTTGTTCAGGATGCTACACAGTTTTGCAACTCAACGATTGTGTTGCAGCCTCAACAGGAAACTTCTTTTCTCAAGTAAATTATTATTATTTTTGTTTGGCTCTTCTCTACTACTAACTTTTTTCCAGGATTACTAGTTTCTGCTTACTCATATCTTTCTTGTTTTTACTGTCTCATGGCTCCTACTTAAGTAATCTTTTACTGTGTGTTTTAATTTTTGCTTCTTTTGCCAATTGTTTCTGTCTTTCTCCTTCTTTTCTCATCACCTCATCTTTCTTTTTCTTGGCCTGGTATTCAAGTTTCCCAAACTAAAGGACTTAATTTGGACCATAGTTATCCTTAGCATCTCCTTGTTTGGCAGAATTTTACACTAGTTCCATTTAAAATGCCTGCCACTGGAATTACGTGGCGCTAGCACGGTGACTAAAGCTTAAGGAACTACTTAGGACAGTTCCAGTCAGTCCATAGAGTCCTCCTCAGGATTGCAATTATTCAAATAATGCTTTAAAGAAGGAGTTGTTCTTTAATGAAGGAGGCCATGACTAGTGGTGAGGTTTTTTCCCCTTTAATTCATCTACCTAGGTAAACAAAATGGACCCTGTAATTTGTGTCTTTTTCAGTAGTCTTTTGTTGAAAGAGTTGCTGTGTAACTGCTGTATAACAGTTCTAATATGCTACCAAAGCATGATAAAATTTATAGTCTTCCCAAATCTCCAGTGGCAATCAAACCACTCTACTGTCCAAGACTAATAGCCTTATTTTGAGATCTTCTCTTCCTTCCCCCCCACTCCCACCAAAATAAGGCTACACTGAGACATCTTCTCTTCTCTCTAGAATGTCACTTTTAGCAGGTCATTTGATAGACAGACAGATATGCCTCTGGCTAGGATCACATTTCCGAGGTCCACTCCTATATTTCCAGTGGTCTACAGGGCATCTCCACCTGAATTTCTTGCCAACACCCCCATCTCAAAATGTGTAATGTGGCAAATTCATAATTTTCTACACCAAAACCATCTTCTCTTCCTGGGTTTGTTGTGCATATGTTAATACCTGGATTCCATTCAATTGCTGCCAGTTGGCTGACTGACCATGTCAATCTGGCTTCCGACTCACACTACCACTGGTGACTAGTAAGCCTTCTTTTCAGTGTTCTTGGTTCCCAGCTAACTTGATTTCTTATACATTCTATACCTACCTGACCATGACTAGCCCTAGTCCTGACCAGCTTCCACTTCTCTCTTATTCAGTGCCCAATTCTGTTACTCTTATATCTTCACTTTACTAACACAGGTATCTTTCCTTTTGTATCTCTAACACTTCCCATGGAATAGTGTTCTTGCCTATTTTCTTGGAAATCTTGCAGCACCATTTCTTCTACCCCACCCAAGGTCCAAATTTTTATCACCACTTCCTGGCCAAGTCCAATCTCCACAAGTCTTAATTCCTACTCTACTACTAATTGACTGTTACTTAAGTCACTTTGTCTCTCTGGTCCCAATTTTATTTTCTCATAAAGGGAAGGTATATTAAACCCCCCAGAGTCTAATGTCTTATGAAACTACATCAGGCATTTTCCTAGTCTCTGGTATGGAAACTTCAAAGATAGTTTTGCATCATTTTCTGCCACACACACCCCCACACACATTTTTCCATTGATCATTTATTAAATTCTGCTCTGATTGTGGCTTTTGGTTAAGTTCTCTTTTCCATACCTACCACCACTACTGTTATTTCTTGTGTAGACTATTACAAGAGCCTCCTTAGAGGTTTACCTGCTTTCACTCTCTCCCCTTAAATCCATTTGTTACTCATATTTACAAGTGTCTGCCCAGCCCACACTCTCTTCCTTTAGAATTGCCCAGACTCCTACCAGTTCCTGATACCTGATTAAGAAACAGTGCACCTAGGCAGCCATGTTGATACCAGGTCACCCAAGAAGCAACTGATTAGGTCATATAAATTAGATACTTTTCTCAAAATGTGAGCCACCAAACCCAGAAACTATAATTATATGGTACTGGGAGTGTAGAATTGAGACTAGATTTGACTCTCTGTCAGTACAGAGCAAGGTGAAAATCACAGTTAAGAGAACTGGGAACCATGAGCAGAGTGAAGGAAATAAGTTTGAAGAAAGAACAGACATCCAGTAAACGGAAGAGATGTTCACACACGCACACACACACAAATGCACACACAAACACAAGTGTGGAAAGAATGCTTGTTGGATAGGTTTCCAATTCCCATAAAGTCTAATGGTATTTCCTATAGTTGGCTTTTTGTGATCCCTACATATCCTTTATTATTTTGTTATCTTAATTTGAGTGGGTTTTGCTCTATTCATTAACATCCAACCAATCCCCTAAGGCATTACAGTTTTACTAATCATTGAATTTACTTGTTCAAAAACTTTCATTAGCTCTTCATTGCTGCTGCATTTTATCCCGTAAGTTTGCCATATTTGGGTCCATTCTCTGGCCTGAGCCATAGTTTTCATGCTTCTCTCTCATCATCCTCCTATATTCTTACCTAATTGTTCATCCTTTTTCCCCAAACATGACTTGTACTTTCCTTGGTTATATCTTTGATCATGCTATATCCTCTACCTGGAAAAACAACAACAAATAAACAAAACAACAAAATTCTCCTTCTATCTCTACTGGTTGAAAACATTTCCACTGGTTGAAAACATCTACACTCTTAAGACCCAGCATAAATGCCATTTTTTCATGATTGCATCTCTGATCTCCTGAGTTGGATAGAGTCTTTGATTTAAACTATCATAGCATTTTGTTCATCTTTTATTTTCCTTGTGGCAGTGTGGTATAGCAGGAAGAATATAGGCTTTCAAGTAAGACAGAACTGCATTCATATCCTTGTTTTGCTACTTAAGGGATGTGTGATTTTTGACAAGTTATTTAATCTTTTTGTGCCTCAGTGTGGGGGGGGGGCAGGCAATAAGCAAATAATCCCTCAAAGAGAGAATTATAAATTGTATAAATGTTAAGAAAAAAAAAGTCATGAGAAAGTATAGTAGGGAGACATAGCAGGTTAGGGGTTTTATGGAGGCCTTTAAGCAAAGACTTAAAGAATAAGTAGCCAAGGGACAAGTCTGGGAGTAGAGTTTTCAATACAAAGAAACTAAACATAAATCAAAGTACTGGGGCCCTTCTGTATCCTATTTCATCACTAATATTTTCTCTTCTCTTAAATGTTACTTCACTCTCAATTTTTTATTATTTCATGTTTATTTTTTATTATTTCAACCAATCCCCTAAGACATTACAGTTTACTAATCATTTAATTTACTTGTTCAAAAACTTCCATTGGCTCTTCATTCCTGATGTATTTGATCTCAAGCTTAATTCTCATTCCTCTATTTCTGTTATGTGACATTTTGTAGCATAATCTTGATAATTGTTAGCATCAATTTTGTGTATCTGTTAAGCTGTGTCACTCTGGTACTTGACCAACCTTTTCTTCTAAAACATTGAAATATGAATAAACCAGGACAAGCACTGCTGTTTTAATTCTAACATCTCTTGATTATTTCCTTTTGATGACTTCCCTTTTTCTACTTTCTTTGTTTTTCAGTAATATATATATATATACACACATACATATATATGTGTGTATATATATATATATCCATCCATCCATATCTATCTACATCTCTCTCTCTCTCTCTCTCTCTCTCTATATATATATATATATATATGCCCATCCTTGTTATATGTTCATAAGAAGAAGTTTAAACTCTAATGGAGTATTAGACATCTAAACAAATAATTCTAAAATGAAGCAGAATATTTTGCCACTCTCTGTCTTTTAACTACCTTCCCCTTCTCCACTGATGTTTATGATGACATAATCTCCCTTTTATCTCCCTCCTACCTCTCTGATTGTATTTTTCAGTACTAATTTCTCTTCCTCTGCTTGTGCCTTTAATGTTGATATTTACTGGGGTTTCAGTCCTTGGGTCTTTTCTCACAATACATATGATGCTGGACATCTACATCCATTTCCACAGATCTGACATCATCTGTATTCCCATCTGCAGCTGAAATCTTTCTTCTGAATTTTAGACCAATATTTGCCCAACTTTCTGAACATATCAGTCAATGTGTCCTACAAGCATATAAAGTTCAGTGTTCCAAATCTTACCTTGCTGAGTGCCACTGACCCTTCCTTTTTGTCTATTTCCAATGCACCTAACTACATTTACCCAGTTTCCAATGCACCTAACTACATTTACCCAAAAGCCCAAATCAAAACCTGAAAATCAACCTTGAGTTGAAGTGTAAAGGTTTATCACTAGAACTTTTCAGTTCTGCCTCCTAAATGTCTCTTAAATCCTTCTATTTTCCCCAACCCCAGGTTTCCACTGTCATTGTTTTATTGTAAATGTTTATCATCTTTGCCAAAATTACTACCTTAATCTTTTAACTGGACTCTATCTTCTGTCTCTCCCAACCTCCTCAAACTCTGCCAGAGTCATATTTATAAAATATACTTACAGAGTTATGTTTATAAATAGAAGCCTCATAACATCACACCTCTCCATAAAATTCTTAATAGGTTCCTATCATCTGTAAGACAAAATTTAAACACCTTCACATGAAAAACAAGGTCCTTCATGATCTGGCTTCTGCCTGTCTTTTTAACCTAATTTCTTCACTGCCACTCCCCACCACAGCCCTCCATATCTACACCAAACTGCTCACCATTTAGGTTCCCAGAACTCACTTTCTGTTTTCTCACTTCCATCCTTTTGTGTATGATCTTCCTCTGCAGGATATGTCCTTCTTCATGTTTTCTCTTGCCCCTACCTACTCTACAAAATCTCTACTTCTTTTAAGACTAGGCTTATGTATCATTACTTTGGATCCTTCCTGCACTTTCCTTTTTACCCTCCTCCTGAAGTTGCTTATATATCTCCTGTTTATCTGCTGTTTATATATCTGATGAACATTTGCTCCATTATACTTTGTCTCCCTTATATACTTTGTGAGCTCAAAGATAGAGTGACTACATCTCATTTTCCTGAATAGCCTCAGCACCCATCTGTTAGAGGATATGTTGAAGAAGTCAACAAACTGGATTAACGAAAGCAAGAACTATTGAGTCAGGTAGATTTGAGCCAGCTGTGTCATTTCCTATCTTTGTAAATTTGGGCATTTATTACCTTCTCTGATTCTGTTGTTTCATCTGCAAAATATGGGTTATGATAACTACCTTACAAGATTCTTGGATTACTAAATCAGACAGTGTATTTAAAAAAATGTTTTTACGTTTATTTATTTTTGACAAGCAGAGTGAGACAAAGATTGAGTGGGGGAGGGGCAGAGAGAGAAGGAGACACAGAATCTGAAGCAGCCTCCAGGCTCTGAGCAAGCGGTCAGCACAGAGCCTGATGTGTGGCTCGAACCCACAAACTGTGAGATCATGACCTGAGCCGAAGTCGGACGCTCAACGGACTGAGCCACCCAAGTGCCCCAACGATGTATTTTAAATGCCCAAAAGAGATCCACCTCTAGTAGATAATCTATTTATTTTTCAACTTTTGTTGCATGGGCACATAAAAAATGAATGAGTGAGTGAGTGGATAATTGAATGAGCGAATGCACTTGAGTGAATAGAGCAAATACTATAAAAATTTTTTTATAACGAATTCACCAGAAAAGGAAAGACTTTCTATACAAGCAACAACTGTCTTACTCTTTAAAGGAATGGTTAAGATGTCAGCATGCAGCAGTGTTGCAGTCAAGGCACTGGGAACCTGAACCTTGAGAAGCAGCGTGCGAAAAGCCTAAGACTGGGGAAAGCACCCCTTTTTTGTTGAAAACATTATTCTCTGCTGTCACTTTACCCTTCTACCTAGTTTTTCTTCCTCACGTTAAAGAACTCTAAGGATGGGCTGGCTGCCAATTCATTCAAGATACATCAGCATCTCATTAGCCAGGTGACAAGTTAGACCTCACACAAAAAGGTCTATGGATTTTGAAAAGGGAAAGTGGATTGTTATTAATAGTAACATAAATTATTGTTGAATGGAGATTTCTGTTGCCTAATTATTATTATTCAATGAGCTGTTTCAGACACAGCATACACTGCAACCATGTTGAAAGCACTACATTTCCTTCCTTAAAAAAAACAAACAAAAAATATTAACATTTATGTAAAATCTACTAGAAGGCCTTAATTTAGAGTCTTGTGTGCTTCAGATATTTGTCTCAAAAGTTGAAGCTGAGAAAGGTAATCTAACAGGTAGAATTTATAAGCTGTTGATTTATCTCTGCACTCTTTAGATGGAAATGGACTTTGATGACAGACTCAAATCATCAAGCCAACATGCTGTATTGCTATATTGCTTACCCATTTTTCCTTATTAGTCTTCTTTTAATGTCTCATCACCCTTGCATTATTTATGGGTTTATGTCACTGCATTCTATTGTGTTACTGAGTAATTGAAAAAGAAATTAACTTTGGAATTATACAAAAACCAGGATTCAGATTTCAGCCCTGCTGTTTACTAGCTGTGTGAACTTAGACAAGTTATATAACCACTCTAATCCTGTCTAAAATGGGGATAATGGTTCCTAACTTATAAGATGGCCATGACGATTAGAAATTAGAATGTAAAACTACCTACCCTAATGGTAGACATATGATAGCCACTTGATAAAGCTAGTCAGTAAAAAGAATTTACCTTATCTAGTTGTTGACAGAATCTACTTTATAAATGTATGTAAAAATATGTAAAATCCATGATTTTCTGTATTATATAAGCATTTTCATTTGTTGGTCATATATACAACATTGTTAAGAAATTCAAGTGAAAACTTTTAGAAGCTTGTAACACCACTCTACCACCATAACATGATTATAATTTTACATATTTTCTTTATCTCTTTACCTTTATTTATTCTCACATCATTTAGTTGAAATGATTGAATTTATATAATTTTGAAATTTATTCACTTGGTATCTTATCATGCTACCTTTGATGCCACTATACTGTGTATCAGTAAGAAATATTAGAATTTATTTAATCACATCCTTATTATTAAATATTTGGCATACATCTTAGTGAGGGTTATTATTAAAAACCGTAATAGTTTTTTGTGCATATTTAAGAGATTTTTGGAGAGGAGAGGTGTACTTTCTTTCTAGTCTAAATTCCCTAATGAGGTTAATGACATATATGACTTTTGCCTTCGAAACATTATTTTTCAAAATGGATACACATCCAAAACCAAAAGACTTTACTGGACATTATTCAAAGCACTGCTCCTAGACCAAGGTAGTAGAATAGAACAGGCGGAAAAATAAAAGATGGAAGAATGCAGTTCAGTAGTGAATTTAGATGTGGTAGAAAAAAGTTACTTATAACCTGTGATTTAATTAAAATCCATATGCTATTGGCCCTTGGAGATATTAATCATCTATTCTTCAATTCAATCAGATAGTCTGTTAGTCTTTCAACAAGCGTGTTATGAGAAAAATTATGATAATGCAAACTCCCTACTTTCTGAGAGTAACACGCAGTCCCTGCCTTCTGCAAGCTTATGCTTCAGTGGAAGTGATAAACATTTTTTAAAGATCATTGTAAACAGCTGATCAGTGTTCCACTGCAGGTTAAGTATGCTACAGGAGGGCAGGCAACTTACCTTGGATCCCAAGGATCAGGTCTGGGTATTTGCTCATCTCACAAAAAAGCACAGTTACATACCTTTTCTTGTTACTATCTCCCAGTGCTGGGAAGTGCAAATGTCCCAACTCAGAGGGCAGTACTGCACTGCCCTGTTCAAATAAAGTAATGGTTCAAATAAAATATCTTATTATGGGTCTTAAATATGCTAGAACCTTCTTCTGTTTTGTGTTTACAGTATTTGGCAAATAGGCCTCAATTCCTTCTTAAAGATTCAATAATTAAATTTAATATTGACCACCTAAATAAGTAAAAGGAGTCATGATTCACTTTGAGATATGCCATCTACCCTCAACATTTTAAGACTTAGATACTATAGAAGTATAGTACTATACTATATTATAGTATAGTATAATATTATATAGTGTTATATGTTTTATTTAAAAATTATATATGAAAAATATCAGTCCTTTTCTTTAATTCTAAGCCATGTTTTTTATTTCAGCTCAGCAGGTAATGTTCCTCTTTATCTTTTTTGCTCAAGCCTATAACTTGATTTTTTTTCCCTATTGTATGAGGATTTGTAAGCCTCAACCACCCGTAGTGAGATCATGTTGTCATCAGACTTAACCTGTAGGAGTTGGGGATTAGATGAGACGATGAAGAAGTTTAAAAAGAACCTCACTGAGTAAAGCCAATTTTATCCAGAACCATTCAAGTTCACAGATTTTAATTAACAGTTTGAAATTTGTAATATTACTTGAATTTCAAATGGGTGAGAATTTAACACTGTATTATAGGAGTCCAGGCAAAAGGACACGAGTTGCGTCACAGAGACTTATTAAATGTGATGGAAATTCAACAGACGAATGCCGGCAAACAGGTGCAAGAGCTGAATTAATTTTTAAACCCTACCACTCAGGGGGAATTGCAATGCATCACGTTGACAGCCACAGCACGTTGCTAATTTCATTCACAAGCTTAAAAATCTCAATACATTTGAACATGTGAATGTATTAAATTTTAAAAAGTGTAAGTAGCATAAGGGTATCCCAGAACTAAAAATGATAATCTCTCTCTGGGACTTCAAGTCATTTATCTAGCCAGAAGCATGGTGTTTTTTATGAATGAAATCTATCTTACAGCTTCCCCATACAAATTGTGTTCTATTATTATATGTAGTGCAGACTGTTACTAAGCAAGGTTTTCTCTTACTTTTAATATGAAATCCCTTGTTAGTCAGCAGAAAACTGAGTATTCACTGATGCAGTTTCCAGCTTCTGCTGTCATGCATGAAGGGGGTTCTCAATCCGTGCCTCTGATGATGCTAAGTGGTGGTACTCCTGGAGTTAAAAATGCAAAACCAAACTACATGAAGGCAAAGGCTTTTTTGGTGGTGTCACTAAAGTTGGTAAATTGTAAGCTGACAATGCAGCCAACTCTTTTTACCAGGAATTTACCTACTTTGGGGTCCCTGATGCATTTGAGAATTCAGTAGAAACCCTGGATTATCTCCACATAAAACTGGACATACACACAAAATCTTACAAAGATTCCAGCGCTTTCAGGAATGTCCACATTTAGAATACCATTTATGGTGCATCTTGATCTTTGGGACTGGAGGAGTGTCTCTTATTTAGTGGATTTTATCCCTTTACCACTTACTGTGCACCAGGCCTTAGCCCTGGGACTGAGACCTGGGACTGAGGATATAAATGAAGATAGTACAAGATCTTTGGACCTTTTACAGGCTAGTAGATGTTAATAGACCAATAATGTAGAATGGCAATAGTTTGTTGAAATATGTATAAAAAGGTTATTGCAAAAGCTTCCTGGAGAAGATGCCACCTTAGTGAGCATTAGGGATGAGTAGACATAAACTGTAAGAAGAGGGAGAAGGGCATTCTAGACAGAACAAGAGCAAAGATCACTGCCCTGTCATTGCTGAAACTGTATTTACAAGAAATGCATAATATAAAATGTATAGAAAATCTTTCATTCTTCTCTTTCAATATTTCTCAAGAAGCTTTAAAGAAAAAGTTTTAGAGCTGGGTTTAATTTCCCAAGACTTTAGCCACCAGAACCCTTTATTTCTAATTTTACACAAGCTTGTCCCCTCATTTTGCTTAGCAAGAGAATATTAAGCACTAATTTTTGGAGCATAAAAACAACTATAAAGGGCTCCTTTCCTAGCAAGTGAGTCAGGAAAGGCCCCAGTGTGTACTGCATTGGTGAGTCTAGATTCTTAATCAAAAACATGTAATCAGTACCTGCCCAAAAGTCTTTTGATAATGACAGCAGTTTCTTTTTTAAACCCACTATCAAGAAAGCTGATGAAGAAGAGAGGCAAATGTACAGTCTAATAACCTGAGCTAACAATATGTTATTTTCAATAGAACGAAAAGGACAAAAGCCAAAGGTATTCATTACCGTTCCCAGGGTAAGAGACCAGGGCACTCGCTGCCTTCACCAGATGTGCCGTCTTGAGGCCTAACAATGCACATCTCCCCAAGGGAAAAGTGTAGAGAAAGCCAAACTCTTGCAACCTGATGCAAAGTGATTTGGGTTCCATTACAACATCTCTCAGTAAAAGGCTATTCAGGCTTAAAGATTCCACACTCATTTTCTCCCCGAAATAAAACACTAGACATGGAATCAGAGCTTCTGCAAATCACTCTAAGCCATGTGATTTCATCTTAACTTCCTTAAATTTTAATCAGGAAAAAGGAGATGAGGTGGTTTGGTGAATGTACCATCTTAAAATTGTTGCCTTGTTTTGAGCACATGTAAAGACAAGAAAACTCAAGAACATCCACAAGAAACTGAAAAATTAACATAACAAACCTATATAATGAAATGATTTTTTTTTTTTTTTTAACGAAACAAAACTGGCCTTCCCAGAGTGTGTTTATCAGATGGACTAGTCAGAAATGTTAGGCCTCTCTTTGGGAGGAGTCGACTTCATTCGGTCTCATAGGAAGAACAGGTGTAGGGATAGGCTTCATGTTAAAAAGACCCAGATTTCCATTTGAGCTCTGCGAACTTGGGAAGAGGCCTTTAACCCTCAGTTTTTCACCTTTAAATGCAAATACGAATATCTGCTTTTCCCTCAGAATTATTATAGGGATTTAATGACATAATTAAGATACGTGAGAGGGTGCCTGGGTGGCTCAGTGTCCAACTCTTAACTTTGGCTCAGGTAATGATCTCATGGGTTCGTGAGTTTGAGTCCCAAGCCAGTCCCTGCACTGGCAGCATGGAGCCTGCTTGGGATTCTCTCTCTCTCTCCCTCTCTCTCTGCCCCTCCCCCACTGGCACTGTCTCTGTCCCTCTCAAATAGTAAATAAATAAACTAAAAAAAAAAAAAAAAACTAGGGGCACCTGGGTGGCTCAGTTGGTTAAGCATCCGACTTCACCTCAGGTCATGATCTCACAGTTCATGGGTTCAGACCCCACATAGGGCTCTGTGCTGACAGCTCAGAGCCTGGAGCCTGCTTTGGATTCTGTGTCTCCCTCTCTCTCTGCCCCACCCCCATTCTCCCTCTGTCTCTCAAAAATAAGCATTTAAAAAAAATCTTAATGAAAAAACATGTGTGGAGTGATTAACACCAAGCATACTTCTAAGTATTTTCCTACCCAGAAAACAAATTCTATGGAATGGATGGTTATAAAATTGAAGTTTTTGTTTCAGGAAGTTTGGAAATACGAGGTAAACAAAGTTAAACAATTATCTGCAGAGCTTTACCATGCTAATGGGCATTGTGGCTCTCCAAAAGAGGAGTATAGCATGCTGCATTTCTCAGACTCACTTGACAACAGACACATTGGTATTTGGATAGGGGTTGAAAGTGCTATATAGTTCACAAGGTCACTGTCTCCAGAACAGTAGATTGGAAAATGCTGTCTTTCCAGGGGATCAAAATTCCTTTTTTTTTTCCTGTTTTGTTCCCTTCATACTGTGTACAATCCTTTATAGCCCTCTACACAATATTTACATACCATTCTTGGGTTTAAATTTCTTGAGGGCAAGGACTAAATAAGATGTCCTCATAAACATTTTAATCCCCAGTGTTTTGTACATTGTGCATAATAAATACTAAGTGAATGAATGATGTGTTATTCGGGTTGTCATTACTGCATTAAAAAAAATTTTTTTTTCATCTATATTTATTTTTGAGAGACAGAGAGACAGTGCGAGAGGGGGAGGAACAGAGAGAGAGACACACAGAATCCAAGGTAGGCTCCAGGCTCTGAGCTGTCAGCACAGAGCCCTATGCGCGGGGCTCCAACTCAGGAACCAAGAGATCATGACCTGAACTGAAGTCAGACACTTAACCCCATCATTACTGCATTTTACCAAATATTGCTGATGCCAGTTTTAATTGAAACAATTTCAGTTAATGTCAGATATCATTCAACTAATAAATGGACTAAATAAATCAGGGTTTGGATCGGTGAAAACAATGGGTATGATTTAAAATGATCCACAAATATATTTCATCCTTGTGGAACTATGCTTAAGAAAGAAGATACCCTGTACAGAAAGGTGCATCATGAAAACTAGAGCAAAGGAATAAGACAAGAGTAGAGACCAAATAAATAAATAAATAAATAAATAAATAAATAAATAAAATTGTGTGCTCAAAATACCAGAATACAATTTGTGTACTTGGATGACAAGAGAAATATAGAAGTTTAATTATGGAAAATAATCTGGCCAGGTGAATATAATGCAACCAGGAAGGTTTAGGTTAGTCAGTTAGGGCTCTTACAATTTTAGTATTAGTTATTAAATAGTTAAGGTCAAACAAAAAATTATTTTTAGGGGCTCCTGGGTGGCTCAGTCAGTTAAGCATTGGACTTCGGCTCAGGTCATGGTCTCACGGTTTGTGGGTTTGAGCCCTGTGTCAGGCTGTGTGCTGACAGCTCAGAGCCTGGAGCCTACTTCAGATTCTGTGTCTCCCTCTCTCTGTGCCCCTCCCCTGCTTATGCTCTATTTCTCTGTGTCTCAAAAAATGAATAAACATTAAAATTTTTTAATGTAGTATATGATCAAAGTGGTACTTCAAATGAGTAGGGAATTAATGTACCATGTAATGGGATAATTGGCTATGTAATTTTCAAAAAATGAAGTTAGATCCCTGCCTCATACCATACTAAAATTAAATCTTCTGTGGATTAAATATTTAAATATAGGAAATAAAACTAGAAATATACCAGAGAACATACAGTTGATTGTAACTACATAATGTTGATATGGGGAAAGCCTTTTTAAACTTGATAAAATCTAAAAAAATATGAAAAAAAAGTCTATATACTGTTTTAATGGCTGTATGGCAGAAAAACTCCACAAAGTAAAAAGATAGTCACAATCCAGGAAACATATCTGCAACTATATATAAGACAAACAGTTTAATATCCTTATTTTATAAACAGCTCTCTTAAGTCAATAAAGAAAAAAAAGCAACCTCAGAATAAGAACATGGACAAAGGGTTTGCTCAGTAAATTCATAGCTGAAATCAAATGGCCATTAGATTTGGTAGGATGCCCAATTCTAATTGCCAAAGAAATGTAAATTAAAACAACTATAAACTATCATTTGCTCAGTATAGTAGACTAGTTACGGTTTAAAAGATAGCTAGTTTTAGTACTAGTGGAGATATGGGGGGATGGACTCATGTGCTATTGATGGAAATAAATTGGTACAATCTATTGAGAGTGAATTTAGAAGCATTGATTCAAGTTTAAATGGACGTAAATAGCCTTTGACCTAAAAACTCTAATCCTATAGATGACTATCATAGGTTCAAATAGTTACACATATTTTTTTTTTTTTCCCACAGTGTGGCTGTCTTTTTACTTTGTGGAGTTTTCTACCATGCAGAAATTTAAAATGTGCATTTCACATGTTTACTGCAATATTTTTGTGATAGCAAAAATAGAGACAATCCTAAATGTTACTGCTGTGATGGCAGCTTGAGTGCCACCAGAGTAGAGCCTGCCTCTGTCTTAATTACCATGGTATTCTGGTACTGTGGTTCACACTACACCCATTTGTTATATGAACAAGCAAAATGAATTACATTCATCTCTACAACTGAAATTATTTTTTAAAGTATGATAAGTAAACAAAGCAAGTTGCAGATTATTGTGCATTTCCTTCTTACAAACATATTTATATGCATAGATACATTTACATATACAATGTCATATGTGTTTATCAGGAAAAAAATTATAAAGTATACCTCTCAGTTGCTTCTTGGGGTGGGATTTAAGGAGTAATGACATTAATGTTTTACTTCATGTACAACTAATGATATGTTTTTGTTTGTTTTTTAAATAATAATTATGTTTATAAATTTAAAGTACAAATGAAATCATTCGTTAAATCCACCAACTCTTCTTGGTGCAAAGGATTTATGGCAGTGAACAAACAGTTCTCTGTTTTCACTGAGTACATAATCTAGCGGAGGAAGACAGGTGGTAAACAAGTGAATATTTGTTCCTGATAAGATATTAGGAAAAAAATTAAACAATGTAAGGGACTTTAGTGACAGGATACTACTTTTCATAACTGTGGTCAAAGGCTATCTAATTCTGTGATACTTAAGAATAGACCTGAATGAAGTAGGGAATAAGCCATCCAGGTATGTGAGGGAAGTCAAAGGTCCCAGGAAGGAAAATGCCATGGTTCAGTTAAGAGTACAGAGCTCAAGGTTAGGAAGGTGAGGTCAAAGAAATGGGAGTGGTAGGTAGCAGTAGTTGCATATGGCACAGAGACACTTGACCAAGGTAAGAACTTCAGTTTTTCTTTCTTTTTTAAAATCTTTTCTTTTTTAAGAGAGAGAGCACGAACAGGGGAGAGGGGAACAGAGAGAAAGAGAGAGCACAATCAAGGGATAGGGGAAGAGAAAGTGAGAAAGAGAGAGAGAATCTTAAGCAAGTACCACGCTCAGCACAGAGCTTGACACAGGGCTGGATCTCAAGACTCTGAGATCATGACCTGAGCCGAAATCAGGAGTCCGCTGCTTAACTGACTGAGCCAGCCAGGCGACCCTTCAGTTTATAATCATGTGATAGAAAGACACTAAAGGTGTTGAATAGTATAATCACATGATCTAATTTTTATATGAAAAGAAGTGGTCTGAGGTGCCTGGGTGACTTGGTTGGTTGAGGGTAGGACTCTTGCTTTCAGCTCAGGTCATGATCCCAGGGTTGTGTGAGCTGAGCTCCATGCTGAGCATGGAGCCTGCTTAAGATTCTCTTCCTCTGCCCCTCTCCCTCACTGCGTACCTTCCTTCTCTCTTTCCCTCCCTCCCTCCCTCCCTCCCTCCCTTCTCTCTCTCTCTCTCTCTCTCTCTCTCTCTCTCTCTCTCTCCCAAAAAAAGAAAAAAAGGGATTGACCTGGTGGCTGTGTGGAAAAGATGATGATGGCTTGGACTAGTGTGATAGTGGAACTGGTGAGAAATGGTGGGGTTCTGGATACAATTCGGATATAGAGCTGTCAAAAATTGCTGATATGAGAGAAAGGGAAGAGTAACCATATGAGACTGTCAGGAACTTTAAAAATCTTGCAACAACAAACTTGATTTGGAATGTGAGAAGCGAGTACCTTTAATGAGGCAGAACTCAACAGTTTTCTTGAACAGCTAGGGTCAATCTCGTATGTCAGAAATTTTCCCAAATTACTGTGTGAGAAGTAAGTATCAAATAATGTAAAATTGAATTGAAATTACAACTTGTTACCGCATAGTGGATTTAATGTACATTTACTTTTAACTATACATTGTTAAAAGTGTACTTAACTCGAAAACATCTTGCTGTTAAATGTATGTTAACCTTTAATTCCCTTTTGTAGTCAGATTTACTAGCATAATTTTGCAATCATAAAGTATTAGAAGGATATAAAAAACCTCAAAACATGAAAAAAAACGTATTCGGAGGAAAGCAGTTCTGCTATTTTGAAGAATTGAGAAAACTCATGGTTAAGGATTTCATAGGTGTTAAGTGAAATAAAAGCTTACAAAAAATATCAACAGTATTGTGCACTAATCTTTGTGGAAAAAATTTTGGGTTGATATCATTGAAGATCATTCTCATGTCTTAGAAGAAATATGCAAAAACGTTCACCTTGCACATTGGTTACTTTCAGTTAATAAAGGCTTGCAAGTTTGCATTTCCTGAGGTTAAAATTATTTGCAGGTGCTCTGTTGCATGTGCAAATAATTGATTCATTAAAGACATTCATTCCCAGCCATTATAAAATATCATTAAATACATAGGAATAATTATATTGAGATAATGAAATAACTAGCAAATTTGAGAGTTCAGTTGTCCCATTAAAATCATAATTTGTTACCCATATTCACATTTGGCCAAAAAGTAGGGCATTTCACAACATTATTTGAAAATTCAGTTCATAATGTTTTGTGTGACTAAAAATATGCCCTTCATTTAGTCGTTCATTTATATGATTGAATATTATACTCTTCACTTATCCATTTATTTTTTCCATTCATTATCTATTTATTATCTTTTCAATAAACATTTACTGAGTGTTTACTATAGTAGTTCTGCAATCAAAATCCTCTGTGAAGCTTTTTAAAAGTAGTGATTCCCATGTAATAAACCCCTGAAACTGATTCCATAGGTCTGGACTGGGGCCAGGCATCTTTTTTTTTCAAAGGCTCCACAGGTGATTGATGTACAGTCAAGGTTAAGAATCACAAGCTTCTCTGTTAAGTATGAGGAATATGAAGAATGAACATGAAACAGCTCCTATTCAGCATCAAGGTACTGAGACACAAGTAACCTAGTAATCAGAGTAGAGTGTGACAAGTGCTCCACTAGGAGTAAGCACACCTCTGCCCACTTAGAACTCATTCACATTGGCCTGGTGTTAACTAAGTCCATTGAAGGACTAGAAAACACAAAAGAGATTTTCTCTAAGCACCAAATCAAAGGACCAAATTTGTGATTGAGTCAATATTTTCTGTCTTACCTACTGTATCCCTTAATCAAATGAATTAGCCATCTAAGATCTGTGACTAAGCTCAGGATAGAGGGAAGATCAGAGACCTGTTTCTGTTTCTGATAATAGAATATGAGCGATGAGAAGGAGGTGGGAGAAGGAAGACGTCTTGCAAAACAGTGAGTTCCTCAAGGGCAAGAACCAGGTCTCATTTTAATATTTTTCTTTCTCTGACCTAATTTAGAGTCCAGCAGATGTTCCCACATAGTCTCTGCTTACCTAGGAGAACTCTGGCCCCTGCTCTCTGGCCAGTGACTTTCACAAGCAAGTCCATTTTTGGTACCTTACAGGCACAGGACATTTACTGATTGTCTTTAAACTTGCTAATTCAGACCAAAAATCTTTGCTTAATCCTTGATAGTAGGATTGTCTTTTCTTCTTGTCTATGTGTACCATTGCCAGTTGATGTTTTGTTTTTTCTATTTTAATTTCCATTACTGGCTGTTTAAATTCTGTTTTTTTCTTTTTAATTTCATTTTATACAATCTGCATCGTCAGCCTTTCTTCCTATAAATTACAGACACAGAAGTGCCAGTTTATAAAGGAAGGGTAGTCCTAGAAATTGAACTTCTCTAAAATAAGGCAGCATATGTACTTCTGATCCCCAGAGCAGCACCAGAAAACTCCACGGAACACATCGTTTGCCCATTGCAGTTCTTTATCTTCCCGTAAAGATGGGGCTTGAGGAGGTCACCGGACCACACCTGGAAATCCTGTCCAGGAAACTCATTTCACAGAGTCTAGTTTAGGATTTTCTAAGCAAAATAAGAAAGCCCTGGAAGAAAAGCTTTTCATGGATTGGAGTTCTCCTATTATCTTTAAGACCATTCCTAAATAAAATGAAAGCTCTTATTTTCTCTCTCTATTATATGACATTGGCAAGGCCTAATTAGACCCTATAAAGAAAACTTGTCTGATCACAGTGGTGTTAATTTTTCAGCTGCAGATTCGTATGCAGTATGCATATGTTTAATGTAAGTATTAATTATATAAACATGAGGTTGTATAATATAAAATATGAATAAATTCTCACGTTATGTGAAATACTTTGAAATAAAAACAGATCCCTTCATTTAAAATAATTGGGGATCTCATAATTTCACAGCTAGCTGGCTGAATGAATTATAAATGATAATTCAGCCATGGGAAGGTACCATTTAGCTGGTAAATGGAAATGCCTACCATACTTTATGTCAACCAATGCTGTTGTTTATATTAGAATTTGCATGGTGATTTGAGTTATGATTTTAGCATTTTCTATTTTCATTAGTTTTTAAAAATACATTCATTGACAATATCAAGCAAATATTTTTAAGCTCTCTGCCATTGTGTTATTTCATCAAATTAGTTAACATATAGCCAGATCTGACTAATTCAGTGCTGTTAGAACAACATCCTCGAATATATATCCTTGAAATGTGATAAGAACCAGGAAAGCTAGGGAATTAACCTTTTGAGCCATCCTTTTATTTCTACAAAATACTAGAGATAATGTTAAGAAAAAACATTTTTTTAAATGCTACGTTATTTGTTGCTTCATGTGCTCCATGGATGTTAACCTCCTATTTTACATCAAAATACATGTAAATTAAAATGTATTCTATATTACATTTCTTCTTTGAGAAAATTAGTGTTGAACTATGCAAGGTTTGAATCATGCAAGTCTTTAGGAATACACCCTTCCTGAAGCATCCTCTAAATTCATGCTCTAAAATATGAAGAGTTGCGTATTTGTTCAGATATTCAAATGTTTTAAAATACATTTCCCAGTGACCAAAACTCATTCTGTGGAAAGCAGGGAGATTGAATAGCAAATAGAAAAGAGGTGATCTCCCTCTTCAGCTTTGTCTTTGATAGTTTGTTTCTGAGAGACCTGTTTTTAGAAGATAAATTTCCTAACATCTAACATCTTCTAAGAGCCTTTCATCAGAGTAGTTTTGGTAGAGGAAAGAGTGAACCCATAACACTGATTTGGTTAACTGTTGACAGCCAGGTTCTCAGCTCCCTGGTACAAGTAAGATACTATTTCTTTCATTCGCTGATCCAGTTCCCCAAGAAGCTTAATCAGGTGTGTCTTAATGTACTTCTGGACCTGCAGGTTACTAAAATGTGTACCAAGGTACCAGCCTTGTATAATTTACTTTGCTGTAAGAAGCATGCCAAGGAAACTCAAGTGCCAGGATTGTAGCCACACTCTCAGATCTTCATCCATAGAAAATCTGGACTGGAAGGATTACATCTCTCTGGGAGAATACTCTCTAGGAACAAAAATTTTAAGACACGATTAAACAAAAATTTAAATAGAAAATCTCTGTATAAATGCATTGAACATTATACTTTAATATAATTTGTATGCCAATGGAGTAGGTCTAAATAAAATTATATTCATTGATTTATTAAATCAACACTTTTTATTTAACCCTATTCTTGAAAACTAGATGGGGCTTGTCTCTTTTGATGTGCATATTTTAAAATGTAAATACTATCATACATACATGCATCACTTTGTAATTTTCTTCTTTTACATACCCTAGATACAAATCTCTAGTCAGTTATATGATACGCAGTTTTTTCCCCATTCTTTTGGTTGTCTTTTCATTTTCTTGATTGTGTCCTTTCAAGAACAATTTTTTTTAAGCTTATTTATTTATTTTGAGTGAGAGAGACGGCGAGCAGGAGAGGGGCAAAGAGAAAGTGAGAGAGAATCCCAAGCAGGCTCCACACTGTCAGTGCAGAGCCTGACCTGTGGCTCAAAGTCATGACACAAAAGATCATAACCTGAACCGAAATCCAGAGTCAGTTGCTTAACCAACTGAGCCACCCACATGCCCCTAAAGAACAAAATTTTTAATTTTGATGAAGTACAATTTTCTTTTGTTTTTGTTTTTTTTTTTTTTGTGATTTGGGTGTCATATCTAAGAATTATTTGCTAAATTCAATGTCATTAATATTTATCCCTGTGTTTTTCTTCTAAGAGTTTTCTAATTTTTGCTCTTACATTGATGTCTTTGATCCATTTTGAGTTAATTTTTCTATATAACTTAAGGGTCCAACTCCAGTTTTTAGTATATGACTACCCAGTTGTCCCAACACTGTTTGTTCAATACACCATTCTTTCCCTATTGAATGGCTTTGACACTCTTGTCAAAAATCAGTTGCTCATAGATAGAAGGGTTTATTTCTGGATTTTCAATTAGATTCTTTTGATCTCTGTCTGTTGTACCACACTGTCTTAGTTACCATTACTTTTTAGAAAGTTTTGAAATCCTTAAGTGTGAGTCCTCCTTCATTCTCTTTTTTTTTTTTTTTTTTTCCATCCCCCACCCCACCCCTGGATCACTTTGACTGTTCTGGGTCTCTTACAATTCCATGTGAATTTTAGAATTAGCTTGTCAGTTTATATAAAAGAGTCAGCTGGGATCTGATAGAGATTGCATTGAATCTTAAACCAATTTGGAGGAAGGAGTATTGCCATCTTAAACAAATTTTTAAAATATTGTTTGTAGCTCTCATAGCATAAATTTTACATTTCTTTTTTTAACTTTATTCCTAAGTGTTTGATTCTTTTTGATGCTATTGGGAATCAAATTTTTGATCTACCCTATGACCCAGCAATAGCACTGCTAAGAATTTACCCAAGGGATACAGGAGTGCTTATGCATAGGGGCACTTATACCCCAATGTTTATAGCAGCACTTTCAACAATAGCCACATTATGGAAAGAGCCTAAATGTCCATCAACTGATGAATGGATAAAGAAATTCTGTTTATATACACAATGGAATACTACGTGGCAATGAGAAAGAATGAAATATGGCTGTTTGTAGCAACATGGATGGAACTGGAGAGTGTTATGCTAAGTGAAATAAGTCATACAGAGAAAGACAGATACCATGTGTTTTCACTCCTATGTAGATCCTGAGAAACTTAACAGAAGACCATGGGGGAGGGGAAGGAAAAAAAAAAAAAGTTAGAGAGGGAGGGAGCCAAAACATAAGAGACTCTTAAAAACTGAGAACAAACTGAGGGTTGATGGGGGGTGGGAGGAAGGGGAGGGTGGGTGATGGGTATTGAGGAGGGCACCTTTTGGGATGAGCACTGGGTGTTGTATGGAAACCAATTTGACAATAAATTTCATATTTAAAAAAATAATGAACTAACCCTAGTGAAAAAAATTCATTTTGGATTGTTTATTATTAAGTGTAGAAACATAACTGATTTGTGCATGTTAATTTTATATACTGCTGCTTTGCTGAATCCATTTGTTAGTTCTCACAAGGTGTGTATATGCGTAATCTTTATTGTTTTCTACATAGAAGATCCTGTCCTCTGTAAACAGATAATTTTACTTCTTCCTTACCAATCTGGATGCCTTTTATTTCTTTCTCTTGTTTGATTCCTTGATTAGAACTTCCAGTACTGTGTTGAATAGAAGTGGTAAAAATGGGTATCCTTGCTGGTTCATGATCGTTGAAGAAAAACTTTCAGTCTTTCACCATTAAGTATAATGTTAGGTCTGGGTTCTCATATACGGGCTTCATTATGTTGAGGTACTTTCCTTCTATTCCTAGTTCTTGAGTGTTTTTATCATGGAAGAGTGTTGAAATTTTTCAAATGCTTTTTTCTGCATCAATTGAAATGATCATGTGTTTTTTTTTCCTTCATTCCATAAATACGATGTATTACATTGGTCAATTTCCATGTGTTGAGCTATCCTTGGTCATGACCATGCAGCTTGGTCATGGCATATAATTCTTTTAATATGCTGCTTTGCTAATATTTTGTTGAGGATTTTAATGTTTATATTCATAAGAGATACTGATCTGTAATTTTCTTGTGATGCCTTTGGTTTTAGTTTCATAGTAATACTGGCCTCATAAAGTAATTTGAGAAGTGTTCTCTTTTCTTCAATTTTTTTTGAAGCATTTGTGAAGTATTGTTATTAATTCTTTTAATATTTGGCACAATTCAGCAGTGAAGCCATCTGGACTTGGATATTTCTTTGTGGGTTGCTTTTGATTACTGGTTTAATCCTTTCACTTGTAATAGTTCTGTTCAAATTATCTATTTCTTTCTTGGGTCATTTTCTTTTTTTTTTTTTTTAATTTTTTTTTTTTTTTAACATTTATTTATTTTTGAGACAGAGAGAGACAGAGCATGAACGGGGGAGGATCAGAGAGAGGGAGACACAGAATCTGAAAAAGGCTCCAGGCTCTGAGCTGTCAGCACAGAGCCCGACGCGGGGCTCAAACTCACGGACCGCGACATCATGACCTGAGCTGAAGTCGGCCGCTTAACCGACTGAGCCACCCAGGCGCCCCTCTTGGGTCATTTTCAATAGTTTGTTGCTTTCTAGGATGTAGCATCTAGTGGATGTGTGCTGGTATTTCATTGTGGTTTTAATGTGCATTTTTATGGCTAATAATGATGAATGTCTTTACATATTTACTGACTTTTTGTATATCTTTTTGTGAAGTGTTTGTCCAAATTTTTGCCTTTTTTTTCAAATAGGTGGTTTAGCTTCTTTTTATTAAGTTGTCAGATTTCCTTATATATTCTGGATAAGAGAGTTTTGTCAGATATATATTTTATGTTTAGTATTTACTCTTAGGTCTGTGGTCCATTTTATATTGCTTTTTGTGTATAGTGTGTAGTAAGAATTGAAGTTCATCTTCTTTTGTACAGGTACTCTCTTTCATTGAAATTTTGAGAACTATGTTATTTGGTGCATATGCACTTATAGTTGTATCTTTCTGCTGTATTGACGTTTTTGTCAATAGGAAATGTTCCTCTTTGGGTCTAGGAATTCTCCCTTTTTTCAAAAACTTGTTTTTTCTAATATTAATATCATTATTATATATTATGATATAATAATATATAATGACCTCTCTTCTTTATGCTTCTGTGTACATGGCATAACTTTCCACAGCCTGTTCCTTGCTTTCACTTCTATTTGTTTTTATATTTAGAGTACATTTCTCTAGACAGTGTAGTTAGGTCTCACTATTTTTCCATCTGATGACCTCTGCATTTATATTGGGATGTTGAGTACATTTATACTTTATGTAATTATTGATATATTTGGTTTTACTGTCTGCCATTTTACTATTTGTCTTCTCTTTGCCTCATTTTTGTTTCTTGTTCTCTTCTGTCTTTTGTGTTAAACAATAATTTTTTTGTATTATTTTTATTCTCTGTTAGATTATTAGCTTTATTTCTTTGCATTATTTTTATCGATTGCTCTAGGGACCACAATATGCAACTTTAACTTCTAGCAAAACATGAATCTTGCAAGCGTATGGTTCCATTTACCCACTCTAATCCTTCACACTATTGCCTATCATATACAGGACATATCTATCTATATTAAAATATTTATAAATGTAAAAAATTGTTGTAATTTCACTTAAAGCGTCCTGTATTTTAAAGAAATTAAGAGAAGAATTAATATATAAAGATGTATCTATAATCTCTTTTTTTCTGTATATGCAAATTATCATCTGGTGTCATTTTACTTCAACATGGAAGTATTTCCTTTTGCATTTCTTGAATACAGACATATTAGCAGTGGATCCTCTCATTTTTTTATTCATTTAAAAATGTCTTTGAACTTTAATTCTGAAGAATAGTTTTAGATAGCCTTCTTGGAAGACAGATATTTTTCCTTAACAATTTGAATGTTATTCTAGTACTTTATAGCTTCAGTTGTTCTAATGAGAAAATAACTGTTAATCATATTTTTGCTCTTCTTTATGTAATGTATTTCTTCGTTGTATTCAAGATTTTTCTGATTAGCTTGTAATAGTGTGATTATGATGTGCCTAGATGCAGTTTTCTTTTGTTCATTATATTTGGGGTTCACTGAACTTCTTGTATCAGTGAGTTAATGTCTTTCACCTAAGTTGGGAAGTTTTTTTAATCATTATTTTTTCAAAAATTTGGCTACCTCTTTATCTGCTCCGTGTTTGACACCAGTTACTCTTATGAGTTATGAAATCTGTTTCTGACACAATAGTTTGAATCTTGGTTGAATGGTTGGAAATAAAATGGGAAAGTATGGCTGAAATGCCACAATTTTCTAAAGAAACTTAGTTCCTTAAATATATGCACACACAATACAACGTAGACTTAGAGTGGAAAATATTAATTTTTCCTCTCCTTTTTTCCTGTTTTTACTAAATTTTTTTATAGGTGCATTTCCTCCATCTGCTATTTTTGCACGAAAAGACTTGCTACAACGATCTACCCATATTGCTACCAAGACTTTCCAAGCTTTTCGAATATTTGTAAATAATGAGCTCAATGAACTTTACATAGGATTGAAGACAGCTCAGAAGTTTCTGAGACCTGGTGGTCGCCTTGTTGCCCTCTCCTTCCATTCACTAGAGGATCGCATTGTCAAACGATTCTTGCTTGGGATAAGCATGACAGAAAGGTTTAACCTAAGTGCCAGACAGAAGGTGATACAAGCATCACAATTAGGTTCAAGTTATGAAAACAAGGAAGGAGACTCTATAAGCAGAGCCCCTTTAATGTGGGAATTGATACACAAGAAAGTACTTACTCCAGAAGATCAGGATGTACAGGATAACCCCAGAGCACGCTCAGCCAAGCTTAGAGCAGCCATCAAATTATGATAAAGAAAGTTTTCATCATGTGGTCCTTCAAGTTTTCCCTCAGAGTTTCTCTTCTTTTATTGGATATTCCTGAATAACTTAATAGAAGGAAGTATGGGATCTATAGAGAAACATGTACTATATATGTGTGGAAATTTAGGGTATTTACCATTTTTTGTCTTAGAAAGAAAATCTCAGAAATACTAGCATGACACAGAAGGTTCAACTCAAGGAGAAGCAGCATCCCAAAACTGGAAAAATGTCTCTATCTGAGCATTATATTTGACTTTTGAAATGTAGTCCTTTCCCTAATCATGGAAAATTTTTAAAAAGAAGAATACTATGTGTATTTATTTAAGTATGAACACTCAAACTGTCGGAAGATAGAGATTATAATTGTATCTGTATTTTCTGAGTTCTGAATTTAGATATTCAGATTTGCAACAAACTTTCTATGGGTCAAGTAATAAATAATAAGTAAGTAAAGATAATCAAAGAAATTTTCATTTCTATTTAGGAGTAATTAATTAGTAAGTACCATAGTCTTCTCAAATACAGGTATTATGTAAATTTTAAATTTTCAAGTATTATTTTTAAAATGCATCATACTGAGAAATGTCACTTTTGAAATTACAGAGTTCATTGTTTTAAAGCAATTTTGCAATATGATATGTACTATATTTTTATATATTATAAAGTAAAAATGCAAAATTGTTCAATAGCCCTCATAGAGAATGTTTCATAAAACTAATATTTAAAGTCAATTATATTTTAATAATATCCCAGAATGTCTTTGACAAATAATAAAATCTGTCATCATTTGAATCTGGCATTTTTTAATTGAGCTATTCAAAATAATTCAACCAAGTCTATTGCAATAAAATATAGGGCAGATTAAAGATATTAAAATGAATGTGCCCTTTGCCTGGGTGGCTCATTTGGTTAAGTGTCTTGACTTCAGCTCAGGTCATGATCTCATGTTTTGTGATTTCGAGCCTGGAAGCGGGCGCTATGCTGACGGCTCGGAGCCTGGAGCCTGCTTCAGGTTCTGTGTCTCCCTCTTTCTCTGCCCTTCCCCCTCTCACACTCTGTCCCTCTCTCTCAAGAATGAATAGACATTAAAAAAAAAAAAAAGTTTAAAATGAATGTGCCCTTTAATGTTTTTATTTACCCAACAGTACTGTAATAGTAAAATGTTTTTTCAGGAGACGTTCACTTGGTAGAGGATTCTTAATGACATTGATTCATAATTCACGTATAAACTTTTTATATATAAATAAACATTTCTATTTTTTTTTTTTAATTATTCAGCAAGCACTGAACTAGGCAGAGAAATAAAGGTGAGTAAAATATGTCACAGTATCTGGCCTGTAGAGTTTAGAGTCTAGTGGAGAAGAGTGATGGTAGTTAAATAATCACAAAAGTCAATGTAAAATTAACACAGTGGTAAAAGCTACAAAGAAGCAATACAGGGATACGAACATCTAGTAGGGATTTCATTTACTGAAGGAAACCAGGCCTGACAAGGTGATGCTTGAATTATGACTTGAAGGATGAATGAGAGATATAGTCAAAGGGTACGTTGGCATGTTGAATAAAGGTGTATATAAATGATTGCTTTCTTAAGTAGTTCCTGATATCATATTTATACTACTAATATGCTTAGTAAACTATTCAAATACAGGGAAAATTCATTCTCTCCACTATGATGACATTCTGAATTGGTGAGTACAAGTGAATAAAATATTAACATAACTATGGGCAAAAGATAAGAATTAAATACTTTAATTCTCCTTAGATTTACTTTATCTACCTCTGTGATATTTAACTTTAGTTCTCAAGCTTGTGCGCCACTTTTACTTTATTTTTTAAATTTTATTTATTTATTTTGAGAGAGAGAGAGAGCACAGTGGGATAGGAGCAGAGAGAAGGAAAGACAGATTTCCAAGAAGGCTCTGTGCCATCAGCACAAAGCCCGATGCAGGACTTGAACTCACGAACTGTGAGATCATGACCTGAGCCAAGATCAAGAGTTGGATGCTTAACTGATTAGCTCACCCATGTGCCCCACAACTTTTACTGTATAGGCTGTATTCAAGTCTGAGCAAGTCTGCAGTGAAAGTAATTTCTAGTTATGCAGAATTAGAAAATATTCTAGGGAGCAGTGTCCTCAATTTAGAAAGAAATGAATGCACCCAAGTTAATCTGCTAATCTTTTCTGAAAAAAAAATGTTTTGCATGTAAGTCATATTTGTGAATGAGAAAATTCCAAAAGGTGAATACCTGTATGAGTATCTGATTGGAAAATAGGAGATCACACTCATATATAACAATGATTCACTTATTCATCATTTTTGGATCCTGTATAGTATGGGAATTTTTTCTTTAACATTGAATGGAAAGTAACTGCACTGGATTGAATAGTGTTTCCGCTCCAAAATTCATGTCCTTCTCAGAACATCAGAATATGACCTTATTTGGCACTGTGGTCACTACAGATGTAAGTACTTAAGGTGAGGTCATACTGGAGCAGAGCAGGCCCTTAATCCAATATGTATGGTATCCTTCTAAGAAGAGAAGAAAGACAGAGAGGGAAGAATGTCACATGAAGATAAAAGCAGAGATCAGAATGATACATCTACAAGCCAAAGGACACCAAGGATTGCTGGCAACCATTAGTACCTAAGAGAAGCATGGACGGGATTCTCCCTCAGTCTGAAGTGGGAGCCAACAATTTTGCTGACACCTTTATTTCAGACCTTCAGACTCCAGAACCACGAGACAATATGTTTCTGTTGTTCAGAGCCACCTAATGTGTGGTAATTTGTTACAGCAGCCCTGGGAAGCTAATACCGTGATAGAAAAAAATCTTGAATAGAAATCCTTTCTTCGATAAATACCAAATTAGTTTCAAATGTTGTAGTGTAAAAATATATGTTATTTTCTGTATCTAGGCTGTTTGCCACAATCATTCTTGCCTGGTTCTTAGTCTTTGCTGTAGGATGTATAATAAAATACATGAATGAGTTTATGCTGGAAAATGTTTTTGTGAAATTCAAACAGTACATACAGAAAATAAACACTGGTCTTAAAAATGAATGTGTATTTCTTTTCTAATCAAATATAATGAATATAAAACAAGTGTCTTACGTTTCTGAATCTCTTCTTGACTGCTTTCTACTAATCATTTTAATATAGCATCAATACCACTGTGTAGTACATCAGTTCTTAAGAGGTTTTAGTTCGTTGCTTATTAAGAAATTAAATTTAATAACAGCACACAATTTTTAGTTGATATCTCTATTTTGTATATTCATTTTGTTTTAAGTACTGTATATTAGTTATTATATAATCTTCTCTTTGGAGTTTCTAGGGTCATTTGAGAGACATGAATCATTTGAGAGACATCCTTTCTATTTCATGTAATATATGATACATGATTTGTGCTTAAAGTCATTTTTATTGAAGTATTTATTATGTTACAACCAATAGTTCATGAGAGAATCCAATACGCCTAAGTAGGTTTTTTATATCTCTTAAAATTCACTTGTGAGCATTTGAAAATCATATTTTCTTTAGTCTATGCAAAGTAATAAATGTTCAGAGGTTTATAAAATTCTTTTTTCTGATTTTTGTTTTTAAATAAGCAGAAATAATGATGCATCTACACTGCAGACTTCTAAACAAAAGCAATTTTAATTTCATTTTAAATCTCTCATTCAAAAAGTAAGAGATAATTCTTAATGGAAAATTCAATGTACATATAAATGTACAAATAAAAATCTGTATCAGCACTTTTATTCTGTTAAAATGTATATGTATATTTCTTACATAGTATGTATTAAAAGCTGACTATTTGGGGGCACCCTGCTGGCTCATTTGGAAGAGCATGCGGCTCTTGATTGTTGATCTTGGGGTTGTGAGTTTGAGCCTCACATTGGGTGCAGCAGAGATTACTTAAATAAATAATTTTTTAAGCTATTTAGGAAGAAATCAAAACAATTCTCACTTCTCTTTTATAGTTTTATTTTACACTGTATTATCCATTAAATTAATAAATTTAAGGTGATATTTCTTTTATTTTTTTTAATTGAAGTGTAGTTAACATAAATGTTATATTAATTTCAGGTTTACCACATAGTGATTCAGCAATTCTATACATTATGCTTGCTCACCACAGTAAGTATAGTTACTATCTGTCACCTTACAACACTATTGTAATATTATGGACTATATTTCCTACACTATACTTTTCATTCCTGTGATTTACTTATTTTATAACTTTAAGTCTGTACCTCTTAATTCCCTTTACCTTAATTGCCTACCCTCTGGAAGTCACCTAATTTGTTGTCTGTATTTATGATTCTGTTTCTGCATTTGTTGTTGCTTTGGTTGTTCTTTGGTTGGTTTTTGGATTCCACATAAAAGCAAAATTATATGTTATTTGTATTTGGCTTATTTCACTTAGAATAATACCCTCTAATTCCAACCATATTTTCAGAAATGGCAACATTTCACTTATTCATGGCTGAGTAATATTCCATTGTATGTATATATCATATCTTCTTTATCCATTTATGTATTGATGGACACTTTGGTTGCTTCCATAACTTGGCTATTGTGAATAATGCTGCTATAAACATAGGTGTGCATATATATCATCTTGAGTTAGTCTTTTCATTTTGAGGGGGTAAATACCCAGTCGTGGAATTACTGGGTTGTGTGGCATTTCTATTTTAATTTTTTGAAGAAACTCCATACTATTTACCATAGTGTTTATACCAATTTACATTCCCACCAGCTGTTCATGGGTTGTTTTTTTTTTCTCCACATCCTTACCAACAGTTATTTCTTGTCTTTTTGATACTAGACATTCTGACAGGTATAAGGTGATAGCTCATGGTGATTTTGATTTGCATTTCCCTAATGATTAGTGATGTGGAGCATTTTTTCTTGTGTCTATTGGCCATCCATGTATCTTCTTTGGAAAATGTGTATTCAGGTCCTCTGCCCCCTTCTTAATTGGATTGCTTGTTTTGGTGTTAAATTGTGTAAGTTCTTTATATTTTAGATATTTTAGATATTTTAGATATCTAAATATATTTTATATATTTATATTTTAGATATTAGTCCCTTATCAGATATTCTTTTTTATTTTATTCTTTCAAAACTTTTAATTTTAGATTTATTTAGGGCCATTTTCAAATGTGTATAGAACATTTACTTTACTCTAACAGATGACAAGACAGCTCCCTCTCAGACCCTGGCCTAAAGGAATTTGCTTTACTTATAGAGCAAGAGGATAACATTAAACATGGAAGCTTTTGACTTAGTCTTGTTTTTAAGCTCTTTCCCTTTCCCGTTTCTGTTCACATTGGTATGTGAATTTCTTATACCAACTGTGGTGGCATTATGTTTCATATTTACTGTAGATAAAGAAATATTAGACAATATTAGCATGTACTCTCACAAACTAAGCCCTACATGTTAGGATTTCTGTAATGGCTAAAAATTAACTAAAAATTGCTTATGGTCAAAATTGTATAATTTTAATTAAGCTACTTTTCTACTGAGTTTTTGTGATTGTTGCCTTAATCTAGTAGATTTGTGTGTGTGTGTGTGTGTGTGTGTGTGTGTGTAAGTAACATTCTTTAATAGAAAGCGGTAAGCAATAAAGAATAGAAGGGAATTTTGTGAAGTGCTTCATAAATATAAATTTAGTGATAGAAATCTTAATCAGAGATATATTTTTCTCAGAACCACAATGCCATATGTTCGATGTTGAATGAAGCATGATTTATAAAAATCAGCATCATATTCTAAAGAGGCTGGATTGTATAACAAGCATAACTATTTTTATATTATTTTCTCAAATTTCATCTGTTTATAGCTACTATTTCCAGCTAATGTTTGGTAACACACAGCATGATCTGTGGGAATACTAAGAGAAAGTTTAAATATATATAAATTATTTTTTATAAGTCTAGTTACAGCATAGATTTCCCAAAGCATTAAAAAGTTCAATAGAATTAATTACTTAAGATGTAGTGGTGATAGTCATAATGCCGGTTATTTAGATGGACCTTAAAAATTCTTCGTAGACTTTTGTCCACCTCATTCTTTTCTTATATATTCTACCAAAATTGTTGGACAATAAAATAAAGAATAAAATTTAATACTCTGATATGCACAGTAGAAGTTTGCCTCTTTGGTAATGTCACATATCCTTAAACAGTTCTTTACCTTAAATATTGAACAAGTTTTCTACATTAGCATATGTCCTATTAAAATTTTTTTCGATGTTTATTTATTTTTGAGAGACAGAGTGTGAGCAGAGGAGGGACAGAGAAAGAGGGAGACACAGAATCAGAAGCAGGCTCCAGGCTCTGAGCTGTCAGCACAGAGCCCGACATGGGGCTTGAACTCACGAACCATGAGATCATGACCTGAGCTGAAGTCTGACGCTTAACTGACTGAGCAACCCAGGTGCCCCTTAGTACATGCCTTATTAAATATATCATTGCCCAGGCACTAAAAAACAAAGGTGAAATCAAATGACAGGACATTTTCCATTTCTCATTCTTGAATAATTGCATCTATCCATTAAAATCCATCCTTATACTTTGGGCAATATACTTGTCTGCCTTGCACAGGGTTAGAATTTGTTACAATAAACAATCAAATATTCTAATTTCTTATTCTCTCACAAGGAAAAATATTATCATCCAACTCATAATTATAAGTGCTAGACTGGGGAGGAAGCTGTATAGCATTGTAAGTAACACTATTGGCTTTGGATTCAGAAAAACAAGTTTGAATTCAAGGTCTGCATATATTAGCTGAATATACAAACTTGGGCATGCTCTTTAATCTCCTGAATCCTCATTTATTTCACCTTAAGATGAGGATAATATTGGTACTTTCTCATCAGTTGCTATGAGTCAAATAGAAAACACTCAATAAATATTTATGAATTAACTGAAAGTTATAATTACCAAAATGTAACTCACATTTCTGGACATCATGATTAAGGATGTGTGTGCTTTATTCTTTGTAATTTTAAGTTCAGTATCTACATTACTAGCAGCAATTGACTGGGTTATAGTCAGTTTTATTATTTGGAAGCTTTATCCCCATTTATTATTTATGTAATGCCCCCAATGTTTGCAACACATTGACAGGGCCTATAAAACACAGTCATTTTTCATGTGGAGTTTCCATTTATAAGAAAACAAAATAAGAAAAAAAGAACTAGTTGCTAAGGTTATTTGACATTCATTTAGGTTGGAGAAAGTATTTGTCCTCCTACACTTACATATCAGTAAGTAGCCAACCTACATGGTCCTTATATTAAGATTTTTCAGAATACATTTTGAGGGAGGTAAAGGAAATGAGTACTTTGTGAAGTAAGAAAAGATTGCTTTGGGAGTATTAAAAAAGTTTCCTACTTCTTCACACTAAAGGCAATGAAAGGATACCAAAGGGCTCCAAAGCCAATGAGAAGGACTAAATATGTGTGTTGCAGATATTAAAGGGAAAATAGTCAGTGAAAGGTAAGAGAACTATTTACACTTAGAATGAGTTGATGACCTTTTTTACAACACCATAGAAATAGATACTACAGAACTGAATCCATGTAATTCCCACCTCTTTATCTTCATCTCAGTATTTAGAAATCTTGTCCTTTATCTCTATTTTGTACTCCTATATCTCAGTGGAGAGATTAGCCTCGCTCCTTTTCTTTTTATTTTCTCTGGGATTTAGTTCAATTAATTTTGCTTGTCCCTCCAGGCTTTAATCTGTTCTCTGCTGCCAAACATACTCAAAAGTGCCTAGGTGAAAAGCAAACAAGGACTAAAATCTCTCCTTGACTCTGTCTTCCTTACCAAAATACCACACCCATCATTCTGTTTTCTTTCATAACTTGACTTCTTAAAGTCTACACTACCTCCAACTCCTCTCCTGTCTTTTATTTATCCAATCTAGTACACTATCTATAGAAACTGTTCTCTTAATGATTAATGGTGACCTTAATTTTTTAATGGAACATTTCACAAACGTGCCTGTCATTCTTGCACAGGGGCCATGGTACTCTTGTTGGTGTCATTTGAATTTTAGTGAATGAGCTGCTAGAGTAAGCACAATGGTCACCTCTTAATTACAAGACCCAATAGCCTAATCTTCTTCTTGTGGTACGTTATCTCTCCAGTGTTTGATAATATTGGTCTATCCTTCCATAAAAACCTGTTCTCCGTTGCATTCTCCAAAATCACCCCTTCTGTAGTTTTATTTCTCTCACACTCTAATTCCTTCACCAGATTTTCTTCCTTTGTCCAATCTAGCCAGACCATGTCTCATGTGATTTGTTCTCATGGTGTAGGTATACCAAGTGAAGAACTACATTTAGTGAAGGCACTGCTATGAAATCACTCCATAATCATCTGTGAAGCAGATGAAAGATGGGTATGTTGCCAAGATAACAAGCAGTGGAAGAAACAGAGAATGGAGTCTTCCTGGATGCTAAAATTGACATCAAATTAAAGTATATACTAATCAGGACTTCAGCTTTGGTAATGGCAGACAATAACTTGGACCAAACATCCCAGTAAGAACAATTAGAAAATCTAGAAAAACAATGTGTTTTTTTTTTAATGTCTATTTGAAAACATAAAAAGCTAATAAGGCAGTGAAGAATATCTGGAAGAAGGAAACCCTAGCATTTGTAACTGCCAATTGCCAATTAATTCCAGAGAAGGCAAGTGAGAAAGAAAACCCAACTTTTGACAATCTTTTATGGAGTACAGGTGAACTGGAAGTCAATTGGACCTTGAAAGAACTGAAACTCAGTTTCAAATCATCTTAGTCCTTGAAATTGGACTAAACTGATCCTAGATGCTAGAGTCCCTACCTGTTTGACCAAAGCAATTTTAAATACTCTTTGGGGGTGGGGAGGGCAGGGTGCAGAATTCTTGCACACAATTTCTGTTATGTTTCGTATTTATTGTCTATTACTGAATCAGGAAAATAACCAGTCATGAAGAGACAAGACAATTTTTAAAAGAAGGAGAAGAATATAGATAATTTAAAAATACTCATAGGGTATGTAGACAAATGCTATAAATATGTTCAAGGAAATAGAACTAAAAACTATAGAGAATAAAGCAACTGAAAATATACAACTGAAAGATGTAGTATTCAAACTTAAGAACTTAGTGGATTAATTAAAGAGCAAATTGTACCCAGCTAAAGATAAATCATGAACTGGAAGATATTTCAAAGGGAAATATTCAGAATAATGCATGGAGAGACAAAAGATAAGGAACACAAAAATATGAGTAACTTAGCAGTTACAATAAGAGGTATAATTCATGTGTGATTGGAATATTGAGAAAAGAGGAAGAAGAGAAAATGGCTGAGAATGTTCCAAAGCTAATGAAATACACCAAGCTACAAATTCAAGAAGGCTCAAAACTTTCTAGAAACAGCATCTAAAACGTACTAGAAATCAAAATCAAAGGCAACAGGCATTCTCTAGGAATATGGCTCACATGAACTATTCTTAGGGAAAGGTAACTATTGATGATGAAATAAAGCAAACCAAGATAAGAAAAACAAAAACAAAAAACCAGTAAGGGAGAAGGTTGGTAAAGGGTACCATGATAAGCTCGGAATCCATGTAATACAGAACTAAGAGTAAATAACTGTGGGAATTATGGCTACAGAACAGAATACAAGCATAAGTCTTGAAAATTAACAGAACTCACCAAAATTATAAGGTTAAGAGGTCAAGATACAGGGAAGTATAGTGCACCAATTTCCTTATTTTTAGAGCAAGGACTCAATACTGTGAAAATTTGAAACATAGTTTCTTAAAAATATTCCAACCTTTTTGTACATTAATTTGTACATTTTTGTACATTACATATTTTGTACATTACATAATTGTAACTTGTTTCTGTAAAAAAACAAGGGTTTTTTTAAAATTCTTTTTTTTTAACGTTTATTTATTTTTGAGACAGAGAGAGACAGAGCATGAACGGGGGAGGGTCAGAGAGAGAGGGAGACACAGAATCTGAAACAGGCTCCAGGCTCTGAGCGGTCAGCACAGAGCCCGACGCGGGGCTTGAACTCACGGACCACGAGATCATGACCTGAGCCGAAGTCGGACGCTTAACCGACTGAGCCACCCAGGCGCCCCAAAAAACAAGGGTTTTTTATAGTTAAAAAAAAATAGAGATTCAGCAGTTCTTCACTCTCTAATTTCTTTCCAGTTAAATTCAAGTAAAATTAAATGTTCTGTTTTTATTTTAAAAATAAGATACATGATGGGTCCCTTTTGCAAAAACAAAACAAACACGCACACAAAAAAACATTGCTGATCTATTTACTCTTCTTAGTGATATATTGAAGATATTCTTTGTTAATGATGTTAAATTCTAGGTGGAGGAATGTGGGGTGTTTATTCATTCTGTGTTAAACATAGCACAGTGTAACTATTTATAATGAGCACTTACATGCTTTATAAAAACAATCTCATCGTCAGTATTATTATTTTTAAAGAGCACAGGTTTTGGAATCTGACAGACCTTTGTATAAATCTGGGCTGAGACACCAAGTAGCAGTGTAGCCTTAGAAAATTTACTTAATCATTGGACCTCAGTTTTCTCATCTGAAAAATGAGGATGTTAATACCTATTTTATAAGGTGATTGTATTAAACATAAATATGTATATACAACACTTTATCAGTTTATGGCCAAAGCAATCAACATTTATCTTTTTATTTTCATTTATTGAGTTCTGGCTATTTTGCTAGTTTGTCATATAAGCTACAACAAACCAATTCATCTCTTTGCTTGCTTACCTGTAAAACGACAGAATTTGTATGAGACATTCCATTGTACCCTCCACCTCTTCTAGAGCTGACTCTCATCTACATGACTTCTTTGCAATCTGTTGTGTTATTCCATTATTCCATGACGGCTTCCCCTCCCCAAATCTCTTGCTCCACTCTTGTCACAATAATTGATTGGTCCAGGGGAGGATTCTGATGCAAACTAGATTAATCCTGACTACAAGTGATTGACCTAATCTAGACCAATAATGCATTATTTTCTTAAAATTGTTTGATTTAATGTGAAAAAAGAAATCTCTTGATCCCTCCTCCATATCTGAAAGATGTAAAACTGAAGAACTCTTAGGAGTACACATCCCACCGTGTAAAAAAAGAGTGTGACTTGCAGAGACAATAAAGAGATAGAAGTTGGAGAGCTACTCCTGGGAGCATTCTCACTCCAGATCTCAGTTTTTCTGGAAACCCATCTGTATCCATGCCTTTTCCATGATTTTGCTGTGTAGCTCATTCTTGGACTCTATAAGCCACTATATTCCTTCCTTCCTCCTATCACTTTTTTTTTTTTTAAAGACAATCACTTCAGGTTGAATTTCTGTTATTTACGATTACACCAGTATAGGTTTGGAATAGATGATGCTTAAGAATTATTTTACATGAATGTTTAATAATTCCTTAAAATGTGTTCTTTAGCTTTCCTAATTTACTGAATCACTTAATGTGATCTTCATATTAATGAACACTTACGAAATTATTTTACATGCACAATTGTACAATACATATCCAGGTTCTAAGCAATAAAATAAGTTCCTCAAACTTACCTAACTAGATATCACATGGCTTTGTCATTAGTCTTTCTAACTAAATTTGAATATGTCCATCTGAAAGAGACTGTCCAACCCATGGAACTTTCATTTAAGTGATAACATCTTACATTCCTGCACAGTGCTGGTATGGTAAGGGAAAAAATGACTATGTCCTCTTTCCAAATTTACATATATTCTTTATGATTCTGCTTTTCTCTTTTTAATGGCACCATATCTGCTTCTTTATCCATAAATTTATTTTCACACAGAAACCCTTTGATGATGAAGAATAAAACCATGTTTTAAAGTCAGCCAGATGGTTTTCCCATTTCCTGTTGTGTACATACATATATATTTTTCATGATGGGGAGGGGTCACAGAGAAGACAAAAAGCAAAACCTATAGTGAACGTTGAACCTATCTAGCTATCCTAGAATCTATCATTGTTCCTTTGAAGAAATTCAACATTTGCCTTACAGCCAGAGAATAAACATCAGCTGCTAGAGAAAGCTATTGAATTTCAAAATCCCTTTGAAATGTCACATTAACCTGTTTAACTTTCAGTCAGTTCTTTAAAATATCAAACATTTCCTGATGACTCCCAGATCTAAGACTGCTTATATTTCTCTAACTTAAAAGCTTGTTTCCTTCACTTGCAAACAAACTGTGGTGAATGAATCAGCACTATTTGGGCCTGGGAAAAGTGTATCGCAGCCACAATCTGTGTGCAGTCTTTCTACAGGTTAGCTCAATTTTGGATGTTGAACGAGATCAAATGCTGAATCTCGTTGATTTGGCTAAAACTACACAGCTCTAGCCTTTTATTTAGCCCTCCATTAAGTTTTAATCTTTAAAGCTGTATTTGTTTCATAAATCATCTTTTATTCTCAGATGTATAGAAGTCAGGCAACAACCATTAACTTATTTTACTCAACATCTACTGAGCATCCACTTGTTAGGTGCTGAGGGCAAAAGAGTGAAAAGAAAAGTTGTGCCTGTTGTTCATGAAGAGCCACATTATACATTGAGACACAGATATGCAAATTATGAGAAGTTAGAATATAATGGGTTAAATTCTGTAATAGAGGTTAAACTATTGAGAACACAAAGGAATGAATAAGTGAATGATGTTTTATTCTTTCAAGCAGAGCTGGATTTATAACTTAACCTTTAAGTGTAAGAGCTACAGGAATTTTGTGCTGAATCATCAGTAGTGTCCTGGGACATAATCAACACCAGGTGTCTTTCCTTTTAATGCCATTGATAGCCTTCCCATCTTATACTTATTGCTGGTGATTCTTGTTCACTGAGCTCCATGCACTTTCATTTTCATGATGTGTGTATACACATGTTCACATTATTAAGAAGGCTACTAGTCATAGACATGGATGACTACCTTACAATAATTGTGAAGTATCCTATCTAAATGAGCCATTTCATTCTAGAGTTTCATTCATTTGAGTTTTTCATATGAGTTCATATGAGTTTTAGGTGTACAGCATAGTGGATGATTTCAACAACTCTATGCTATGCTCATCACAAGTATAGCTGTCTTCTGTCACCATACAACACTATTACTATATTCTTGACTATGTTATCTATACTATACCTTTCATCCCCATGACTTATTCATCCCATAACTGGAATCCTGTACCTCCCACTCCCTTTTACCCATTTTGTCCATCTCCTCACCCCCCTCTCCCCTGGCAACCACAAGTTTGTTCTCTGCATATATGAGTCTATTTCTGCTTTTTGTTCATTTGTCTTGTTTTTAAGATTCAGTATATAAGTGAAATTATATGGTATTTGTCTTCTCCACCTGGCTTATTTCACTTATCATCATATCTTTGAGTTCCACCCATGTTGTTGCAAATGGCAGGATCTCATTCTTTTTTATGGCTGATTGATATTCCATTGTGTATAATGTACCACATCTTCTTTATCTATTGATGGACAATTGAGTTACTTCCTTATCTAGGCTATTGTAAATAATGCTGCAGTAAACATAGGAATGCATATATCTTTTTTGAATTAGTGTTTTCATTTTCTTTGGATACATACCCAGTAGTGGATTACTGGGTCATATGGTAATCTATTTTTAATTTTTTAAGAAACCTTCAAACTGGTTTTCACAGTGGCTGCACCAATTTACATTCCCACCAATAGTGCACAAGTGTTCCTTATTCTCCACATCCTTGCCAACACACGCGCGTGTGTGTGTTATTCTAGCCATTCTGACAGTGATATTTAATTGTGGTTTTGATTTGTATTTCCCTGATGATGAGTGATGTTGAACATCTTTTCATGTGGCTGGTAGCCATCTGTATGTCTTCCTTGGGAAAATGTCTATTCAGAATATCTAAGAATAAACTTAACCAAGGAGGTGAAAGACTTGTACCTATATCATGAAAACTATAAAACATTGATGAACGAAAATGAAGACAATACAAGCAAATGTAAAGAAATTCCATGACCATGGATTGGAAGAACCAATATTGTTAAAATGTCCATAGTACCCAAAGCAATCTATAGATTCAGTGCAATCCCTATCAATCTACCAATAGTATTTTTCACACAACTAGGACAAGTAATCCTAAAATATTTATGGAACCCCAAAAGATCCTGCAATCTTAAGAAAGAAGAACAAAGTGGAAGTGTCACAATCTTAGATATCAAACTAAAGTACAAAGCTACTATAATCAAAACAGTATGGTACTGGCACAAAAATAGACACACAGATCAATGGAACAGAATAGAAAGCCAAAATAAATCCATGCTTTTATGGTCAATTAATCTATAACAAAGAATTATAAGACAGGAAAAACCAGACCACTGTCTTATACCATGCATAAAAAATAAACTCAACATGGAATAAGACCTAAATGTGAGACATGAAACTCCTAGACGAGAACATAAGTAATCTCTTTGACATTGGCCTTAACAACATTGTTCTATATATATGTCCTCAGGTAAGGGGAACAAAAGCAAAAATAAACTATTGGGATTACACCAAAATAAAAAACTTTTGCACAGTTAAAGAAATCGTTAACAAAATGAAAAGGTAGCCTACTGAATGGGAAAAGATATTTGCAAATGATACACCTGGTAAGGCATTAATATACAAAATATATAAAGAATTCATACAACTTAATGCAAAAATAAATAATTCTGTTGAAAAGTACAATTAGGATCCTTAATATTTTTGAAGCCATGGCCTCCTATGAGAATCTTCTTAAAATTACAGCCTCTTTATTTTTATTTATTTTTAATGTTTATTTATTTTTGAGAGAGAGAGAGTACAAGTGGGAGAGGGGCAGAGAGAGAGGGAGACAGAATGTGAAGCAGGCTCCAGGCTCTGAGATGTCAGCACAGAGCCCTGTGTGGGGTTCAAACTCCCAAACCGTGAGATCATGATCTGAGCTCAAGTCGTATGCTTAACACTTAACTGACTGAGCCACCCAGGCACCCCAGAGTCTCTTTAAATAAACAGGTACACACAGACTAATTTTGTGTAATATTGAGTGGTTATAAAGCCCTCATGTCTATGATGGGCTCAAGTCCAGTAACTCTAGCACTAGAAAAACATCTCAGTTCATCGCATTTCCAAATCTGACCCTGTGAAACATCTAAGGATCAAGGCTGACAATTTCTACCATTCAGGTTCACCTGGTCCCTTCAGTCCTAGATACTTCAAGCTCCATATGTTGTTTTCCAGGATCCCAATCTTGGTATCACCCACTTGGGCAGTGTCCCAAGGCTAATCTGAGCTCCTGTAACAGTTTTGACTGGGCACAATGAATAGAAGAGATAAAATTATTTCCAAAAACCTGAGTAGATCAAATATTCCAGATGAGTGCTGTCTAATGGAAATACAATGCAAGCCACCAAATCAAGCCACACTGTAATTTTTAATTTTGAGAAGTCACATTGAGAAAAGTAAAATGAAACAGTTCAAATCAATTTTAATAACATAATCTATTTAAATGAATGCATCCAATATATTCCAACATGTAATCAATATACAAAAGTAACAAGATATCTTATATTCCTTCTTTTGTACTAAGTCTTTGAAATCTGGTATGTATTTTACACTTAGAGCACATCTCAGTTTGGACTAGCTACATTTCAATAACTCAGTAGCTACGAGTGTGTAGTGGCTTTCATACTGGACAGGAAGGTATTAAGCCCAGAATAAATGTCAATCTTTCTGTATACCCGGCTTTGTTATAGCAGTGATCAGTTTTTTACCTTTTTAAGAATACTTTCTCCCATAACTATCTGCGAAGAAACGAACAGTTTATTTTCTTCTATTGTACTGCATCTCACGTGGGAAGAGATGCAAGTCATGCCCCCTGAAACCATGTTGTGCAGTGGCCCTGATCAGGAGGAAGCTGCATCTTGTCAATCCTGTTCTCTAAAGGGCCAATGCATTTGGTACGACTTCCAAAACAGCTTTAAAAATAAAATAACCAAAACAGATCTTTGTAGCCACATCCAAAATCAAACTAATTCATACTAGCAACCTCTCTAAAAATTGCTTCAGGCTGACTACACCAGGGTTGATCAGCATTAAAAGACGAGTTTATACTGTAGGTAAATTGATGCATTCCTGGCCAGGAAACAACCACAGCATATATTAAGCCAGGAATGATGGTTATAGAGAAAGATATTTAAAGCAAATCATTATTTAAAAAAAAAAAAAAAAGAGGGAGTGGGAATCTTCCTTCCTCAACCTCTTCATCGCTCATAAAATATTGCTATCTTCATAAAATACCTAGGAATAAATCTAACCAAAGATGTAAAAGATCTGTATGCTGAAAACTATAGAAAGCTTATGCAGGTAATTGAAGAAGATATAAAGAAATGGAAAGACATTCCCTGCTCATGGATTGGAAGAATAAATATTGTCAAAATGTCAATACTACCCAAAGCTATCTACACATTCAATGCAATCCCAATCAAAATTGCACCAGCATTCTTCTCGAAACTAGAACAAGCAATCCTAAAATTCATATGGAACCACAAAAGGCCCCGAATAGCCAAAGTAATTTTGAAGAAGAAGACCAAAGCAGGAGGCATCACAATCCCAGACTTTAGCCTCTACTACAAAGCTGTCATCATCAAGTCAGCATGGTATTGGCATAAAAACAGACACATAGACCAATGGAATAGAATAGAAACCCCAGAACTAGACCCACAAACGTATGGCCAACTCATCTTTGACAAAGCAGGAAAGAACATCCAATGGAAAAAAGACAGTCTCTTTAACAAATGGTGCTGGGAGAACTGGACAGCAACATGCAGAAGGTTGAAACTAGACCACTTTCTCACACCATTCACAAAAATAAACTCAAAATGGATAAAGGACCTGAATGTGAGACAGGAAACCATCAAAACCTTAGAGGAGAAAGCAGGAAAAGACCTCTCTGACCTCAGCCATAGCAATCTCTTACTCGGCACATCCCCAAAGGCAAGGGAATTAAAAGCAAAAGTGAATTACTGGGACCTTATGAAGATAAAAAGCTTCTGCACAGCAAAGGAAACAACCAACAAAACTAAAAGGCAACCAACGGAATGGGAAAAGATATTTGCAAATGACACATCGGACAAAGGGCTAGTATCCAAAATCTATAAAGAGCTCATCAAACTCCACACCCGAAAAACAAATAACCCAGTGAAGAAATGGGCAGAAGACATGAATAGACACTTCTCTAAAGAAGACATCCGGATGGCCAACAGGCACATGAAAAGATGTTCAACGTCGCTCCTTATCAGGGAAATACAAATCAAAACCACACTCAGATATCACCTCACGCCAGTCAGAGTGGCCAAAATGAAGAAATCAGGAGACTATAGATGCTGGCGAGGATGTGGAGAAACGGGAACCCTCTTGCACTGTTGGTGGGAATGCAAATTGGTGCAGCCGCTCTGGAAAGCAGTGTGGAGGTTCCTCAGAAAATTAAAAATAGACCTACCCTATGACCCAGCAATAGCACTGCTAGGAATTTATCCAAGGGATACAGGAGTACTGATGCATAGGGGCACCTGTACCCCAATGTTTATAGCGGCACTCTCAACAATAGCCAAATTATGGAAAGAGCCTAAATGTCCATCAACTGATGAATGGATAAAGAAATTGTGGTTTATATACACAATGGAATACTACGTGGCAATGAGAAAAAATGAAATATGGCCTTTTGTAGCAACATGGATGGAACTGGAGAGTGTGATGCTAAGTGAAATAAGCCATACAGAGAAAGACAGATACCATATGGTTTCACTCTTATGTGGATCCTGAGAAACATAACAGAAACCCATGGGGGAGGGGAAGGAAAAAAAAAAAAAGAGGTTAGAGTGGGAGAGAGCCAAAGCATAAGAGACTGTTAAAAACTGAGAACAAATTGAGGGTTGATGGGGGGTGGGAGGGAGGGCAGGGTGGGTGATGGGTATTGAGGAGGGCACCTTTTGGGATGAGCACTGGGTGTTGTATGGAAACCAATTTGACAGTAAATTTCATATATTAAAAAATAAAAAATAAAAAAAAAATAAAAAAAATATTGCTATCTTATTCAGGTACTATAGGACATTTAACTGAATAATCTTGAAGACCAAATGTTAAAATTATAGCTCATATATAAGCTAGAGTATACATATACATATATATGTAGCTGTTTTACAGACACATCTTCAGCATGATTCCCCAGTTAAGCTATTTCTTGTATGCATTTCATTTTTGGAATAATTTTTTGCCATTAAATTAAAAAAAAATCCTCCAAACTATTCTAGCCACCATTTTTTTTTTTACCTGATAAAATATTCGTTGTGTTTTTAAATGGCATCATTTGGAACAGACAAATCATACTTTGAGGAAAGGGCACATTGTTAAGTTTGTTAAAAGCTATAATGGACATCTTGAATCTTTTCTTAGGGTTAAAAAAAATCTCTCTGCTAGCAGTTAATAAATGTTAATAAGATTTTTTTCAAAATAGTGGCTACAGTATTGCAGTGTTAATTGCATTACTCAGTGAAAAAAATGCAGTGAGTCATATTTTATAGTTGTTACTTATGCAATTTGGAGAACTTTTCAGGCCCTTGATAAAGAATGAGGGGACTCCAGACCTGATAAAATGAGTCTAGAAAGACCATTTCCTTTCTTTAATAGGGTTTAGAAAATTTGCAATTAAGAATAGACTAAAACAACTTGAAATTGTGTTATGAATTCATACTCTTTTCAGACTCAATAGGACCTCAACAAGATCAGTAATTTCAATTGTTCCCAACCTTCACAAAACTGAGGATCCCTTTTGCTATTCCTTTTTACCAGCTTTTCTCTACCACATGAACCTAGTGTTTAAGGGGGAAAAATGTGCTTTTCTACTAAGTATAAATAAAATGTATTTCCCTATTTTATTAGTGAAACACATATGTAATTACTAAACAGCTTCTGTTCAGTGTAAAACAACTTGTGTTACCATGATGGATCAAAGTAATTCCAGAAAAAGACAGTTATGTGATATTTAAGTTAGCCTCCTCCACAGATGGACCAAATAAAAACAGAAATTTTAACTACATTAAGAAGCCAAAGCAAGTTGGTAGGCTCTCCAGGATTAGATGTCCATGTTTATTAACTGCAGATTGATAAGTGTGCTCATGGCTCATGGCTCAAAAGTGCCTGATTCCTTTGTAAATAAAAGCCAACTGATAATTTAAAAACAACAAAGGTGAAGTACTAAATGCTTGAGTTGAAGGTTTTTCACACCTCTCCCTGGAATATCCTTCACCTCTTCTGTCAATTAAATCCTTTCATAATCATCAAATGTTTTTGAGTTTTGTACATGAGAATGTATATTGCTTTCTTCTACAAGAGGGAGCCTAATTGACTAAGGATCCAAGCTGCTGCACTATGAAGTTTCTCCCTGTGTTTGCACTGAGGCTGTGCCTACTGTGGGCTGCTTCTCACCAGTAACTGAGTGAGGTAGGATAGTAATGCAGTCTTGTTCCTGGGAAACAGGGGAATGCTTTGGCTCAAGGACTCATAAATGGTTTTACTGAACCTTCCCACCAACTTTCCTTACCTTTCCTTCACTCAGCATCAGATGTATGTCACAGCCAAATGACTCTCCCAGACTTCGGCTTCCTCCCAGTTCCCTTTCATGCAGGCATTTCTCTTAATAAACTTGCACATTTAATCCTGTCTTCGCACCTGTTTCTCAGAAGACCTGGACTAATACATTAACTCAGATTATTTTTTTCAGTTTCTCAAACTGTATATGTATATAATACTCTGCAAAAGAAAGCAAAGAAAATGGCCCTTTATAATTTGGCCTCACCTCATTACCCTGGCTGCTTCTACCATCTCTAGGCTCCAGATATACCCAGCTCACTACAAGTACCCAGGACCCTGCAATTTGAAAATGCTATCCCCTTGCCTAAAATGACTTCCTCTCTAGTTTATACGGCAATGTTTACAAGACCACTTGTGAGTCATCTCCTTTGATCAGCCTTCCCTGACATCTATAAACAGAATTCAGAGAGTGTCGTCCTCTTGCATCCATACTTGACTTAGCTTGCATGATCTTGGCACTTTTGAAGACAGGCCGGTTGTTTTTTTTAGAATGTCTTGCAGTATAGATTCATCCAGTGTTTCTTCATTATTGGATATATAACCATTATTATACCCGTTGTGTATTTTTGGCCAGACTGTCTCACTGTAGTCTCTTCATTATATTTTATCAGTTGCACATTATGGCTATTTGTTCCATTACTAGTGTTGTTCATTTTGACCACTTTATCAAGACCAGGTTTATCTACTTTTTGTTCCATCTGTAACTAACAAGTACTTTGTAAGAGTATTCTTTGAAACCATGTAAAATTTTCATTCCGTGTCTCATTTTCACCTACCTGTTTTAGTATCCACTGAAATTTCTTGCCTGGGCTAATTATTACTATGCCTTTTGCCAAATGGTAATTTTCTAAAAACCATTATTCCTTCTACATTTCATTGAAGGCTTTCCACTCTATGGAGGAACTTTCTCTTCTATCCATCTATTTAGTCATTCATTTATTTATATCAGTGGAGTACTAGTTAAATCAATGAGTTACAGTTTGTTATATCATTCTTTAAAGGCTCCAATTGTCCTTTATTTGGCCAGTTAGAGCCCCCTCAAGTTTACTTCTGTGTTCTTTTGACATGCCCCTATCCTTCTTTGAGCATTTCCTTACTTTCTGTTACCAAAGATGATTCAGGTTCATCGTGTTCTTTTCCAGCCCCAGCCCTGGATTTAGTCATTTCTTCAAAGAGCCCTGGTTCATTTAGCATTTGACACCAAGAGCATGAGGTATTTGTTACTACTAAGATGCCACTGCTCCCAAGCCTTTCCAGCAGATAGCTAGGAACTAACCACATGTTTATATCTATATTTATTTCTTTATCTGTAATGGAAACTTAGCTCACTCTGGTACATCCAATTCCAACCCAATGGCAGCTGCATTTATTCTAGCTTTATCTTTTTCTGTATTTGTAGCTTTTTATCCAATAGTGAGAAGCCTGACTCTTATTGTTCTTGATGTATTTATTTATTTGCTCAATCTCCCTGGAGGTAGCCAATTTTCTGATACTGCTGGGCCACCACCCTCTTTGCAAATACACCTGCCCCATGCTATGTTTGGCTTCTTCTGCATAGGCCCGCAGCCTTCCTTGTCAGACTCAACTCATGGCATTTGAACAACAGAAAGAAAAATGTTAATAAATATTTTTTTTTGAAAAAAGGAAAGAAACAAAGGGGAAGGGGAGAGGGAGAGATATAGCTGCTAGTGTTTTTTATACTTTTTTTCTCTTTTAAAAAGGGAGCAGCTTTAGGCGTAGAGCCTTCTATAAGGAATAGTATCTATCTAGAAGTTAATAACACAATTTTTGTTTTAATTGTGAATGTATTTAAGTTACCCGGTCTATTTCTTTTGTTTAAATATATTTTTAATTGAGGAAAAAGTTACATACTTTAATCAGCACAGTTCTTAGGCATATATTTCAATGCTTTAACATATATATATATATATATATATATATATATATATATAATCACATTGAGATGTAGAATACTTACATCTCCCTAGAAGATCCCAGTCAATTTCCATCCCCTGTAGGCATTGAGTTTTGTGATTTATATCAGGATTGGTTTTGCTTCTTTGTAAATATTTTTAAGTAAAGTGTTGATGAAAAAAAATAAAATATAAATGATAAAGATTATAAAGGGAGTAGGGAGGGGATAGCACAGAAGGTGTTGTAGCCACAATGGTTTGTTTCATGGACATCTTGCAGAGTTTTTCTCTTGCCCTTAGAAATGTTTCTCTGCTACACTGAAGATAGCCACCAATATTAGGCTAATGGATACAAGCTCTAACCTTCCCTCTCTACTCCCTTCATATGTACTCATTTTTCCAAGCATTTACTATATACCTACTGTGTGCTCCAGGAGCTAAAGACAAATAAGGAGCAATGCCTGCATTCAAAATAGAGATGATCATCATAACCTGGTCCAAGGAATTGTTTACAAATATGGCCACAAATTTGTCATATACTCTGGGTCTGGAGTTCTTTCTTGTCCAGCAAGAAAGCGGGACGCAGGATTAAAAATATGATAGACTTTTCTTCTCCTAATGTCCAGGAGAAGACAAGAGCCCTGATTAAGGGTACTTGCTCCGTTTTTATTAGGATCAGAAGGCTTACAAACATGGTGATGGAAGTGCACAAAGAGGCAATGAAACAATATTAACTCATGGGCGTGAGGGAAAGGGGTTTTTGAAGGTATATGATGTTAAGGGTTTGGGTTAATACAAAACAAAATCCTGACTCCTGGTGGAAGTTTGTTTACAGCAGACGTGAGGCACCACCTGTGTTTACCTAAACTGGTCTAGGGGGACAAGAAAGACAGAGCATGCTACCTCAGGGTCAAAAAGGCAACTTTCTTTTTTTTTTTTTTTTTTTTAATTTTTTTTTTTAACGTTTATTTATTTTTGAGACAGAGAGAGACAGAGCATGAATGGGGGAGGGTCAGAGAGAGGGAGACACAGAATTGAAACAGGCTCCGGGCTCTGAGCTGTCAGCACAGGGGCCCGATGCGGGGCTCGAACTCACGGACCGCGAGATCGTGACCTGAGCCGACCTGAGCCGAAGTCGGCGCTCAACCGACTGAGCCACCCAGGCGCCCCAAGGCACCTTTCTTTTGTTAATTAGCTCCGCTTTGGGCAACTTTGCCCCGCAGAGGTATATAACCCTATTAACCTGTTCACCTAATTTGGTCCTTCCTTCCTGTGGAAGCAGCTTTCTGCTATACTACTAAAGGGGGGGAGGGGTGTTTCTGCCCTGAATACCTAACCTTATTTACCTTGTATACCTTTGTTCTATATTGGGGCATTTGCCCTGCCTTATCTATACTGGGGCCTTTGCCCCACCCTCTCTATACCTATTTACCTAACCTCGTTTACCCAAACTTGGACGTGAACATCCTATGGCTTTCTAATTCTTTATGCCTTGTTAACCCATCAGTGCAGGCTCAGGGAATTCCTAAACTTATTCCCCACACAAATTATTGTTTCTAATTTATGGATTATGGCCAAAATTCACAAATATACAGATGTGCAAATTGACCATTTCAGAGGCACTGGAAAGAAATGAGAAAAACAAGGGAAGAGCAAAGAGGGTAGATTTCCTATTTAACAATTTGTATGTGGTTTTTAATAAATAAAAGTAGTTTTATTATAGAATTACAGCTGGCATTAAAAAAATAAAAGGGCCACCCATAATCTACAATTTAAGCCTATTAAACACTGAATCAACCCAAGTTTGCTGGAACAATTGCCCCTTTCATGGTAAAATCCATCTAGAAAGAAAATTACTTGGTTTGAAGATTTTTGGAGAAAAGCCTGGTCTTTCTAAATGGTGATCACTCCTTTTGCTCTACATGTTTTTGCCTTTATATCTTTTTATTGTTCAGCATCTGACCCAAGTTGGGGAATTCCTTTTGTACTTCAGTTAGCACACTGATAAAAGTATAAATATAGAACACAAAGTGATGTTGTCAAACAATCAACAGGTATTCATTCACTGCCTGGGCACTGTCCCTAAGGAGCTTTGCTCTACTTAAGAAAATAAATCACAATTAAAATTTTTAACTTAAATTTTGAGACGTAGGAATTATAAACCTCCTTATATACATTCCCTACCCTAACTATTAAAATAGGCCATTGGTAACCAAGCAACTCTTATTTACAAAGATTACCCACTCTCCATATCCTACCTGAATTTGAGAAGTTTAGCCAACCTGGAAAATGCAATGAGCTCCATTAATTTCTCCTTACAGACAGTGTGGCAGTAGCAGAAGAAATCTCTCTTACTTGTTAAACCTAATGGAATTTGAAGCAGACTACTTAAAGTATGAATTCAGAAACAATCATTCATCAACACAAATAAATAAGCAACATGAACATTTCAAGTCCTTTGCCCCACTTCTCTATGAGAGTATCTGCCTTACTAGCAAGTCAGTGTGATGATATGTGTGTGTGAGAGAGCATTTCATAAACCATGGCCTACAGTCCAGGTGTAAGGGAGTATATAGTCTTCATCAGTCTACACAGGTTGCTAAGCCATAGTATGACAGTGTGTGTCCTTGCATTTGAATATCATTAAGTATAAACTTAAGGCAGTTTAATATGACAGAGCAGTATTACCCAGTCACATATCATGTTTCAGTTAGGCATAACAGGAAATTTATAACTAAGCAAAATCATCATAGGCAGGACTTAGAGGTCTTCAATGAAGATGGCTAACGATTAAGAAATCTCTTAAGCCAAAACTTGAGAGGGACTAAGTTTTATAAGCTCTGCTGGAAGGTTCATTTCACCTGGAGCCATGAAGCTAGTCACTTATTCTCTCGGCTTTGATTTCCCTCAAAAGGATTTCATGGTTGTAAGAATGAAAATGGCTCTGTAGATGAAAATTGAGAGTCAGTGTATATGGTATAGATAATGTAATTTTTGTGATGTAATTTATTATTCTCTCTACATTAGGTCTACTTCCTTTCTTTGCAAATTGAGCTTGAGAATCTGAACTCTTAGAGATGTCGCCAGACCCAGCCTGTACTTCTTCACAGCACAGGTGAGAAATGCTGTCTGACCTTTCTGCTGGGAGGACAGAATGTTTAGGTAAAAATGGCTGACCAATGAACCAGCCTACATGGCTCTCTCACTTTGGTGCTCTCACAGGAACATAATGGGGTGAGGTGAGAATATGGAGAATGGGATATCAGAGTAGCAAAGAAATGGCTATCCCCTTTCCCACTCTAATCTGTAGATTTATTGTGCAATGCCAAACTAGAAAAGAGAGGAACCTAAATTTGAGGATAGATGTTGTTTTAGATTGATTTTAATATTTGAAAATAACAGTTTTATTAATATCCAGAAGTGGCCAAAAAAGTTAACAAATTGGCCTAAGAGGACAGAGAAGAAAAATCTTGTAGAATGGTTTGAGGGCAGCAGTGGAAATAAAAAATAAAACTGATTAAACTCCATCTTCCTTAGATAGCTTATCCAACAAACAAAATAAGAAAGGTCAGGGCAGTAAACATTGCTACTCACACAGAGACATAGAGCTTAAGGAAAATCAGTGAGTGGCACTATAATTGGGTGCATTTTTTTCTATTTGACAAAACTTATTTTAAAATCAGTATTGAACTTCTAACTTTTAACCCCTTCATGTATATTGTATGTCAACATATGCTGCCAACTAAAGGTATTAGGAACCACAATGGAAGAGAGTAGGAGGCATGAATAGGAATTGGGTGTGATCTTGGGGTTGAACACAGATTTTACAATCATTTATACAGAAGTAGTTGAGAGGTCTTTGTCTGCCTATCCCCAAACCTGTTTTCCGTTATCAACTTTGGATGGAAGTATTCATATAATTTCATCCCTCATTCACTGTTTTAAAGTTGTCTCTCTTGAAATTTGAAAAATTCTTATTTTTAAATAGATTTTTTAATTTTCTAGGCCCCATCAATACAAAGGCCTGGAAACAAAAATTATATTTGAAGAATTTTATTTATGCAGCAATTTGGAACTATTTTGTAGGTTAATAGTAGCTCTCCAAGGCTAGGCTTCCTTGTCTTTGGAGGAAAGCCACCATTCAGTTGGTTAAATTTTATTGGTAGAAAAGGTATTAATCCTTAACTGGTTTGTGGAAAGATCAAACAAATATATATATTTGCTTATATATATTATATATTATATATGTGTATATATATACAGTGTGGCCTCCAGCACCTACTGCCACCATGATTTAGATTCTCCCTACCTTCAAAACTTTATCTCATAATACCTTTTTCCTTCACTCACTACCCTCCTAGCACACTAACTGCCTTTCTCTTCCTCAAAAACACCAAGCTGTTTCCCACCTCAAGGCCTTTGCATGTAATCTTCTCTCTACTTATAATTTTATACTTACAGCTCTTTGCTCCTTCTCACCTTTCAGGACCCAGCTCAGATGTCACCGTCTTAGTGAGGTCTTTCCCTGCCTTCTATCTAAAGTTGCCTCTGTGGATTTTTGGTATCTCATAACCATGCTTATATGTCTCTCTCATAACACTTTTTACAATCTGTAATTATTTTGCTTATGTGTGTATTTACTTTGTTGTTTTCTGTCTCCTTCCACTGGATTCCACGCTCTTTGAAAAACCTTGTCAATATTATTTACTGCAGAGCCCAAGATAGCTAATAGTGTCTGACTTGCAGTAGACACTCAATAAATGCTTGTTGAATGAATAACCTGAGCCCTTTGTATATGAAAGTCTATTTAAAAATTTAAATAATGAAAAAGTAAAAAAATGTATATATATATAAAGTTTCTGCTCTTTCTCATAAGAAATTACTTGGGCATATTTATGAAGTCTTAAAGAAGAGGTAGGAGAAAGCTCTCTCTACAGGAAAGGTTTGAAAGGCCAGGGTTTGTTTAGAAGGAAAGCCAAACCAGGAGCTCTGGCTGGGTGGACAATGGCCTGGCATCTTCTGACTCCAAAAGTGGCTTCTGTCAAAGCAGTGGCATAAGTTCTATTTTGGCAGAACATTTTCAGACCAGCTGAACCATGCCAAATCAAAGGCCTGGGAACAAAAATATCATTTGAATGATGTCATTTTGTAGAGCAATCTGGAATGATTTCACAGGTTAGTACCAGTTTCTCTAGGTATTTAGAGCTAACCCACCTTCAAATTAATCAGAGACCCAGATGGTATCCTGGCTGAACCAAGGTGTTCTCCTGAGTAGAAGAGGCATCACCTGGCATGTTTGTGGCTGACACAGGCCCAGGTGTGCTGGCCTGAGGGCTCATTTCTTGAAGAGATTGGGCACATTCAGCTCCATACTTGAGCCTGACACCATGGATGTGTCCAGAACCTCACGGGTGCTAATAACATCCTGGTTCACTGCACACAGAACATTTCTCTTTTCATTTCCTGCTCCTAATAGGCAAAACTTTTGCTTTTAACTTTGGAAGGAGTGTGTCACTTGTAGGACAGGTAGCATAAACTGAAGGGCTACAGACTTTGGATTTACACGTGGTTCTCTGGTTACCTCTTACAAAGTCTAGGGTCTTGGCAAAATTACTTAACCTGAATGAGCTTCAGTTTCCTTTTCCATAAATGGAGAATATATAACCAAATAGAATATCTTGGGGAATTTCATGAGACTGTGTGTGTGTGCATGTGTTTGACACATAAATATTCCCTTCCCTTCTCATCTCTTTTTTCTTTCCCACTTAGTTTACATATAAAAGAAAGTTTCTCTCTGGTTACCAGGAGAAACAACACTGGATAGTAGCCTTAGATTTACATCTCAGGATTTCCTGTCTGGCTATACAGACTCTCTGGACCTTCCTTACTTTATCTTTCAAATAATCACAGTAATACTTCTACTTCATAAGAGCATTGTGAGGATTACATGAATTTATGTGCCTGATTCATGGTAAGTAGTCAATAAATACCAATCAGCTCGGTTATCAGCCTCTACCTTTACTGACTACCCTAGAATGACTGAGAGGTTTAATGAAAGAAAACCACAAATTAGGACTAAGTGGTTTAATCACCTGACCTAGTCCAAAGAAATCTTCATTTTATTAGGCATTGCCTTTGAGTTTAGTACATCTTCTGTCTAAGGCACTGGTCACTTTTTATAGTGATTCAAAAGGAATCAACCAGCAAAGAAAGGAAGAATAATATACATATGTCAGGTATAATAGGTAGATTTTTTGTTCTGTGACCTTATCTCTTTCTGGTTTTACACCCATGAATATGTTGTTACATGACAGAATTACACAAATGTAATTAAAGTTACTAATCAGTGGATTTTAAGATAGGGAGATTACATGATCCCTTTAAAGCAGAAGAGGAAATCTGAGATATTCAAAATACAAGGAGGATGCTATGTGCTTTTGTTGGCTTGAAAGTAAAAGGGACCATGTGTCAAGGCAATGGGAACATCAACCCACCTTGGAACAACCACAAGTAACTGAATTCTGTCAACAACCAGTTAGCCTGGATATGAATCTTGGGCTGCAAAAGGCTGAGAACTGATTTTAGCCTTGTGAGACCCTAAACAATCATGTCATATTATACTTCCTACTGAAACTGTAAGGGTAATAAAAGGTGTTGTTTTAAGCCACTAAGTTTGTGGTAATTTGTTACAGAATCAGTAAAAAGCACTACACCAGGCTTGCAACTTTGACTGAAGCATAAAGTATAAAAATGAAAAATTAATTAGGGAAGAAGTGCCTCATGCTTAAAAGCAGTACTTTGTATCTGAAATAGAAATAGAAAGTACACGTAGAATCTCAGAGATCTAAATTTTGAAACTTCAGGTAATCTTTCCTACTGCCTCCCCTGGATTCCTTCAGCACCATTATGTGGTTTCATTGTAGTACTTTTTGGTGTCTTGTGATTACCTATTTATGTGACCATCTCTGCAAAATAGTAGTGTCTTTAAGGGAAGGAACTATGTGATTTACCTTTGTATCTCCCAAACTTAGCATAGAACCTGACATTGTGGAGACACATGAGATGTGTTTGTTAGATGAAATAATGAGTGAATATGTAAGAGAATTAGTGAACTATTGACACTGAGACCCAAACAGTCAAAGTATTTGTTAGGATAACATTGTAAATTTTGGTTTTAAACTTATATATATAAGAAATTATTATTTGTTCTGCTTTGCAACTCATAAAAAACTGTACCCATCATGCTCTTTGACAAACTGATTTAACTAAAAGAACGACTATTAAATTTGCAGAATCAGTTACTGTCCTAACTGAAGCAACTTTAATTATATGAGTGATTTTTATAGAGAGTAACATCCATGCCCTATTAATACCAGTTCTCTTGAGTGATTTCTGAGAGGTGCAGTTCTTTCACCTTGATCCCTATCTCCATTTACCTGCTTGATCCAAAAGTAAATTTGACTCGAGATGGTCTTAAAAGACATAGAAGAGAAACTCACCCCTCAGGAGAGAGAGTGCCTGATCACTGGAGTCATGGGAGCTGGAAGAGACATTAAGAGGGTGTTTTGCCTCTAAGGGAATATCTAAACCACATCATTAAAGCTTCTCTTCTTTTTTTTTTTTTCCTTAATGTTTATTTATTTATTTTTGACAGAATGAGAAAGAAAGCATGTGCACAAGCAGGGGAGGGGCAGAGAGGGTGGTATTGAGAATCCCAAGCAGGCTCTGCTCTGCCAGCACTGAGCCTGACAAGGGGCTCAAATTCACAAACTGTGAGATCATGTGCTAAGCCAAAATCAAGAGTTGGACGGTCAACCAACTGAGCCACCCAGGAGCTCCTAAATCTTCTCTTTTAAGATTTCCAGGGATACAGTCACCATGACATCTTTTCATGTCCAGAGATACATTCTTTCACTTGCTATCTTCATTCTGTTCGAACTGCTCCTCCAGGTCACAAGCATGAGATGAACTTACCAGCCATATTTCCATTGTATAATCCAACCACCTCACCTACCATCCCACTTCACTCCCTAGGCAAGGCTGATTGGAACTGGGCTGAAAACATGATTCAGGATGAACCAAGCAGATTATTTAGCCTAATCCTTCTCATGAGAATTGGTATTTGGAACTGAGAAGCAGCTGATAGTTTGTATTGTAACCATACAGTGTAAACTTATAAGATGTTGGATGGTCACTTTCCCCTGGAGAACAAGAGAAATGGAGAAAGCCAATCTGTAGACTCAGGCATGATGTGGAAGAGGAACACTGCCTGGGATCCAGAAGGCTTTCCAGAATCTGTGAGGCCTGGCATCTTTCAGGATCTGTAAGGCATCTCTTTATCCTTAAAATATATCCACCCCCCAAAAAAACAAAACCAAAACCAAAAATGTTTCTTTACTTATACCAACTAGATTTGGTTTCTGTTGCCTCTTAATGAGGAATTCTAATAAATACAATACCAGAACCGTATCCTCTTTTAAAGCACATCTTTCCTTCCTGGACAGGGGGAGGAGAGCATAAAGAATCCTATGATATTGCTATTTCACTTAGTAAATATTTACTTAATGCTTATAACATGCCAGAAAATATGATCAAACCATAGTATTGCTCCCAAGAGGTTGGGATACTGGAGCTTGTCTATTTCTTCCTAACACAGAATTCCTCTAATGAGTACTTTTTGCTCTAGAGCTCCTCATTGGATTGGAGAAGACTGTTCAAGGCTCTCCCTGCCTAATTCTGTTTCCTCTCGCTGTTATCTTTGACAAACATTATTCCAATAAACTGATTACACTCATAGCTCCATCTCAATGTCAGCTTCCTGGAAGACCCAGCCAATGCAGATGACCTTCAAAGAAAAATGGAGAGAGCATTTTTATTTATTCAATAAGTATGTATTGATGATCAATAATGGCCAAGTGATATGCTAAACACCAGCTGTATCCATGAACAAGATAAACAAGATTCCTTTTCTTATGGCTACAGTCAAATAGGAATAGTATTAAACAAATAAATTACACAAAACACTGGACCCACCAAATAATTGAGCAAAGAATCACAATGGTGATATTAAGAAAAATATAAGAAAAGAGTAGAGAGAACGCTAGGTGGGGAATATTAAATATCAGAGTAGGTTGGGTCTCAGTGAAGTAATAAAACCTATTATTTTCTATGCTAATCATATTCCTCCTTTAGGACTCTGAGTCTGGAAACTGTGGAATTCCTTTCACAAGAATAGAATATGGAAGACTTCAATTGGCATTATTTTATGTGAAAAATATGTGGAGGATTGGACAAAAAAGCAGAATGTTAACTTGACACCATTTGGAATCTTGTGTTAAGTTCTGGAGTCCTTTAAAGAAAATTTTAGGTAGGACAAAAGCAAACCAGACTCCATGGAGGCCATACAGATGGAAAGAAGTCCTTGATTCATACAACAAAAGGGCTTGGGGATATTCATCCAGAACCAGATGAAACTAGAATGAGTCATTGTATTCATGTTTAGATAAAGGACTGCCCTATGTAATTAAAAGGAAACAACAACAAAAACAAACTCAGACCAATTAGTTTGAATTTCCCCTGAGGGTAGGAATAGGAGCAATGAGTAGAAACAATATAGAAGTAGATTACAATTTAGTGTTAAAAAAATCATGAAAATTCAATTTCTGAAGCCTAAGACTATTTATCAGTTGAATTAGTTCATTCATGAAGTGGTAATCCCTTCACTCTTGAAGGTGAAACTCCTGTAGTGAGGCTTCCTGTGAATGGTATTCTGATACTGGGTTTTCAAACATTGGAAAATGTATGGATATAGAGTGTCTAGAGGGGCCTGGAAGACAATTCTGTATCATTCAGGGCTCCATATAAGATAAGTGAGGGTAGGACTAAATTGAGCTGCATGCTCTGCTGATCTATAATCAAATACAAATTTTCCAAAAACACTATGTCAGAGCGAGATGGTAAAATAGGCATCCCAGACTTCATTCCTCACAGAGACACTGACTTAACAACAATATACCAAAAAGCCTTCATGAGAATTCAGAAATTTAGTTAAGACAACACAGTACCTCAAACAAGTGCAAAACCAGAAAACTTGCACTGAAATGGGTAAGAAAAGCCATTGCATTTTACCTGTGGTAGTCCTTTCCCCAAGCTGACACAGCTTAATGCATTTGGGATAAAGTGCCCACTTTTTTCTAAGAAGGGAAAGGGAAATGTGGAACGTGTCCCTAACATTCTGGCTTTTTGGGGGACTGCGTGAGGGACGGGCAATGTCTTACCTAACTCACAGTGCTGATAGAGAACTGGCATATTTGGATATGTGGGGGCCTCTGAGAAAAAAGAGCTCAATGGTTTATTGTAACTCGAGCAAACCTGCAGTGTACGCACATACCCCAGAAGGAGAAAGAGATTTTGAGCCCATACACCAGAGGGAGAGAGAGATTATGAGCTCCAGAAAAAGAAACCAGCAAACCCCTCTAATTCGGAAATGGCATATACAAGCCCAGAAAAGATGCCTTCTTAGAAAAGACTTGAGAGGCCAGAATCTCTAGCCAAGCTGATTGGGAAAGATCTTTCTCTGTATGTATCCATTTCATAAGAACAGGAAAGGTGGCTGTTTTGTTGAATGCCCAGATCCTAGCAAAAAATAAAAAGGCCATAAAATAAAAATACCAAAAAAAATGACTGAAAAAAAAAATAACAAGGCATATGAAAATATAAGGAAACATAGCCCTATCAAAGAAACAAAATAAATCTCCAAAAACTGATCCAAAAGAAATGGAATTTGATGACTTATCTATTAAAGAATTCAAAGTAATTATCTCAAAAAACTCAATGAACTGCACGAGAACACAGACAACTAAACAAAATCAGGAAGATGATGAATGACAAAAACATGCATCAACAAAGAAATAGAAACTTTGGAAAAAAGAACCAAACAAAAATTCTGGAGTAGAAGAATATAGTAACTAAATTAAAAAATTCACTAGAGGAATTCAACAGCAGACTTTATCAAACAGAGGAATCACAAACTCAAGACAGATCATTTGAAATTATCAACTCAGAGGAAGAAACAAACAAAAAAGGAAAGAAGAAAAATGAAAAAAGCCAAAGGGACTTATGGAACACCATCTATGGAACAATATAGTAATTCCCCCTTATCCATGGGGTGTTCCATAGGGTATCTGAACCTTATATATACTATGATTTTTCCTATAACTACATGGTTATGATAACATTTCATTTATAAATTAGGAATATTAAGAGATTAACAACAATAATAATGAAATAGAATAATTATAACAATATGCTATAATAAAAGTTATGTGAATGTGTTCTATCTCAAAATATTATACTTTACTCATTCTTCTTTTTCTTGTGATGAGGTGAGATGATAAAATGTCTATGTGATGAGATGAAGTGAAGTGAATGATGTAGGCATTGTGGTATAGCATTAGGCTACCACTAACATTCTGATGATACTTCAGAGGAAGGATCAACTGCTTCCAGATTGCAATTGACCACGGGTAAGTGAAGTCACAGAAAGCTAGATTGCAGATAAAGGGGGACTACTATATATGCATTACAGGAGTCGCAGAAGGAGAAGAGAGAGAAAAGGTGACAGAGAGCTTTTTTGAGGAAATAATGGTTGAAGAAGCTCAAAGAGCTCTAACTAGGAGGAATCTAACAAGGCCTAAACTGAGACACATTAAAATCAAATTGTTAAAACTCAAAGACAAAAAGAGAATCTTGAAAGTATCATGAGAAGAGCAACTTGTCACACACAAGTGAGCTCTCATTAGATTTTTAGCAGATATATCAGCCAGAAGGAAAATGTGGAGATGTATTCAAAGTGATGAAAGAAAAAAAACAAAAAAAACCAAAAAACTACCAACCAAGAAAACTCTATCTCACAAAACTGTTCTTCAAAAATGAGGAAGGGACACCTGGGTGGCTCAATCAGTTGGGCGTCTGACTCGGCTTAGGTCATGATTCTCGGTTCATGGGTTCAAGCCCCACATCTGGCTCTGTGTTGATAGCTCGGAGCCTGAAGCCTGCTTCGGATTCTCCATCTCCCTCTCTCTCTCTGTCCCTCTCCTGTTCGCACTCTGTGTGTATCTTTCTCTCTCTCTCAAAAATAAATTTAAAAAATGCTTAAAAGGAGGGATAATAAAGACCTAGCCATATAAACAACACCTGGGGGAGTTCATTAGCATTAGACCTGCCTTAGAAGAAGTGCTAAGTGGACTCCTTCAGGTTGAAACAAAAGGATGCTAACAGCAATATGATTAGCATATGAAATCATAAATCTATGGTAAACAAACACAGAATGCTTTAATGGTGGTGCATAAATCGTATTTGATTCTGGCAAAGAATTTAAAATATAAAATTGTAACAAATAACTATAAAACTATATTAATGCATACAAAATATAAAAATATGTCATTTATGACATTGACAAACTAGGAAGGACATGTAAGGAGTAGAGTTTTTGTATATAATTGAAGTTGGTAACAGTTTAAAATAGATTGTTAGAACTATAAGATTTTTTTTTTTAATTTTTTTTTTAACGTTTATTCATTTTTGAGACAGAGAGAGACAGAGCATGAATGATGGAAGGTCAGAGAGAGAGGGAGACACAGAATCTGCAACAGGCTCCAAGCTCTGAGCTGTCAGCACAGAGCCCGACGCGGGGCTCGAACTCACCACGAGATCATGACCTGAGCCGAAGTCGGACGCCCAACCGACTGGGCCACACAGGCGCCCCAGAACTATAAGATGTTTTATGTAATCCCCATAGTAACCATGCAAACACATAAAACCTATAAAAGATACACAAAAGAAAATCAGAAAGGAATTAAAGCAGATTACCACACACAAAAAAATCAATAAAACATAAGGAAGGAAGAGAAGAAAGGAAGGATAAAATAACTATAAGACATGTAGGAAATAGTGAACAAAATGTCAATAGTAAATCCTTCCTTTAAATTTAAATGGATTAAATTCTTCAATCAAAGACACAGAGTGGCTGAATAGATCAAGAATATGAGATCCAACTATAACGTATCTATAAGAGACCCATTTAAAAATTTCTATTTTTTGAGAGACAGCATGAGTGGGGAAAGAGCAAAGAGAGGGAGAGACAGAATCCGAAGCAGGCTCCAGGCTCTGAGCTCCAAGCTGTCAGCACAGAGCCTGGCACAGGGCTCAAACTCACAAACCAAGAGATCATGACCTGAGCCAGAGTCTGATGCTTAACTGACTGAGCCACCCAGGTGCTCCTATAAGAGACTCATTTTAGATATAAGGACACACATAGGCTGAAAGTGAAAAGATAGAAAAAGATATTCAATATAATGGTAACCAAGAAAAAGTAGGGGTGGCCATACTTACATACTTAATTCAGGAAAAATAGGCTATAAGTCACAAATCATCACAAGAGGCAAAGAAGGACATTATATAATGATAAAAGGATCAATTCCACAGGAAGATATATCAATTATATATGCAACTAATATCAGAGCATTTAACTATATAAAGCAAACATTGATAGAATCGAAGGGACAAGTAGATAGTTACACAATGATAGTAGTAGATTTCAATGTCCTATTTTCAATATAAGATAGAACAACCAGCCATAAGATAAATAAGAAAATAGAGGAAATGAATAGCACTATAGACCAATTGAACATATCAGACATATACAGAACACTCTACCCCAAAACAGCAAAATGGATATTCTTCTGGAGTACATACAGAACATACTCCAGGATAGATCACATGTTATATGGTTACAAACTATGTAACAGTTAAAAAAAAAGTTTTAACAAATCTAAGAAAACTGAAATCATACCAACTATCTTTTTTGACCATAATGGAATAAAACCTAAAAATCAACAGTAAATGGAAAACTGGAAAATTTATAAATATGTGGAAATTAAACCACATACTCTTGAGCAACTAACAGGCCAAAGAAGAAATCATGAGGGACATTAGAAAATATCTTAGGATAAATGAATATGAAACAACATACCAAAATGTATGGGGTGAGAAAACAGAACTAAGAGGTAAGTTTATAATGGTAATCACCTACATTAATAAAATAGAAGAAAGATCTCAAATCAACAACCTAATTTTATACTGCAAGGAAATAGAAATGAAGAACAAACTAAACCCAGAATTAACAGAAGGAAATAATAAAGATTAGGGTAGAAATAAAGAGAGAATAGCAAAACAATAGTAACATTTTTAACAAAACTGAGAGTTGGTATTTTGAAAATATCAACAAAATTGACAAATCCTTAGCTAGACTAAGAAAAACACAGGGAAATTCAACAAAGCCTGAAATGAAAGAGGAGATATTATAAATGATGCCACAGAAATAAAAAGGATCATAAGAGACTACTAGGAACAATTATATACCAAAAAATTGGATGACCCAGAAAAAAATAGATGAATTCCTAGAAACATAAGACCTCCTAAGATTAAATCATAAATAAATCAATTATGCATCAGGATTCATAGCCTTCCAACAAAGAAACTAGATGGCTAGGACTAAATGGCTTTGCTGAAGAATTCTACCAAATACTTAAAGGAAAATTAACACCAATCCTCAAATGTTTCCAAAAAAGTTAAGAGAACACTTTCAAACTCATTTTATGAGGTTAGCATTACTTTGATTACTAGACAAAGGTGTAAAAAGAAAAGAAGCAAAACCCCATAGACCATTATCCCTGATGAATATTGATGCGAGAATCTTCAACAAAATACTGGCAAACCAAATTCAACAGAACATTAAAAGAATTATGTACTATGACCAATGGGATGTTGTCCTGGAATGCAAAGATGGTTTAACATATGAAATGTAATACACCACTTTAACAGAATGAAAGACAAAAAATCAGATAATCATCTCAAGTGATGCAGAAAAAACTTTAGAGAAAATTGAACACTGTTTCATAATGAAAACACTCAACCAACTAGGAATAGATGGAAACTACCTCAACATAATAAAGGCCATAGATGAAGAACTCACAGCTAACGTCATACTCAATTGTGAAAAACTGAAAGCTTTTCCTTTAAGATCTGGAACAAGGCAAGGGTTTCCGTTCTTACCACTTCTATTCAACATAGTACTGGAAGTTTTAGCCATAGCAATTAGGCAAGAAAAAGAAATAAAAGGCATCCATGTTGGAAAGGAAGATATTTACTGATGATATAATCTTAAATGTAGAAAATCTTAGAGATTCCACACACAAAAAGCTGTCAGAACTAAAAACTTAATTCAGAAAAATCGCAGGATACAAAATCAACATATAGAAATCAGTTGCATTTCTATACACTAACAATGAACAATCCAAAATGAAATTAAGAAAGCAGCGCCTGTGTGACTTAGTCAGTTAAGTGTCTGATTCTTGATTTTATCCCACATCATGATCTCATGTTCATGACTTTGAGCCCCACATTAGGCTCTGCACTGACAGTGCAAAGGCTGCTTGGGATTATCTCTCTCCTCTGTCTCTGCTCCTCCTCCACTATGCTCCCTCTCTCTCTCAAAATAAATAAATAAACTTTAAAAATAATCTTAAGAAAGAAAAAAATGAAGAAAAACAATCATTTAGCATAACATAAAAAAGAATAAATTACTTAGAAATCAACTTAACCAAGTAGGTCACAGACCTGGGACAAGCTGATTGTCCTAATGCTGCTCCTCTCCAGCCACTGCTCATGGGCCTTGCCTCCTTACTCTTCCTTAGGAATGCATGCTATAGCCCTGATGCAGCCACTGACTCACTCAGGTATCACCACACTGTGCTTCGCCTTTCCATACCGGCACCCTGGCCCACAAACTCATACTGTGGCTGAGCTGTGAGTGCTCATGTTTGATGACATGGTGTATAACCTGCTGAAGCACCAGAGCCCACCTACACCAACATGGAGGTAGCAGTGGTGCCAGCAGCACCAACTCCTCTATTGCAAGGATAGTAGCAGCTGCTCTGCTTCTGCTGACACTGACTGCACTGACTACCTGTCTCATGTGGCACCACAGACTCAGTCTGCTGTAGGCCTTCAGACATGAAGAGTGCCTATCCCATAGCAAAACCCAGTCTGAGTTTCTGGTGTCCAGAAAACTCCAGATGTCTGAGGAGGCCTTGCAGTCCCAGTCCTGATTTCCAAGAGAACAACTAGGACAGTACTTCCAAAGACAGTATATGAGTTCCAGGGTGAATCCTAGTCCATCAGCCTTTGGGGACAACCAAACTCTCAAAGCAGGAGCACTTGGAGTTTTCTGTGACCTCTGGATGGGAAGAGGAAGAGACACTCATTCCAGGGTGGTCTTTCATATCCTTCTTTACCATCACATGGAGTTTTCATTTTCTGCCTCTTCTTGAAATGCAGCTCAAGAGGGTCTCTGTCTCCCCTTGACAGTAATGTGGGGTTGTGTTCACTGAGGAGGGGACTGGAAACTGTCTCTACCCAGGTCAGCATCAGTTTATTTCACAGGGTTTGGTCAGGAAAATCAAAACCACTCGAGAAATTTAAGGCAGAAAGACATTTAATAATTTAATCTCTTGATTAATAATTTAATCTCTTGAGAGATCAAGGCTGGAACAATGGACAGGAGATCAGGAAGTATGGCATTCATGGAGACCCGCCACCCTGATTCTGGCTGCCAGAAATTCTGCTGTGGGCAACTCTGGAAGGATGCCTGGGGTTCTGGCAAAGCCTCATGCCTGTCACTGGCTTGAACCATAGTGGCTTTTCCCAAACCTCACACTGGTTTCATCTCAGAACGCAATAAGGGATCCCGACAGCAAAGGCCCATGGTTTCCAGACTTGTAGCTGCTGAGACACACAGTCTGGGTAACAGACTTCCCAGCATGGTCACCCTTTGGGCTTTTAGCACCTGTACTCACCTCCTACCTTACCTCCCAGTTTCAGCAGCAACACTGAGCCGTGGCCTAAGATCCTGTAGCTATTGTCATGCCAATGACACACTGGTGCTTCCAAAGACTGGAGGGCAGAAGGCCTTTTTGGTCACCTGTGCATTTGAGCATGTCAATTCTTGCTCTTATTCAGACACACTGCACCGGGACATCCTATGGCCTCAAGACTATACTAGAAAATTAATCACCATAAACACTCCTTAAATAAAATAGTTGGGAAAGAGAAAAGGAAAAAGTGGGTACTCTATATGAATTACAAATAATATAGTTCTTAGTTAATATATAACAAGGTAATAATGAAAAGAAAGACTTGTACACTAAAAATTACAAAATGATAAAAAAATTGTAAAAGACAAATAAATGAAAGACATCCATGTTCATGGATTAGAAGACCTAATATTGTTAAAATGTCCATTCTTCCCACATGATCTTTAGATTCAGTGCAATCTCTTTCAAAATTCTAATGGCATTGTTTCCAGAAATAGAAAAAAATTATTCTAAAATTCATATGGAATGTGAAAGGACACTGAAGGGCCAAAACAAATTTAAGAAAGAAAAACAAAGCTGGAGGTCTCATACTTCTTGATTTTAAAAAGTTACAGTAATCAAAGTTATAGTAATCAAAAAAGTATAGTATGGCACTGGCATAAAAACAGACACATAGACCAATGGAACAATGGAATAGACAGCCCCAAAATAAGCCCTGATGTCTATGGTTAAATGATCTTCAACAGGGTGCTGCTGAATCTACACAACAGGGAAAGGATAGTCTCAACAGATGGTGTTGGGAAAACTGAATATCCACGGAAATAGTGAATTTACCTTTATCTTATACCATATAAAAAAAACCCCTAAGATATATATATATATATATATATATATATATATATATATGTATATATATATATGTATATTTATAGCTATATATATATGTATATTTATAGATATATGTATGAATATTTACAGATATATGTATGTATATTTATATATATGTGTATGTGTATGTGTTTGTGTGTGTGTGTGTGTATACACACATACATGTTGCCTGACTGTCTTTGGAATTCCCATATCTATGTAGATTCCTTGTATATACACTAGTAAATTTGATTTTCTACCATCAAAAAAAAAAAAAGAAAAATAACTAAAAATATATTAAACACTTTGTTATAGATTTAATGTTTGTGTCCTCCCCAAAATTCGTATGTTGAGCTTTAATTCCCAATGTGATGGTATTTAGAAATGAGACCTTTGGGAGAAGATTTGATTATGAAAGTGGAGTCCTCATGTAAAAGATTAATGCCCTCATAAAAGACATCATAGCTTCCTCACCCCTTTTGACATGTGTGGACATGGTGAGAAGACAGCCATCTGTGAAGCAGGGAGCATACCTTCAGTAGACACCAAATCTGCTGGCACCTTGATCTTAGACTCCCCAGCCTCCAGAATGGTGAGAAATAAATTTTTGTTGTTTATACCAGTATATGGTATTGTTATAGTATCCCAAACAGACTAAAATAGAAATATGTACATAGAAGTAGGGTGCTACTTTAACAAATACCTAAAAATGTGGAAATGGCTTTGGAACTGGTTAATGGGCAAAAGCTGGAAGAGTTTTGAGGTGCACGCTAGCAAAAACCTACATTGTTATAAACGGACTGTTAAGGGTGATTTTATTTATAGCTCGAAAAAGAAAGGAGCTGTAGAGAAAGCCTCAGTCTTTTTAGAGAATACTAAATAATTTTAAAAAGAATGTTAGTAGGAATATGGATGGTAAAGGACATTCTGATGAGATCTCATATGGAAATGAGGAACATGTTATTGGAAACTGGAGGAAAGGTCATCCTTGTTATTATAAAGTGGCAAAGAACTTGGCTGAATTGTGTTCATGTTCTAGTGTTTTGTGGAAGGTGAAACTTTTGAGCAATGAAATTGGATGTTTAGCTGAAGCTATTTTTAAGCAAAGTGTTGAAGGTGTGGCTTGGCACATCCTGACTGCTTATAGGAAAATATGAGAAGAGAAAAGTGACTTAAAGATGGAACTGTTAAGGAAAAGGGAAGTAGAACTTAAAAGATTTACAAAATTCTAAGCCTTTCGACATTTAAAAAAATTAAACACTATGGGGCGCCTGGGTGGCTCAGTCAGTTAAGCGTCCAGCTTCAGCTCAGGTCATGGTCTCACAGTTCATGAGTTCAAGCCCTGAATTGGGCTCTGTGCTGACAGCTCAGAGCCTGGAGCCTGCTTCAGATTCTGTGTCTCCCTCTTGCTCTCCCCTCCTCTGTTCATGCTCTGTCTCTCAAAGATAAATAAACATTAAAAAAAAATTTTTTTTAATTAAACACTAAGGGTGTAGCCATGTGATAGTTTAATGAAATAAGTGTAAGTGGGCCAACTTAACTTGAGGCAGAGCTATTCTATAAGACCATGGAAGAATGACCCCAAAGGCAATTCAGAGATCATCAGATTTGCCACTCCCATCACAGGCAAAGAGTGCAAGGGCCCATAGGGTAGAACAGTTTCAAAGGAGAGGCTTCTGGCACTTGAAGAACCTTGGTGCTTGCTACCCAGCACTGCCTCACATCCATGGCTCTGCTCTTTGCTCCATAGCACCATGCTCCTCAGCCACCACAAGTGCTGCTCCCCTGGGCCCCAGTGCAGAGCAGAACAGGCAGCAAGTTTTGGTGGCATCTGTGTGGTGCCATCTCTGCCACCACAGGCCCAAGGGGCATGACTGCCTCTACCTAGGTTTCAAAGGATGGAGCTTCCTGGAACCATAGGATTTCAACCTCATTCTGAGAGAACTACTGAGGCAGGCCCCAGCAGAGAGCTGGCCATAGGAATGTTCTGCTAAGCCTTGGGGGTGACAATGTTAGCCCTATGGTTCTAGAAAGCAGAATAGCAAGCCAAAGAGTGTTCTTTTTTTTTTTTAATTTTTTAAATGTTTATTTATGTTTGAGAAAGAGAGACAGAGTATGAGCAGGGGGAGGGGCAGAGAGAGAGGGAGACAGAATCCAAAGCAGGCTCCAGGCTCTGAGCTGCCAGCACAGACCCCGATGCAGGGCTCAAACCCATGAACCATAGGATCGTGACCAGAGCAGAAGTCAGATGCTTAACCAACTGAGCCACCCAGGCACCTCTAAAGAGAGATAATTCTTAAGCCTTAAGGTCTAATAGAATTTTCCCTGTTACGTTTTAGACTTACATAGGACCTGTCACTCCTTTTCTAGTTCTCCTTTTTGGAATGAGAATGCCTGTTCTATGCCTGTCCAATAGTCTTTTGGAAGCACATAACATGTTTGATTTCACAGGTTCACAGCTGTAGAGGAAATTGCCTCAGGATAAATCATACCTCAAGTCTCACCTCTATCTAATTTAGATGATATTTAGATAAGGCTTTGGATTTTAGACTTTTGAGTTGATGCTGGAATAAGTTGAGACTTTGGGAGATATTGGGATGGAATGACTGTATTTTGCTATGAGAAGGACATGAATTTTGGGGGCCCAGTGAATGAATGTTTGTGTCCCTGCAAAATTATGTTGGAAACTAACCCCCAATCTGATGATATTTAGAGGTGGGACCTTTGGGAGGTGACTAGGTTGTGAGGGTGGACCCTCATCCATGGGATTAATACTCTTATAAAAGAAACTCTAGAGAGCTCCCTCACCCATTCTGCCATATGAGGTCAGAGAAAGAAGATAGTCAACTAATAATCAGAAAGCAGTCTCTTACTAGACATCACATTTGCTTCTGTTTTGATTTTGGACTTTCTAGCCTCCAGAACTGTAAGAAATAGGGGTGCCTTGGTGGCTCAGTCTGTTAGATGTCCAACTTCGGCTTAAGTCATAATCTTATAGTTCATGGGTTCAAGCCCCATGTCAGGCTCTGGGCTGACAGCTCAGAGCCTGGAGGCTGCTTCAGATTCTGTGTCCCCCACACCCCCCCTTGCTCTTTGCCCCTACCCTGCTTGTGCTCTCCCTCTCTCTCAGACATAAACAAACAAACAAACAAACAAGCATTCTTTTAAGTATATTCTTAAAAAAAACTGTAAGGAATACATTTCTATTGTTCATTAGTCATCCAATCTATGGTATTTGTGATAATAAGCCTAAATAAACTAAGACAGACCTGAATGTCAGACCTAAAACTATAAACCTCCTAGAAGAAAACATAGGAGAAAATCTCCATGATATTGGATTTGGGAATGATTTATTGGATATGACCCATCAAAAGCACAAACAATAATAGAAAAAGTAGACAAACGGTACTACATCAAACTTAAAAACTACCACAAAGGAAACACTGAACAGAATGAAAAGACAACTTACAGAATGAAAGAAAATATTCATAAACCATATATCTGATAAGAGGTTAATATCCAGAATATATAAATAACTCCTATAGCTCAATTACAAAACAAATAAACAGATTTAAAAATGACAAAAAACTTCAACAGATGTTTCTCCAAAGAAGATATACAAATGGCCAACAAGAATGTTCAACATCACTAATCACCATGGAAATGCAAATAAAAACCATAATGAGATATCACATCACACCTATTAAGATGGCCACTAGCAAAAAGAGATAAAAACAAAACAACAAGCAAAACAAACACCCCCCCCCCCACACACACACACACACAAACAAATAAAACAGAAAATAACAAGTGTTGGTGAGGATGTAGAGAAATTGGACCCTTGTGTACTTTTATTATTATTATTATTATTATTATTTAGAGAGGGAGAGAGAGAGAGCACTTGCCCATGTGTGCACCTGAGTGGGGGAGGGGCTGAGAGAGCAGAAGAGAGAGAATCTTAAGCTCCATGTTTAGTGCAGAGCGTGACGTGGAGCTCCATCTAATGACCCTGAGATCATGACCTGAGCCGAGATACTTAACCAACTGAGCCACCCAGGCACCCCACCCTTATGCACTTTTAACAGAAATGTAAAATGGTTCAGCCCCTACGGAAAACAATATGGAAGTTCCTCAAAGAATTAAAAATAGAATTACCGTATGATCCAGCAATTCCACTTCTGGGTGTATATCTAAGAGAATTGAAACAGGACCTTGAAGAGATACTGCACACTCATATTCATTGCAGAATTAATTTTAAAAGTTCCAAAAAGCAGAAGCAACATTAAAGTCCACTGACAGATGAATGGATAAAAACAGTGTGAAATATACATACAGTGGAATATTATGCTGCCTTTAAAAAGAAGGAAATTCTGGCATATGCTACAACATAGATGAACCTGGAGGAGATTATGCTAAGTTAAATAAGCCAGTTACAAAAAGGCAGACTCTGCATGATTCTACCTGTATAAGTAGGCAAACTCTTTAAAACACAAAGTAGGATGGTAATTGCCAGAGGCTAGGGAGAGGGACAAAAGGGGGTGTTGTTCCATGGATATAGAATTTCAGTTTTGCAAGATGAAAAAGTTCTAGAGATCTATTTCACAACAATGTACATATATTTAACACTATAGTGCTGTATACTTAAAAATGATTAAGATGGTAAATTTTATGCTATGTATTTTTTAACACACACATCAAAAAAACATTATACCAACCAAATTAAATGTATCTAGTAGATGCATATGGCTCTCAAGTTCATGAGTTTGTGACCTCTGAACTGTAGAAGACATTGACAGGAAAGAGACAGAAAATTACCATTTATTGAGCACCTCATATGGGCCAGGAGGTATACTAAACATTTTAAAAATGTTTTCTTACCCAGTTGTCACAATAATCTTATAAACATTTTTTTATTACCAGTTTACAGATGAGAAAACAAATTGTGAGTTTAAAAGACTTCTCTAAGATCATATATCTAATTAATCAAAGGCAGGATTTGAACACAACAGACTCCAGAGCTGGTGTTTTCTCCACTGCTTTAGGAACAGAGAAAACATGTCAGGAGAATAAATGCTATACAGAAAATCAGAGTGGTGAAGATCAACTAGCTATGTGAAATTTTTGAAGGTAAATAGATAAGTGTTCCATGGGGACCCCATTGCAGGATAACAAACTGTGAAGTACAGGAACCACATTAGAAGACACTGAGTGAGAACACTGGCTCTGGGTTTGAGTCCTGGCTCTGCCACTTACCAGCTTTGTGACCTTGAACTACTCACTTAGCTTCTCTATGCGTTATAAAAGTGCTTCTTAACATGCCCGGCAGATAATAAATGTACACTAAACATTAGCTATTATTAGATAGTATGGTCTATTGCTAGATTTTAAAGGCCAGATTAGGTCTGAATTTGATGTCCTGGATAATAAGCAGATTATCAGACATAGGATTTCAGCTAGGTTGATTGGAAAGCAAGCAGCTTTCCCTGTGAAAACTGTTTTAACTGCCTGCCAGTGAACAGTCTGTCCCTCTCCAATCCACTCACCACATAGCTGCCATGGTCCATCTGAAACTCAGTTTTGACTAAGTTCTTTTTTTCTTAAAAAGTTGTCAATTGCTCTTCATCTGTCACCACATTCTTAAATTTGCATGGACTTGAGAATCAGCTTAGGATGTTATTAAAAAGCATATTTGAAGGCTATGCCCACAAAGATTTTAACTCTGTAAATTCAGCTGAACCTAGAGACGCAGAGAGTCCACTGTTGAGAATCTTTGTTGGGATCCACTTCAAATTTATTAACTAATAAAACACTTCATGTCTTGGCTCTAGCTACCTCTCCAACCACATTAGAAAAAACCAACAACGACAACAACAACAAAAAACTTTTCTATCCTAAGATTAACTCTCTTGCACTAGAGTTTCATTTTTAGCTCCTGACATATTCAGAGCTTTTGTTTCTGTTTTTCATAGAACACCTTCCATGTTCCTTCTTCACTAAACTCCCATGACCTTCACCTGCCTAAGCCTGCCCAACTATATTAGTCTTCTATTGTTGTGTAACATATTCATATTGCCCCAAGACTTAATAACTTAAAGCAATGATAAATATTTATTATTATTCAGAGTGTCTCTGCAGGAACTTGGAAGTGGGTTAGTTGGGCAATTCTGCTTTGGGTCTTTCAAGGGTTGCTGTCAGGTGTCAGCTGGAGCCATTTGAAGACTTAACTGTACTGGAGGATTATTTTCAAAGTGGCACAATCACATGGCTGGCACGTTGGGGCTGGCTGTTGGCAGGTGGCCCTTCTACATGGGCCGCTGCTTAGGGCTGCTTGAGAGTCTTCATAGCATGGGGGCTGGCTTTCCTAGAGCAAAAATCCAAGAGACCAAGGCTGAAGGTGCAAAGCCTTTTGTTTTCTAGCATTGGAAGTTAGAGAACATTTTTACTGCAGTCCTCTCTTGGTCATGCAGGTCTGCCCTGCTTCACTGTGGGAAGACACTACACAAGGATGTGAACACCAGGAGATGAAGATCATTTGGGGGCCATCTTGAAGGGTAGCTACTACCACATCATCATTTATCACTTAGGTGTTAATCCTCAGGAAGCCTTCCTTGAATTTCTTTCTTTTTTTTTTTTTTTTTTTAAGTATAATCTCTGTTTTCTTTTATTTTTCCAGAGAAGAACAGTTTTTCTTCAATCCTTAAGGACTTAGCTCTTTAAATGGGCTTTGGTGGAGGTCGTGGGGCAACACCCGCAGGTCTAAATCAGGGTGGCGGTGTTCCGTCCTTCCCGTGCTTCACGAGAGCAATTCCTGACTATCTTGCTGTGAACGGCACAACTCACCCAGTAATGTAGTTTCACATACAGCTTAGGAAGCACATAGGCGTGGAAAACACTCGCTTCGGAAATGTCCCTGACCGCGGCGGTGTCCTCTACTATGTTCCAGATAACGAACTTCTTAATGGCGTTGTCCTTGGGCACGCAATGGATGCAGTTGGTGCAGCCAGAAGGCTGCACGTGGCCGCGGCCTTTTTTTGGCATGACCATTGTTCTTTCTTTTCTTGGTCATCTTGGAAACGAGGACCCGAGAGAGGCCTTCCTTGAATTTCTTTCCCAAATTGTGTAACTGCCTCTTCTTCATACTACTATATATGTATTTAAAATGGCAAGTGTGCACTGTATGTGTGTGCATACATATACATATATATCATATACATGTATGTATCAATATGCATATATGTATATGTAGGGGTCATGCCTTTTTATCCTTGTACTTTATATTTTGCTCAAAGATTAATGAAGGAAGGAAGAAGGAAAGAAGACAAAGAGATAAAGGAAGGAAAGATCAAACTTGAGCAATTAGATTTGGTTGTCACAAGGCTCTGTGACACATAAGAGTTCCATTTCTGTTAATTAGCAGATGGTTAACAACAACAAAAAATATATCTTTGTAAGGGCAGTTGGGAAGGAGCAGGAACAATTAGAAAATATTTCACCACAACAGAAATGTTGCGGAATTTGTATGAATTTTGGTATCATTCAATTTGTACAGCTCTGAAAATCACATTCAGTCATATTTGGGTCTAATTTTCTTTTTGTTCTCCTTTTGATGTTTCACTGACACACTGTGGCTCACAAATAGGGGGGATGGTCTTAGAGATGGAAGAAGACAAAAATTCTCAATACTAAAAAATTCCTAGAATGTTTTAAGGACTCAGTTCTAATCTTCCTATGCTGGGAGGTCCACATGCACTGAAGATATTAGATATTTTTCTTTTATTTTTTTAATGTTTATTTATTTTTGAGAGAGAGAGAGAGAGACAGAATGTGAACAGGGGAGGGGCAGAGAGAGAGGAGACACAGAATCTGAAGCAGGCTTCAGGCTCTCAGCTGTCAGCACAGAGCCCTATGCGGGGCTTGAACGCACAAACTGTAAGACCATGACCTGACCAAAGTCAGATGCTTAACTGAACCACCCAGGTGCCCCTAGATATTTTTCTTATAACTAGATTCTACACTGAAAGAGAGGTGTACACATAAAGACATTAATGAAACTTCATCTTTTTAATGACACCATTGCTGCTGTTTTCTGGAAGTGGCTCTTCTGTCCTTTCCAACAAAATTCTTACCTTGATTTCCTATAATCATTAGTTTGTGCTGGTTTCTTCCCAGGACTATGAAAGAGTCAAGCACTACTTATCTTTATATGCACATCATGGTCCCTGATACACAAATGAATATGTATTAAGCATAAGCTAAATGAATGAAATCATTTATTCAAAGCAATCCATGTTTAAGATTACATCTTAGCAGAGTCCTTCCCACCAAACACACTACTTATTGAAATCTGCAGAAGCAGTGAGCTGATTCTAATAAACCAGTCATAATTAAAATAAAATATAATGAAATCAATTTAGGAGAGTTTCTTCCACATGTATATTTTATACACAGCATTCTCTGACATTATCTGACAATTATCCTTGCCCACAATTTCCTTCTACTTCAAAAGGGACTTGATTTTGCCTTCACAATTTGGAACCCAAGGTTGTTTGTCCTTTTGAACTTAGTGTCACGTGAAACACAAGCCTGACTCTGATTTTCAGGGGAATGCTAGTCAACAAACTCACTGAGCACTTTCTAGGTGTCAAACACTGTGTTAAGGCACGGGGATAGTGAGGATACTGTGTCTGCCTTCTAAGAGAAAGTAGTTGAGTTCCTGTATGATCCTGGAGACCGAACAGAGGTTACTGTAGTAGTCATTGTAGTATGTTGGCCTGATTACCCATCCTACCTGCTTTAAGACTGAAACACTAATTCCCCTATTGGCTGCATGTTGATGACTGATAGCTCATGATTGAGGCCCCTGAGGAGATTGGCCTTATCCTGAAGACAGCTACTTCACCTAAGGTTATGTCCCCTGGTCAACATGGAGATATAAAAGTCTGCCCCTGGCCCTGATTTTGGACAATTCTGCAGGGATGGAGATTATATATATATATATATATATATATATATATATATATATATATATATATATCTCCAATATCCAAGATATATATATCCAAGATATATAAAATATCCAATATATAATATCCAAGAATTTTGGGTAACACTAATAAAACATAACCCACGTGAACAATAGGAATCTAATTTGCTTATTTTAGTATTTATCACACTTGCCTGAAACTCACAACTGGAACTTAGTATCTAAGTATAAGAACTCAGCACTTATGGTGTAAGTGTGGATTATTTTCAATGCATTAAAAGTAGGGAAATTTTGTTCTCTTTTATTTGTAGCAGCTACTATAAGAAAGGGAAAATGGAACTTTATTTTCATCTCTCTGAAGAAAACTTGTAGATAGCATTCTCATTGTATTTGTAGGTGTTATTATAAAGCAATGTATCTAAATGTCAAGAGGGTTTTTTTAAAATCATTTATCTTCATAGCACATATGTTGGAATATTAGTTAGCAATTTTTTTCTAATAGCTAATTCTATACTGTAGTAGTGACAGATACATACCAAGTGGTTAATACAAGGTTACTTACTGTATTCATTACTTGCTTTTCTCCCCTAATACAGACCTCAATATATTAAGGTATAAAATCTTTCTAATCATTTGAAAACATCAAAATGCATCTACTGATTGATAATGAAATTCCAAAAATAAAATTAAAAAGATTTACATATAATTTACACAAACATTTGATATATAAATTCAAGGTAGATATGTCATTCACAAAGTCTTTTTCTAAACTTTTCTTTAGTTAACATAACAGAGAGAATGACAAATTGCCATGTTACCCACACTATTTGGCAGCATGGTACCTGAAGCCATAAGCTAAATGTTTATATCCGACTATGGGGTGGAGTATAAAATTTGCATGAACTTTTAAGACTTCAAAGAAATTCCTACAATGACCTGTTTTTGCCTAATCTTAGATCATTCTTTTTTTCTCTACCTCCTCACATTCTTTGCTGCACTTAAGCAGTAAAGTTTGAGAAAAATTGCTCTGCAGATTTGATTCAGGACCATAGATTTGGCCTTTTGCTTAGAGATGGCTACAATTTATTTATTCACCCATAATTTATTGACAACCTACTATGTATAGCATTGTATGGAGCAAGTTTTCTTTCCCTACAGCAGTCCTATACTGTACAAGGCAGCTTCCATTCAACCTTGGTAATCCACACTCCATGTTAAGCCTACAGATTTTTAAACATGACTGCACTCACAGTCATCAACATGGAAGGGAGCTATGATGTCCTAACCTGACCTTTGCTCAGAGGTAAGGCACCATGAGTGCTGAAGGCCAGCTCCTCAGATAAACAGCAAGCCAGCTTCCCCTAATTAGGCATCTTTCCAGGTGCTCCTCAGACAAACAAAGGAGATCTGATGTGGATAAGGTGAGGAATAGTTTAAAAGCCAACTGAAATTAGTCAATGTAGTCTTAGTTGCCCCCACCCCTGCACTCCTCTTTAGGTCCAAAGGTTACATATTTTCCTAACATTTCTGCATTCAGCTTTCTTGCTCAGCAGGCTTTGTAGAACCCAAGGGGTTTACATTAACCAGATGAGGGTGGATGAAATCAAAGTTCCATCCACTGCGGTGGGTGGGCTTGGGCAAGGGAATGAAAATGTTTGCTAAATTTAGATGGCTCATGTAGTGTTCACTAACTATAACAACGTGTTTTCAGAACACTGAATTTGGAAAGACAAGCAGTTTCCCTCCTAACCAGCTTCATTCAGCACTGAATTGAACAGGATTGAAAACACTTGAGAGCAGTGACTTATTTGAAGTCTTTTTAACTGCAAGGTTTCCACTGGACTAGGATGAGCACACACTAGTGTGTGTGAACAGTTGTCAAGAGGAAATCATTACCAATCTCTGTTTTAAAAATAGCCAACGAGTTTTCCTTACAGCAAACAATAGATTTTTATTTGGCAAAGTTCCCCATAAATAAATGACATGCCCAGCGGTATCTGTTGCCATTTTAATGTTGACAAAAATCGACTGATTTCAAGTGGACGTGAGACTGCCATATTTGTGATTCAATTTAATGAAATACCTAAATTAGGGAATCCATTATTTTTATTGGTATTATTATTACTTGCCTGGAGGAAGAATCAGCTGACTATGGCTTTCTGTCTAAGAATATCTGCTTGGGGAGGATCATTTTGGGGGCTTTTACCTCCCCGAAGAAGTAATTACTTAATCTATTTTTTTTAGTTAATTATCAGGATTTAAAAAAAATCATCTTCATTTTTCCAGATTTGGAGAAGAGGACTCACTGGTTCTCTCTCATCTTTTGTGTGATTTATATGGTTTTCCTTTTGTTGACCCTACTGTTTTTATCTCTGTTCTTTTATTGAGTAATTGTCTTGATGATTGCTGTCTCATTTATTTGGTGTCCTTTTCTAATCTTTGTCTTTGCAATGAGAATTGTAAACAGCAGCACCAGTGAAATCTGTACAAGGCAACCAGTGCCACACCTGGGAATCAATAGCTGAATGCATTCATAGTTCTCAGCAAACCTGCACTTGGTCCTTCCTGAACCAAGGGAAGCTCTTACTTGGCTTTGATGAAGATCTCAATCCTCATCTTGGCTGGCTAAAAGAGACCAAAAATGACAACAAAAGAAAAAACAAAAAAAGACACTGTTCCCTTGTAATTCATAAACTTTAGAGGCCAAATTACTCTTGTAGGAAGATACTTCCAGGATAGCTAAGTTACTGCTGGAACATCTTTTATCTTACTTTCAGCATGATTCAAGGTCTCTATTAAAAAAAAAAAAAAACCCTGTAATTTTAAACTATGCAGTAAAGCTTCATATTATTGTATATTTTGATCCATTTGTTTCTTTACCAGTGAATGTGAAATAGACATGTATAACTCCTACCTAAGATAAGCATCCACTTCCTGTGCATGCAACCTTCCAAAGCCTACCCAAGCCTGCTTTAGTAGTTTCCAGAACTTCTACAAAATATGGAAGATTCCAGGTCAATAAAGTTGTTTCCCCTTCTCTTGTCCCTATTTTAGAGAATATCACCATTATCTATTAGCTAACTAAGCCAAAACATGTATCATTCCTTCTGCCTCTTCCCTTTCCCTCACCAGCAGCAACAAGTCAATTCAATCCATGGATCCTCCCTACTAAATGTCTCTCCAATGCATTTCCTTCTCTCAAGTCTTGATTGCTGAAGCAGTCTCCTAACCAATCTCCTTGGCTCTCTGTTATTCCTTCTATACTCTGCAGACAGAAAGATACTCATCAAATATAAATATTTTTTTTGCAACCAACTGGTAGTCTTCAGTGCTCTTCATTTCAGTACAAAGTCTAAATCCTTAGATGTCATTGAGGACCTTTCCAAATCTATACCCTAATTACTACTTCAACATTGTCATCTCTCACTACCATCTCCACCTTGAATCTGATGACAATTACTTGGTGTTCTCCAGATACACCTCTTGCCTTTGGGCCTTTGTACCTGCCGCTTCCTCTATCTAAAACATTCTTCTTGCTTATTGCCTGGCTACCTCCTATTCATTGTTTAAGTGTCCACTTCTCCAGGATGCCCTAGATTGGGTTTAGAGTCCCGTTTCTTTGCTTCTGAAACTTGAGTTCAGTCAATGGTACTTGTCACACTGTTTCTCCAAACTCTTCCCAACCCATCCTACCACTGATGAGATTGTATCCTATTCAACTGTCTAAGTCCAGCACCTGACATAGGGCCTGACACAGAGCAGGCTCAATGGACGTTGGTTGAATGAATGGATGAATAAGTTAACTAATGAATGATAGAACATGCAGATGAACACTGATTTTTCATGTGCTTTGCTGCTTCTTTTGAGGCTGCTTTAAGGCACTGTAACTTTTATGTATAAACCATCCCTGTATCTGCTCTTCTATGACAACATTCACCAACAATGTGTACCTTTGAAAGGTTATGGTGCAACTTGTTGTTTGGAGATTTCTGAGAGTAGGATTGAAGCTTTAGGTAAAGTTTCAGTAGGAAAGAAACAAATGGCAGGACAAGAGCAGGACAGCTTGAAACCACAGGGACAGCCAGTGAAATCCTCTTACTTTTGAGGCACAGAAATGAAGGTCAGAAAGGTTAACTGGCTGCCAGGGGTCATAACCATGTTAATCACAAAGGGTCCTAGAGCCCAGACGTCCTGATGCCAGCTTATATTTCCTCAAGCAGTGTGGGGCTTTTGTGCTATTACTGTAACATTAGTCTCATGTGACTACTGACCACTTGAAATGTGGTTAGTGTGAATTGAGATGTATTATAAGTGTAAAATCCATACCTGATTCAAAGACTGTAAGAAAAAAGTGTAAAATATCTCACACAGTAAGTTTTATATTTTTAAATATGTTGAAATAATATTTTAGATATCTGGGTTTAAAGAAAATATTGAACTTAAGCTCTTGTTTCTTTTTCTTTTTTTAATGTGACTAGTAGAAAATTTTAAATTATCTATGCTGTGCATTATATTTCTATTGGACAGTATTACTCAAGATGAATTTTAGGTAATGCACAGACAGGGTGTTAAATAAGAGTAAATCATACAGTAATAAAAGTTATTCTCTTCTTTATTTCCCTTTAACTCTTCTGATTGGATCAAAGAGAAATCCTAGTTTAGTACTAGTTTTTCTCTAATACTACATAATTTCCCCTTTTAACAATAAGAAAGAAGCACGAAACTTAGACTTAGAAGGCCATAAATCTAGATAGAACTTGACAACATGGTTTCTGTGTTTGCTTTGAAAATTGCCCTCTATTTAGGTTAGATGGTACTAGTTTTCCATTTATTGTGATGAAATAAGCTTTCATTTATAAATATATTCATTTAACTAAAAAAAAGAGTATATTTAAATCAAAATATTAAATAAATACTAGCACAGATAGCACAGAACTGAAGAAAAGTCTTGGCCAAGCTTTGGGAAATAGCCATCAATGTAGTATCTATCCCTGGCCAGCCCAATATACTTAGTCTTCTACGTGTGATCCATAAAACCTCTACATATAATTTATTAAACTTGACTGTTCAGAGTTTAACTCCAACTTTGTTAAGGCCATTGCAACATAAATGTTTCAACATCCTTTCTTAAACAACTGAATTCAGACATAATTGACCAACAAGGAGTATGATGGTCGAGGTCCCTAAATGGTCATCCTAGGTCACTAGGATGACTCCATTTAATCCCACTCCATTTATTTTTTTATTTTTTTTATTTTTTTAGACAGAGACAGAGCATGAACGGGGGAGGGTCAGAGACAGGAAGACACAGAATCTGAAACAGGCTCCAGGCTCTGAGCTGTCAGCACAGAGCCCGACGTGGGGCTCGAACTCACGGACCGCGAGATCATGACCTGAGCCGAAGTCGGCCGCTTAACCGACTGAGCCACCCAGGCGCCCCAATCCCACTCCATTTTATCCAGCAGAAAATGCTGGAAGTTTATGGAAGTTGAATATAGAAGGAACTTTGACATTCTGAGTGGGAGAGCTGAGGAGAACAAACATGGAAAAAATTGGGTTGACGAGAAATGAGGAATATATGAGCAAATAGAGGCCAAGTAGCATAATAAACTGTGGAGTGACTGGGCTTAAGTTCTGGTTTGGGCTTGCTAGCTCTGTGATCTAGGATAATTTACATAACCTTTCCATAGTTTAGTTTCCTTGTCTGTAAACTTGTTAATAATAGTCACTACCTCCAAGGCTTTCTGTGAGGCACATACTAAGTACTAGACCAATATCAGCTATCACCATCATCACCCACACTGTCACACAGTGATGTTCAGAGGTGCATGGAGACACATATGTGAGTTTAATCTAGAATAGGAGTTAATAAATTGGGACCTGGAACTCAAGAGCATGCAGAAGGTAATATATTACCAAAATGAATCAGGATTAGGTTAAAGATAGCCAAATTACCTACAGGCAGGCAGGCTTTCCTCTCCAAAAAAGGTCCAATCACTGTGGACTATTTCATAGGCACTCTGATGACACTGGACAATCCTATAGAAATGTTTCTTTTTAAGGTCTCTACATGGCTAATAAATGGGTAAATATTATCTCATTTATTGCCAATGATGACACTTCTATCTGGTTAATTGCTGTTTTTATAACATATTAAGATATTTTTTCCTACAGGATTTTTTGTTTATTTGTTTTTTATTTTATTTTATTTTTTCCATGTAGCAGTTGGGATCTTGGGAAGCTAAGAGGAAGAGAAAATCCCTTTAAATAGCTTTTTTTTTTTTTCCTTTTAGCAATTGCGCTGATTACTGTACCCTGAGGTTGATGATGATTCTGATGATAGGTAAATTACTGTAGCAGTAACTTAGACTAGTATTTTGAACTTGAGCATTAATTTGTGCCTGTTTTGTTCTTCATGTACCTCTCAAAAACCTTAAGAAACCTATAAGCAGTAAGTTTTAACTTTTTTGAGGGACTTAAAATTCCATTTGAAAATCTACTGAAAGCCATGAGGTGTGTCTCCAGAAAGATGAATGTTCTCATGTAAAAAGAAAATGTTTATACATAGTTTCATGGGGTTCAAGGGCCCCCTGAAGCTTAGTAACCCCAGACTGAACATTTCTGTTGTGAGGGCAAATAAACTATAGGCCAACCTGGAACTATGGAGATAAATACAGAAAATGTAGTTGAGCAAGGTCCCTGATCTCTGGGGCACAAATATCTGTCTAGGTAAAAGGCGGGACAGAAATGCACTTAAATTTTAATTATTGATGGGAAGTTGAACTGTCTTCCTCTTGATTTATGTCTTTACAGTATAGCATCATTATTAAAAATGCTGTGGGTCTTAGAGAAAAAGATTACCATCAGAGCTTAGTCACAGAGAAGCTGGTTAGGTCTTCCTGAAGTCCATGAATGACACCAGGTGAGAATGATTGAAAAGTTTCTGAACATCTAGTTCAAATCATTCATTGATCCAACCATTTATTGTATGTATACTGTGCCAAGCAGAGCTCAGGGAGCCTGAGTTAATTTTCTAAGGTCACAAAGTTAGCTAGTGGCTGAGCCAATGACTCTATTTTAACTCCTATATTGGGACTTTGTCAGCTCATTATATGGCCTCCACAAAAACATGTCATGATGAGATAAAATTCACAGTCCACCAAATCCTACTTTTGTGTAGAGCTATGTACTGACAAAAGAAGAATATAGCTCGTTTGGCATTTTTAAAGAGATAAGGAATTTAAATTGAAATCAAGATTTCAAAACATGCAATGCTTGCCATTAAACAATTTAACCTAATCTATAACTTAAACTGATGTAGTTTTTCCACTGGCCTTGACTATAATTTACTTTTCCTCAATCCTGTTCAAGTATTTTGCCCAATCTGGTGTTCCACAGAACACTCTTCTCTCAAGATACTTTAGTGCACAAAAGATTTTGTGGCCAAATAAGTTTGGGAATTGTTCCATGTTATAGTCTCTGTTTGGTGTGTTAAAAAACATAGAAGAACATTAAAGGTTCTGGGAAGTCCTACAGTAAAACATAATGGCAAAAATCTTGTCTCGCTTTAAGTCTGTATTTCTCAAAGTCACTATACCTCAGAACACTTCCCTAATGTAACACCTATTAAAATCCCACACAATGGATACTCTGCTATGGAGAATTCTGCTGGAGCTTTACAAGTCTTTGGTCTAAGCTCCCATTTTCCAATGATTGTTGGAAATTCAGAGCCACTATTTTATGAAAGCCTGTTGCTTTGGCATGCCCTCCTTCTCATTTCAGTTATGAAAACAATGCTAGCTAAAACCACCCTCTTTTTCTGAGCTTCAAGCTTTTCTCTCTACATTACACTGGCTTCATGTGCTGCCATCTTTATTCCCATTCTTCTTCCCACCATTTCTATTTCAGAAGTGTACTGTAAGGAAAGAATCATACATGGGGACAATTATTTATTTGATAATAAAAAATTGAAAACAATATAATCTTTAATAATAGGGGGATGGATAAGTAAATGATCCATGCAATAAAATGTTATCAAAAATCACATTTTTCAAAGATCATTTAGAGATGTGAAAAAGCCCATGTTATGTTTTAGTGATATACATAAAGCACATCATATTGAGTGCACCATTCCAATTTTGTAATATATACATATACATGTACATATATACATATATATATACACATACATATATTTTTTTTTCCAATGCACACATGCATAAGAAAAATTTAAAGGAAATACTTTAATATGTTTGGCTATTTATCTCTGAGAAGACTGCATTTTTTTCTTTATAGTTTAAGCATTTAAAACATTTTTTACAACAAATATAGTTTTCTTTTAATACAAAACAAAACAAAACAAAACAAATGGGTTTTACAGTGTGGGCTCAAACTGGAAAAAGACACCCTTTCAGACATGGGCTGTCTTAGTCCTCATGCATATTTCATCCAGAGATTACCAAGTAGTATTGTTTGTTTTCCCTCCAAAACACTGTTCTTACTTCCTCTAATTTCAGAAAATCTGAAACATGAAAGTGTTGTACTCCTTCCCTGAAATTATAATCCTTTTTTTTCAAATTAAGCTTTTTATACTAAGATGTTTTTTAAAACTGATTTTGGAAAGACTATTTACACTTTACAAATTTATATTAGTTTCTTACAGGATTTAATTTTTATAGGTAATACAAAATAATACATATGCAAATCTGTGTAGCGGGTTCTTCACACAGAAGTACCCTTGAAATAAAAGGATGAAATGGATCTCGAATTCTAATATGCACAACTTCTGAATTGCTGATCATTTGTATAGACTCTTTTCTCCTGAAAGAGATAGTTTGATAGTGTGATAGTTTTTATGGTAGAGGAAGTTGGTCCGATGTACTTGAAGGAATAGGAGGCACTTTGTGAGACCATAAAAGAGGACATTTAAAAGAAGGAGCTACTTTACTGCCTGCCAGAACAAAACTTAATAGCTTTTAAAGGAAGATGAAATAATCAGACTCATTATAATGTGATTTAACCTAAATGTATATATGTTTATATATACATGTATAATATATGTATATGTGTAATGTAATGTTACCTTAAATGTCTTGCATAAAAATTTTAACAATTACTAGATATAAGAAGAAATAAAAAAATAAGGTGACCAATAATTTTGACATAAAGAAGCCAAAAGAAACAAATCCTAGATGACTCAGAAGTTAGGAGTACTAATTTTAAATTAGCTATTAAAATATATATTTAAGAATTTAAAAGGAAAGATGTATTAGGAGATATACAATGGGAAATCTCAGAAAAATGAAAACTATAAAAAAGAACCAAATTGAACTAACAAACACACTGTCTGGCACTTAAAAAGTTGATTGGATTGTATTAACAGCAGCCTGGAAACTGGAAAAAAAAAAAAGTTATTGAACTTGAAGATAGGAAAATAGACATTATCTACTCTGAAGAACAGAGAAGAAAAGATTTAATAAAATAGAAAGAATATATTCTCACTGACCATGGGACCTTATAAACTGTTCTAACGAAAGTGTAATTGGGGTGCCTGGGTGGCTCAGTCAGTTGAGCGTCCAACTTTGGCTCAGGTCATGATCTCACAGTTTGTGAATTCCAGCCCTGCATTGGGCTCACTGCTGTCAGTGCAGAGTCCCCTTAGGATCCTCTGTGCCCCTCTCTCTGGCTCTCCCTCATTCATGCTCTCTCTCTCTTTCTCAAAAAATAAGTAAACATTAAAAAAAAAAAAGGAAACTGTAGTTGAAGTCACAGATGTAGAGATATTGAATAAGGCAGAAAAATAAATCTGAAAAATTAATGACATAAAACCCCAAATTCTGGAACAGCAGCAACAATCCACAAGCACATCATGGTCCATTTGCTGAAAATCAAGAATAAAATGAAAATGAGAGCTATTCACTAATTTCAGCTTTCCAAACTTAAATATCTCTAATCTCAACATAATTTTCTACTTTTTTTTTTTTTAATTTTTTTTTTCAACGTTTCTTATTTATTTTTGGGACAGAGAGAGACAGAGCATGAACGGGGGAGGGGCAGAGAGAGAGGGAGACACAGAATCGGAAACAGGCTCCAGGCTCCGAGCCATCAGCCCAGAGCCTGACGCGGGGCTCGAACTCACGGACCGCGAGATCGTGACCTGGCTGAAGTCGGACGCTTAACCGACTGCGCCACCCAGGCGCCCCAATTTTCTACTTTTAAAATTACTTCAGGGAGCCTATGTGAGTGATCTTTGATAAATACAGAGAACAAACTAAGGATTGCTGGAGGAGAGGGTGGGGGGGGGTGAGTAAAACCGGTGACAGTGGTTATGGTGGGCAATTTTTGAGATGTGCACTGGGTGTCATATGTAAGAGATGAATCACTGGGTTCTATGCCTGAAGCCAAGATTACACTGTATGTTAACTAACCTGAATTTAAATTAAACAAACACACAAATAAGATGATTTAAAAAATTAGTAAAGAACTTGAACTCAAAGCAAAACTTGCCAAACTTCAAATCCAGTACCTTTATACAACTGTATTTTAGAGAGTAAGACGACAATCTCCTTTTTCCTTTTAGGATTTAAGATGACGGAAATAGCTTAGAAAACATATCGAAGTGTTAATTGGCTGTCTTTCATTTGAAGTTTACCACCTGTTGGCTGATACTGGTCCAAATACCACCTCTACCCACTCCAGACCATAAGCTCCACACAAGTAAGGGATTATTTTTTGTTGTTGTTCCTTATTCAGGAATATATTTATAGGACATAGAAGAATGACACACAGTAGGAACTTAATGAGTAAATGAAAGAATGAGATCAAAATGAAGGCAGACATTTCTGTGATTTTGGTTTATACAATATTTGGCACTTGTTTTGTTAACACATCAGACATAATATTTTCAGATGTTTCCTTGAGCTATTCTAATGAACATCTTAGTGTAGCCTGTATAATAGTGCAGCGATAATAAACCTGCTGGCCCAAAGTCAGACTGATAAATAGGTGAGTGATTATTCTTGCATTCACTGCTCACCTATATATTGTTTTATCTGGAGAGAGGAAAAAGAAAAGGGCAATCAAGTTCCCAGATTCTTCTGGTGCCTCTGATTTAGTCTTCTGGCTCTTGCTGGGGCTGTTTGTTCCACAATTTACGCTTCATTTAATGTAGTATCCTAAAAAAAAAAAAAATATATATATATATATATATATATATATATATATATATATATATTTCCAGGTCCTTAACATTCCTATTAGTACACTAATGGTCATGTGCATTGTTTCAGAAGTCAATGCATATAGGGAGCCTGGGTGGCTCAGTCTAAGCATCTGACTTCCGCTCAGGTGATGATTTCACGGTTCTTGAGTTCAAGCCTCATTCTGGGTGAGCTTGAGACCCGCTTCGGATAAGCTCGAGACCCACTTGGAGTAAACATACGCCCCCTTTCGGATGAGCTCCACTCCTCTCCCTCTCCTTCTCCCTGCCCCCGCCCCCATGCCCCTCGTGGGATCGTCTCCCTCTTCACCCTTGCTTACTTGCACCCTCTCTCTCTCCAATTAAAAAAAAAAACATTGGGGCGCCTGGGTGGCTCAGTCGGTTGAGTGTGGGACTTCGGCTCAGGTCATGATCTCGAGGTCCGTAAGTTCGAGCCCCATGTCGGGCTCTGTGCTAATAGCTCAGAGCCTGGAGCCTGTTTCGGATTCTGTGTCTCCCTCTCTCTCTGACCCTCCCCCATTCATGCTCTGTCTCTCCCTGTCTCAAAAATAAATAAATGTTAAAAAAAAAAATAAAAAATATAAAAAAATCAATGCATTATATTATCAGAGTGTAACCAAGAAAACAGAAACCACCTTAAGACTTTCCAACACAGTGAATTTAATTCAAGGATTTATTACACAGGTGATGGAAGTTCTGAGACCCACAGAGGAGGTAGTAAGGTATTCCAAAGTTAAACAGCAGGAAATCACTACCATCTCTGGGCTAGAAAGATGAAACATGTAGTGGTATTAATGCCCAGGGAGTCATCAGGTGGAAGCTGGAACTAAGACAAACCTGCTGAGCCATGAAACCAAGGAGCTGTAGCCATAAAGGAGAAGTAAATGTTGACAAGATGCCTCAGGTAGAGAGGCAGGAAGAGAAAGGCCCTGGCTTCTCTCCCACCCCATTCAATCTCTGACCCGTGTCTTTCCTTGTCAAAACTCAGCCAGAAGACAGCTGATCTGGGATCCTGGGAAACACGGACTGCAGGGCTCAGTCTCTCCCTCTAATGGAGAGCTGAGCTGGAGAAAGACAAAGGATGGAGCCACCATGCCCAAGCTCCTAGCCATAGCGCCTATAGGTGTGTCAATTTTTTCCAAAATTTAAAGTAGTTTTTCCCAAAGCTTCTATGTTTGGTGCCATGTCTCAATGGTTCCACAATTCCAAGTAATCATTTTCTTTTGGGGGCTGGGGAAACTTTACAGGACCATCTGGTGGCGACCATTGGAAACTAGAAGAATCTTCTAAAAATAAAAATTACTTAATGCAGCCTTGCTCATCTCATTATGGATTTTTAGACATTTGACTGAAATATGCCAATAAAGTAACTTTTGAAATGTTCCCTTTTCCAAGTTTCTGAACCAGAAACAGAAAGCTTATCTTCCTGTTAAGCAGAGGCTACTGTTGTGGTAGGCTCTTAACCTGAAAAATGTAATGAAAAGAAAATGCATCATGCTATGAAAGCTGTTTGAAACTTGTATTGCTATAGGACTAACTCTAAAAGATTCCTTAAGATTCTGAAAATCAAGAAAACCAAAGAGGAACTTAAATGCTTGAATCCTTATCTTTCTATTGCAGATCATGTCATTGGATACTCCAGAAAATGAATATGTCTTGAAGTGCATGGAGTGTGTGATTAAATCCCTGAGTAGGGTGAGTATGACATAATAATGCTTGACAAGTCCTTGAAGCATTTAAATAGCAAGCAAGGAAGAACATGGTTTCCTGTAGCATAAGGAGTTAGAACTTGAAGTACCAGAATGGAATTGGCAAATGGAAACACTTGAATGGCTTTCTAGAAATATTTCCTAATGCAGTCATAAGTTAGGACAGTGGAATTGGTTTTCCAGAGGGGAGTGATTGGAACAGGGGTTTCTGAAGTAAACAAAGAAAAGGCATCAGGGAATATACCTAATGAGTCAGCTATTATTAACTCTTTTCTTTAGGTCCAGCATTAGAAATAACAGTGTTACATCTGCATTCAGTAAAGTACACATATTATCTTATTCAGTCCTCAGGTGAGAAATTAGGGTTTAGAGAGGTTAAACATGGCTTGTTCAAAGTGCATACCAGTTAAGTGTTAGAGCTGGGTCTCCAACCTAGGCTCTCATTCAACATCAATATTCTTGCTGCTACAGTACAAAACCTTGGGATTGGGAAGAGTCACTCAGAGAAAATCAAAGCTATGGTTGGTACTGGAAGAGTTCTATATTTTTGGAGTTGATGTGGATTTATCTACAACAAAAGGAAAATACCACTCCTTTCTAAACATCTAGGGAACTGTAACAGCCAGAGTTCTTAGTTTTAGAGAACAAAATATGCTCTGGATAGTTTAGGCCGAAGGAGGTTTATTACAGAGCATAAGGTAGTTTACAGAATGTAGCAGTGGCTAGAGAACTGAGTAGTTCTGCTACTAAAATTTGTGGGATTTGGGGCAAGAGTACGAGTAGATACTCACATAACATGTCTAAGTACTCAAAAGTTAAACATCAGCTTCAGATTGTTAATAACATAATGTGCTATGTTTCCTGATTGAGAAATTTACCTCCTAAATGAGCTGGAAGGTCAAGATAGACTTTAAAATTCTCAGACTCATTTGGGTTCCTCACCAAAGCATAATGGCATGAGGAAAGCATAACCCCAGTCCCCAGCCCAGGTTTTCCACCTTCTCATTTTGTCTCTGGCTCCATTCTTGTGCTGTGAGGGACTCTCATCGCATATGGGTGGACACTGCACCCACCGTGTCCAGGCTGTATCTATACCCCTGGAAGAAAGTTGCCCTGTAGCCACTCTCAGACCTAAAGGTGTCCATACTGATTGTGTGGCTCACTCTCAGGAGAAAACAGCCCCAGGAAGCAGGCCCACAGATACCCTGGAAACAAGTTCAGGGCCAGTTAGGTAAGGAATCTGAGTCTATGATTCCCAAGGCACACTCTGGGACTAGGGCTCCAATTAAGTGTGTCCAATTGACCCCACATATTCCTTACTCAGTATTTAGGGGATGGCCAGAGGAGAGCTAGATAAGAGCCTCTAAAGTGTTGGACCCAAACAAGAGACTCTGTCACCTGGACAAAGGACAGAAACAAGTGTAGGTCCTGCTTGTTCAGGTACAATGCAGCCTCATGAATTGCCAAGCCACACCAAGGGACTTGTTTAGAGAAACCTGACTGCCACAGACACTGGCTGCTTTGTACCTTTGACGCCAGGTACTAACGTATAGAGCCTGCCTCACAGCTGCCTCAGGAGAATCAAACACTTCTGCGGTTATGCTGGCCAGAAGGTCCGGTCTCTTGTGTAAGGCTATAATCTCACAATGTTGATTTTTGCATTTCAGGTTTTGTGCAGGTATATCTGCTTAGTGGAACCTAATCAGTGTGGAAACTTAGCTTCAAATGTAGCTTGGTCTTCACAGTTTCTATTACTCTGGAAAATACCATAGAAGTAGATTGAAATGTGTGACCACATGAGACCAAACCTCTTTGCAATATCTTTGGAAAAGCCCATTTATTGAGATAGAAATAGAAACGGCTTAGATACATACTGCCTTTTTTATGGTAAAACCACCATTATGGATTTAGTTGTAATGGCTTTCTGGAGTACTCTGCTATAAAGGATTCTGAGGCCTTCTCTGGACTCAGTGAGAAAAAGTACTTCTTTTAATTTTTGATATCTGCCATCATTGTGGGAGAGGCTGGGGTAATACCTATGCCATTTTTGGAGGCGGGACTATGTCTTAGATATATGCAAGTAGGTACCGGGTAGGGTTTGTTAAATGAATAAATAAACTGTAAATGAGTGAATTATAGCTGGGACCATAGGCAGGAATTAAAGTGATTCTGAGTTTTTTCCACTTTCTAACCCTAATCTATTTAATTTTATGTTACCACAGTGACTTAGAGAAGAAAAGAGATATAATGCAGGGGAATCAAAGAAAGTGACATTTGTAGAAGTTAAGGAGGCAGAAGAGATTCTCTTGACCTTCTTCCCATTCTCTTCAATGTTAGTTAAGATAATACTACCTGCTGTAACAAACAAACCCCCAAATTTCAGGGGTTTAGCATGAAAGAAAACATGTGTTCTTTTTCCCCTAGTAATCTGATGGGGGTGCTTCCTGCCAGTGGGGAAAGATGTCTCAGACTGATGAAACTACAATGTCTCCCAGTCATCCACATGCAAAAAGCATATAGGAAAAGGGAATGGGAGAAAAGGATATGTAATTGCTCTTTAACCACTTTACTTGGAGAAGTGACACACATCACTTCTCATATTGCCTTGATGAGCACTAGTCATTTGGCCCCATCTGGATGCAAGGGTGAGGCTGGGACGTACAGTGTCTGTCTGGGCAGCTGCTTCCCAGGCACAGCTCTAGATCAGTTCTCCTCAAAATGTGCTCCAGGGACCTGAACATCAGAATCACTGGGGAATTTGTTACAAATGCACATTCTTGGGCCTCACCCAGGATGATAGATTAGGACAAATGGAGGTGGGCCCCAGAAAGCTGCAGTTTAATAAGCCCTCCACAGGATTTCTATGTATGTTCTTTTGAAAAGTCCTGATCTCTGGTGGACAGCATGTCATTTCTGCCCTAGTGTCTAATGACTGCCTTCCGGCACACCCATATTTGAAGCCCCTGCCCCCTGAAGGAGTACCTCCTACTCCCTTAAAAGTCAAGCTTCCTTATGTGACTTATTTGGGCCAAGAGAATGTGAGAGAAATGATCATGACCACTTCCAAGTGGACATTTTAAGAGCCAGTGTATGCTTTGCTACTCTGTCTTTCCTTCTGTCACTGTGAACTGCAATGAGCAGATAATAGCTGCTCTGTTAGCCTAGATCCTGGAGGGAGGTGAGCAGACAACACAGAGCAGAGTCCCAGCTGACTGGCAATGAAGATGCAGCATGAGAAAGAAAGAGACCTTTGTTGTTTAAAGCTTTGAAATTTCGGGGGTGTTCACCGCTGTGGCATTGTCCTCACTGACATACCTCCTTTCCTCCAACCTGTAACTGACTATGACTTTTTATGAATGGCTTTGCAAAGCTTATCTCCAAAGGGTTATTTCCTCCTTGGCACGATGTGAAAGAATTTTGGCATGCTACCCACAAGTGTTTCCTGGGGTTTGTACACCTATCCTTTGCCTTCTTTTTTTTGTCCTTTTCATTCTTTCTTCAAGTATTGACAGTATCTAGAAACCTTAACCATTTGCACAGTAGAATTATCTCTGGTTTGTTCTGGTATTGGTGACCTGATTTTTCCTTTTTAACATTTGTGAAAAGAAGCATGCAAAATATCACTTATGTAGATTCTTGCTCCATCTTCTAGGTCCCAGTCAATCTATTATCTTTCTCTTCTAGGTTCAAGAATTCAGTTCTATTGGGTGACAATAATTTGATTTCTTGAGAATCCAGCACAAGGGATTCAAAGAGAAATCAAATCACAAGAAACTCAGACCGTTAGATTAGAAGGATATCTTCTTAAGTGGACTGCTAAAATTGGATTTAAACTTGATCAGCACATACAATAACATACATTACTTACGATTGGCAGCTGGCAGCAGGACAGATAAGTCTGGAATCATCTGTGTAGGGCTGGGGTGGCTAGCAGTGTATGATTTTATTTTGGGGAGGGTAGCAGTAACTTTATATGCCTAATTTTGCTAAGCTTGGGGGTAGTACTAGCATAAACATATTGTGTTTCCTGAGCATGGCTTCCTGGCCAGTGAGGGGTAAGAAGGGCAGGTGGCTTGGGATTAAAATTGAGAGGTAACTAATGTACAGTAAAATGTCAGCTATCTATCCAGAACTACGGAAATGAGTTGTTCTGGTTACAACGCTCATGTGTATAAAAATAGGTTCATTTAAATTATTTTTGGTGAACGTCTTTGAAAATATATGTATACTTCCCTTCTTTATTAAATAGAACATTCTAATTTGATCTTGTCCTGATGACTCAATCATAAATTATTCTAAAGGGCTGTAACAGAGCCCGTTGAGTTCAGGGCTCTGTGTTTGAACCTGTGGGGGTTCCAGTTTAGAGTTCTGGTATCAATTTTTCAGACTTTTCCTGTCTTCATCAACTCTCAGGCTGCCAGCTGTCACTTTCTGATGCTGCCAGTGTGTATCTCCCTGTGACCTGCCTCCAGGATACCTTGAACTGAGAAACTAAACAATCATGCTCATTAAAGTTGTGCCTAAAATATGAGCAGATCAACTCTAAATGTGAGCCCCAGGAACATCCTGATGTGAATAAAGTGCATGAGTTTTATTCATCACTTTGCTTTATCAGTGACCCACTTTTCTTTTTTCTTTTATTTTCTTGATTTCTTGTTTTCTGTCTCTGTCTCTCTCTCTCTTTTCTTCCTCCCTCCCTCCTTTCCTTTCTTCCCTCCTTCCTCCTTCCCTCCTTCCCTCCCTCCCTCCTTTCCCCTTCCCTCCTTCTTTCTTTCCTTCCCTCCTTCCTCTATCTCTTTCTGTCTCAGGAAAGTAAGATTGTTTCATTACCAAGTTTCATGCAAGTGAAGTATTTCTTTTCATCAGGTCTATTCTGAACAAGAATGGTAGAATATTGAGTAGAGGTGGGATGTCATAGCAATATGGGGCTAATGAAACACCTAGTCATAATACTTTGCATTTTTAAAGCTTTTTATACTGCTCAGAATGTTTCTCCCTACTGGCTTTTGCATCTGTCATTTTGATATAATGCTAATATTACATCATTTTTATAGTCATAATGGCTATAAAGTTGTTTTAAACTAACCTTGCTAATAAGTTAAAAAAAAAAGACTTAATCTTACAGAGAAGAATTAAAAATGTCTAACCTATCACTTGTTACCCAAGGTGGGTAATTACTATAGGCCCCTCTCTCCTCTTTGGTTCTCTGCATGGAGGATAAGATAGGGTAAAAGTGTAGAGAAGGTTTGTACATATGACAAAGAAGGTGATAGAAACACAAAGAACAGCATAAATTCAATACAACACTTAGAATTTCCTGCACCTAATTCCTTCTGAAAAGCATTAGCAAAAGGCTCTTCAAAGCCGTGTCTTTCTTGTCAGTTAGAGAACTTTGTATTCTATGAGCACCTGGATTGTTAAAATGTGTGTGATAATAAAGGAAATGACCCCTGCCACCCTGTACCTCAAATGGGCTTGTTTAATGCTTGGAGAAAACCATTCGGCCACACACAGAAAAGATGTGCCCTTTCAGTTCTACCACCGACAGATGTGGAAGGTATGATTTATCACATAAGGCCAAGACCTTTTGTGTGAGTGGGATTGCACCAAACATTCCAGACCTTTTTTGTGCCCCCTTTTCTCTGCATCAAGCCATGACCTGTGGCTTGATGCAGGGATGTGGGGAGAACAGAAAACATATGTTTACAGTTACTGAAGTAGTGGTGGAGGGTTGTAGATGACTTGTCAGACCTATAAAAGCTGGGCATGAAGTCTCAGAAACCAAAGCCTGCCTGGCTGGGATGGGAACATGAGGGGCCATGCAAAGCATGAAAGGAAACCACCATTAAATGAAAACCAGTCCTTGTTCCCATATGATAGCATTCCTGCTGGTAGACTTGGTCTCTGGGGCTGTCTTCTGGGCTCTAGGCCCTCATAGAAGACTGAGGGGCAGGTGGGTTTTCAGAGCAAGTAAACCAACTATGGCCTATTTCATGGAGGAGGAAGAACAAGAATTGATTTTCCATCCATCCATCCATCCATCCATCCATCCATTCTTTCCACACAGAAGCCAGAATAATTTCCCAAAATGTACATCTGGTCATGTTACTTGACTTTAAAATTTTCCCGGCTTTTCCATCAGAGTGGTCTAGATTGCTGCATGTGACCTCCCTGGTTCTGCACAATGGGTCTCTATGCACTTCTCTGGTGACATCTCTTATCCTTTCCTCTCACCTCCCTATCTATTCTACACTCCTGTTGCATAAGTTTCTTCCAGTAATTTGGAAGAAATCATGCTTTTTCTTGCTCCTGGGACTTGAGCAAGTTGTTCGTTTTATTTCTTGTCCCTCCTTTGTTTTCATGACCACTGTCTTCTGTCACATCCCTCAGGAGATCTCACTTTAAGGGAGCATTGGGTCCTGGCGTGAAGTGCTCTCATAGCACTCTGTAGTCTCCCATCAGGGCCCAGGAGTAAGTGTTACTATCTTTATTGCATTTATAATCCCACTATAACCTAAGCTATTTGAAGGCATGAGTGATATCTATAATACCTAGCACAGAGTCCGCCACATCATACGAATTTAGCAAATAATTCTTGTATACAATGTATGACTAAGATCAGCAATGTAGTTTATAGATTGGATCTTGTTGTCAAGCTATTTGTATCTGTATTCCAGTGTCACCTCTTACTAAATTCATGACATTGGGCAATTACTTCATATGCCTTTGCCTGGGATTTCTTATCTGTGAAATAGGAATAATAGTATATACTTCTTAGAATGTAGCTAAATGAGATAACACATGACAAGCACCTCGACTAGTGTCTAGCACATAGAATATACTTATATAATTATATAATCATAATTAAGTGTCTTCTACATGCTTAGGGTTCTGGACTTGAACCTGTGGTGGAATACAAAATTATATAATCTACAAGTCACTATAGGGACTAGTTTGATCCCTGTAAACCTCACAGATGCCTCTATGAGGAAAGATGAGTACCAACAGAGGCTCTGGGGGACATCTTACCCTGAATCTAGTTTAGGAGCTTAGGACCTCAGTCTCTCTGCTGATCTGTCATGATCTCCTTGACAAGCCCAACTGCTCCCCATCCCTGAGGTCAGATCATTGCTATCTTATTACCTTGTGTCTTTCTTTTCCAGGACTCTAGTGCTTTTGAGAATGGGCCTGTATTTGTCACCAGCAGATCCCGTTCTCATATCCTGATGACTAGAGTCCTATTCCTAAACCCCAGGCCCTGCTGGGGCCAGTCATGCTATTTCTTTGATGCTGACCACCTATTCATATAACCTTTGTCTGGAATGCTCATCACCACACTCTACCTGCCTGACCTTTTGGCCCTCTGTGACACTGCTGCCTATTGGACTGCTGCCTCTTCCCTGTACCTCGTGGCCTGTCAGGAATATAGCAGGACCAGCTTTCTACTGCTTTACCCTACCTTATGTAATAGGTCCCTCAATCTGACACTCTATTCTCAGTTTTATCTTGCCACCACCAGAACTGCTGTTTAGAGAGCTCCTGCCCTCAAAACACTACGCTGTCTTAGGGGACATAATATATGTCCTTAAATGACAAAGAAGGCTAGAAGTCAGAAGTGCCTTGGAATATTGGTGGAAGTTGTATGTTTATTACAATACTTTAAAGTAAAGAGAGGAATGAAAATACTTACATCTAGGGACACCTAGGTGGCCCAGTTTGTTAAGAGTCCAATTATTGATTTTGGCTTTGTCACAGTTCATGAATCCAAGCTCCACGTTGGGCTCTGCACTGAGTGCAGAGCCTGCTTGGGATTCTCTCTCTCCACCTCTTTCTGTCATTCCCCTTCTCTCTCTGTGTCTCTCTCTCTCAAAATAAATAAAATACACATTAAAAAAAAGAAAATACTTATGTCCAGTGAAGTCTATAGTGACACTCCAGGAAAGAGTCAGACTAATAGCTTATTAGACAACAAGCAAACTGTGTCTCCACAGGATAGGACATCATAGGACTCTTGACTCCCTCCCAGCCTTTATTAGGAATGGAGAAATCCTTCCATTAACACCGCAGTATGTAACTATGGGTATAGGAAACAGTCCAACTTTCCACTACGAAACCTTACGTGACTTGGCATCCATCTCATGGAGAATGCCCTTTTGTGCCATCTATGGGATTATAATTGGGATGACCAAATTCTTAGTCAAACCCTATAGTCTGTTGTAGACAGGTGGTTTGGATAGTAATTGAGAATGGAAAAGAATAAGGACACAGAGTTGGAAAAGAAAAACAACTCACTACTGTTTTATTTCTCTGTTAATAGTCTTTAAGATGTTGTGGTAGTTTAATCAAAGTTGGGTGAATCTCTTTCTTTTTAAGGAATCGAGTATAAGGACCAACAACTCTGATATAATCATTCAACTGACTGGAAATGACCATTCATGTTTATTATTCTTTTATCTCTTTGGAAATGTATTTGAGGGGAGAAAGTGTTTCTTCTTCAACATTGCCCACTGAAGGCAAAGGGGGACATTTTCTTTCTCTTTTCTTTTTAAAAAATCTTTTATTTAAATTCAAATTAGTTAATATACAGCATAATATTAGTTTCAGGTGTACAACTGAGTGATTCAGCACTTACAAACAGTATCCACTGCTCAATGCAACAAGTGCCCTCCTTAATCCCCATCACCTTTTTAAACCATCCTCCCACCCATCTCCCCTCTGGTAACCATCATTTTGTACTCAATAGTTAAGAGTCTGTTTCTTGGTTTGCTTCTCACTTTTTTTCCCTCTATGATCATTTGTTTTGTTTCTTAAATTCCACATGTGAGTGAAATCATATAGTATTTGGCTTTCTGTGACTTATTTTACTTATCGTAATACTCTCTGTCTCCATCCACATTGTTACAAATGGCAAGATTTCATTCTTCATGTGACTGAATAATATTCCATTGCATATATATATTTATACCCACATCTTCCTTATCCATTCATCAGTCGATGGACATTTGGGCTTTTTCCATAATTTGGCAATTGTAGATACTGCTGATATAAACATTGGAGTGCATGTATACTGTCAAATTAGTATTTTTATATTCTTTGGGTAAATACCTAGTAGTGTGATTGCTTGTTCTTAGGGTAGTTCTGTTTTTAACATCTTTCTTCTTAAATTTTAATTAAATTCTAGTTAGTTAACATACAGTGCAATACTGGTTTCAGGAGTAGAATTCAGTGATTCATCATTTACATACAACACCCAGTGCTCATCATGACAAGTGCCCTCCTTCATACCCATCACCTACCTAGCCCATCCCCCATCCATCTCCCTCCATCAACTCTCAGTTGGTTCTCTATCATTAAAAGTCTCTTATGGTGGATGTCTGGGTGGCTCAGTCAGTTAAGCATCTGACCCTTGATTTTAGCTCAGGTCATGATCTCACAGTTCATGGGTTTAAACCCCACATCAGACTGTGCTGACAGCTCAGAGCCTACTTGGGATTCTTTCTCTCCCCCTCTCTGCCTCTCCCCATCCCTCTCTCTCAAAATAAATAAACATTAAAAAAAAGTTTCTTATTTTTTTCCCTCTCTTTTTTCCCCTCCCATATGTTCATCTGTTTTACTTCTTAAATTACACATATGAGTGAAATCATATGGTATTTGTCTTCCTCTGACTGACTTATTTTGCTTAGCAAAATACACTTTAGCTCTATCTGCATCGTTGCAAATGGCAAGATTTCATTCTTTTTGATGGCTGAGTAATATTCCTTTGTGTATATATACCACAACTTCTTTATCCATTCATCAGTTGATGGACATTGGGCTCTTTCCATAGTTTGGTTATTGTTGATAATGTTGCTATAGACTTCAGGGTGCATGCACCCCTTCAAATCTGTATTTTTGTATCTGTTGGGTAAACACCTAGTAGTATAATTGCTGGGTTGTAGGGTAGTTCTATTTTTAACTTTTTGAGGAACCTCCATACCGTTATCCAAAGTGGCTATACCAATTTGCATTCCCACCAATAGTGCAGGAGGGTTCTCCTTTTTCCACATCCTCACCAACATCTGTTGTTTCTTGTGTTACTGATTTTAATCATTCTGACAGGTATGAGATGATATCTCATTGTATTTCCTTGATTATGAGTGATATTCAACATCTTTTTCATGTGTCAGTTGACCATCTGGTTGTCCTCTTTGGAAAAATGTCTATTCATGCCTTCTGCTCATTTTTTATTTTAATTGTTTAATGTTTATTTATTTTTGAGAGACAGAGAGACAAAGTGTGAGCAAGGGAGGGGATAACAGGTCAGCAGAGAGCTATCAGCACAGAGCCTGATGTGGGGCTTGAATTCATAGACTGAGAGATCATGACCTGAGCTGAAGTCAAGACACTTAACCAACTGAGCCACCCAGGTGCCCCATCTGCTCATTTTTAAATTGGATTATTTGGGTTTTTTTGGTGTTGAGTTTTAGAAGTTCTTTATATATTTTCGATACTAGCCCTTTATCTGATATGCCATTTGCAAATATCTTCTCTCATTCCATAGGTTGGCTTTTAGATCTGTTGATTGTTTCCTTCACTGTGCAGAAGCTTTTTATTTTGATGAAGTCCCAATAGTTTATTTTTGCTTTTGTTTCCCTTGTCTCAGGAGACATATCTAGGAAGAAGTTGCTATGGCTGATGTCAAAGAGATTACTGCCTGTTATCCTTTGGGATTTTATTGGTTTCATGCTGCACATTTAGGTCTTTCATCCATTTTGAATTTATTTTTGTGTACGCTGTTAAGAAAGTGGTACAGTTTCCTTCTTTTTCATATTGCTGTGCAGTTTTCCCAGCACCACTTGTTGAAGAGACTGTTTTTTGTTTTTTGTTTTTTTTTCCATTGGGTATTCTTTCCTTCTTTCTTGAGGATTAATGACCATATAGTGGTGGGGGTAATTTTCTCTTTCAGTCAGTGGTCTGAAAGTTCTGTTTGCATGGTATAAAAAAATAAGACGAGGTTTATGTTTTTTATTTTCTTTTTTACTTTATTTATTTTGAGAAAGAGAGAGAGGATGAGTGGAGTGGGGGGGAGAGAGAGAGAGAGAGAGAGAGAGAGAGAGAGAGAGAGAGAGAATGAGAATGAAAATTCCAAGCAGGCTCCGAGTTGTCAGCGCAGAGCCCAATGTGGGGCTCAAACTCACAAACTGTGACATCATGACCTGAGCAGATATCAAAAGTCAGACGCTTACCCAACTGTGCCACCCAGGCACCCCAAGAAAGGGTTTTAATGTTAGAAAGATTTAAGTCTGAATCCCTCCACCATTTTTTCTCTCTGAACTTTATTCACACAATGGAAGGAATGGTATCAATCTAAGAGTGTTGCTGTAAGGATTAAATTATGGAATGTATATGAAGGGTCTGACACAATGAATAGTACATGTACAGACATAAGCAGTGAATTCTCAGCTGTTCTTGCTAATTAGGGTCAGTGCACATGGAAGCAGGTGCAACTCAGGAAGAATGCTTTATAGCATGGCCATCTTTGACCACAACTTGGTGAGATATTCTTTCTCAGCAGCAAACTCCCAGAACTTGTGTGCTAGCTCATTTGGATGACCTTTTTTCCCTTTATTTTTTGCCTTCTGTTCCTAGATATGCAAAGGTTATTCTTATCTGTATAAATAACCTCGTTGCCTTTATATCATTGATGCCAAAAACTGATGTTTATTTAATTTCTTGTTCAAATTTAATACACTGCCTGATACGCTTGTTATAACAAGCATAAGTATTCAATAGATGTCAGTTTTTGAGGATAATGATGATGATTTCTGATAACCCAGTCATTCATGGAACTCAGACTTTAGTAAGGATATCACATACATTCCTAAAGAAGCATTGAAGGTTTTTAAGCAGATTAATGACTGTCTGTGATCACCTTTAATGCCTCATTTTCACTCTTCCTCTTCCACAACCAGACCGTAAGACTAGTAGGATTTTCCTTTGATTATGTTTCACAGATCTGTCATTTTTTTCCCTCTAATCCCACTAGGATTTCTAATCCCCAGCAAATTGGCTGGAGATGGCCTGATTTACTATAGTTTTAGATAGAACACTTGGCTCTTTTCTATGTGTCTCTCATTCCTTCCAGGAGACTAACCCAGATATGTTCTAATGATAGTGTCAAGAATCAGGGAGATCAAGGCAGAAATGCATAAAAGCTTTTTTGAGTTTCTGCTGGTGTCAGATATTTCCTATTGGCCAAAATAAGTCATGTGTTCTAGTGGGAAAACATGACCAAAAATATGGATATAGGGAGGTGTGAAAACATGGGGCTATTACTCCAAACAATCTACTGCTGTCTGCTTTCTGGCCACAATTACTAACATGCTGTCATATGTGAAATATGTTTACTCCCATATCTCAAGTCCTGGCATTATGCTTGAAGTCTAGGGTATTATGATGTCAAGTTCATATAAGGTTCTTCTTGAGAAAAAGTCATCTGCCCTATACATATTCACTATATAGTAATGAAATGAGGAATGACCAATATAAATATTCCCATCTAGAAAAAGGAAGAGTAGAAAGTATGTAGCAGTCACTGGTCCATAGCAATTCTGAACTTTTCTTGGGCATATCCTGTCTGTTTTCCTACTCTGGAGATAGGGAATGTTCTTTTAATAGACTTTAGTTCTGCTCCCTAGGAATGGCCCCCAGTCCATTCTTCTTCATGGCTCTTGGGTCAGATTTCTGGCATGTTGTTTCTTTTCCATCCATTTTGGGTATTTCCAAAGAAGATATTGGAAAATACTCTTGATTTTTTCCTATAAAGAATTGAGGACACAAAGGTCTTTCTACAATTTTGACACATTTTTCTATAGTCCCAATTCATTTTAGTGCATACTGACAGAACATTGCCAATCCAGCTGAATTTAAAATATTGCAGATTTCCTTTGAATATGATATGATTCTACTCCATGAACTAAAAGCCACATCTTGAATACCTCTATAAGCCTTTTTGTATAGCAGAGAGGTTCTACTAGGCCCTGCCTTAATTCTTTCACAGATATTTATAAGGGCCTGATAGCCACATCTATGATTTCATCTTTTGTCCCTAAGCTATGTTTTATTTTATGTAAAAAAGTTTTTAAATTTATTTATTTTGACAGAGAGAGAGAGAGAGAGAGAGAGAGAGAGAAAGAGATTGAGAGAGTAGGGGAGGGGCAGAGAGAGAGGGAGAGGGAGGATCTGAAGCAGGCTCTGTGCAGTCAGCACAGAGCCTGACACAGGGCTCCAAGTCACAAACCTTGAGATCATGACCCGAGCTGAAACCAAGAATTGGATGCTCAACTGACTGAGCCACCCAGGTGCACCCCCCAAGCTATATTTTATTTTGAGAAGTTTTTTTGCTCCCTAGAGAGGCTAGAGATGAAAAGCAGTTTTAGGTTTCCTGCCAGAAAATTGCAAACCCTCTATATTTCCTCTGTGTTTGCTTATAAACTAGCTAGTTTTTTTTTTTCTTTAGACCATCTCCTTATTACAGCAGTTTATTAAACACAGCCAATAAGAGCCAGTCAATATTTCAAGATTTTGCCTAGAAATCGCATTGGTCAAATCTAAGAACTCATTACTACATTTTCTCTTTTCTTTGTTGCAGCAGGTGACAGATTTACCAATTGTTTCACCACTATATGAAGTGCATGACCATTCTCATCATTCCAGGTTATGTAGGCTCCTATGACCAAAAGCCAATGTCACATATGCTATGTTTTAGTGATGGCAGAACCCATGTGCAACACCAAATTCTTTGTCAGCTTGCTACAGTGTATGTCACAAACCATTTCAAAATTTCATGACTAAAATAACAATAATATGTCATTTCTCACAAGTCTGTGGATTGATAGAAGATTTTGCAGATCTTGAGCTAATTTTAATGCTTCAGTGCTCTTATATCTATGGTCAACCTGATCCAGAGTGGCCTTCACTGGGAAATCTCAGCCCTCCTCCAAATATCTCTTACACTGAATTATTTTAAGTGCTTACATGGAATTCCATGTTCTAGAATATTCAGAGGCTGTATATAAGCTCAGCAGAAAAGGGTACTGTGTTAATTTAGTGATTTCAGCCATTAGTGAGAATAGAAGTGGCCCATGTGCCATGTACTCAGAATTTCTCTCTTGATCCCTAAAGTCGTCGAGGGTATTGATTAGATCTCATATATATATATATATATATATATATATATACACACATATATATATATATATATCTCATATATATCTCTCATATATATCTCTCATATATATATATCTCAT